>NC_090929.1:925203114-925880614 GCF_040938575.1 Ambystoma mexicanum | reverse complement strand
GTTTAGGTTTAGGGTTTGGATTAGGGGCTAGGGTTGGGCCTAGGGTTAGATTAAGGGTTAGATTAGGGTTATGGTTAGGGTTAGGGGTTATGGATAAGGCTAAGGTTAGATTAGGGATTACATTAGGGTTAGGGTTAGGATTAAGGTTAGGGTTGGGGGAGTTTGGGGGGCTGCCCCCCCAATATACATAAAAACTTAAAAACATTACAAGGAGCTGGCCAGTGCCGAAATGTCAGTACTGGACAGCTCCATGTTACATTTTAAAGTTACAAAAAAAGCATTGAAATACTATGTTTTACATGTAAAAGTGCATTTCCATTGAAACCAGTCGATTTATATTTTCGATGGACTGGTTTTGATGGAAATGCACTTTAACATGTTAAAGATAGCCTGTCGATGCTTTGGCAGACAATGCTTTGTATTAGATGGTTTCGTATGTCGATGCTTTTTTTCAACGGATTGACCATAAATCTGTTTTGTTTAACAATTATACCAGAGTTCTTAACAGTATATTTAGTAATGTTAAGGGGTAAATATCTGCTGGCATCTTTGATGCAACATAAATAGCAAATGTAAACTGAAATACTATGTAATAGATTGCTCTAAACATCTCTAAATTGGAACAGGAATTTGCAAGTAGGTATTTGGACTCCGATGTCTGTTATGTGGAGCGGGCATGCGTTATGGCCTGTTGAAAGGAACTTCCTTCTGTGACATGCACTTGCAGTTCTGACTATTAGCTGGATGTGTGGTTAGCGTGGGAACAGCTATTCATTCTGATATACAAAGAGCCTTCTGAAAATCCAGACCCGTTATGCAGGCCGATTCATGAAATCAAACATCCAAGAAAAGCAAGCCACATGGATTGAGACCAGATGCAGGCAACACCAGTTCAAGGCTCTGCATTTTTTAATTGCAATCCCAAGTATCCGCCCATGCCAACTTGTTTATTCTTGTGTGGCATGGGAACCACACATTACCAGATTTGAGCAAAGTCTGGCCATTACACATGTGGATTGTTGCAGACAGTATTTTCAGAGGGAAAAGGGGTTGACTCATGTGCACATACTGCACAATTTGGCAGAAGATGGGGTTTTAGTAAACGGTTTTAGTTTGAAACAATGTGTTCTGCTCGAGCATAAAAATACACTTTGAAACACAGTATGTGATCTCGTGATCATTAATAATAATAATAATAATAATAATAATAATAATAATAATAATAATGTATTATATAGTGCACCATGCCAAATTCCTCACATTACTAAGTGCTGCAATGATAGCTAGTTCCCATTTCAAAGGTACACCATTTATCGGTTTAGGTCTATTTGATGGAAACAAATTGACCTTTTCCGATTTTACCGAATTATTTTTGTTTGCTGTTTTTTGTTCAAAAATGCAGAGGGAGTCCCCCACATCCCCCACTCCCCCATCTTAACTTATTCCCTTACCCCACCCCACATCTAATACAATCTGACCAAAGATCCCAACGAATTCGAACAAAACAATTGGGTGTATTCGGCCACGATCAAGTATGCTAATACCTATTTATCTACATCAAAAGAAGGAAGGACAACCTCGGCTCTGCCGGGAAACAGACCTGTGAAGTGCAGGCTAGCCCCATTTCAGAGATGAGTGCACAACCAATGTATTATCCACCTAGTGGACAATACATCACAGCCCCATGTTTCAAATCACAGGTTTTCCAAACAGCATACCCATTCCTAAATACATTGCATGCAGAGCAGGTGAATATTGAAAGGAAGACACAGCCAATATTTAAGGAAGGACCCTCTTTCCAGGCACAAGACCGGGGAACATCCTTGAGTGCCAGGTTACAAAAATGAACATTGACTTGTCGGGTAAGGTGATGAATGGAAATATCTTCTAAAGGAATTGCCTAGGCTTATGAGGAAGCATGAGTCATACCATCCCCAGGTTAATTACAGGAAATCAAAAGGAGGAAGTGCTATTGACTTCCAGACTACAGACTTTCTCAAAATGCTGCTGCTCTGTAAGTCGAGTCAGGGAAATCTATGAAGTATCAAGAAGGAAAAGGGTTGCGTCAAGCTAGTCCTGCATATTGATTTGCAGTTTCTGCCGTCGCATATGAATATCTATATAGTTTTCCTTTGGCATGCACTAATCACCTCTCACATTATACACCGATACACATCTTCCAAACTCTGCTATCTAGTAGCTAGACATATGCAAAGGCATTATTAGTAGTTCACTTGACTGATTGCTGTGCACGGTTTCTTTACCCCTTGCAAATGTAGGTTGTGTGGTTAAATCACATGTTATTAGCAGATGTAAGTCTGGCTGAAAAGTTGCTGGCTCACACAGCACGAGCTGATTATCATGTTTTGCAGATTTACAAGATCTTGCAACATCCAGAAGCAGCCCAAAATCATACATGGTGAATGAGTCTACCACCAAGGCTCCCTTCGGTTCACCAATCAGAACTCTTGAGGATCTCTTAGACTTTCTGCAATGCAAACAGAGACCGTGGGTATCAGGGGATGATTGGTGGCTTGATAAAGACCCCTTGCAATTCTTGGATGTCTGAGGGTTATTCTTGGCTGTTTTATGTGGGACCATGGATGATTGGTATTAGGAGAGAGCAGGAGAGCATGTGTTGTAAACACCGAAAACATTTTTTTGTGTGGCATTTCATTACCCTGTGTGTTATTGTATCTTGTACTATGTGTGTTTTGTGAAGTTCCTTAACATAGACTCCCTTTTGAGAAACTCTTTCTTGTGTATATATTGTCCTGGGAAAGAGGAATAAAAGGAAAAACCATATACAAAAAGGACTGACCTCACACCAGAATGTTGCATACCAATGGTCATTCAATGGTCTGGGTTTGAGAACGGGACAGGGCTAGTGTAGACAGGGGGAGCTCAGCACAGTTGGGTAAATGTTCCACCATCCAGTTTCTCTCTGTGCCCCCTTCCTTCCTGTCTCATCCACTTCCTTTACCACAAAGCACCTCGGGTATGATGCAAAAAGGCAAATACAACTTGTCACAAGAGTAGAGATTCTGCCACTGTGCATCAAATCAAAGGCTGGGGGAGCAGAACCTGAAAAGACTCACCCAACCTCAAGCCACTATGGTTGGTATTGCAGTATCTGGAGGACCTGACAAGTCAGGATCCCTGCCCCACTGCATCAAGCCAGTCAAACTGCATTTCAAACTGTGTTCACAGCACCCACATTAGAGTTACACAGCGCTGCTGTATTTGGCACTTCATTGAATTCTGAAACTATTACTGTTTTTAATCCATGAAACATTGAGGCACATTGTGCCAAGCAGAGCATGTTCACTGGCTTGATCAACGTGCACACCGCTGCAGACCAACTCAAATTGCTGCCTCTTCAAACCCTGCATAAGATCACCATGGTGACTTCATTAAATTGATAGACCTCGACTGGAACGGCTGGAGCATTGCATCACTCACCGACCTGAACCAGTAGTTAACGTCTTGAACTGACTTAACCCTCGACCGACAATGGTTAGCCATCGGAACTGCTTAACCTGGATGCCGCACTCGACTGAAACAAAATCCCTCTTTTCTTGACCCAGCTTGAGTCGCTACACCAGAACATAGTTCAACCGGCACTGCAGTGCAACTTGAATCTCAGTTCAACACTGTCAAATTGTCAAAGATTGGATTTGGGTGCTTTGAATTAATCCTGTTCCCCTGGTCTATCATTTGGGGCCCTAGAGACTGGATAGGTCCCTTTTGCAGCTTTCTTTACTGAAAGACATAAGGCATGATTTATAATGTCTTTCCAATTGGAGTATGCCACTTTTGTTAATCAGCCTCATAGCCTTTTTCAAATTCTTTATTGCATTTAGTGAACAAAGCCCACTGCACCATTACATTCTGATTTTGTATTTGTATTTTCATTTAAAAAGCTCACCACAACCCTTGGGCATGGAGGCACTGTTACAGACATACATTGCACAGCTGTACAGTAGAATGCTTACAGAATACAGTAGGATGCTTGCAAAATGTAGGGTACAAGTTATACATAGTTACATGGGAACAGGGGGGGGGTGCGAAAAGGAGAGAATAAACATGGTTTTATGTGAGCAACCAAGTGTTGAGAGCATTCCAGAGCGTACAGTGAGAGGATTCTGCTCTGAGAGAAGCTGGCACGGAGTTCCAATGTCTGGCTGCAATAAAATGGAAGCTAGCCCCTCCTGCTTTGGAGCATATGAATTTTGGCAGCATGAAATGATGGGAGTAGGATGTTCCAGTGGGTCTGGAAGAGCTTGCCTTAGTTACCTTGTTTGTGAGGTGGGGGGCTGTTTTGGCAATGCACCTGTGAGTGATGGCTAGCATTTTAAAAAGGGTGCGTTCTCTGAGGGGAAGCCAGTGAGCATTAGGCCTTGCTACACTTATGTGGTCCTGTTTGGGAATGCTGAGGGTGGATCTGAGTTCAATGTTCTGGATGACTTGTAGTTTTGTTAGGAATTTTGTGGAGGTGCCTGGAAGAGGTCATTACAGTATTCCAAGATTGAAAAAGTCAAATCGTGCTGTTTTTGCTTTGTGCTAAAAAGTCAAATCTTGCTGTTTTTGCTTTGTGCTGAAAAGACAAATCTTGCTGTTTGTGCTTTGCTCTTAAAAGTCAAATCTTGCTGTTTTTGCTTTGTGCTAAAGAGACAAATCTTGCTGTTTTTGCTTTGCTCTTAAAAGTCAAATCTTGCTGCCCATTGCGAAATTCTCTGTATTTTGCTTGTATCCTGTTTCTGCTCTGTAACTTGCCAGCCCATTGACCTCACAACTCTCTTTGGTCCCACACCTACCTGCCTTAGCCCCCCTAGTATCTCCATCCTCTCCTCACTTCCACCCCAATGGCGCTTTCTGTTTCTCCTATCTTCTCCAACTGCTTCTCCATTGACTATCCTTCCATTCTCACTAAGTCTGGTAGGAAGAAGTTCAAAAAGGATATCTTGGCCTCTAACCCTGGTCTTCCGATCGCCGACACCTACTCCAATGCTTCCTCCAGACAGACCCTCACCGACATCCTCTTTGTCGTTCCTTCGCCAGATCTATGGACTCCTCATATGTTCTCTGTGCTCTGCCCTATCTCCTCCTCTCCTATTAATGGTGGCACTCGCTGGAAAGTTCTCATGGCTTCCTTCGACTCCTCTAAAGTCATCATTAATGTCTACCTAAATGGCACTGTCATGGTCCAAGGCCCTCAGGCCAATCTCCTCCTCTTTGATAGGCGCTTCCCTAGCCTCATCAATTTCCTCTCATCTCCTGCTGTCCCCTCCTCTCCCCCCTTGGCTACCTTGCCATCTCTCTCCTCCTCCTCCTCTGCCCCTCCTAGGGTTCTTTCTCCTCCGCAGGGCATACCTCTGATCTGTACCTCTCCCCGGAAGGTCTTTAAGGCTGGCAACCTTCTTCATATTGCCACTCTCAACTCTCGCTCTGCCGTCAAACACTCCTCTGACATTTGCCACCTCCTTGAAGAACTAGACCTTGATGTCCTTGGTCTTACTGAGACATGGTTCACGGCTAGCTCTGTCACAAGCTTTGACACTCTCCTCCCTGATGGCTGCAAGAACCTCTCAGAACCCAGATCCTCCCGGTCTGGTGGGGGGGGGGTAGCCCTGATCTTTCCTGAGTGGATTCCTGCCTCTATCATTCCCACTCAGACCTACTCCTCTTTTGAATGCCTTGTCTGTAGGCTTTCTCTCTCGCTTACCCATTCTCTTACTGTGGTTACCATCTACCAGACTCCTGGTCAAACCACCTCATTTCTCTGTGAGTGGGCAGACCTCTCCTCCTCCCTCCTGGCCTATACCACTCAACTCCACCTCCTCGGTGACCTAAATATACATTTACACTCTCCTTGCTCCTCCTCTGTACTCTTCCGTGATCTCTGCGACTCCCTCTCCCTGTCCATCCTCCCCTCTGGCCCGACTCACTCTGCAGGGCAGACACTCAATGTCTTGATCTCCTCTGTCCTTCCCGTCTCCATCCCTCTGACCACTCCTCTCTCCTGGAGCGATCACTCCCGCCTCTCATCTCATCTCTCCCTCTCTTCCCCCCAGGCCAAGCCTACCCCAACACTGCCACCTACCTTCTTGGACATCCGGCCCATGAAGCGTGTGTCAATGGAGGCTTTTGACGCCACTTTCTCTCTCCCCCTCCGCCTTTGGCTGTCTCACATCCTGACACAGCCCTGTCTCTTCTCTACTCTTCAATTTCTGATACGCTTGATGCTCTTGCCCCTGTCATGAGGATCTGTTTGAAGTCCAAAGCCAAGTGCAATTCCTGGTATGACTATGACCTAGCTACACTTAAACGTAAGTGTAGGGCAGCTGAGAGGAAATGGAGGACTTCCTGTTCATCCTCTGACAAACTGGCCTGTCGCCTGCTACAAAAGCAATACCGACTCTCTGTCCTCACCAAGAAGAGAGTCCACATTCAAGCTTGTGTCTCTGCGGCATCTAACAACTCGGCCAAACTCTTTAAAATCTGCTAGGAGCTGGCCAACACTACTGCAGTCTCTACCCCTCCTGTTGCCTCCCAGGCTCTTTGCAATGCCCTTGCCTCTCACTTCATTTAAAAAACCCAGGACATCCTGTCCACCCTCTCCACCCAAACCCCTCCTCTTCCCTCTCCATCTGTGCTTGCTGACCCTCCTTTAGCCACCCTCCCGCCATCCTTCTCGTCCTTTCCTCTTTTCACGCCTGACGAGGTTGCTAGACAAGTCCGATCTATGAAAGCCTCTTCAAAACAGGTTCATCCCTGTTCCTCTAAAACCATCAAGGACAACATTGACACCCTCGCTCCGACCCTTGCTGATTTTGCAACCACTCCTTTGCCTCTGGATCCTTGCCCTCCCCTCTGAAACCCCAGCTGATCCTTCTTGTCCAGCTAACTATCGCCCAATTTCCATTACTCCCTTTCTTGTCAAACTCCTGGAAAAGTTGGCCATCTCTCAGCTTAACCTTCATTCCAATTCTGTTGGCTGTCTCCATGACCACCAGTCTGGCTTCAGAGCTGCCATAAGCAAGGAACTGCTTTTCTGAACATCCGTGAAGATCTGCTCTCCAACCTTGACTCTAACATTCCCTCTGTCCTCATCCTCCTTGATCTCTCTTCTGCCTTCGACACAGTCAACCATACCATCCTGCTCAACCGGTATCACTGATCAGGCTCTAGCCTGGCTCACCTCTTTCCTCTCAGATCGACCCTCCCAGGTCCAACTTGGGTCCTTCCTTTCATCTATCTTCCTCTCTACCCGTGGTGTTCCCCAGGGGTCTAACCTCTTGCCCTGGCTTTTCAACTAATACCTGGCAACTCTCGCCCACTGCATTTCCATTTTTGCTCAAATTTCCAGTGCTACGCTGATGACACTCAATTCATTTTCAGGCTGCCCTTTGCCACCTCCTCTTCCTCTCTCATCTCTGATTGCCTAACTGCCATTCAAGATTGGTGTGCCGCCAATGATCTTTGTCTGAATGCCAGCAAGACGGAGATCCTCCTCATCGGCACACCTTCACCATCCTTTCCCCTCACTCTCTGGTCGGCCTCCCTTGGCCCTCCTCCTACCCCCACCTGCAAGGCTAAGAACCTCAGGGTCATCTTTAACTCCACCCTTTCCTTCTCCACCCACATCTCTGAGGTCTCTAAAAAGTAGAATTTCCGACTGCACCTCCTCAGATGTACTCTGCCTTTCCTCTCCTTCCCCCAGAAGCTCATGGTATCCCAAGCTCTGGTTCTCTCTAGCTTGGACTATTGTAATAGCCTCTTTCTAAATCTACCTGTCTCTACTCTCCGCCCTCTGCAACTAATCCAGAACAGGACTGCAAGACTTGTCCTTGGCCTCAAGCCCGGGGATCGTATCTCACCAGCTCTGAAATCTCTCCACTGGCTCCCAGTGAATGCAAGGATTACATTCAAAACCCTCTGCATTGTCCACAAGGCTTTCTGTGGCCTGGGTCCAAAATACTTTCAGCTATCCCTCCGCAAATACCTCCCCTCTTGAGCTCTTTGCTCCTCTACCTCCAACTCCCTCAGGGTCAGTCGTTTTTCTCAGAAACGAGCTGGGGGTAGATCTCTGTCTTCGGCTGGGGCCTACATCTGGAGCAGCCTCCCTGCCACTCGAAAACTTGAGGAGAACTATCTCCGGTTCTGGAAGCACCTCAAGACCTTCCTCTTTTCTTCTGTCTTCGCTCCCCCTCCCCCCTGCTGATCTGTTCTCTTTTGGCACCATGCACCTGGCCACCCTCTGTCCTTCGCGCCCAGATACCTGCTCATCCTGCCACCTTCCTGCACTGCCTCCGGGCCACCCCTTGCACTGGGGTCTGTATCTGTACCCATACAGCCCCCTCCTTTTTCTTCCTGCACTTATCAGACTTACCATGTCTGCTGCCTTAAACCTAGCACTTGCAAATTGCTGGCTGCATTACCACTGTTTGTTGCCTTTATTATGTATTTATTGTTATTTATCTGTTTCTCCTCTGCTTCGCACTTTCCACTTCTCCCCCCTTCCATGCACTTTTCCCCTCCCCCCTCTCCCATACACTTGCACATTTTCAATGTCACTGGGCCTAGTAATATCACTGTTTTGTCCTCCCCTGTTCCCCGCCCTTGCCTTGTCGCACTCTGAAACACTTGTGTACGAGCGCGATAGAAATAAAATATCAATCAATCAAAAAAACAGTAGTCTAGTTTTGATCCAGTGATGGCTCTGGCAATAGTGAGGCAGTTCTCCGTTGACAGGTAGGGTTTTGCTGCATTGCACAGATTGGTTGTGTAAGCAGCATAGGATGCAATGGCACTAACCTGCCTGGACATCGAGAGGGTGATGTCCAGGTCGACTCCTAAGGTTTTGGCTGATCAGGATACAGGGATATGTATGTTGTCCATGGTGAATGCGATGTATTGGCTGCTGGGTTTTTTCAGGGTTTCATGTGCTCCAACCAGAAGGATTTCCATTTTGTCTCCATTGAGGCACAGCCAGTTCTTAGCCATCCAAGCCCAGATGGTGGAGTATGCTGTATTGATTGTATTGGTGTCAGAGTCGTAGTTGTCGGTCAGGGGGAGTAGGACTTGTGTGTCATCGGCATTGTTGGTAAAGGCTATGCTGATGGAGTAAAGGATGTTGAACAGTGGTCTTGTGAAGATGTTGTAAAATGTGGGCAACATGCACAAGGCCTGTGGGACTCCACAGTGGATTGTGGCTGGGGTGGCAAAGGTATGATCTGAAAAAAACTCTCATTGCTCTTCCTTCTAGGAAAGAGGCGATTCAGGATGTGGCATTCAGTGAGAAGTGGACAGAGGTAGTGAGCTGGTGGCGTGTTGTGTGGTGAACTAGGTCAAAGGCAGCAGACAAATCTAGGAGGAGGAGAAGGGGCGGCTTATCTAAGTCCCTAATTTCATCCATCTGTTTTTTTTAAAACAGGTAGTGCTGATTTTGTGTCATGGCCGGGTCGAATGCTGGATTGTCGTAATGTTAGGTTATGATTAGTTTTGAGGAATTGTTGGACCTGTAGATAAGCTGCCTTATCTAGAATTTTTAATAAGAATCTGACAGTTGAGATAGGTCTGTAGTTGTTGGGTGCCGTCGGGTCAAAAGAAGGTTTTTTTAGGAGTGGCCTTACCCATGCTTCCTTGAATTGTGAGGGGACGAGTCCTGAGGCAAATGGCACATTTATAAAGATGGTGACGAAAGGGCAAGGATGGCTGCACATTCCTTGATAATAGTGGGTGGGAAGGTATTCCTTCCCACCCACTATTTTCAAGGAATGTGCATCAGGATGATTTTTGAGGATATCTTACATTTGCACTCATGGAAACTTGTTGTGGGACCTGGTGGATGGTAGACAATGTGGAATGAAATGGTCAGGATGGGGGAGGTGGCAAGCTTGAGAGAAAGGATGTCACTGTTGTTTTCAAGCAAGGTTTTGAAATGCTTGAATGGCAGGGACTTTATGGCTATGAGGGCCACTCCTCACCCTCTAGTATTTGGGCAGTCCTGTCTGTAGATGGTGTAGCCTGATTGGAGGGCTAAGGAGGCTTTGTGGATCCATGTTCGGAAATGGCTAGGGCATCTAGGTTGTGGACTTTAAGCAGGTCATGGATATCGAAAGGGCATGCACTGACAGGGAGAGAGCATTAACAAGAGCACAGTTTTGTGTGGTAGGGGTTTTGGGGATGGCTTAGGAGTGGGTGTGGTAGTGGAAAGGTTGTCGGTGGAGAGCAGTGGTGTGGGTTTGGATGTTTCGGCTGTAGTGTGCAGAGTAACAGAAATTACATTGCTGTTCATTTCTGCTTTGGCATGCACGATATTAACATTGACATTAGTATGCATTTCAACAATATTATGCAATACATTGGCATTGTTCTGCAGGGTTTTGGCAGAGGATTCCTTCGGTGGGACGGCAAGAATGTTAGTAATTTCTGAGTTATGATTGAGGACAGCCAGTGTTTTTATGACCATTGCTAGAATGGGAGGCAAGAGCATGTTGGCTCGTAGAAGTCTTGATTTGAAGGCTTCTGGGGCGTTAAGTAGGTCAATAGAGATGTTTGCTAAGGAGAAGTGGTGGGTGCTTTGTCGGTCTAATCATTATACTCCTGTAAAGAAGGAAAACATTGTCAAACTGGCATTGAATATAATCTCCTCCTTGTTCCAAAGAACTACAATGTTTTTTCTCTTAATCAACAAAAGTGTTTCCTCTTCACAAAGAAAAACAGTCCACTGTTACAACCCTTTGAATTAATTTACTCCAATCTTCAATGAATTATAATACTTTTTATAATACTTTTTAACTTTCCATGCAACAGTATTTTGGGTCTGATTCATGGAATGTTTAGTACAGTACAAAGTGACTTTGCAATGCCAACAAAAACCCTGTTTCCTAGAGTGGTGCAAAGTGAATTTTTGCATCGCAAAGTCACTTTGCACTTCAAAAGTACTTTTTACACTGTGCTAAATGGGCGGTGCAAAGAGTACTTTTGCAGTGCAAAGTGACTTTGCTCTGCAAAAATACACGTTGTATCGCTATGTGTATCAGGGTGTTTGTTGGCCGTGCAAAGTCACTTTCCCCCATGCTAAAAGTTACATGAATCAGACCCTTAATCTCTTACTGCCTGCAAATAATTTTAAAATGCTTCTCTCATCGCAAAAAGAGACACACTCAATAACATCTACTGAATGTTGTACCTCCTTCCAAAAAATTCAGACACATTCTTCTCACGCCAATAAGAAGTCACAAGTGTATGTGTCATTCAACATAGTCACTGGAATTTTTACCTCCATTAGTAATAATCCATAGCCACAAAAGATGGCTTGTACTAGTTCATTTGTCTACTTCTCCCTCAACTAAATCCTATTTTAATTTTCAACTGCTCTTTCAAATAAATCCTCAGGGTCATCATTTCACCAAAATGGCAGGTGTAGCAGAAGTGAAATCACACAACCCGTGAACTCTGATGACATCACAGGAAGTGATATGATTTGACCCCAACCCAAAGTGACATCACAGGAAGTGGTGGAACACAACCGTTCATGCCTTGACAAAACAGGAAGCGGCATCATATAGCATTGTTCCTAAGTAAAATATGAAAAATATGGTTACGATATCACTGTAATGTAATATACATTTCATGCAAGAATGGATCACCTTATATATCGCTAATATATCAGTGTGTATTGGCCTATATTACCAAATAACTGTGATTGCAAGCAGACATCCAAGGCCAATGATAATGATGATGTGTTACTAGATAGCACTTACGCTTAAGCACTTTATATAGAACAAATATACCTACAATGTCACCCAACCTGTATTGGTAATCATTTATCGACCTCAGAAATATGAAAGGCTGAGTTGGCCATGCCGGGATTCGAGCATGCATCCTGCAGATTACACTCACATCACAGCAGCAAATGCTCAACCCACTGAGCTATCTTACCGGCTATAGCTATCTACAGTAAAATGAGCAATTACATGTCTGAATGTTCTCAAAGTCAGAAAACAAATAACAATCTGTAGTTGATACCATTAAAATGGTAACTGAGATTTAACAGCAGGCCAGTTCATCTGTAAAACTGGTGCAAAGATGACCACATGTCAAGTCTGCGTGGATCTACTATTCAGGATTCAGTGGTTGTCAAAATGCATACAATTGGGAGGCTTCATAACGGTGTATTCAAGAATTAAGAGTAGTGCAGGGAAAAAAGCGCACTCACACAGCATCCCGTACTCCGGGCACTCGTTACTCCTACATGCAAACAAACATCCTGAACAGCATGCCATGGAAATAGGAAAGATAGACACATTACAACAAAGCAATAATTGTTGAACCATGAAATCAAGGGCCACTTTATGTGCTATGATCAAACATTTCTACACTTTACACAAGCTTTTAGGCACAAGGATTTTGTCAAGTGACCGAGGACGCTCAGTTGGAATGCCTTGTAATGATCGTGACAGAGACAATGGAGAAAAAAAAAATGCTATAACTGCAACTTCCGAAAAGCAAAATACATAGTCCGAAATGAATGCTTATTGTACTCTAAATTATTTTGGACGTTTTTGTCTTCATTGTGAATTTGAAGTGTTTAATAACAGACTAAATCAGTGACTCAACCCCTGAAGTGTTCCTGAAATCAACCTTTAATAAGTCAAGCAATTATGGTATACAATTCCATAAAGACAAATTATGTGTTATTTCCTATTCTTTTTTATTTCGGGTCACTGCTCAAAGTGTTACACTTGTGGAACCCCCTGTTTTTTTTTTTTTTTTTTTAAAGAGGCCCAAACAAAAAAGCCAGCCACTCCAGAAACAAAAAGCCACATGGTGCTGGCCACAGCCCCATGGGTTTCCGTTTAAAAAATATATATATTTTGAAAAAAACTATTTAGGGATTGCAAGGAAGACCACATGGGAAGCAAGAGAGGCCACTGGGGTCGAACCGGCGACCCCTGGTGATCGCCAAATAAAGTCCCTGTAAATCCTACTTTAGTTTTCTACCTATTTCAACTGTATTCCTAAATGTTCTATATCCTGGTGAACTAAAGCCTATTCTCCGTTTATTTGTGTACACTTCTTGCTTCTGCTTACATAATGTGTTAGCTGAATTGAATGGCAGCCTACGCTAGCCAGACCATTTTGACCTGAACCACCTGGAACACCCTGTCAAAACATGGAACAATTACAACAGGTTCCAGTGTGAAACATTTGTTCAACCTATTTTTGCCATCAGGGAGGAGTAGAAATAATGAGCTCTGCAAGGCACTGGATGAAAAGAATGCATCTTAACAAAAAGAATGAGACTAAACATATAAGAATGGCATTTTGCAGAAACTGTGATGCCTCCCCTTGAAATAGGAACACCGTTCTACTGTAAGCAGTGGATGAACCACATGGAAGCCTTGACAAAGAAATAGTATTATTTTGGGAATAATAAGGCATGGGTGAGCTAGCACATTTCCATATGCCTTACTGTGCCAAATGCAACATCAACGCAACTTATGAGACACACGGGAAAAAATAATGTTGACACAGTGTACAAACTGTCAACATTTTGTGCAATTCTGCAACTCTTTGGATTCCTCTGGGAGAGATCCTATTGTTATGAGAATGTGTTGTTTTAATGGTTAGCTTGTTAAATCTATACGGGTTGTGGCTTCGAAAAAGGGATCACACTCTAGCATTCTCAGCATTACACACCGGCATTATGAAGGAACGCTCCAGACTTCAAAAGACCGCATTTCTGTGTGCCTTCTTTTTTTACTAATAAATGTTTTGGGGTAGGTTATGGGGGTAGCAGGGTGAGGTGGTG
The DNA here is from genome assembly GCF_040938575.1 of Ambystoma mexicanum. Classification (NCBI taxonomy): domain Eukaryota; kingdom Metazoa; phylum Chordata; class Amphibia; order Caudata; family Ambystomatidae; genus Ambystoma; species Ambystoma mexicanum. Next base: position 925,866,792 of record NC_090929.1, on the reverse strand, counting down.
GGGGTTTCGTTAAATGGGGGTTGGGCGGGTCACGCCCTCATTTAAAGAAACATAAAATCGACCAAAACTACCAAGATGAAAAATGTACGATTAATGTGCAAACGAGGAAAGTGACCTTGTTAAAAACGCATACATCCGTTTACACTAATCTACATTTAATTCATAATTTCATGTGTCTTTTATTCACTAGTACAGTTTTAAGGCAGCAATATGCTTGTATCTCTATTTTTGAAACCTATGTGTTTCAGTTTTTGAATGTTTTTATTATTTCTGATTTCTCTTTAGATCAGCAGTCTGCAACGTGTGGCTCTCCATATGTTTTGGACTAACACTCCCATGATCCCTTACCTTAGACCAGTACTGAGTTACAGTCGAAAACATCTGGAGAGCCAAAGGTTGCTGGTCCCTGCTTTAGATAATTAAAGATGCACTGCAAAGAATTAAACATGCATTTGATGACTAAACTACAGTATATCATCATTTTGGATTAATGAACAGTGGTGCCATTCGCACTGTTACAACATGGCCAGTAATTTGCAAAACTCTTCATGGAAACCTATTGGGATATCAAAATGACAGGTTTTCAGCATTAAGTATTTTGGCACCTAATTATGCTTATTTAAACGTTCCCACATGTGTGTCTGAAAGAAAACTATACAGCACCCCAACACAAAGGTTCTAACGAACAGTTACAGCAAAGGCCGTCACTCTTGATCCTATTGAACGTGTGTTATTTTCATACTCAGACATTGTTATGGAGTATTTCATGGCACATATAGAATCTGAGAACATTGGCGCAGGTTAAGTACTTAAAGTGCTGCCAAATGATGCGGCTTATCTTGTAAAAAGAAACAATGAAAACATGTAAATCAACTACTAGGCCCTGAGTAAAGGCTGGAGTAGTTTACATACATTGTTATACATTGTTATAATGTAAAGGGCAAACTACACGCATACATGTGAGGGATCCCAGTTTAAATTCACTCACACTGAACCTTCAGTGTTGGACCTGGCTTCACCTTAAATAATGTAGTACTGTTTGTTCCCCACATTATACTTGTGCACAGTGGTCGAAGTGGGCGGGAACGTCTGGGAGTGGAGCTCTTCTACTTTTTAAAATTAAGTTTTACCGTTCCTATACGTTTATCTTTAAAAGCAACATTCTGCAATGGCTTAGTTTTAAAATAAAAGTGTACCAAAAAGAATGGATGTCATCTGGCGGTTCCCAGGGGTCGCACCCGCGACCTCTGAGGTCTCCCTTGCTACCCCTGTGGTCTCCTTTGCTACCACTAAAAAGAAAAAGAAAATATATTTTTTTTAAACTTAACTTGAGGCTCCTGGACTGTGACCATATGCATGTGGCTCTTTGTATCTGGAGTGGCTGGTTTTCTGATTGCGATGGCTTGTATGATAGCTCAGTGGGTTGAGTCTCGCTGCTGCAATGTCTGTGTGATCTGGGTTGCAGGTTTGACTCCCAGCAAAGTCAGCTTAGCCTTTCATCCTGCTGAGGTTGATGAATGAGTACCAACACTGGATGGCTTATATTGTATGTGTATTTGTCCTATATGAAGTGCTTAAGTGTAAGTCCTATATAATAACACATCATTATCATTTGGCCTTGGAAGTCTTTTTTGCATTCACAGTAATTTGGTAATATTGGCCTATACACACAGATATATTTTTTTTTATTTTTTTTCATTTAGTTTATACAAACTTTTGAAAAACGTTTTAATTAAAACATATACAAAACAATGCATCTTTCGTCTTTACATATTTTCCTCTCTAGCACTATTTTGGTCAACTTCTTAAATACTCTCTTGTGTTAGTTCTCATTGGCGACACTCCTTTCTTTATTCTTAATTGCTTGTCTCTTCTGCAAATTTGTTCTCCTCACTTGTATCCGTATAGGACTCTATTTTCGCAACCACTGGACTCATTTCTAAACAGTTCTATATTTGCACTAAGAATTTCGTCAACGCAATCCACACTGAGTTGCTTTCAGTCAAGTGTAGTTGTTTCCACCATTCCTCTACAGAAAGCGTCTGGTAGTTTATCCTCACCTTCCCCAGGCAATTTTCACGTTGACCATTTAGTTCAAAACAATTTAGGATGAGATGTTTTAAATTTTCTTCTTCCTTCCCACAGAATCAGCATAGGACATTTCCCCTTGGAATGACACGCCTGTTCCTCAGAATTTCTTTTGTTTCTAAGATGTTCAGACGGAACTTCAAATAGTATCTTCTAAGGCGCTTACATGGAGATAGAACCAGATATTTCTGGGGTATATTGCGTTTTTTTGCTTCTTCTGGCTGGTTTAGCATGGATTTTTGAGAAGCTCTTCTCTCCCCAATTTTAATCCAGTCGAGATCAAGCAATTTTCTTTTTACATACTCTGGATTGTTCCATAGTGTTAGCTCATCTGTCCCCAGTTGTTTTAGGATCTGACAACATTGATATTTCCAGTCTCTTACACACAGATATTAATGATACATATGCTGATCCATTCATATGTGAAATGTACATCACTTTACAGTGATATCATAACCATATTTTTCATAGTTAACTTACAAACAATGCTATGTGATGCCACTTCCTGTTTTTTCAATGGGTGAAAGGTCACGTTTCATCACTTCCCATGATGTCACTTTAGGGTGGGGAAAATTACATCACTTCCTGTGATGTCATCAGAGGCCAAGGGTCATGTGATGTCACCTGCAATAACCCTCTCATTTTACTGAAATGAACTCCCTGGGAAGAAGTTGAAATCTGCACTTCAGTGCACTGCACTGAACGTTACCATAAACAGCAGACACATGTGTTTGAGGGTTTGTATTGTGTGTGGGAGGGGCGTGGCAATGAGGTTTGTGGGAAACGAGGGCAGGCCAGCAGGGAACATAGTTCCACCACTTCTTTTCTTACACTTCGACCGCTAATTGTGCATATTCATTTGTAGGGTCTCAATGCGTGTTGGACAGATGTGTGCACAGGAATACGAAAACAAGTTAAATACCACCACTGCCGGCGAAATTTCTGAAAATCAACTCATTCAGAGATATTGTTGATAGAAAAGAGAGCTCCATGAACAAAGTAATAGGCATAGTGTACTTAATTTTGTTGTCATTACATATGTAGAACTAAGCAACAAACGGCCTACACTTATGCATCTCATATTCAAAATGGGAGTCATTGGCCCTCATTACGACCCTGGCGGAAATCGCGGTGCTAAATGCACCGCGGAGCACGGCGGAAAGCTGCCGATAGCGCCATGGAGGTTGGCGGATTTTCCGCCCCATGCCGACCTTGGCGGGGCGGTAAATCCCCAATCCCCATTTTACCCTTCCCCATTCCCATTTTTGCCCCATAGGGTATAATGGGAGTGGGGAAGGCGTTAATTGCGCCACCGCAAAATACGGTGGCGTAATTAACATCAAGGTCCCGTAGCGCCATGGATTTCTCCGCCCGGAAAAACCAGGCGGAAAACGTTCCATGGCGCTACGGGAACTCGTAGTAGGGCGGACGGGTCCGCCGCGAATAACGCTGGCGTAAACCCATTCCGCCAGGGTCGTAATGAGGGCCATTATGTTTAAGAAAGTTTTTTAAATTGTTACAAATTGTTATCTGCCCAATCATCAGATTTATGTTGCACAATGGTTGCACCTCCTAACATTCCAAGCCCATGCCCACCAAGGCAACATTTTGGACAAGAATCAAATGTAACCAAAAGCTGCCTATTTAGGGCCAGATTCATGGAAAGGGGTGCAGAAATTGCATAACATCCCTGCGCCGAGAAGGACCCTGCGTGAGCCGTGGCACAGACATTTTTTTGTGCGCAACATGTATTCATGGATTTAAAGATGCATTACTAGCCGTCGCGCAAGTAAAAACAAGCTGCGCAAGGAATGCCACACCATGCCCCCAAGCACACCAAAAAGCAAGCGAAAGGACAAACACGGCGCGTGCCTCCGTGCCACTCCTGGCCCACCATTCAGTACCCCTGTGAGAAGGAGCGCCTCACCTCGCAAGCCAGACTGCACCCTAGCAAAATCGCACGTCTAACCTTGCAAGCCCAGGCTGCCCCCCGGTGAAAAATGCGGGGCCTCTCTCGCTAAGCCAGACTGCACCCGAGCTAAATAACGCACCTCACCTCGCAAGTCCAGGCTGCACCCCGCAAAAATGTGGATCATCCCTCAAAATCACAGGCTGCACCCTCCAGACTGGACACCACCACCCAGCCCCCTCACCTGTGACACCCCCCCAGGCAGCCTACCCCAGACTGGGTACCCCCCACAGGCAGCCCACTCCAGACTGGACACCACTTCCCAGGCCCCATGACCTGTGACACCCGCCAGGCAGCCCACTCCAGACTGGAAACCACCAACAGGCAGCCCACTCCAGACTGGACACCCCCCACAGGTAGCCCTCTTCAGACTGGACACCCCCCACAGACAGCACGCTCCAGAGTAGACACTGCACATGGGCAGCCCACTCAAGACTGGACACCCCCCACAGGCAGCCCCCTCCAGACTGGTCACCACCCCCAGTTCCTCTCAAATGTGGCACCCCCCCTGGTACACCCATCCAGACTGGACAGCCGCCCAAGCAGCCCCCTGACAGTCTCCCACAATACAAGTGCAATGCATGTCTGCTGCTTACCTGAACCTTTGTGGTCTGCCAGCTCCATTAAGTCGAACACCAATATGTCCACCACAAACATGTTCAAAAGGGAGCAAAGGCGATCCATCCAAGACTGGAGCATCTGCTGACACACCCCTCAAGACGTAAACCAGCAAACCCCTTACACATGTGACAAGCAAATGGAATGGCATGTGGCATTTGCATGTTGGACATGGCACATTGCCAAGCCATCAAAGCACACTAACTGAATGTGTGCCCACGACAGAAGTAAACCTACTAATAACTATGACATATACACAAATAATGGTCAGGCGCATCACTGCCTGAGCATCAGTGACCTGGGTGGAATGGGTAGAAAATTACCCAACAGGGAACAATAACATGACAGGGTTATGCTACATGCCTCTGGCACAACCAATGTATTGCAGGTGCCATACACACATGTATCAATTGTGAGCATGCCATAGCAACAAGCACATACACATGTCATGCACAGATCAACTCAGAGGGCCCAAGCAGTGCCTTGACCAATCACATCAGAGTCCTGTGAACTGCAATGCCTCAATGTGACTAAGCCAGACATCCAAATGCATGTGTGGCATCCAGGCGTGAGTGATGAACAGTCATGCATTTCCATTTTGGGCAAATAAACATGAGCATCATGCATGTACATGAGGTGGGCAACACTCCCTCAACTGTCATACTTGCCATCCCGTAACGTCCCAGACACAAGTAACATTGCATGTGCATGGTCTGCAAGACGGCACTACAAAAAACAATGCAAGTAAGAGCACATTTGAAATCAAAAGATGTTTGAATGCACACATGAAGAGAAATGTCTGGCACATGCATGCAGATATCCGTCTCAGAAGCATACTTGCTGCAAGCCTAAGGGGTCACTGCCAACATGCTGGCACATGCACAACACACATTCACCGAACAGCAGTGCACCACATGGCTACTCACAAGTTGACTCCAGATGTTGCCGTAATTTGCAGACCTGGGTGTGCAGCACTGGGTAAAACCTCTCCAGGACCCGCATGTTGTTCCCTGACAACCCTGACAACCAGCACCTGCGTGCACCTTGCCTCTCCGCAGTAGCACTGTCCTGGATGAAACGCATGGCCTTGCCATGGGTGCTGAATTTTAGATCCTCCCAGCACTTGTGGATGGTCTTGAAGGAGCTGACTGCCACCTTGTTGATGGAATCTGTGATCCTCTCCCAGATCTGCTTACGCCTTTCCTTGCCGCGTTGCAAAATCATGTTTGAAGAGGGCATCATAATGCTCCATCACATTCACCACCAGCATATCAACTTCCCTGGTGTTGAAGTTGAAAGCCCTCTGCCTCGCTGCCAAGGGGTTGCCCCTCTGGTCTGATGATGATGGTGCAGATATGGCCACCCCTGAGGCAGGTTTGGGTGGGCAAGGTGGTCCTAGAGCTGGGCTGTGGAGCGGTGGTGGTGAAATGGCAGAGTGGGAGTCCAATGAAGCAGCTGAGGTGGTCTCAGGGCCGGAGACAGGACCATAGACAATGACTGGACAGCAGACACTCCAAACGCAGTGCAAGTGGGCAGCAGGCACAAACACGGTAAAGGCAGCAGTAGATGGAAAAGTTGGAGGCAGCACAGGAATGGTGGAGGCAGGTAAAATGGCATGAGGCAGGAGTGTGGGTCTTCCATGTATCGCAATGATGGCAGCCATGAGCAGAGAGGAGGGACTTTCCGCATAAAAAATTGAGAAAAGCGTGGACACGTGAAATCCGAAGAAAGGCCCTTGATGCATAACTTATATGACATGCCATATTCGGGGATATCATCCGTATCCTTCACCAAACCATACCCCCGCTGATTTCCCCAATGTCAACACGCCATGAACCAAAACATCACCATAATCCCCTGCGATGCCCACTGTGTACCACAGGCCACTAGGCAGCACACCCCCCCAACCAATTATATATCTTCACCCAAAAATCCAACAATGCAAGTACACACCCCACCTTTCTACCCCTTTTTCAATAAATTGTTGCTATCAAAACACCAGACTCTTTTCAGGCACAGCTTCTATCTCTTCCTGGGTGACGAAGTACCCAGGCTCATAAATCTACACCACTCTAGCCCCTTCTTCTTCAGTATCTGTCCTTTAGGTTGGTAACGTTTGTCCGCAACCATTATCTGAAGCTAACTGAAATCGGTAGACTCAACGATACTGAATATCCTTAGAAGACAGAGCGTAAGTGGATGGCAGTCCCTCCTCCTGGACAATGTGAGTTCTGACAAGTCCCGAAACACCTTTATTACATCACCCTCATAAACCTGCAGTTGCTGCACACTATCTCTAGTGAGGATATCAGCTTTCTCCAGATATCGGTCGGACCACACCACCACCAACTCTATCAGCCATGTCTATTAAGATGTCTTTGCCAATGTCCTCTCTGTAAATTATGTTGATAATCTTCTTGTCATTCCTTTCAACATCCCGCAGCGGTTCACTCCTTCATACCTAGGACCCTGAGATTGTTCTTCCTTTCTCAATTTTCCATGTCATTTATCTTCGATAATATGTCCTCCTTCCTGGACTCCAGATCCGTAAGGTGTGCATTGAACTTCATTTCCACCAGGTCAGCACTAAGGTAGTTATTGTCCATATTTTCCATTCTTGTCTCCATCTTGTCAATCAGCCGACTGAATTCTGCAACGGATTCCTTGATATCCCCCTTAATGCCTTGATTTCTTGTATAATTCACCCAACATCTTCCATCATACTGAGGGAGCTGTGCAGTGTCTGATCTAGGCCCAGCTTGAAACACTGGACAGCCTTTGCCCGCAACGGGTCAAACAAGTACAAGTGTCGAACTCCAAGACAACAGAATCAACATAGTCGATTGAATCACATAGAGCCACTTAAAGGTATACCTAAATCTGAAGGGTTCAATTCCATAGCAATCTCTGGAATTTCACTCTGCTCTCCCAATTCCTATTCCCAAAACTGGTGTTGTGGACCTGGCTGTCATTGAGAAATTGTAGTGTTACCTTTATGTTCATGTACTGCCACTGCTATTTTATTTTGGTAATTTGGTCAACTTACTGTGACAAGTCCTCGGATGACATCCCTTCTCCCCTAGGGGCAGCCACTTATCATTAGGCCAGGGAGCTGAGGCTGCTACCCGATAGTCCCCCTGGAAGTGGTACTCAGCGAGAGGATCTCATAGGTAGGGATACCCCATATGGTAGTATGGACGGCTCTACAGAGAGAATGTGTTACTAGTATACCTCACCAGACCCCCTACTCAAAACATCTATGTATGCATGTAGGGTATCGGAAAACATCTACCTAGAAAGTACTGGGAAGAGGAAGAATAAGAGCTACCAAAGTAGAGTCTCCGAACCAACCAATTAGATGAAGAAGATATCTATTGCCTCTTGGGAAAATCACCAAAGTGATATTTTGATGAGGATTAAGTTTGGAGACATCAAGAACACCTCTTCAAACGGAATTGAGCGGTCTAGCATTTGTCAAACACCATTTGGTTCACAATCAAATGAAATAGAAGACTAACTAGCAATGTTGTTGAGCATACCTTGGAGGAGCCATGAAAGGTCCGACGAACCAGAAAGGAAGAAGGCAGATCGGGACACCAAGGCTGGAGCAAGGTAATGCAGAGTTGGTACTGTGTGGAGGGCTTCGATGCCACGCAATGAGGAAGAAGCTCCTGGCACGCATAAAGTCAGGCAAGCATGTGAAGCAGGTGCCACGCCAGATCGAGAAAGGCTTCCACTGTGGGTATGCCGTTAATGAAGGAAAGCAAGAGAGAAGTGGGGGATCGCACGTGTCCAGGAGGACCCAGGACCATGGCAGACTGTGTATATGAGGCTCCAGGACCCCTAGAAAGTGGTTAGGAGACCGTAGAATGAAAACAGGTGTTAGACCTTGGCGGGAGAGTGAACCAAGGTTATCAAGAAAAAGAATTAAGCAAGAAGTGCGAGTCTGGGACCCACACCCATAAAGAGCCAAGCATCATTGTTGATCTTCATAGTCACAGTAGTTGACAAGGTAGTGAAGCAGGTGGACTGTTTCCATGAAAGCAGCCATGAAAAGCAACCACCTGGCATTGTGAATAAGGAATGCTGGTAATGGTTAGGAGAAACAGCCATTCCGCTTGCATTGTGAATGGCCCAGGGCTTGAGAAAGGCCAGGGGAAGGGAGACATTCCCCCAACTGTATTAAACTGCCAATAAAGGTCTGAGAAAGGCAAGGGGAAGGGACACATTCCCCCAACTGTATGAAATTGCCAAGAGAAGCCTGAGAACGACCAGGGCAAGGGATGCATTACCCCAACTGTGTTAATCTGCCAAATGAAGCCTCAGAAAGGTGAGGGGCTGTGAAAACAAGCCTGGGAAAGGTCTGGGGAAGGGAGACATTCCACTCACATAACGAAATAGTGAAAGTCCACCAGAGAAAGGCCAGGGGAAGGGCAAAATTACCCCTACTTTGTGAAATGGCCAACTATATTGAACTGTATGTGTCTAGAGGAAGTGAGTTATTCTTCTGGACCAAGACGACAGTAAACCTTTTCAGTTTGTTTTCAAATATAATTGTTGGAAGTAGGTTTTGACACAGGACAAGGACTGACATCCTGACAGACTCCTTAGAATTTTGTTGAGGCAGGGAAACCCCTCTTAGAGTAAGGGAAAGAAAGGGTTTTCTCGTTACTTTCTTTAAAGAATTAAAGTTGTTGCTCAAAACCCTACCACCTCTCCGTCAATCTCCTCCTTCCACACCCTTACATTACATAGATCACAAATTTGAAAGCAGTCAGAGAGGCTTTCTCCTTTCACTCTTTTGAAATGGAATGAGAATGACTTTCTTGAGAAATAAGTCCTAATAATGCAGCAAGAAAAGAACATTGTGTGGTTTGCAGGGAGCAAGGCACGGTTAGGGTGAACCCCTAATTACCTCAGTCCAGAACAGGTCCACAACCTGAAGATGAGTGCACATTTTCTACATAAAGCAAGTTTGTTGTCCAATCGTCTGCAGAGCAGTTATATGGTACAGCAGGACCAAACTAACACAAGTCTCAATGAATCACACCAATTGATGCATTGCATTTATATACATTCTTTCAACACTTAAAAAACATTGCCAAATACTTTACCACCCACCCCTCACACATGATTGGACAAAACATTTACAAATAACTTCCATCTTTCTCAGTTTCTTCCCTTTTCATTGGTCATCGACAATCTTTACTACCACGTTCACATCATATTCTAAGTTCACCTACTGGGGATTTGTATGTGGTATGTTGTGACATCATTACATAATAAAACATGAAAGTACAAACATAATTAATTACTATCAACATCTGGCCTAAATCCTTTAACCTTAAGTGTGTTTGGACATGGTCCGCAAAGATATTTTAGCAACAAGAGGAAAATCTGAGCCAAATGGATCTCTTTGAGTTTTTCCGATTGCTATCTCATCTAACTTAGATTACTCGCTCCACTAAAGTCATTCAAATACATGTGACTACCACTCCAGCAAGAATGTCCTCTAGTTCCACCATGAGAAAACAATTGAACACTGTACACCTTGGACTTGGGCGCCATCTTCCCCCATTTTATTGCTGGCTCAAGCAAATGGCCAAACCCCTCTGTGCAACTTCAAAGCAATGGGCAAAATTACATTTGTTCCTTGCAGAAACGTTAAGCCATAAATCACTGCGTCTTGTTCACTGGCTGACCTCCTACTGGATGACTCATTACTTCTCTGTCAATCCCCAAGCCCGCCAAACCAGAATTCTCCAGTTACCTAACATTCCATGCGTAACTGCTGACCACAAAGCCCGAATGAATTCACTAAACCACACTACATGCAGATTTCTATATAAATCCCTTATTAAACTCCTTTTATATGTTCCTCTGTGTGCAGGTTTTATAAATCTTTGCTGCAAGATTTCCGAACAGGTCCCCCTTCGCATGCACATTTAAAAACCTCTCTGTCTCCCAGTTTCTACATGCTTCAGAGAACCCCATGTGTAAATCGTGTTTATGTTACATTTGTCGGTTTTAACAATATATCTTTCCACATGCATGCACATCTACTATGTATCAGCTCTAGCATACAGTTACACTAAAAGTAACATATCCCGTCCATAATCAACTACACGCGATACATATGAAATTGCAACATCACGGTCAGTTCGCTGCACCCCCAGTCCTCAATATGGTGCGTGTAACATGAAGCCCTCGTGCTCACGGGGGCCCTTCCTGACCACCTCAAAACTACACATGAATAATTTTTATTTGGAGGCTACCATGATGTGTTTTTTGACATGTGAGTAGAATAGTGGCAGAACGTGCTTATATCAAATGAATGTTTATGAAAATGTATCTAACACTTTGGAGGGTTTGAAACATTTGTGCAAAGCCAAATTGACATCTGCAGGTACCAAGATGTGTTCGGTAAGATAACACAACAAAACACTTAAACGCGATATTTAAATTGCTTCATTTCTTCTTCACTGAAAAGAACCCCTTAAATAAGTCATTGTTCCCTCTTAGGTTTATGTATGGAGATCGTTTAATTACAGAGAAAAATAAATAATTGGAAGATAACCCTGATGCCAACGTCGCTATATTTCAACGGCTTGAGTCAATCAGGAGAAAAAGCGGAAAAAACATGTTCAACAATATCAGTTGTGATGCCAGAAACAGTGGCTTGCCAATGCAGCAACAGTCTCCTCTCTGTAGGATTGGCGAGCGGCCACGCCAGACGGGTGCAGGGGTACTGGATAAATTGAATGAATGACAACGGTAGGAATGCCTCTGAACTGAGAGATGGATGACAGTCAACTGATTTCCTAAGTGTGTGTAATTAACCACAATTAACAAAGGCCTCTGGGGAAAACGCTTGGCAAAAATAGCACTCTTAATTACAGGACCTCAGATGCATTAGACCTTTCCCTCGCCAGCTAATTAGCATGAAGAATAAAGTCAGAACAATAAATGAAGTAGGCAACTGAGTTGGACCAGATCTTCGCTGGAATTTCTTTTGAAGAAAAAAAACATATCAACTAATTCATGTCATCATATATGAGATAATCTAACATGTTAGCATACAGTCAAAGCTGAAAATGAAGCAAGTGGAGACCTGTGTGACAGTAAATTTGACGGCGTTTCATGTGTCCATCCCGTCCAAGAGCATGCTAGTGAGAATAACCAATGATTTTTAGTATTCGGCATTTCATAGTGCCTTTCTGAGTTTGCATACAATCTGTTTACAAAGGCCTCAATTCACGAAGTTGCATTTCACTTGGTTGTAGATCCTTAAAACTAGGAGACTGACTCTGCAAATGTCTTTGGAACACCTGTCAAAAATAAATAAATAAATACCTTTCACGGCATAATCATTTCTTTGTGTGTAGTAGAACACACGTGTTGCCGTCGAGAGATCATTTCCTTTTCTTCCTTAATGAGCATCGAGAGAGGACTCTGCCAAAGGGTGTTTCTGTGGTGACTGATATCGAAGTGGACTCACTAAACCTGTTTTTCACATTGTGTTGCTTTATTTTGTGTTTAAAGTGTTTCTTTTGTACAGTGTTGCTTGTTATTGAGTGGCTGTATTTTACAAACTAGATATTTTCAAAGTCGGCATTTTTTCAGGCAGAACATGCTTTTCACCAAAGCTTAGTGCTGTATAAGGATGCCAAGAATGCACATGAACCGGAAATTCTGGTGACACTTTCCAGGGGGTCGTTTTACAATGAGCCGTGTGGAAAATGAAAACGTAAAATTGCAATTGAGCCAGCTTCTCCGCTTTGACTTCATCCTCCATCTCAGAAGAGCACTTGCTTTGGGGCCTGCATGTGATTTCCCTGCAAGCGCAAAACCAACGATTCCAATGCACGATGCCTTGATTTAGCAGCTGCTAATGATCAGGTGGATTCCATTGGAATCCATTATGAAAAGCTGCCTGCAGTTTTTTTTTGTATCTCAATGCGGGGAGTAAAACTGAAGAGTAAAGGCAATTTCGCCAATTTCTGGTTTGTTTTCGCTTTGAGAGTGACAGAGGCTACATACAGGGAGCCCAAGTGTTGGCGGTCCCCTCCTAGCAATTGCCGTTTTTACAAAAATGAACCCCTCTCTGTTTTGTTAAAAGATCATTCCTTGATCGGAAGGCTAAATCATAGTAAGTAGCACTGGCGTAACTGTGGGCCCCCACAGCCCCTGTGGTGTGGGGGGGCCCATGCTGCCCATGCCCTGTCGGGGAGCCCAGGGGCGGTGAAGGGGGGATCCCTCACTGGGCTTGCAGGGGGGTCCCACATTTTGTGCAACCCCAGTGGTCACTTTAGTCTCCTTCTATTACAGGGCCCCTCTACCAGTAGATGAGATAAAAGGTGGCTTACAGAACCAGAATTGACATTCTCTACAAAGCCCCTCTGCAAATCTTTCTCCAAGCAGACTTATCTCAGACTCAGAATTCAATGGACTAGGGTGTCGCATCAGTCCTGCTTGGAGTTAAAAGCTCATCGTTTTGTTATTCTCCTCCCTTCTGGCCCACCCATTCTGTTGTCCAACACTTTGAAGAGTGTGTCACCTCTTGAACAGTATAGGACACCCGAATAAAATAACAGTGATAATAAAATATGAGATGCATGTAAAATGTGCCATTTCATATGTGTATGCTTCATGGCACTGCCTGGTATGTTTCACTTCCATTTCAGCTCTCAGAGTGGGGTGTGGATTCTAATGGTGGTTATAGTGCATGGCTGCACTTGCAAAGCATACAATGACAATGACTGTCTGCTGTTGTTCTACATCTGTTGTGTATGAAAACTCATATCTGTGTTCTTGCGCGTGGCATTCACAATGCACAATGCAAGTTCTGCTACCATGTATTCCTGCTGAGAAAGAGCCACCTTTCCCAATCAAATTCAGTTCAGATACATATCACCATGCTCTATTATATTCAGGAGGTGGTTTCTGGTTCCTTTTTCTCTTTGCATTCTGTGACTCGTAGGTCTGTATTAATAAAAGGCAAACCACGGCCACAAAATTCCAGAATGTAAAAATGAAACCAGAAATTGGCAATCACCTCTTGAAGAGAATGGGGTCTGTATGGTGTTGGGGGGGTCCTTTCAACCTGCACCAAAATCTGTGTTGTAGGTTTCCCTGCGAGAGGAGGGTCTCCCTGAACTCTGCATGTTTGCCCTGCACAATCCGAGGGCTGCCCCATGCAGCTAACCTTGCCAGCCGTTATCAATATCAAAGCACATAGAGATTGTCATATTGGCACACAGCTAATGGTTACATGTGGTGTGCGTCTAACGCCACCACATGTTCAGCATGGGCCTTCCCGCTATCCGACTAACACACCCTGTCCTCCCTTCTTAAAGAGCCATGGGGAGCGAAACCAAAATCATTGGCAAAAGGCCGCTATATAAGAACACTTTACATTACCTCTTGCACTTTGTATGTTGCCTATTCTCTTATGTGTACACATCGATGTAATGCCCTTGGGCCTGGCGTGCTTTACAAATAAATACAATACAAATACAAATTAAATCATTTTCTCAGGCCATCACACATAACCCAATTGCACCACGCTATCTATGTGGCTACGAGCCAGTCTTCAGTTAACAATAACAATATGTAAGCACACGTTTTGCAATTTCATGCACTTTAAATAACATCTCGATTACTATCAGCACACTTCACAGTGCTGCATGCTTCACCATTGAAAAGATGAAAGGCTGAGTCAGGTTTGTGGGGTCTCAATCCGAGTGAGCCATCTTGCCAGCATCTTGCAGAAGGCAAGAAGTGCTTGTGTCATCACTCTGCCTGTGCCCTCACTTAAAAGGAGATTGGCATGGACACTGTTGAATGCAATCTCTGAACTGTGCCCGTCTTTGATTAGAGACACTTGGGCGAGGAGAAATCGCCGCCGTGCCTAGCAGTCCCGACATTAGTATGCCCTTCACAAAGTGGACCAGATGTAAATTTCAAGCTCATGCTCTCCAATCGGATTTCACGCATGGCCGGACCAATCATTCCCCTGCCAACTCATCTGCGCCCGCCGCAGACACGAGGCCTATCTGACAGCAATTCTTAAATTAAACAAAAACAAGGCATGCATTAGTTAACAGGTATACAACGCGTGGCAATGAGGCTGGACGGTTGCCTTGGAAACCACCATTCAGCAGCTTCGGACCCAGGGACTTGATTGGTCAGGCCATTGAACACGTGCTTGCTTTGTTAATTTCCACTCTTGTCCCTGTAGTGGGCTGCTTAGCGTCGCAAGATAATTTCCTTTGTAGCGTTTGTATTATTATTTTGTTATTCTCTCTTTATTTTCAATATTGTAAAACTATAAACCTGATGCTAGATTAGATGCAGTGGTTCTCTTTCGCATCCTTCGACTAATTTTGTAATTTCTTCTAGCAATGCATTCCACATGAACAACGCCTAAACAAATTCATTATCCCTCCGTGACTCTTTCTGGATGATTTCATTTCGCCCCAGACTAGAGGTGCAGGCAGAAGCTGTGTGTCTGCTAGTTCCCATAGGGGCAGGGAGGAGTAAAGGGACCATGACTTCTGTACTGAACGAATCCACACAATCCATGAAAAAGCGCGAAATGAGACTGGCCCAGTTCCAGCCTAATTCACTCAAGCGTTTTATAATGGCAAAACCCCCTCGGAAAACGTTCTGTGAATTAGGCCCTAATGTGTGACTTTGTCAGCCAAAGACAGACATCTCTCAAAACTGACATCTCTCTGAAAACATCCGCTCCATCCCCATGGAATAGCTTACAAATTAAGCTCGGGCACGATCTTTGAGCCAGCCTGACGTTTGTGAGATTGAATGCTTCAGGGTTCGACCATGCCCTTTTTACTTCTGAGGTCGATAAGTTGAGTTCTATCAAATAACATAATGAAGACACTATCACAGTGCTTAGAAGCGGGAGGTTTCCGGTATGAGGAACTACATAAAAGCACAATCTTGTTAGCTTTCAGCCTGTTTGATATATCAATGTGATGTGGTTGACATTTTTCAAGAATAGGGAAGGTGACAGCGTCCCAATGCCAAAGACTCTCAGTGATGAGTTTTATAAATTGAGGAAAAAAAAAAAAACATCTAATATAGCATATGTTTGATAAGTGAATAACAGTTTCATGTCGGACACGTCAGCAGCGTGGGTGGCTCACACGTCTCGCAAGAAGGTATTTCATATCTCTGAGAGAGTGAACCCAGAAATGGTGCAGGTCGTGTTCCTGGTTATCTTGAAGACTAACAAAAAAGCTGTAGATGGTGAAGCACTCAGGCGTGGAGGGCAGGGGAGTAAATGAGAGAGGTAACTCCACAAGCCCTGTGGCTGAGTGTTTAGGCAAAGTGATACAGTGTAGTATGTGCATCTGCTGGATTAGGAGTAGGAACGTGTGGGCGTAACCTGTCCCACTGCGCTGCTACAATATATTGTATAATATAAGACATAAGGAGGGTATAATTAGAAGACAGGATGCCTCACTGACATTAGTCTACTTAGGGGAATCAGGGGAGGAAGGATAGCTCACGGGCAACGCGTTTGTCTTGGATGCAAGACAAGGCAGCACAACACAGGTTTGAAACCCTGATCCCGCAATAAGAAACCACTCGTTGGTATTAAGCGTGTTATGAAAGAACAATAATAATAATAATGAACTACTACACAATTGCTGCTTGTGAGGCACATCTCTTGTACCAGTGTGATTATGAAGATACTCAGGCAGGGAGCAGACATTTTTCGACCCACCCGCAGAACTCTGAGAAACACAGTTGGCCTCATCACGAGTTGGGTGCTAACCCCCGGCAGTATTACCGCCAGGGCTATTAGCCCTACCGCCAAACCCCCCACGCTATTAGCGCCGGATCATGGGTTTGGCGGAACAGTAAGTCCCCATTCCCCATTGGGCCCATTCGGGAATGTCCCATTCCCCATTGGGCCCAATGGGGAATGTTCAGCGCTATTGCCGCTTGCGGTATTACAGCCGGTGGTAATAGCACCGAAAATCTGCAAAATTGCAGCGGATTTGCCCCCAGCTCGGGGCTGGGGGAAAATCCGCCAAGCCCCTGATTTGGCAGACCCTTAAATGCAGCGGTAATAGCGTTACCGCCGCATTTAAGGGTTACTGCCAAACTCGTGATGAGGCCCAGAATGTAGAGAAGAAGAAGCCAGGAGGACGGACTAAGAAATCGAAAGCCCACAGGAGATGATGGCATCAGTGACTGACTCCCACCAAAAAGTGGAAAACACAGCCGTTTTGGTCCAAAAGGGGCAAACATTTTGCCACAAAGGACAGGTGACATGCTGTTATTTTACATCATATTAGACAACTGCAAAAACCCGTATGTGTTGGCCAATGTCAGCATTTGAGGTCATTGATGCAGATCTTCTTGGGCAAACTTCTATCAGAGACCAGCGTCCGAGAAGGCATTACCTGTCTGGACAGCATTCTGATTGCCCTCACGGGATGCTTGTTCCTCATTTTCTGTTTTGCAGTGGGAATGTCATTTTTGTCCTAAGAGTTTTTGAAGTCGGAGAAGAAGTATTGATGGGGGCAGCTTCAATCAAAGGGATACAATTATTGGATAATTGGATTATTCTCTTCCCTAATCTGAGTCAAATGTTTAAGGAGGAGAAAACAAAGATGAAGTAGATCAGAAAGTACTAAGTTGTTTGGTTTATGGATGCCATTGCTCCATAAATCTTGTGTGGATGTTGGGAATGGATTTTCCAGAGAACTCTTTGGATCATTGGCCGGTGGTGGACAGATGTGTTACACTGGTTGTCATAGCAACCAAGGTTTTTGGCAAATAGAGATTCTGCTTTTCTGAAGTTCTTCCCCTTGTGACCTCCAAAGTGTTTTAGAGGGCAGCCATTACTCTGAAACGTCCAAAAAGACTGTATCCATTCGTACGAATGGTACAAAAGACCAAAAGAGGCCTGTATAATTTGACGGAATGCGAAAATTCTGAACATTCGGAGCAGGGGTTACGGGTGTGTCACCCACGCCCCATGATTGGTATTTTTGGATTTGGGGGTTGTCTGGTGTCTCCCACATAGGTGACACCTCCTATGTTAAAAAACAAGGGACCTGCAGCGCCTGTTCCCAAGCACGTATGTGAAGGGCACCGGTGTCGCAGAGGGATGTTGGTGATAGCATCACACAAGGAGGTGTGCCACCCACAGGTATGTATTGGGGTGGGGCAAAGTCAAAGTCTGAAATGTTCAGGGGAGAGAAGACCAAAAGTTATTTTTCAGAAAAATAACTTTCAGCCTGTTTTTTCCATCAAACATTTTACTGGCGGTCTTCCAACCCAAATCCCATTATTCCAGGGGTAATGCCATTTTAAGAGCTTTGGGTGATGGGCTTTGTGACTTGCATTGCATTTCATATTTTGTATTCAATTGATATAGTGCTTCCACCAAAGCTATTGAACAAAAAGGAAACACGGTACAATAACAATGAACAATGCATTTAGGACAAATCAGAACAGGTGAGAGGAGAGAGAATAGAGTTCAGCCAGATCCACCATAAAGCATAAGTAAAACATTGTACATTTCCGACCTCAAGAAACCGCCAGTACTCTATATTCAGCAGCTTAAACCACCTTCCACAGAAGGACATATTCACAAATAAAAAGAGATGTTTCCATTATAGAAGCGCCATAAGGTCCTTTATACATTTGACAGCACGTTTAAGACATGTTAACAGGGTCTGTCCAACCAATGCAGCATCCACCATCAATAAATAGAAGAGAGCAATTCAACATTGGGCAAAACCCTTATTTATCAGGAGTGGAATCACTGCTGTGGCTCTGATGTGTGTGGGCAGTAGCCAGACAGAAAAAAAAAAATATATAATGTTACAAATCTTCCTTAGCAGCACCACGGAGCAAGCATGCGTTGTCAGCAGTAGTACCAGAGCACATGGCCGTGATGTCTCTGAGGGGTAGGCAATTGAATCCTGCTTGTGTTATCAGAAACGGTTCATAAATATGATCAGACCAGGTTAGAGACGGCTGAATAGTGGTAAATAAAATAGAGGTTTGTCTCCTATTAAAAGGTTTTGCTAATTCCATTTATCCTTGCACAATATTTGAATGCAGCTGCAGTTGATTTCTCAAATTAGTTACCATAAGTGTTGTTAAGAGATTTGTCAGCTTGAAGTGTTGATGTGGATTTACTCTTGCAAGGACACTTTTTTGACATGCTTGAACCAGGGTATGGTCATTGCGTAGCTATTAACTTAGAATAGAGTTAATTGTTAGCGAGAGCAGATGGAAGATGAGTTTTAAGATTGGTCTGAAAAATGCAGAAAAAAGAGGAAGAATGAATAGAGCGAGGGAGAGAGTCCCAATGTCTGGGGGAAGGAGGACAAAGGCATGGAAATGAGAGGATGCACAGTGGGATTTAGGAACAGAGGGAAGAAACTGATGCTGACAGTGGAGGGCACAGGAATAATAATGTAGTAAGATAAGTGAAAAGAATTAAAGGGGGCAAGGCTATGGATGCACTTAAAGATGATAGAGAAGAAGTGATATGGAAGACGACATTCAAAAGGGCGAAGAGATATGGAGCGTAGAGAGGATGTGTTAGAGTATTGAGAAGAAATAGAAAAGAGGAGACAGACATAGGAAGTTTAGACAGAACAAAAAGAGAGAAGATGAGAAACAGGAAGACCAAGGATGAAACCTGAGCAGTAGTCAATACGATAGAAAACTAGACAGGAAATCAGGTGCTTGGTGGTCTGAAAATAGATATCGAGCTTGCCCGGCAGATGTTAAAAAGAGCGTAGTGACAGGATCCAGAAGTGGAAGAGATATGGGGAGAGAAGGGTCGAAGATTACCCCCACGTTTTGGGCGAAGGGAGAGAAAAGAAGGGTGGGGAGAAGGAAAGAAAGGGAGGGCAGAGGAATAGGGGGAGGAATCGTATTAGTAGGAAATAATAGAACATCAGTTTTCGAGGTATTGAGGTGAAGAAAATGTGATGACATACAATTTTATACTGGAGAGAAGCAGTTAGAGCCCTTAGCATGTAGGGTATGGCAAGGTAGGACTTATCTAGGATCCTGCTTCTCTAATTTCCATTTTCCATTTTCTCTTTTTGGGGATGAAAAGTTCCTTCTGTACATGGCACGTGTACAGAAGGAACAACAGTTCTACGTACTGCTGAATATGTTGATATAGAAAGGATTTTAAAGTATCCTGAATAATGAACCCACTCTGATGAAATGCCTATTCCTCAGCTACAACCCAACCATGTGAAATGATCTGAAATCCCACATTTCCAGGAATCGCTTTTTTCTGGGCATGTGTAGATTCTGTTTCGACCTGACCAGAGGTAGACGCTGGAAATGTTGCAAGATGTTTTTGCAAATTCAGTAAAAGCTGAATAGTGGCAGTATTTGTACATTTGAATTTTCTTACTAAAACTACACATATTTCTCATTGGGTCGACATTCAAGCACAACATTAAATATTAAAATTCATTCAGAAATCATCATAGTTAATCATCATCACCTGTCCAATACAAAGTAATGCACAGGCATACTGAAAAAAAAACAAACAAAAAAAAACAATAAAATACTTAGGAAAAACAAAATATACCATTGCCCTCTAGTTGAGATTTAATTAGACCATGTAAGACATGAAATGACCCTTCATCAGTGCTTCTCTATGGGGCACTATGGAGGCCCAATTCTCATTGAGCATTTATGCTCCGTAACTGGCATTGTTTTTTCCAATACACTTTTGCAATAGTGATCAATTTTGATCACTCACAAATGAGTCTTTAAAAGTGTCACTAATAATCAATGAAATATTCTTTAGGTTGAGCCACCAATTTAAATTGCAGTGGGCCATGTTGTCGAATCAAATGATGAACATCAGCTTCATTTCTGGCGCCACACCTGATTTTTTATCAAATGCTATTGAACAAAATACTGGACAGATATGCATTTTTAAAGTGACTTTGGTATAAAGGGCAACTAGGAGTCATGTAATTATATATAGAAGAAAAGTAAGGCATGACGGGACTCAAAATTGTCATGTTGGTTTGTTTTCTCAGAATGTATTATGTTGTTCTGTTATTCATCAATAAACCTGGGTGAACTTTGTCATACGTGATCTGCGGACTCCATCAAATATCCTGGTGATATCAGATATGATATGATAGGTTATTTATATTGCACATAATACCCAGAGGTTTCTAAGGACAGACCCTGTCGTCCTGCTTCCAAGGCAAGCACGTTGCCCCTGAGCTTTCCTCCCGAGACTCAAATGGGCGTGGGTTCCTGTTGATTGTTCTTCTAGCATGATATCCCCAAATCTCCTTCAAGAGCCATAAATCTTTGGGCACATCTTGGAGAATATCCGACAGGATCAGGCTAATTTGTGGGACTGGGATGACACGTGAAGTTATTAGCTCAAATATACATTTTAATTTTTATAGTTCATCAATACAATTCACATCATTAATACATGTATGATATAACATCATAAAACCACATAGTTCATTTCATCAATTCAGCATTCATACAATCCAGTGTACTTCTGGACTAATTTAAAGACCAGATGTGTGACACCTGATATTATAGATCGGGTCATGAGTATATGATAAAATTAAGAAAGATTGTATTAATAACAACAGTTTACACTGCCTTGACATGCCAAAATGGTTTTATTGAAGATGGTTCGAATTTGAAAGTATGGGGTTGAGAATGAATGTTTGATATATGAATGCTGAATTGATGAAATGAACTATGTGGTTTTATGATTTTATATCATACATGTATTAATGATGTGAAGTGTATTGATGAACTATAAAACATAACATTTATATTTGAGCTAATAACTTCACGTGTCATCCCAATCCACTGGTCCACCTCGCTTTATTATTATGTACTTTACCTGAAGGACCAGGGATTCAAATTGCAGGTGTACCCCTTTCTTTAATACTTAATTTGTGGGACTAACATTCACAAAATGCCTTAAAAGGATTCAGGAAGGGAGGGAAAGGTTTGGAAAAAACGATGCATCAGTGAGTCTGGGATGGGGGAAGCAAGATGGAATTGAGTGTTGTGTATTTGTGAATGTGTCTGAATTATGGGTTGGAGGAAGCAAGATGGAATGGAGTGTTGTGTATTTGTGAATTTGTCTGAAGTATGACAGCATATTATACCATACAGTATGATACCTCAGCAGATTAATACTTTGACGACATAGATCTATATTCAAACTGCAGGTATGAGGTTTGAATCAGATTAGGAAAAGTCAGACTCATCCTTCAGAATTTGATCAAATTACTAAAGTTGAAGTGGTGAATTGCACAATTGTGTGCCAGACCAGTGCTTCATTTATGCTGCAGCACAGCCCCCTGGAAATTCACAGGCCACCTAAGTGAATATGTCATTTGTAAATGTTTTAAAGCAATGCCATTAAAAGTTGCCAGTGCAAATAAAACATGCATCATCTGTGCAATCTTTTTTTTTTGTATTACTTTTTGAGATTACTATTGTTTGCCAGCTGCATGTAAAAGGTACTTTTAGTTTCTATATTTAAGCAACAGTCAGGTTCAAGACATTGTTCATTAATACACTTTGCTTTCTTCGAAAGCATCCCTGGCATGGCATGATCTGAACTTTTGGCATATTCCATTAATGTATATATTTATTTGTGTTTGAATATGTACTGACTGCAAAAGGTCTGACCTCTCCAATCCAATTTTTACAGCCACATTTCATCAGCATGAATTCTCATAAGTTTAACCTGAATCAGTCAGTCAGATTTGTTTATAATAATAATAATAATAATAATAATATAGCACTACGAACCCTCAGGCCTCTGAGCGTTGCTTATTACCGCGGTGTGTGGTGCTCATTCATTGACCTCAGAAGGATGAAAGGCTGAGTTTGGCCTGCGTCAGCAGACTTTTCAAAGATGTCAAAGCTAGTGCTCTGCTCGCTGTGCTATCGGACCTGCTAGCGTTTATATTGAAATGTCTTCACTAACAAGATAGCATTATATTCACAAATCAAAATTAACATATCTTCTGGTCCTACCTGTATCATTCATAACAATATATTATAATAAACACTCTCAATCAAATAATTACGCTACAATACCATAACATCTTAAGTACAAAATTGCCTAACCTGCATACAAATTAATGTAAAATATGAATACATTTTTTCTCATAATTATAACATACACCTGTTAATGGAATCCCTTAAAGGTCTAGTCGAATGCGAGTCACCCGAATAGAGTGAAAACTCCTAAAATGTGGGGTTCGGACACATCAACTCTGAAACAAATGAGAGAACTACATATTTAAAATTAGATACATATTTTCGTATATATTTATATTTATTTTTCACACCTGAAATATAGCAACATGGAACAACGCCTTACATTCCTAAATGATTTGGTCTTCACAACTATGCACTGCAAAAAAACACAAGGGGAACCTGAGCCATAAAACAGCGCAGCCAAGCGTTATTCCCCACCCCTTCCCCTGCACTCAGGGGCCTGCAATGACCAGCACAAAGTGTGCCTCGACAAGTCCCCACGAGCACAGATGCTAGTACAATTCGAGACTCCCCACCTCCAACTATGCTACACAAGGGTCTGATCAAACCGGCCCCTCAGTCTAGTTCCTGTGTGTGTTATTGCTGCGTAATGCAATATGGAACAACAGCTGACTATCTTTGATCAGCCCTCGCAGGAGAATATCTTTCATTAGGCAAGCAGGCACATTTCACATTAGTCATGACTTCGGGGATATAAAATAGGTCTCTTGTTATCTCTCTCTATCACTTGGATGCTGATTGAATCAACATAAAGTGCCTTGTAATTCACAAACAGGGATTTGGTCATCACTCACATTCTCTTTATGGTGCAGTAATGAAATGAGACTCTTAATATTCCGCTACCCCAGGGGCTGCATAGCTTTGTGGACTGGCATTGTTCTGGACAGCCTCTTGCTACAAGGTCATTCTCATATGAAAGATCGGGAAGGGGGCAGCTAATTGCCGGCATGCAGGGAAAATGCTTTGCTTTGCACTTCCCTGTAAAATGCTTCTAATTTGAAAAGGCACCCACAGTGCATTTATTCAGCGCTATTGATCGTCCCATGGACAAGGCTAAGAATGAATGCACATAAAAGCTGAACTATGACCTTCACTGCTGATGTGCACTGGGAATAGGATTGAGCTGCACAGATGCTGTGCGTACACTTCCGGGAAACAATGCTAAATGATTCCACAGAGCCGACTGGGCACAACTAGTATCACTAACTACTCATTTTAAAACAGATTTCTATGTTAGAGAAAATACACTGCGCTATATGTACACGTCATTAAACTAAAGCACCTTCGATGTATGAGGAATCTTTTAGAAGGGCAGTGGGGTATTTAGGCTTTCTGCTGCCCAAGGCCCACATAACTGCATCATGCCCCCCCATAAACTTTACACCACCTCTGCCAGACTCTGCACATTCACCAGATTCTGCCCCTTCAACAAACCCTGTCTGTGTTGTCCAAAATACACCCCTTCACTCCCAATATGTCTCCCATTTTGGCTCCATGACATTATAAGGCTGATTTTAAGGTTGCAGGGATTAGAAAGTTATTGCTCCCTATCTATTAATTCAAGCCTGTCATCTTCTATGTTATGGTAGTTGAAAGAGTGTTTTCAGATCTCTTTTGCCCAAGACTTGGGGAAGGCAGTGTGTTGAACAGTTGAGAGCACTAGAGGTAATTGTTACCGCCTAATTGTCTACTTTCGGTTAGGTCCGAAAACAATCTTTTTGAGGAAGATATAAGAGCCTAAGCTGGCCAAATGGACAGAAGTGAGAGAAGGTTGGAATGAGGAGTTTTGGTTTTAATGCTAATATCTCGAGAGGATAGCTCATCTGCAAAGTGCACGCCTTGGTTGCAAGACGACACAGAGCAACACAGGTTCGATCCCCGGGACCATGCTTAGAAACCTCTCGGTATTAAGCACGTTATAAATAACCTATCATGTCATATCTGGCATCTCTCACCAATTGCCTGCTGTTACTCTCTGAGAAGCACCTAGACTGGTCTGTAATATTGATGCAACATACATCCGGTCTTGTCAAATGGTAAACTTTACATATGGAATATATGCAAGCTGTACAGGCACATCTTATAAAAATATTGAATAATATGAACACGACCCCCTTCTTATAGTTATAGCTATGGTATTGGCAGGGGGTAACATAGAAATAAGGTAAGTTGCCTGCTGCAGCCAATGTACCACCAATCCCTTGGGCTGGAACGCCTTTAAAATATAGAAAAGTCACAAGTAAAGATCATAAACTTTGCCTGGTCATAGACACCTCAGTAGAGGAAAGATATTTGGAGAAGCTTCTTGGAATCTTTGCGCATCTCATGCTGTTGCAATGGATACGGGCGACCCTAAACGTTTATGTGTAGAAATCAACAACCTTCCTCATAACTGCACAATGCAGTCACTCTCTATAACACATGAAGTGGTACATACTGTTTACATGATTGCTGTTTGTGCAATTATTCACAATACCCAACACTCCAAGAGTAAAACTGAGAATTGGATCAGGCGTTCCAGCACAATACTAACTTTGTTGGTGTGGTTTAGGTTACGGGTCTTGCCAGTTTGTGTTTAAGGTAATTTAAAATGTCTTCTAACTCTGAAGAGTTGGTTGGACTGTACAATACATATGGACAGTTTGAGATTTGTGGGTATAGATATCGATGTCCTGCTGTCGTTTGAAGCACTATATCACAGTAAAAGTCCTACCTTTCATTTAAAATATAATTATTGTAAAGATTACTTAGAAACATCACAGTTATGCATTGTGTGGCACACTTTGCAGTTGGTTCTCCTGGTACTACAGAGCATGCAGCGGAATGTCATTAAAGATACCTGATAAACCCACAGGGATGCCATTGCCTGTTTAGCACTGAGCAGCTTTTGTAAAGATGGATGAATAGATATCTTTAGAGAACACCTTTACTGCCGGTAAACAGTGTGTTCCAATAGCACACCATTTTTGATCTCACCCTACTTTGGCTTTGGCTATCCTTTCACAAATTTCCCAATGCACTTGTGCATTCATATTTACTCTTTGCCATTTAAAGTTCTCTATGATTTATGTCATGATTGAACCTTTTGGGAGGCCACATCCCTCTGAAATCTTGGGCCCCGGGACGGCAATTAGTGCTTGCTTCTGAACATCCTTTTAGTTTAACCTGTGGGAACTCTGTGATTGACATCAGCATAGGCATGTTTTTATTTTTTAACGCTTCAATTTTAACCTTTACTTTTTATGGCAAACCCCTCATTTTTGGAAAAAGTTTAAAAAATGAATGTCGTGTATTTGAATTAGGGTTGATTGTTTAACACAGTGTATGTGTGCATTGATTAGAAAGAACTCCAAAGATAGTGTGAAGTGGCACGAATAAAACCAATGAGGTTTTGGCTGTTTTACATATTAACATGCATTTTAGGAAGATGAGAATACCAAAGAGCTTTATATCTGTCATATATGTCTAGGAGAGCTTTTTGACTAAATCATTAAATACCTAAAGCCTAAAGCACACTGGGTTTGTGACGGGTTTCCTTTTTTTCTTATTTTAATAATCAAAATTCACCCTAACAATACAGCTTTTGTAATATATAGCATATATACACGTTTGGCCATCAATGATTTTAGCTTTCAGAGTGAAATGTCTGCTAACAGCTTAAATTTACTTGCACTGTTGTAGTTCAACCCAAACAATTGGCTGTGTACTTTTAAAATGACAAAAAGTGCATTGAATACAAACTGTAATACAATGCATCTCGTCTGGTAATCAGTCACCCCAGGCCTAGGCCTATTTGGCCTTGTTGTAAATACATCTTTGCAGAAGGTTGTTGTTTAATAAGGACTTAACACTAGTTTTGACTGCCATTGTATAGGAGGAGGGTGAGTGGGCTAGTGAGAAAACAATGCCAGTCAGAGAGACCTTTCATTTAGAAACAATGGCAGCCTGGAATAGTGATTGCATTATGGGAGATAGTCATAGAGGCTGGACAAGTGGACATAGATGGTTAAGAAGAAGCTGATCATTAGAGATTTATCTTGGTTGTATAAGATATAATGTTTTTCTGTTCACAAGTTAAAGATTGATGTCCACCCTATATGTATATTTAGAAGATAGTTGATCATCCCTAATGATGAGCAGTTCCTCATAACATGCTCTCTGATATTTTCACAAGATCAGCAGCCTAGAAGATATGTAAATCTAGTTACTGGATTTGACCCTCACTCTTCCTTTAACTACTGGCATATGCGCAGAAACTGTCAATGCAGAACAATGTAGTACCTCTGTAGAATAATTGTGATTGATTAAAATGCTCAAGAATTGGTGGTTGACAGTCATTTTGAAAAAGTGCCAAAGATGTCCTCATGCTTCATAATGCAATGTTGTATCACACTCTCGATATTCAATCATTCAACATCTACCCTGGAAATTCAGATGCTTTTTCTCGATATAACAAATGCATTTAGTGGGCAGGTTTATCAATAATACAGTTGATTGTGTATACAGGGTAAAAAAGGTTCATCCATATTAGCAAAATGAACACATTGCAAATCTGTCTGCACATGTTCATTTGTCTTAAAATAATGTTCAATTGGCATACAGAGGGGTGTAGGAGGAAATAGGCTGACTCTTCCTTTTCTGCCATTTTTTCTACAACTCTAGAACTTAACTGTGCATCCTCAGACTTCTTACTGTGCCTTATGTTCATAATGCCCATTTACCTCTAGATCAGTGGTCTTCAAACAGTGAATATGCCCGTCCAGGGTGGGTGTAAGGCTCTTCAAAAAGGGATTACAGTGACTGCTTATGATAGAAAATATACCAGATATGGCATCCTGGGGAGGGGGGGCAGTCACAATATTTTTACTAAATGGAGCTCAGGATACAAAATTGTGAATACAACTGCTGTAGATGTAAGAAAAAGGACAGGCTCTGGACACAATAATGACCATTACACACTTTCACAGTTTTGTGCCTTATAATATAATACATATATATTTTCAAACTCATCAGAAAGAAAGGTCTATTTAACTAGGGCACTTGATAGACATGAATACATTTGTAATGAACATTTTGCATTAGGTACATGTGCAAAAGCATACTCTGCTTCAGCATGGCATTATACACATATGTGCTTTTCTTTCCAACCTCTGAGCCCCTGACCAGCATTTATTTGTTTTAAAAACAATAACATTTGAATATGATGTCAGCTGTTGATTAATCTCCATTAATCTTTCGGTACTTAAAGATTAAGGATGTTATGCCCCTCATATCCAGCCTGAAAACTTGTCAATTAGGCTGTAGGAAGGGGTCCTAATTAATTGTTGGCCTATTTATACTCAGCCCACAAATTATTTCTGGACTCTGTGCCTTTCAGAAGGCCACCTTGCTCTTGGCTTGCCAGCTCCCTTCCTGCAGCTATGCATGTCTCGCCCCATCTCTGCCAGGATACTGCCTCAGAGTCCAACCACAGCCTTCAAAGAATTCCCTTGTCTGCATCAACTCTCAGCTACACTGATTGGCAGCCCAGAACACGAACCTCGCCAACTCTACAGGACGTAACACAGACCTTCTCTCCAACAAGTCTGACTAACCCCTTTCTATCCCTCTATTTGAAACCCTCCTTCGACACCTCCCCCAATATGTTTTTTGTAAATGTTGTTTAACATTTGCCAGCCTTTTCCCTGATGTCCCCGCTGGCCACATCATGTGCCAGAACCTTCCAGCACCCATCTCACCCCTTTTGCGAACGTTGAACAGAATTTCCTACCAATGTTGCATTTCTCACTTTACCCTTCCTTCCTCCCTTCCAGCTTAGCATGAACAAAGACAGCCCCATTGTAAGGCCCATCACGCTGTTACTTTGCTCTGCAGACAACAGATCCTTCTTTCACGTACAGCTTCTATTCTGCTTTTTTTTCGGAATCTTCCAAATATTGTGCGCCTGCTGCTACCACAGCACTTTTGTGGCTGGTGGCCTAACAAATCTAACATACTCTATCCGCAAATACTAAGTGGAAATGTTAAGTGTTAAATGTTAAAATAATCACTGAAAATACTGCACAAATTCTACATCACCTAAATATTCGATAATTTCCCTCCTTTTCTTCCTGGGACACTGATCGAACATGGAGACTCTGCAGAAGAACAATATACCAAAGTTAGAAATGATGCACCCCATTCTTGTGCATTACCTTCTTTTCCATTGCTGTCAACCCAGTTGAATTGTTATGTAACTTTATTGTAAGAGCCACTAACCATATTATGATGGAGACTATAGACACACCTACAAATATCAATCCCCTTTCTGTCCACAGCAATGTCCCCCATGTGTCTACATCTCCATCTGTCAAACTCAGGTCACTCACTGTGATGTTATCTTTTTGTATATTCAACTTGATTGTGTGTGCTTCCTTATATTTCAGGAGATATTCTGTATTAGGTTTCATAGGAAATGTGTTTCTTTGGAATAACCCAATGTTTTCTACTCTCCCTTCCCATAAATCACCATCTACATGAAACATTGTCAGACCTCCAACTGTCACCACAGTATCCTTAGGCACTGTTATAAATAAACACACATTTTATTGAAATGGCCTGACAATGTGTCACAGGTTTCCCCCCTTCTCACCTGTCTGTGTTGTTTGTTCGAGTTCTTCGAAGGAGTCTTCTTTCGCACAGTTTGGGTTTTGTATAACTCTGTGCATGAGTCCTCGGGTTCTAGCATGCGGTCCGGGACACGTCTCCAGGAGCATTCAGATGTCCGGGAAGAAGTCCAGGGAAAGGCGAAGAGTGCACTCAGATCGAGTGCGAAGGAGATCTAGGAATGGAGGTGAGGACAAAATAAAGGGGAGGATGAAGGAGAAGGAATATTAAGGGACCGGGAACCAGGAATCAGTGAAAGTCGCTATACGAACTACGGCAGCACACATCCGACTACTGCAAGCGGTAGTGTTGAGATGTGCAGGGCAGCGGGGGCGTGTCTGTTTTGTAGAACGCAAGGTGTACAACGCAGAGACTAGCAAACAGCGTTCCGTGTTCAGTGGCCATGTTAGGAGTACTGCTGAGTTCAATCCCCTATGGGTCACAGACCATGAAGCCCAGAAGGGACGTTCCCGATGGGTCATGACAACATGACTCATGACTGAGGTGTGCGTCCTGGAATATACATGATTCACCACTAAGGTAGCCACAGTTTGTGTCATGAGTAGGTACACATTACAACCATTAGACAAGCCGACGCGAGAGACGAGCTGATTTCTCAAATAACAATGGGATCTGACCCAATATATTTGTTCAGAACAAGAAATCAATAGACCCCGGTGTGGTTTGAATAGATTAGGAGAACACCCAGTCCATAAAACGTTGGAAGACTGCTGGGGCATTGGCAAGTCCAAAGGGCATAACCAAGTATGTAAAATGACCAAAGGGTGTTCTAAAGACTGTTTCCATTCGTCGCCTTCCTTTATACGGATCAGTTGGTCGGAACCTCTGAGATCCAATTTCGTGAACACTACGGCTCCTCTTACCGCTTCCAGGATATCCGAGATCAAGGGCAATGGGTAGCAGTCATTGAGGGTGCATTGATTAAGACCACGATAATCAAGGCAAGGCCTAAGCTCCTTGGTATCCTTTTTGGGAACAAAAAACAACAAAGCTCCTGACGGGGATTTAGATGGTCGTATAGTGCCACTTTCTAGGTTGGTATCCAGGTATTCTCGGAGGGCTCTTTTTATGGTTCTGATAGAGCGAACATCCTTCCAAAGGGAATCACTGCTGAAGGTTCTGTATCAATAGCGCAGTCTTCAGGCCTGTAAAGGGGAAGGGCCTGAACTATGGCAGTCGAGAACACATCAGTGTAATCCTGATAGGCCCTGGGGACCTGGGTGACATTCAAGACAGTAACTGGGCCTTGCTGGTCAGTTTGTGTATTTTCAGAGGGTCTTGACGTGGAATCTAGAGATAGACAATGGGACATACAATGTTCTGACCCAAGAAACAAGGATCCTGCTGCCCAGTTAATGTAGGGGTTGTGCTTCTGTAACCAGGGGATGCGCAGTACATTGAGTAATGGGCTGATCTTATGATGTCGAATTTGATCCTCTCTTGATGGTGGTTTATTGAAAGCAGGATCTCCTTGGTCTGAAGGGTTATGGGTCCTGAAGATAATATGATATGATATATGATATGGCATTTGTAACGCGCCTATACACAAGTGTTTCAGGGCGCGACGAGGCAGGGAGGGGGGAACAAGGGGAGACAGACAAAGATCCTACTAGGCCAGGTGTCATTCAGATAGTGCAAGTGCATGGGTAGGGGGGACGGGAAAAGTGCAAGGGGGAAAGGGAGAGGGGAAAGTGCAATACAGGGTTAGTAATGAACAAGATAAATAATAAGGGCCAGCTGGTGGCAAATGCAAGATAAGTGCAGACAAGTGCTTGGAAGGGGGGCTGTAGGGATACAGAGACAGTCCCGCACTGCAGGGGTTGCCAGGAAGGCAGTGCAGGGGAGAGTGGCTGGGCCAAGGACCGAGATTGGTGAGTGGCCCAGTTGCTGATTCAGTACAGTTTCAGTGATTTAGCAGGGGAGAGGGAGAGAGAAAGCAGAAGCAATGAGCAAGGTTTTGAGGTGCTTCCGGAACCGGAGATGGTTCTCCTCAAGTTTCAGGGAGGCAGGAAGGCTGTTCCAGAGGGAGGCCCCTGCTGCGGAGAGAGATCTCCCCCCAACTCGTTGCTTGGAGAAGCGGCTGACCTTGAGGGAGTTGGAGGCGGAAGAGCGAAGTGATCGAGAAGGAAGATATTTAGGAAGGGAGAGTTGAAGGTAATTTGGCCCCAGGCCCCAGAAGGCCTTGTGGACAATGCAGAAGAGAGAGGTCTTCCATCGATAGCCTCTACAGGTTGCAAAATGCCTCGAGTTTCATATGGAATATTGTGGGTAGTGACACAGTCATGATCTATAAATATCCCCATGGCCCCACAATCCACTAATGTCAGAATGGGATAGAAGTCTTTCTTGGAAAGCGATAGGAAGGCCTGCAGAATGACAAGACTGTTTTGTCCAGGAGAGTTCAAGGATGGAATAGATGTGGAGCAAACATCTTTCTCCCGAAGCTGTGCTCCATCTAGGATCGGGAGCTGGCGTTTCCCGAATGCCGAGGAGGGGCTATAGGGCATTCTCTCACAAGATGTTAATCAGAGGCACAGTACATGCACAGCCCAGTGTGAATCCTTCACATCCTTTCTTGCAGAGTTATGGGTCCACAGAAGGCTCCTAGTTGCATAGGTTCTCGGTCTGTAGTCGGGGAAGGAGTGGACTCAGGTCTAGAGGAGGATTCTGTAGAGGTTTTTTGATAGGGCATTTTAGTCTTGTTCTTTTCCGCCTTTCTTTCCTAGATACGAAAGTCTATTTGTAATGAGAGGTCCATGAGAGCCTGGAAGGAACCTGGGAGAGCTACCCTAGCTAGTTCATCTTTTATTTCTTCATTCAACCCTCTTCAAAAAAGGGTAAAACAAGCCTCAGAGGACCAGTCAGCTTCCTTGGCAAGTTGCTTCAACCGTGTTACCTAGGTAAGCATATCGTGGGATCCTTGCTGGAAGTCCAACAGGCATTCTTGGGCACTGTACACCTGTTCTGGGTGGTCAAACATGGTCTTAACGCCTGTACAACGCCATCATAGTTATCCAGGAGGGCATCCCTGAGTTAACTAAGGGAGTTGCCCAAGTTAATGCATTCCCGGAAAGATGTGAAATTATAAAGCCCACCCTTTCCCTGGGGGTGGAGGAGTAGTAGGGCTTAAAGGTAAAGTGCACTAAAAACGAATCAAGGAAGCCACAAAGGTTT
Organism: Ambystoma mexicanum; assembly: GCF_040938575.1. Classification (NCBI taxonomy): domain Eukaryota; kingdom Metazoa; phylum Chordata; class Amphibia; order Caudata; family Ambystomatidae; genus Ambystoma; species Ambystoma mexicanum. The sequence continues at coordinate 925,834,187 of NC_090929.1, read as the reverse complement.
TTTGGTGAACCATCGTATTTATCCACCACTTCGCCCAGTAACACGCTTTCCTTGGTCGCGGAATCACGTGACCGGACTAGTTTTTTCAAGGCAGCGTTTTCGGCCTTGAGATTCTGAACTTCTGTTGCTAACTCCTGCATGCCGCGCATGAGGTCCTGAACGGCAGCCTCCATTTCCGTAACGGTATCAGTTTGTTGGCGTCTCAATCTGTCACATGTTTCCCCCCTTCTCACCTGTCTGTGTTGTTTGTTCGAGTTCTTCGAAGGAGTCTTCTTTCACACAGTTCGGGTTTTGTATAACCCTGTGCGTGAGTCCTCGGGTTCTAGCGTGCGGTCGGGGACACGTCTCCATGAGTGTTCAGATGTCTGGGAAGAAGTCCATGGAAAGGCGAAGAGCTCACTCAGAACGAGTACGAAGGAGATCCAGGAATGGAGGTGAGGACAAAATAAAGGGGAGGATGAAGGAGAAGGAATATTAAGTGACCGGGAACCAGGAATCAGTGAAAGTTGCTGTACAAACTACGGCAGCACACGTCCGACTATTGCAAGCGGTAGCGTTGAGATGCGCAGGGCCGCGGGGGCGTGTCTGTTTTGTAGAACGCAAGGTGTACAACGCAGAGACTAGCAAACAGCGTTCCGTGTTCAGTGGCCATGTTGGGAGTACTGCTGAGTTCAGTCCCCGAGGGGTCACAGACCATGAAGCCCAGAAGGGACGTTCCCGATGGGTCATGACAACATGACTCATGACTGAGGTGTGCGTCCTGGAATATACATGATTCACCAATAAGGTAGCCACAGTTTGTGTCATGAGTAGGTACACATTACAACCATTAGACAAGCCGACGTGAGAGACGAGCTGATTTCTCAAATAACAATGGGATCTGACCCAATATATTTGTTCAGAATAAGAAATCAATAGACTCCGGTGTGGTTTGAATAGATTAGCCCTAATTTGAAAAAGGCCGGTAGGGGCCGAAACACGTGTAATTACCAGAAGGGAATTTTGTTTTACATATGACATTAAAAGACAGTTGAATGAATAAAGGCGCAGTGTCCTGGCATTTGTTGTATGCCTCGGCATATTATCTTCCTTAACTTTTGACGGATTCATTGTGGCTTACCGTCAGTCCAGTGACACGCGACTAACCATCGAATGTGGGAAACAGAGGGGTGTCTCCTGTCACCCCACCTGTTTTTTGACTTGAGCACAAAATTATTGATATCTATTACATCCAGTTAATGTTGAACAAGTCGCCCAACAGACCGGCTGTAACACTAAGCCCAACGTTTGTACCTTAATCCTACACATTAGAATCAGTTTGACATTGAACAGGTAACGGTCAGTATGTACTTATTTCCTTACAATGATCTTTGGACTGGGCCATTGAAATCTATTTGCATAGCTGACCATGGAAAAATCAATCCTCTATTCATTAAAGGTGCTCAGTGTGTCGAGGAAGTAGGCGTGAACTGGGCACACACCAAACATCCCAATGTGTATAGATCAACAGCTGGGAACATATGTGGCTAATATACATATTCTTTTAATGTATCAAACATTTTCTGAGTACTTCATGGGCATGATGTAACATTAGCCCTCAGCACGAAATGGGGACCACACACAGAATATGACCTGAAGTGGATTTTTGGATTAACAGTCCGTCCTGAAACTGAAACAGTGTTTTACTCATCATATTACTCATCATCACCATCAACTCCTCTCTCGCCTTGCAGTCTTCTTCTGTAATGGGATTCATTTCAGCATCTGCCATATGATTGTAAAACATACCTACATTTGTTTCTTCCCTTTGTGCCTTAATAAAATCCTGATCAGGTGTATCAAAACTCAATTGAAATGCTGGTTTATTGTCTGTCCCTTGAGATTTGGAATCTGTCATTATATCTACCTGTATCTCACCAAGCAAGTGTTCCATTACCACACCAATGTTGGTCAATTGATCACCCTTATCACCCCATACGTATCTTCTCCTGGTGTTTTGTAATGTCCCCGTATCTTCCTCCATCTTGTTCTTTCATCTCATTTTCTGAAGCAAAATTGTCAATGTCCTGCATCAGATTACCATGCTTTAGAGGTTTTTTGTTGCAAGTGAACATTCTCCTCAGCTACCACTCTGGTAGATATTCCAAAAAGCTATGCTGGCATAGTCAAAATCAGTCACCATCACTGTTTCTTTTAATTTATGTTCTACTGATGTGGATAATGCTTTATAGATTGCAGCCAACTCTTTTACCTAACGAGTCCTGCTACCTGACTAATTTCACATGTGATCCAGGATCATTAGTCACATGATATGCACACCCATCCAAACATACTGCTGGGAGATTTCTACATGATTTGTCATCAAATGCTTTTGCAGTAAATAATCAAATTTCACCAAATCAGTTTTCAATTCTGTACTGTCTATGGTTCCTTAGGTTTACAATAATGCATTTCTCCAAGCCCCGGGACCACACATTATCGTGTATTCTGCCCATATCTCATTTCTACAGGCAATCCCTGTGCTGTCAACGTCCATGATGTAATTCTTGATTGTGTTACATTTCCTGACCTACACCTTTTACTTTGTAGAAATTGTAGGGTCTTCATAGGACAACATTTCCTGACCTGAGTGTTTTACTTTGTGGAAATCGTATGGGTTGATGAGCAGTTTCAACAATTACCCACTCTCCTTGAATAATGGATCGGAAATGTTGCAATGCCCAAACAGTTGTGAATAGTGCTTTCTCACATTCAATAAATGTGGTCTCTACTTGTGACAAAGTGTTGCTGGTATGTGCAATGGTTTCCTTTTCAAGTTGTGTTTCTCATATACAGGTCAGTGAAAACAATTTCTATGAAGAAATCCTGATACTTCTTTGGATAGGCCAAACATAGAGCTCTTACCAAACAATCCTTTAACTTAGCTACCGCCTCAAGCTGTTCCTCTCCCCATTTTTAGGACATGCCCTGTTTCAGAAGCTTGGTAAATGGTTGTGTGATGTCTGCACAGTTCTCAATGAATTTGTTATTGTAACTTGTCATCCCTATCATGCTCTTCAAACATTTCAAATGTGTGGGATCCTTTTGAATGGCTTCTACTGTTTTCTTCTGTGGGTTCAATCCCTGGCCCGTAACTTCATGGCCCAAGAAGATTACCCATTTTCTGCACCACTGCACCTTCTGCAATAATACTGTTGCCCCAGATTTCGGTCATTGGTTAAGTACATGTATTAGGTATTCATTCTTAATTAGGATATCATCCACATAAACCACAGTTCCTCTAACAAATGCATCGGGAAGTGCCTCATTCAGAAAGATTCCAAACTCGCTCCCACTATTGATATAGCCAAGGGAACTCTTTCCCAATATAAACATAAATACTGAAAATATTGCACAAATTCTTCACCTCCTAAATATTCTAACAGGGAGCACAAGGGGACTCTCTCCCCATCGAGCAGCCAAACATGGACAAGAATCAGCAGCTGCTTGCCCCTTTTTTCTCTTATAAAACAAGAGTAAAATGTCCCTGTGATTACTTCTGCATAAATTGTGATGTATTCTCTGTAATTGGAACTGTTTCAGTATCAAAGCTGTTAACAGAAAGGCCTTCCAGTCTGCAGCTGGTCTAAGCAAGATACAAAAGGCACATTTAATGTACAGCTTTTATAAACTTGATGCTAAGCTTGAGGGAGGCGTTAACAACAGGTTAATGAAGATATAATGGGCCTTTTTCATGTTTTTTTTGCACTTCAGTGCATAGTCATTGTTGACGTACAATATGACTTTGCACGGACTTTGCACTGGAAAAATACACTTTACACAGAGCCATGAATTAGGGTTTGTGTCGGTAGTGCAAAGCCACTTTTCAGCAATGCAAAGTCACTTTGACCCTTGCAAACAATTCCATGAATCGGGCCCAATGTTTTTACTTGCTTAGATCAACTGGCAGCCAAAATGACTGCTTGTAATTTGGCACACACTGGGCATGGTTTCTTGTTTATGAGCAACTCATTTCTTCTTTGCAAAATAGCCAACTGTCAAATACTTTTACCTCAAAATGATTTAAAAATCCAAGGATTTTACCGTTCCTAATCAGTGAACTGTCTGAGATCTAAGTGGTTCTCAAACTGATTCAATCCATATTACTAGAAAACCACACCTACTTGCCACCTTCTCTATGACATCTCAGCTATGGCACCTGTTATCTCACCCTGTATTTTTAAAAATGACATGATAATCATATTTGTTTCCAGACGTTCATGCTCGTCATGAGCATGCCCCCAGATGTGCATACATTTGGAAGTCGATGCATGAATAATGTCAATCGGTGAGCCAGCAGATGAAACAGCCTACCTATGCCACTGGTATTTGTTCGGTCATTGTTCGTGAGATCATGGCATTAAGACTCTGGCATCTGGCTTGACAATGCAGGATAATGGCAAGGAGTTATTGCCCACATTGATTGCAGTCAAGCTGTTTGGCTAGAGTCATCTTCGTGCTGTAACAGTGACACGAATGTTGCTAAATGCAGAGAAAGTGATGTGATTAAACAGAGCTGTCTTGAAAGCACTGATGCAATATCAGGAGTTCCATTGTTCTAATCATCGGCATAACATATTCACAACAGCACTACAATAGCGTAACACAACAGTATCACAATAAGGTATGTTATAGGGATCAGTGAGGATTCGAAACAACTGGTCTTCCCTCACAAGGCCCCTTATGTTAACCTCAAACCTTTGCAAATGAATATCCCAAATATGTTGAATGATTGTGGACCTCGAACCCATGAAATTCGCCCAGTTCAAGTTATGTGCATTCTAGTCTTCCCTGGCCGAAAATCTAGGAACATATTTTATTTACATAAATATAGCTAACTGCATAGTTTTCAGGCAGATCACATCAGCCATATTTCTGCTTCTGTGTTAGAATGTTGTTATTCATTCCTTACAACTCTGTGTTGTGCCACTTCCCAGCAATTCTCTCTCTCTCTCTCTCTCTCTCTCTCTCTCTCTCTTTATCTCTCTCTCTCTCTCTCACACACACATGCGTGCATGATTGCAAATGGTCATGATACAGATTTCAGCTTCAACGCAGTAATGCTCTGCTGATCATTCCTTCATCCATACGTCATGCAAAACTGTCCAATGCACATAAAGCAAGACAAAGGAGCAATGAAATCTTATTTTGGCTTAAGGGAGACATCATTATGCAGAATCAAAATATGAAGGTGTTACGCATGGGAATTAAGGAGTGCATTCCAGCTGGGAAGCAACTGAATGCTGTACATATAGGACACAACCAAGGGGATACAGGACATGTTTGGAGTGATGGGTGGAGCTCTGGAGCAAGAGAGCTGGGTTGAGTGATTCAATCAGTGATTGATGAGATGTTCTTTGAAAAGTAGAGTTTTCAGTTCCCTAGAAAAATAAAAGCATAATGACTGTGAAGATGGTCAACCACTTTAATTCCTTCCATTTTCATTCTACCTCTTACCAAACAGCTGGTAAACGATCTCCAGCTGATCTACACCCATACCATTGTACTTGTTATGTTGCCCTTGATGCCTCTGCTGGAAGCTTGTTCATTCTTTCACATCCTTTTCTGTGAGAAGGTATCTTATGCTATAAGTCTCTTATCGTGGTTTATTTTTTAATTGAATCTTGCATTATTGAAATATTTTTCTGATAAAAAAAGGTTACGGAACACATGGGATTTTGACCCACCGTAATCGCCTTACTGCATTAGCATGCACGGAAGCTCAGTAACACCATTAGACCGACCATTCATTGTCAGATCTTAAAGCAATGCACAGGCTATTCGTGGTGCCAGCACGACCTAAGTTATAGTTATTAGTACAATGTTGTTTAAGGCAGAGGTATCTGAAATGTGATGTTAAATTGCTTTGCTGATACCAATTCGAAGTGTCAAGTTAAGCCACAGGAGGGGAATCGTTTCCATAGAAACAGTCTTCAAGAAGAAGGGATGTGTGCAGGATGGATATTGCCCGCAATGCCGTCAATAAAGGAAGGGGGTATCATACATAAATTGGCCCTGTAAAGAAATAAGACAGTGCACCAATGTTGCAGTCACTGCAAACGATGATTAAATCAGACGTGTGCCTGTTGTGCAGTGCGTAGTTATGGTTTGCATATTGCCAGCATAACTCCAGTATATACTCAGCAGTAGTGGCAAGGCAGGATGACTGAAAGGGGAGAAGGGATACTGTGCACTGACGATTAGGAATAAGCATGATCGTTGCCCATATCACCATGGTTGGCTTGCCATGCAGGAAAGACACGTAATGGTGGTGAACCATTTGATATAACAGAACTCATTACCTCCCTGTATAAAGGGAATACATTTGCCCAACTCTACAGGCCTTATCTAAAATACATCTGCATGTGGTTAGTATGTTTCCGTGGAAACCAGGATTTATTCCACTGGATTACAAATGTGAGTCCCTCTAAAATGTCCCAGGTTGAGACTATGTTTCTTCCATGACCCAATGCATTGGGATGGTGCAGCGATCCCTCACACCCTCACCCAATGGTAGTGCGGCCTGCGGCAGCATCAACCATTTTGGCAGTTCTACATTCCTCCATCATCAGGGCGAGAACTTGGGCCCTCATTACGACCCTTGCGGAAATTGACTGACCGGACCGCAACAGCGTAAATAGCGTTTCCGCCATTGCACGAAGGAGCAAAGTGCGGCTAATTACGACCCATCGGGCACGAGCATTACGCCATGGCGGAATCCGAAAGGCTGCGATGGCGGAAATGACCCCAAAACGGCCCTTACCGCCGCCGTACGCTGCACCAGGTGCAATACCGCCACCCATCTTAGCGGTCACCGTAATGAGCGGGCACCGTAATGAGCGGGCACCGCAAATTACGGGCACCGTAAATATACGGAAACGGAAGTAAAAGCATGTGGCCGGAACGGGAAACAGCACGCCGCACAACTATAAAATCCGAATCCCAACACAACCATTAAAAATCCGACCCTGACACACATCCCAACCCGTTAGCAACCCCAGTTAAAAAAATAAATATGGGAAAGGTAGCCAAGAAAGCGTGTGATCGCAAGCGGCAGGTCCACTTCTCCCGAGAGGAACTGACCGTGCTGACCGAGACCCTGCAGGAAAATGCCGCCGTCGTCTTCTCCAGTCAAATGACCAGGACGGCCCTTGCCAACAAGAAGGCCATATGGGCCCTTGTGGCACAGCGCGTAAGTGCGGTGGGGACAACACCCCGCACGCCACAGCAATGTCGCAAGCGGTGGGACGACCTGCGGATCCGCGTACGCAGCATACTTTCTGCGAACAGGAACATCGCCACAGCTACCGGGGGGGGATCAGAGTCGCCCATCAAGTTGACCCCCTGGGAGGAGATCTGCGCCTCCACCATAGGAATGGAGAGCATAGAGGGAGTCGGAGGGATGGAGAAAGGAGTGCCGACATCCGGAGAATCAGGTAGGTTGGCCAAGAGAAACAATGCGAAATCCACAAACCACGAACATGTGCAGTACCATGTGACCCCATAGTGCAATACATACTTTGCCCTGACAGCGCCCTCTAAAAGTCAGAATGAATAAACAAATTAATCAAGATGCCATAAACAACCCCTACATGTGCAGCATGCACCCCCTAACTGCAGGCAGCCAAATGAATGCATCCTCAATCCACACGAAAATGAGACCACCTCCAAGGCCCAGTCCCATATCAGCCTCATGTACCACCCCAATGCATTTGATACGTTGCCATTCCAAATCCGACAGACCCATAACTAACGCTCGCCCCTCTTTACTCCACCACAGGGTCCGATACCAACGACGAGCTGCAGGACACCCCTACCAGCACGCCTGCAAAGAGGGCCAGGACCAACGTCCCAAGAGCCTCCACCTCAGGTGCAAGGATCAAGACACGGCAGCAGCAGGAATCAAGTGCCAGCACACTGGAGGGGACTGCAACAGGCACCCCAGCAGCCAGCAAGTCCACAACCCCAGCACCACAGGTCCCCCCAAAGAACGTATCTGATGGCACTGCCTCTGGTGGTAGCAGCACCATAGGTGACACAGCTGTCATGCCAGCATGCTCCGACACGGAAAACAGTGCTGGCGACGTAGGTACCATCCATGACCTTTCCCAATCCCCCTGCATGTCCCATCCCCTACACCATGACGAAACCACGCAGGGGCACCCAGAAGACGACGACTGGCCAACCCCCACAAGTCCTGTGCCAAGGCAACATGTGTTGAGCAGCCCCCCTGTCACACCACCGCAAATGTCCATGGCCCAGCAGAGGCAACAGTCCCTCGACCTGCTGATCGAGCAACAGCAGGAAGTGTCCACGCTACTCAAGGACCATGCGAATGAATGCGGGGGTTCCAGGGCAGCCATGGAAACATCCACCGAGACACTCAGGGCACAAATAGAGAAAAGTAGTGAGAGCCTCAGGGGAGAAATGGAGAGAAGCACCGAGAGCCTGAGAGCACAAATGGAGAGAAGCACCGAGAGCCTGAGAGCACAAATGGAGAAAAGCACCGAGAGCCTGAGGGGGGAACTGAATGCGACGTCCAAAGACGTTTGTGCTGAACTTGCTGCTGTGCGCCGTGTGCTCTCGGAGCTCTCACAAACCCTCAGAGACATGCATGGACGCGAGCAGGCAGAGACGTCATCCGTGGCAAGTTCCGTCCAGGGCAGCCCCCAACGCAGATCTGGCAGGAACCTGCGCTCCACGGGCAGGGGTGCCCCTGATACCCGTAGAGGGGGCTTGCAATAGCGTCTACCCACGGGCAGCATGCATATTTGGACACTGGTGTTGGGGGGGGAGGAAGTAGGGTGGAGGGGGTGTGTTGGGCTTCACTGGGTGGCGGGTCCATAGGGTGTATGAATCAAATCACATTAACAATACAGCACTTCATTATCATCCAATGACATGTGTGGACATTGATATTTGCGTACGAGGCCTTCATAGGCGTACAGTCCACTATGTGCCTGTACTACACACACACAGTGCCACAGGTCCCCTTTCCGTGTAATAGGCACCATGCGTGGTTGCTAGAAGCATGCATCTATGATGCTCTGTCGGATTGCACGTGCATCCTGTGCCTCATGGACTCCTTGGGGTGCCTCCACATCCCCACCCTCATCATCATCATCTTCAGGTGCATGCAGTACAGCGTCAGGGGGCATGGGCACATTCCTACGTATGCACATGTTGTGCAGCATGACACATGCCATGACCATCTTAGAAACCCTCTCATGGCTGTACATGAGTGCCCCGCCAGACCTGCTGAGGCTGCGGAAACGAGCCTTCAGTAGGCCGAATGCCTGTTCAATGACCACACGGCTACGTGAGTGGGCATGGTTGTAGTCCTCCTCATGCTGGTTCTGTGGGTTCCGGATTGGTGTAAGGAGCCATCTCTTCAGTGGATACCCGGCATCACCTGTATGGGACGAATAAAGGGTGTCAGTGGAATGATAGTGCTAAGTAGCCCCCCCCCCCCTCCTGCAAGGTCATTGACGCATCAAATGGGCCACGATGTCATGCATGGAATGAGACTCACCGAGTAGCCAGGATCTGTGCCCTGCGTGTCGCTCCATGTAGCGTGGTATTCTTGTGTTCCTCAGGACCATAGAATCATGGGTAGATCCTGGAAATCTGGCACAACAATGCGTAAAGATCTTGTTGGAGTCACACACCATTTGCACATTGATTGAATGAAATTGTTTCCGGTTGCGGTACTGGACCTCCATGGCATGTGGGACAACCAATTCAACATGGGTGCAGTCGATGGCACCAATGCAACCCGGGATGCCGCCAAGTGCATGGAATCCCACCTTTGCGTTGGTAATCTCCTGGTACGTGCGTGGTAGTGTGATGTGGTCGTCGGCGTGCTTCAGGAGGGCATCGTGCACTTGGGAGAGTGTCCGTGAGAACAGTGGCTGTGAAATGCCATGCAACTGTCCCACTGTGTGCTGGTAGGTGCCTGTGGCCAGGAAGTGGAGTACAGACACCACCTTCAGTAGGGGTGGGATGGCGGTTGGGCTATCTATCATGCTCACGAGGTCAGCATGTGTCATGTCCACAATGGCGATTATGGTGTCCCGGTCCAAACGGTAGAGGGTGTGGATCTGCTCAGCAGTGAGGTTGAACGGATCAGCTCGGAGGCGTGGGATTGCGGGCCGCCTGCGTGTTGGTAGTGGCAGTGCTTGTGGGCCTTGCTGACCCTGCCTTGCCCTCCTCCTCCTCCTTCTCCTCCGTCTCCCCTGTGCGCCCGGTTGTTGTACCTGTTGTTGTTCGTCGTCTTCTTGTAGTTGTAGCACTTGCAGTGCTATCTGGTGCCCCAGGCCCAACATCGCTAGTCCTGCCGGTAGCATTTTGGAGTGGGAGTGGTTGTGGGAGGGGTTTGGGTCTGCTATATATGTGCTGTCGGCCTGTATGGCCTCCACCTGTGCTGATTGAATGAATCTGTGGCGGATGCAATCCCTTCTGGCCGAGCACGTCCCGCACGTAAGGCTGCATTTGGCCGCATGGCATCTTGGGATTGGAATCATGTATCAAATCCCGATGGCAGTGTGATGTACTTTGACTGATTTTCATGCTATGCTCCCATTGTTACACATGCTATGATTGCAGCCGCTTACATACCTGTGAAGAGTCAGTGGTATGTAGGGCTCGATCGATGGCCGACCCTCATGCAGCACAGTATCGTACTTCACCGACGGGCGTGGCGTCCCATTTGTGATTGCAGCCAGTTAGCATTATGACACACAGCCGCACTACATTGATGTAATTGTGAATGCAAGCGTTCACAGAAGCCTTTTCGACGTAATGTTGCAAGTGAGGAATTCGAAGGCCAGGATTTTTGGTTGCGAAGTAGCGGTGAGGAGACGCCCACAGGTCTGCCTGGAAATGTAACGTTCTATTGTTGAATGTCCTTGGGACAGGGCCCATAACGAGCAAGCAATGAATGACATGAATTGAATGGGATGCGCAATAGCGTAGTGGACGATAAGGCAGGACGTTCCCAAGTCCATCTAGCTTCACGACACTACAGATCCGGCCAGGAGCACAGTGGTTTTTGCAGACTGCATTACGCACAGACGCGATGGAAGTTTCACATATTATGTGAGTGAATGTTCATGCGTTTTCATTGCGGGATGAGGGAATGATGAATGGATGCATGGACAGATGATTCCATTTAGGGTCTGCCATGTACATGTGTTTTTTGATTCAATCCCCTTCCCCTGCGCTATGTGATGCAAGGCTGCCATAGTGGGACTTACGTCTATCTGCCCTTGTCGGATCCTCCCTGTCTCGACGCGCCTTCATACACTTGTGTCTAGGCACGTTACTAATCCCATGTCATGGGTTCTATCTTGACGGACGCATGCACAGTAACCGACGTTGCCAATGGTGTATTAACCTCGATTGGTTTCGTTATGTATCGATACTGATTTAGGGGTGTGTATATTCCTTTGGAGTGGGCTAGCATGCATATGGGTGTGGATTTGGTGTGTTGAATGAAGATAGTGATGCATCATGTGTCCTGTAGTGCAATCGGTTAATTTGTGTTTCATTTTGGTGACAGGTATCTCCTGCCCTATTGCAGATGCCATCTGTACGCCACTCCTCCAGATGGATTTTACTCTCGACACCTGCAGCTTCGGGTGAATCAGTGGAGCACCATTACGATCTTATGGGACGATCGCCAATGGGCCACATGCCCTTACGCTGTTCTGGTGGCTAGGTGCAACATTTCGGCCTTTCAGCTGGACTAGTGCCTGCCTCATGGGACGGACCTGCGGTTCTTGCCGCTTCCATGTTGCCTTTTGGAACGTTGATGTTGGCCCTGTGTGCCATGATGGTACAGGGCGTCACACAAGTGGAAGCTGGTCAATTATTGCAGATGCAGCCCTCGGTGATGATGGATGTTTTGGTGTTATTTTACAAATTGCTGTGAGGCCTTTGTCATTTGGATGTGCATTTAAATTGTATTCCGATATTTGGCGTGTTGCGTTATTCTTTGCAGGTGATGTGGCGATTTTCGATTTGTGGCGGTATGTATTGCGAGATGATCTGCATTGTGTTCCGCCTTCTGAGTTGAGTTGTGTGGTACAGTACTGGCCGCTTTTGCCTACGTAGCACAGTGTGGTCACGGATAGGGGCTGCCATTGTGACTGTTTACATGATGTGCTGTTCAGGGGCGGGGGATTGGCTTTTGGCCGACTGGTGCCTGTCAGCCAGGTCGATTGATGGTATGATGGGATGTTCAGAATGTGGCTGGTCACAGGTGCCTGTGTTTGCGTGCGTTTGTTGGAGGGGGACTGGGGTCATGTCCATTGGAATAGCTTCTGTATTGATGCCATCTGTGCCCTGCAGCTCCCATCGGCCCCTCTTGGGATGTGCCTGGCTGCTCAGTCACTCTGCCAACTTGTGTGGTACATGCTTCTGCTGATGGTTGGTTTGTTTACTGGCAAGAGTACAGGGCTGGTGCAATCCCCCTCAGGATGCTGTTTTGGATGTTGCCTTGCGCTGGTGGCAAGCGATGGGGGACTACTGTTGTTTTGTGTCATGTGTTCTTGATTTCCATTTTGATGTCTTGTACCTTCACATGCCTGTGCTGCATCAGTACGGCTATGGTGACATGCCGTACATGGATGCCCACTCACGGGGCGCTTTGAACACCTGCATGCATTTCTACGTTGGCATGCATGGGTGAATTGTAGATTTCACTGGTTGCATGGTGTGAGTACATTGCGCCTGCCAGGAGTTGTGCAATGTGGCCAGGGAGTGGAGTACAGGCACTCAGTGGGCCATTTACGGTTGGTTCACGATGCCGTATTTCTCGCCATGGCGGGATGGTCCATTCCGCCATGCCTGATGGCGTTAGGTACATGTCCGCTAGGGTCGGAATTGGCGTACCGTTGCACCATGGTGGTGTTTGCGGTTTGGCATGGTGCGCGCGCGCGTGCTTAGTGCAGTTAGCGTTGGCGTTCACTACGGTGTCGCTAATGGCTTCGTACTTTGCGGTGACGGGTCATAGTCGCACCGAGCGCTTTTCGATGGCGGTATTGCTTTTCCGCCATCGTTTTCCCCTTTCCGCCAGGGTCGTAATGAGGGCCTTGGTCAGCAAAAGGTCTGTTCTATTGCTGGAAGTGCTTGACCAAATAGCGACTTTTGCATTTCAGGGCTGGAAGAAGTTGCTGCTGATGGGAACTATTTTCATTATGCACATTCCCATTAAAATGTTATGTGCCCCAGTTGAACTATCAATGCCGCTTTGATAGTGCGTCCTTGGAAAACACCAAATCGGCCAAATCTACTATTTGCATAAAAGGCAGAATTACAGTTTCAACATTAGGGCGGCATAATTCATTCACATGTTTAATGGTTTAACATTGCTGTTGGAGTTACATGGATGTCGCGGGTTGGGATTGTGCTTTCTGGCATCAATCATCATCATCATGATCACGATCATCCATCATCGTCATCGTCATCATGCGTTATTTTGACAAAGGCATTTAAAATATATTAACAAAATAATGAAAAAACGAGCAGCTACATGATCAAATAAAACATCATGTTCAGTTGTGACTGTGCTGAAAGGACCTTTCTACAATTTCGTTGAATTACTTCAGAGTGGGAAAATTTTCAAAAACCTCCCAATCTATGTCCAGGCCCTGCATGCTGGAATGGGGGTTAATAGCCCGGCAGCCCAAGATATTAGCCCAAGTGAAGCAAGGGTGGATAATGAGAGCTCGGGCCGTTATCCCCCGTTCCAGCCCCTGCAACGGGGGATGTACGCCATTTGCACTCAGAGTTGCCAAAGCGGTAAACCGGGTTGCTAAAAAAAGCATTTTCCTTCCTACAGTGGCTTGTGCGTTGTTTCCCACTGTAGGAAGAACAATCCTTTTCCAAGATGGCTGCCATGGAAATGTAAGGCAGAGCTCCATACGGCTCCATATATGAAAGAACGATAAACCTCCTTTAAGAAACATATTTTTTGCAACACTTACTTATGTCTGTCACTATGAGCAGCACATGCTGGGGATGGAAATCATTGTTCAATTGCTGATGGCATAAGGCTCCACCATGACTCCAGCCAAACCCAACCACCCCTATTATTCATTGAACCTACCCTGCATACAAGCTCGATGTCCACTATACCCTAATTATGTAACCAATGGCCATTGTTCATGGCATGCAGACATGGCCAGTCTCCAGATCCATGGGGCATGGGCTTTAGCCCTGCCGCCTTCGTCAATAAGCAAATCAGAGTACACAGTTGTGTTTGCCGAGCGCCAGGCCCACTACCCAGACACCAAATGTGTATCACTAGTTTTTCTACTTACATTCTTACTTTTTGGAAAATTAAAACACAATGCATATTTCCAAAAACATGCCTTTAGGTCCTTGCTAATGATTGTCGCACAAGTTTGTTGTAATCTAGTCCGCCACTGCAGGCTGTAAACGCAAGCAGAATATTGTTTTCCCATTCAAACCTACCACTTTGCCCATGCTGCATGCCCCAATGAGCAAATTATAGTACACTTTTCTCCTTGCTGATGGCCAGGCCAATTGCCCAGACACCAATGTTATATCAGGTTTTGAGTACTTACATTCTCACACAAAAATAGAATACAGGACATGTTTGCAAAGCCATGCTTTGAAGATCTTGCTGACCCTCCACGTGCATATTTGCTACAATCCCATCCAGCATTTCAACCTGTACCCACAAGCAGAAATGTTTTTCCCCTTTCAAACCTATCCCAATTTTGAGGCACTTTACCATATAGCCGGTCTCTGGTGGCCATGCCCCCTTTAACCCCATTGCTAGTCCCTCGTGGTCATGGCCAGTAGCCAGATTGTGCAGGTCATCGCCTTAGGCCATGACCCAGACAATCTGGCCACTGCCTACGGCCACAGACTATTCTCAGTCACCAAAGGTATATTACTTTTTTTTGTACCTACATTATGACACTTTTCACAAAATAAAACATGGACACATTTGCAAAACCATGCTTTTGCTGCAAATCCGCCCATCTTTTATTTTTTGAAAAGTGTCAAATTGTACCTACATAAAATAGTCATATAATTTACCCCCACTTGACAAAACCCATTCAAGCTTTGACCAAACATTGAAGGATAAGTCCATAAACTGTCTGAAAACATTTCTGCAAATTCTTCAAACTACAAAAAAGGTATAAGCCATCTAAACATGTTGAGACCCCACCTCTAATTTTGCCCCCTCTTGACAAAATCCTACCAATCTTTGCAAAAACATTCATATGTAAGTCTAAAATCTGTTTGCAAACTTTTGTGCAGATTTGTCAAATCGCACCACATTTATAAGAATATAAAATATTTTGAGACACCCCTCTAATTGTGTTCCCTCTTGACAAAACAGCACCACACATCGCAGAACCATTCAGAGTCAGGTCAAGTATGAAGTAAAAACATGTCATGCAGTTTCATTGAGGGGTGCCAAAGATACAAGTCTCCCAAAAACAGCTTTTCACCAACCCTCTAATGCAGAAATAGGCATAGATGCCCCCGAACATCCCAGGTGTTTGCGAACATCACAGGACTGCCCCGGACATCAAGACAGTTTACGGATGTCAGAGTTGAAAAAGCACCCTTTATTTGGGCTTTTTAAGGCCATATCCCATCCCATCATCATCACCCTTCAGCTCCCCAGAGATTGTTTCATAAGTTTGACAAGTGCAATGTTGTGTTTTTTATATGTTTTCACCACAATGTTCGCAGACAACGGGTGCTGTCCGCGAATCCAACATGGTGGGCGTTTCCAAAAAATATGACACACCACACGTTTTTTATTGAGCAATCAACTGCCGCGTCCCATGTCTGCAGACATCATGTCGCCCTTTAAGCCAATCGGATGCCCGTCCACGGAGCGAACAGGGAAGTGGGTCCACGGAACAAAGTCAGATATCACTAATTTCTTTTGGCCTACTTTTTAGTAATTAAAAAAAATATTTATATACTGAATGGATTAACACCAAATTTACAAAAGCATGTTTTTGGGACCAACCTGCCACTCCTGTCACAAATTTGGTGAAAATCCATCCAGCGTTTTGGGCTGTGGGTGTGGGCAAAATTTATTTCATAGCGTCTATGGGTACAACCACACATTTTGGGGTCTCCCCGAAAATGACAAAACCTCACCAAACTTTGCAGAATCGATCTGACGGACCATATACTTTTTGAGAAAAGTTTAGTGAGGATTTGTCAAGGGGGCCAAAGTTATAAACTGCCCAAAAAGTGCTCTTCCTATGGGTTGTGCAACTTAACCATAACTACAGGGCCGCTACCACAGGCTCTGTAATCTATTTTATTTTTGGGCAAACAAATCAAAATAGTTGCATGTTTTCCTGCTTTCTAATGTAGACAGGTCAGTTTTTACTCTTTTGTGGATTCCAGCGTTGTTTTCACATTGGCTCGATATAGTGTGCCTCAGCACATCTTGACACATAAAATGTGCAACACTGTTGCACATATATCATCCACGTGGGTCTTATATCCACAGCTGAGTTTGCCAATAAGGAATGTTTGGACTTAGACAGTAGATGGTATTTTTTTGCACAACATCCGCTGGCATCGATTCTATAAAGGCTGTTGGAGGCAACAATCAGGAACTTGTGCTGATAGAGGATTTGGAAGTTTGGAAGTCTAAGAGTCTGATTTACAAAGCATGTTTTAATGGGATTGCACCATTGTAAAATGATTTTGTAAATCAGACCGCAAGTTTTGTCATTCAAATTCTTAATGAGTGTATACTAGGTTGAAAGCTTTACTTCTGGTATGTTTAAAACATTCATTAAGGTCCCTCTGCAACGATAAAACATGCTAATGACAAAATTCAGTATTGTAAAGCTATAAAACCAATTCTGTTCCGGAAATATCTAGTTCAAGATATGTATTACATATTGGATGCAGATCTTGGGAGGCCCAGAAAAAGTTTTTCTTTTAAAAAAAATATTTTACGCAAAAAACAGTTTGGATGCATGGGTGTGCCTCAATTTTTTTGGTCAAGGCAGAAGGTGGAGGATTGTGTCTGGATGTCAGGTTATAGACTTTGCATGTGTATGAAAATCTTGCTGTGGTTGGACAAGTCTGTGCCCGTGTTGAATTACTTTTAATAATGTTATATCCTCATTTTCCTTTCTTATTGATATGCAGACTGAGATAACCAAATACTGAGACTTTTTTGATTGTCTTTTCTGCTAAAATAATTTTAAATACCCTTAATGTAATGTTCCCGGGAGTGCATTATCATCATTTTAGTCTATTTGGAGTTCATCTCCTTCCCTTTGATGTCGTGCATATCTTGGAATGTGTCAATCTGCTGCCCAGGGCGAGAGGGTGCCTTCAATCTAAGGACAGCATTGTCATATAGACCTGCATTCCGAACTCCTCATCTGCCACACGTGATGACATCTGCACGGCTATTTCACTTATGTAAAGGCATAAAAGAGTGCAGGTGTAAAAACACACTACTGCCAGACACCCTTTTCCACCAGAAAAGAAGGGCGTTCCTCTGGGACTCCATCTAACATCACTAAATAGAGGAATTGTTAGCTTGTATTGGAATGCTATTGGAATACATGGAAATGCTATGCAGAGGATGAACAGCCTAATTGTAGTTTTTGTCACCCGTTTTATTTGGAACACAGGCGCACGTGCCTTGCACAAACAAGCCAGTGTGTGTCAGTATTTAAAGGCACTCTGCACTCCTCATACACATTGGGCCTCATTACAAGTTTGCCGGTACAGCAACAATGGTACCGTTAAGCTTGCCGGTACTGTTGTTACCGTACCGGCAAACTACGAGTTCTGCTTGCCGGATGTACCAGCACCATTCTGAATAGTGCCGGTGCATCCGGCCTCCCCATTCCCATTGAGCCCTAAGAGGCTCGATGGGAATGGGGAGCATTTTTTACCAGTGCCCGGGAATGGGAAATTACCGGGTTCGGCGGGCTGTAATGACCCAGTAATTGCCCTTTCCAGGGTGCCGGTAAAAAAACTACTCCGCTGGCAGGCATGCCGGTTTTACCAACACAGCTACCACCGTAGTCATAATGAGGCCCATTGATTGCCTTTACACTTTGTTTCGCTGTTCCACGCTTTTTATCAGACTTTTATTCTTTATACTCTTTTTAGATATTGTGTTTTTAGATTCAGCTACTTTGCTATCCTAATTATCTAATACGCTATCTTGGTAGCTCCCTTTCTTTTAATAGTATCAATAGTGTGTGAGTTAAAAACAGATGCTGGTGACAGGCTCTGCACGCACCTAGCTCCTTTGAACTATAATTCCCAGCCTAATTGTAGTTTTCACGGCTCGTTTTATTTGGAACTCAGGCACAAATGCACCTGGTGCGAACAAGTCGGTTTGTGCCGGTTAGTGCAGGGTGTGCGAGGTGAGTGGTTTCTGTCCCTAGCCTATTCTTTTTGACCTTTTTTAAAGTATGTCATCCCAATACATTCTTGTTGCAGCAATTCAAAGGAACCACAGGCGCTCCTTAGAGCAAGCCTAGATGAAAATGCATGGGAATCCCCTACGTACAATAGTGTGCCTGCTTCTGTGGTAAAAAAAATAAATAAATACATGATGTGTGATCCTACCTAATCTAGGACCTCAAATGATGTCCCTGGCAATTTATTCAGGACCAGGTCCGATGACATCACAGCCCCATCTGAATGAATCCACTGTACCCCCAGTTACCGTGAGTCCAACAAACGGGGCACTTAAACGTTGTTTTAAATATGTGCTCTTTAGTAAAACATGCAACGGAAATTGCAGATTACCTTTTAGAAACCCATGCTCATTTATTTTTAATTACTGAAACCTGGCCACATGAAGCAGCCTTTCATTGTATACAGCTGGCCACTCCATCTGGTTATTTGTGGAAAAATTGGCACCAGAGGAGGTGAAGTCGCGATTATATATAAAAAAGAGCTTAACTTAGAAACTTCCACTCACCCCTCCTCGGATGCATGTGAGGCCTTGTTTGTAAAAATTAACACTAGCTCCTTGAACTCGCTCAGTCTTCTCCTTTTGTATAGACCTCCTAAACAAACACCATTGTTTGAAGTACAGCTGCTATATTGTATTGGTAGTACCTCTAAAGACAGACCACCTTTTATTATTCTTGGTAATTTTAACTTTCGGGCCGTTACTGACCACGAGGCACTCTCACTATTGCTTCCCTTTCAAACCATCGGGATCTCTCAGTTTGTTCATTCCCGACACATTCTGAGGGCAACACCTTGGATAGGATTCTCCCAAAAAATAAAATTCTGACGAATAAATCAGTGTAACAATGCATTTGGTTAGATCACTTGTTTCTATTATTTGAGATTCGTATTATGTTGTCCCGTGCCAAATCATCTAAAGTAATACAATCTTGTACGCTGAGGCGTAATTGCAAAAATGTCTCATTTGAATCTTATACATCTCAAGTATTAGCCCCCTTCTGCCCATGGATGGTAGTTTATCTCTTGATGACTTGACTCCAACTTTAAAGCAGCCACTAACGAGGTCTTTGATGTATTAGCTCCTGTGAGATACATAAAAGGAACAAGCTAGCTGACCCGAATCAATGGTTCTCTCTAAACGTTTTAAACTCTAGAAGTCTGAAACGTAAGGCCGAACAATACTGGCACACACACACATCTGATGCATCCATTAACATCAAAACTGCAGCTAGGAATTTTAAGAAGGACATTTTTAAAGCCAAACAAAAGACTTTGAACAAAAGAATAGATAAACCCAAATCAAAATCGAAAGAGCTTTCCTCTGTCCTACCGATATTGAAGGGGTCCATAATACAGCCTCCTATCACCATAGACAATAACTGGTGTCAAAGCATACATGATAGCTTTACTCAAAAAACTGTAACACAACAAAATCATATTTTGGATCAAGTTAAACTAATACAGTCAACCATAGCTGACCCTGGCTTGCCTCGTGATGTTTATTTAACTGATGATACCTTCTTTTCCTTTAAACAAATACTGGAAGAAGTCTTAGAGGTCATTCATAAGCTTAAACCCACGTCCTGTAAGGGAGATGCATTTCCGGCTACACTTTTTAAGTATTTTGCCATCACACTAGCCCCCTGGGTTACAAAGTTTGTCAATCGCTAATTACAGGAGGCTTTTATTCCAGCTGATATTAAGGAAGCCTGGATAACTCCCCCTCTAAAAAATTAGAGTCTAGACCCCAATGTTGCTGATAATTACAGACCCATAACAAATGTAATGTTTTTGTTATAAATAATCAACAAGTTAACCTGCACACAGTACCAGCTTTTTATGGAGCACAATTCTGTCCCAGCAATGAGCAGATTCTAAGTGATCCGCCCGCGGCTGATTTTGCGGCGGCCGGAATGTTCGCATAAGAAAGGTGCAAACTACCTAAAGTTTGCACCTTTCTCATGCGAACACACTTAAACACTGCGGGGGCTGCAGGGGTGTCCCCTGCAACCCCCGCTCACTATACTAGTGAGCAGGGTGTTGCAGGGGACACCCCTGCAGCCCCCGTTTTTTTTCTTCCTTTATTTTGTTGATTTTTTTTGTTGGTGTGCTGCGGGGGTGTCCCACGCAACACCCCGGTCACTATGTCACACAGTATAGTGAGCGGGGTGTTGCGGGGGATACCACTGCAGCCCCCACAGTCTTTTGGTGTTGGAACCTTTGGTGGTAGCATTTTTCAGTCATTTTGTACGGTCAGACATTTTTTTTAGGTCCGATCGCACAAAACCCAATGAACAATCTGGATTCCGCACTAATTGTGGAACAGGCCACTTTATTGGATCAAAAATCTAATGTAATGGAAACTATTGATCAAGGAAAAGCTGCTATGCTCCTTTTGCTGGATCTCTCCTCACCTTTCGCCTTGGTCGATCATGCTCTCTTAGAGGAAAGACTGATTAAGGTCGAAAAATGTACCACGAAGGCTGCCAATTGGTTTAGATTTTTTGTCCAAGGACAGCCAACGTGGTAAAAGGAAATGCTCAATCTCAAAGAACCCTTCTAACCTGTGGAGTTCCCCCGGGATCCTGTTTATCACCCTTTATTTTCATTGTCTACTCCAAACCCTTGTGTGGTCTTCGTGTCTCTCTTGGAGTCTATTTTGCAAATTATGCAAATGATAGCCAGATTGTCTTTGAACTATCTGGGGTCTACACTGCAGATTCTACCTGGCTCTGAACTCCTTGACCTTAAATGACTCCAAACTGAGCTACTTTTCTTTGGCACCGAACATAAACTGAAAAATCTTGATATTCTATTCAAGTCCATTTCAATAAATGGTAAGGTCATTGAAGTCTCTGAAACTGTTAAAATTCTGGGTGTCTATTTTGATTCTCACCTCACGTTCAAGAAAAATGTCTCATCTCTTGAATCCTCCTGTGCCTTCTTTTTAGTTTCTTATGGTAGATCTGCCCCTATTTGACTGAGGCCAACTGTGCACTGATCGCCTCAGCTATTGTTAACTCTAAATTACTATTACTACTGCAATAGTCTTTTGGTAGGCACTTCTAGATCCAAAATCAGGAAGCTGCAGGTCCCTCAAAATGGAACTGTTTGTGCTGTATGTGGGCTTGCCTGACGGTCTAGGGTCTCGCAGTCTCGTAGGAAGCTACACTTGTTTCCCGTTGAGCAGAGGATACTTTTCAAGAGCTCTGTTATGACTTTTAAATATCTCTGGCACCTGTATATCTTTCCTCAAGAATTAACACAGCTCAGTGTACACGCACTCTATGGTCTAATAACGATCTGCTCCTCTTTCAACCTTGTGTCCCTCTGAAAAAGTTTGGTTGTGCAGGCTTTAACGCCTGTGCACCCACCATCTGGAATTCACTACCTATGGAATCACGAGCATGTGATTCAATAATCAGGTTTAGGAAGCAACGTAAGACAGTTTTCTTTGACAGAGATTAGATTTAGTCTTCTGATCCACCTTTTCCCTCCCCCTGTGATTGACCGCTCTTTGCTCTCCCTTTTATGTCTAAACGTTGTCTGTCTGGTGAGCGCCCTGAGGCCTTTGGGAATGTGGCGCAATACAAAAAAATATTAGATATTAGACAATGCATTTGTTTTCCAAGGATCCAAGACTTCGTCATCAGATGGTGGAGAGTGAAAACATTTTTTTTTTTTGTGCTGGAAGACTCTAGTGAGGAAATTAGTTTAAAGTTATGTGAATCATCTCTCGCCCCCTTTTTAAAAATCGGAATAATCTCTGATCTATAGCACAAATGTGGTATTGCTTGTGTATTGATAATATAGATACTTATATCTAGTAATTATGCAAAAATATGGGACCCAGACAACTGTTTCTTATTTAACTGGTACTCATCTTTTCATAAACCTATGCCCTGATCTGATTCTCCTTGGGGAATGATTTGTTGTATTTGGTTTGATGAATTTAATCCTAATTCCGACATCATGATAAATTACCTCCGATCTCCTTTAAATGAAACACTGAAATTAGTGTGATTTCATTTTCTGAGATTGCCTACTCAAGAGGGTTTCAGCTGGCACCTAGGTTACGAGAAATTATTCACCAAAATGCTTTTATAACATTATCTGTAAATGGCAACATTATTGACTCCCATTTTTTATCATCATCTGCTAACTTTTTATCCATCTAGATTCTTGAACTCAAGTCGAGCCTTGACTACCGGATGCTGAGGTTGGCCTCCTTCAAGTATAACTAGGGTTCAGAGGTTGGTTTTCAGCCATCTGCCTTCTGTATCAAACCAAGGTGCCTGTTTCAGATCTGCCTTTTGAAGAGTCAATCTTGGTTTTGAGGTCTTTAGGTACTTATAATGTTTGACATTGTTTGAAAGACTTGCAAACATACAAAGGTCAGAGAATCTCATCTCGCATAGGGGTTTGGGGGTAGGAATATGTGTTGCCTATATTTATTGAAATGGCTATGTTCACACACTATAGAATGACTATTCATAATAACCGGTACCTGCTCAGGGTTTAATTTCTAGAAATAATTGCGACAGTGGATAACTCAGGATTGTGAAAGGTTAAGATGATTATTGCATAAGGGCTGTGGAGTGGGTAAAGTGGTAGACATGTTTTGGATATTTCTCCTCTGTGAAAGATAGTGAGCTAAAGAATCTGGGTAAGGCTCTTGGAAATGTTTGTAATGTCTGGCAGAGGGACTTCCAGGAACCCCTCCCCACCCTTGTTCTTTTGACATTCCAGTGCATGATATGTCTATATGAAACTGAAAATAAACCAAAAATATAACAACCATACCTCATCTGAGACTGGCATGGGCCAGTTGACCTTGTTATCAGTATGGTCTGAAGACTGATTCACATTGCATTTTATCCTAAATAGCTTTACTTCATATTCAATGGAAGAGGTCTGCAACCTTTGACTCTCTAGATGCTTTGGACTGCACATCCAATCGGCCATAACCAGCACCGCCAATGGTGAGGGATCATGGGAGCTGTAGTCCAAGACATCTGTAGAGCAGCAGATTTCAGACCCCTGTTCTAGAGAGTCTTGCTGTATTACAGAGGAATTCTAGGCAATTCTACATGTGCCTTGTACCTATTAGTGTAGCCCCTAATCTGATACATACATTTGGTGGGCGATCGGACCCATTTAGTGGTGCTTAATGGACAATATGTTTGAATGCTGGGATTTACGTGATGCCCACTGAGCCAGAACTACATCTCTGATGTTTGCTTATATCATTCATTGCAACAGATTGCTGGTGTTGGTAAAATCCAAATGCAGTGTGGCACCATGGCCATGCATCCCATTGTGGAAGAATAATATTCTTCCAGGGGCCAACTTCTAGCTTTAAGCTCACACAGCTTTTCTGAGAAAACACAGAACATGTCCGCAGCTCGGATGATAAGGCTCGTTGTAAACTGCTGCTGTTGTTTCAGACACAGGCAACTGGGTGGCACTGTGGCACATATAGCGGAATGAGACCAAAAGGAGGGTCCAGTGAAACCACAGGGGGTGACAGTCCCAATTCTCAAACGCTTTAGTGTTAACGACTTTAGGTAGCATGGATTTGGAGTGCTAATCTCAGCTTCCCAATTCAACCACATTGTGCCATCCCGGGAACATGACTTCCCCTTCTGGCGCCTAAGTTACCATATCTACTGAAATGTGTAGCCATTGCAAACAGGCGACATGACTATATCAAGGGCTCTATGAGCAAATGGACATATCAAGGGCTCCATAAACAAATAGATATTTAATAAGGGTATTTTACGTAGTAGTAGCAATACTACTTAGTTGTATACTTGGTGCAAATTATTTTTCAATGCAAAAAAGATAACTGTACCAGACACATGTTATGCAAAATTGCCTACAGATATTGAATCAAAGGTAATACATGTCCAAAATGTATGAATAATGTACACAAGAACAAACATTGTGACACGTAATTGGCTGGACCTCATTAGAGAACATCAGTACCTACTACCAGATATCTGAAAATAATGATGTTGTGTCATAATTGTTTCATTAATTATACAATTCTTTCATGCTCCTTTTTTTTTTTTTACCCTGACTGATCGTGTCGAACAGAAAGATTCATCAGAGGCGTTGCTGGGTGAGGGGAGTGGGGGTGAGGGGGTAATAGCCCCGGGTCTTTTGGTTGTAGCCCCATATAGAACCTCAGGGACTGCAAACAAAAGGGAAGCTGGTCCCGCCTCCCGAGCGTCCCGACATTAGTGTAGCCCCAGATCTTTTCTAGACCTAGCCACGCCCCTCCAATTCATGAAAGGCTGTTGCTTTGAGCTCACTGCAAAGCGTGCACATAAATCGGCAGGAGCCCAGATGGTTCTAGGCTTTGATCAGCACACACCTCAGAGGGACGAGGCTGGTCTGCACCCTCACGTTACATTTAGGATGCTGAGCCTGGAAACACAGACGGGGGCGGGGCCAGAGGGGGGCAGAGAAGGACCACTAGGACTTTCCTGCTCGCCTGATTTACTGTCTGCGACATTGGAACACCAGCAAACGAGCCCTTAACATGCTGATATGTTTACTTTCCACCGCTCGTGGTCTCGCTTAAATTGGTTAATTTCTGATATTATGTATCTCCGACTGGAGACGATTTTTGAGCACCTGCAACAGTCTCGGTGGGAAATCAAACAATATTTTCTGTATTTTCACAATAAAAATGTGTTACCTTTTGTAGAAAACTCTTTGGTATTAAGCGTGTTAGAAAAACAAGTATAATTAAAATTATAATTCATTTATCTACTGTTTTTGCAGTTATAAGGAGGAGGGTCAGGGAGTCAGAATGCTAACAGTGGAACACCTGATTTAGCAATGTTTACAATAGACTGCAACTCGAATCGTTGTGTAGGTGCACACAGTGTGATGGTCACCAGGGTGGACTGGGGACCAAAAGAGGCCCTGGAAATCATTTTCATAGTGCCCCATATTCAGGAAGTTCAAGTCTTTTCTTATGAGAGCATTTGGAAATAAAGTAGGTTATCACACAAAGGAGGCTCAGGGTGCAGAGGCCTAGTGGGGAATCTCCCGAGTCCCATGTAGGCTAGTCCACCCCTGATGATCAACACATTCATACATGTGACCTGCACATTTTGTGAAGGTCTAGTGGGCAGCAAAGGTTTGTGCAACCCAGTCCCAATGCATAACTAAGCCGAATCATGCATATTCAAAACCTCATTTATTCATTGACTCCCTACCACCACTGGGAGCACAATTCTGCATGAAGATCCCTAGACGACCCACCATGTGGATGTGCAAATGTAAAGTTCCTCCAAACAAACAGGAATAAACATCTAGGGGCAGCATCTGTTGTCAGCATCGACGCTAATGTAAAGAAACACTTTGAAAAATCCTTTTTTTTACAGTGTGATTGTTCCTTCCTTCCTTTTGCATTGTTCCTCTGTATTAAACAGACCTGTATTATATTATATTATATTATATTATATTATATTATATTATATTATAATTGGTTATTTATAATGCGTTTAATACCCAGAGGTTTTCTAAGCACAGACCCAGGGATCGAACCTGTGTTGCTCCGCATCTTATTGCTTGGGGGACGGAAGATGCCAATTTGGGAACTGGATACATATGTTATAAAATGCCTATAGAGAGGAAAAGCTCACACTATCTTCTGCTGCCGTAACATACATGACAATGCAGAAGGTAGACCTTCTTCTATGTTCCTAGCACATGTGAGGTTTGCGCTAAGAACAGTTGCCCATGTCCATTCTCCCTCATGCCATTGATCATAGTGCAAGCCAGAATTGTGCCATGAATAAAAGGATAAACCCCACACTGGAAGGCTGACAAGGCCAGCTCTTGAGCATTAAGCGGGTTCTTGGCTGTTGCAGCCCATGGTAGCCCACATTTCCAGGGTCAATTGCTATTAGCGCCCCCAGACACTTGCTTTTGTGCTAATAGGTTTAATTATTATTATTATTATTATTATTATTATTATTATTATTATTATTATTATTATTATCATTATTATTATTTTGCATGGGAGATGGGCGCTAAACAAACTACACATTGCGCAAGTCTCTCAATTTTGGGAGAAAAAAACCCACAAAGAAGTCCCTTTTCTATGTCCATGGCTGGAGGCTGATATACTGTAGGAGAGGGACTGGAGAAACAGTGCAGGTAAGTGGGGTTGGGCGTGTCAAGGATAAAGAGTGGGGGCTTGGGGAGAGGTCTGAAGGCACGTGTGGGGGAGAGCAGAGGGTTGGGGTTGAGGGAAAGTCTGACAGATACCCAGGGACGATCAGGTGGTTGGAGAACAAAGGTGCTTAGTTTGGGATTTCGTTCATGTTTCCAGCCATCTTACTGGAAGGCACCTCTTTCCCAATGCTAATGCCAGTCTGAGTCAGACTGGGAGAAAGAGGTGCTACCGCCTCGATCCCTTTAATGAGCAATACCTTCTGCCATGTTTACAGCACAGATATTAAAGCGTAATCTTTTCTCAGTGCATTTCCAGATGAACTAAGATCTGCCAAACATTGGTAGCCATGTGTAAGTTCCCCTCACTTTTTCCTTGAACATATTCACAATAGGCTGCTTTTCCCAAATGTTAACCTGTTAGAAATCATCACAAGCATGCATTTCTGCACAGTATGGGAGACCAGGAAGTGGTGAAGGGTCGGACAGTGTAGAAAAGAGGATGGACTGGAGTGAGGCAGGGGTGGGGACAGTGAACCAAAAGAGGCCCTGGAAGCAATTTTCAAGTGGCTCCATATTACACGTTTTCAACAAGCCCTCATCTTTTCCTATAGAGAAATGTTGGAATACCACACAAAAGAGGGCCAGGGTGCCGAGGCCTACCATCAAATCTCCAGAGTTCCTTATAGGTCAGCCCACCCCTGGAGTGAGGTCAGGTGTATAGGGAGAGGTCGGCTGTGGATGCAGGGTGGATGTAGGGGGAATAAGGGAGAAGTCGGTGGATGGAACAGAGCTTGTGCTGGTATGAGGCTAGGGGTTACAGTGATATGCCCTGCAAAGACAAGGGAGGTTATAGGGGAGCGAACGGGGGTCACATGGATGTTGACTTCATTGGAAAAGGGAGTAGTGGCGGAGCCGGTGCAACAATGTTGCCTCATCACAGCTTGACAGCCAGACCTATCAAAATGGAGTTTGGCATAGTTGGCCAATGATGAGACGCTATGGAAGCGATATATACCTTTTCCTTATATAGCTTGACCCAAGGATGCAATTGACCCTTGTCAATGCATGTATGTGTCACAGAAATTCAACTTGGCTGATTTGAAAACAAGAACCAATGAAATTGGTGTCGGCAACAGGAGAATCATCCTTATCTTTGAATAATATCTTCAGGGACGTCATTTCACCAAAATGCCAAGGGTAGCGGAAGTGCCATCACATGGCTCTTGACATCTGATGACATCACAGGAAGTGATGTCAGTTGATCCCACCCGAAGTAACATCATGGAAAGCAATATAACACAACCTTTCATCCCTTTAATGAGTCTAGCAATTATTGTATAGAATTCCAGAAACAAATGGTTACTCCTATTATTTCTTATTTAGGGTCAATGCTCAAAGTGTTACACTTTTGGAACAACCTGTTTTTTAATTTATTTTTTTAAAGAGGCCTCAACAAAAATGTCAGCCACTTCAGAAACAAAGAGCCACATGGCACTGGCCACAACCCTGGAGCTTCAATGTAAAAAAAAAATATGTATATATATTTTCTTTTCTTTTTAGGGGTTGCAAGGGAGACCACAGGGGTAGCAAGGGAGACCTCATGGGTCACAGGTGCGACCCTTGGCGACCCCAAAATGATGTCCCTGAATATCTTTAAAACTAAAACCTTTAAATAAGGTTTTCTATTCTCTTATACCAAATGGGCATCTAGAAGATGGATCACTTTCAGGCATATGTTCATAGACTGGCAATGTCTGAAAAACACCAAATTAAATCTGCAGTACATGAAAAAGATTGGCCATAGCTGTGCAAATGTGTCCTAATATCTACTGAGATTGCTTCTGTCTTATTTTATCTGACTATCAGGTTAGAGAGTTAAGAAAGGTTCTGCTAAACAATAAAGTGGCATTAGCTTCCCGTGGTCCGCAATGATATTGAGTTTTCTGTGGTGATACATTTTAATAACAAAACGAATGGAGATTTAAGCATAGGAGTTAGAAATAACTTTGGTCCCTTAGGAATTTAAGGTAATAAGATTGCTTTCTGAATCTGCAGAAACAACTGAACACTGCACATTGGGCCAGGATAAGCTTGGCCCATATGTGCAGCACTGAGAGCTCAAAGGATGTATTGGAATAGAAATAATTATGTGAATTGAATCGAAACACGCTGTGCAAATATGGACAGTGTATTAGGAATGCAGGGCATCCATGATCTTTTCTCTGAGTTACATGTAAACTGAATGCTGTCACATAATTGAACAGACACAATCAAGAGCTTGTCGGAACAAGTGCCGCCCTCGAGACAATGACAATAAACCAATGCGTCTTTACAGCGTGTGTACGATTTTTGGCCAGAATGCCCTCTGTGGTAGTTACCATAATCTCCAGTGGTGTTCCTAAAAATGTACCCAATTACAGCTTTATTGCAATTGCAGTGGTAAAGTTAGTGATATTTCTGGAATACCACCAGATGTGTTCCAGACAAAAAGAGTTTGTATATTTAAACATAAAATCTCCAAATTGACACCCTCATTTTGAGGGTGAAACACATATTTTACAGTAACCTACAACTACTGCATATTTTCATTAAATGCACACAAAGGTAATTCATCACTCTCTCATGCATGTCATAGAAAGGTTGTTGTGAGGGTAGAACTCGGAGATGCCCAATGTTTACTGCCTTCCAATTACCCCATTTTATAAAACGGTTTTCCTGTGTTGAAGGCAATCTCTTGTTCTTCTCTCCTTTATACCAACAGAACAATACTTCTGATCAATGTGTGCAATTTTATTGTCTGATTATATGTTGAATTACTAACACATAAAACACTCCAGACTGGTAATCCTGGGACTGCTAACCTAGTGGCCGAATTCAGAATACAGTGTGTGAAAGGTGAGCTGAGTTGGATAAACAAGGACAGTAGAGAGCGTAAGGCCAGATGTGTGTCTTTCTGTCTACATTGATTTTTTTGGACCTCTAGCGTTATGTATGTACCTTTCCCCCTGAGGTGGTCTGGGTTTGAGGCCATCCACAACACCTGGAGCCAGATTACAGAATCTTTGCACCGGTGCCCTAGTGCACAAAATATACATTTTTGATGCATTTGTGCACCAGAGAAAACTTTGCCCTGGCGCTTATACCATGCCAAACTGCACTTGTCATGGTGCAATGGTTTTCTCATATGTCCCAGGGCCTTCGCGTACCAGAATGGTAAGCAGGGGACACCCCTGCAACCCCTGACTCCGTTACTGCACCCAAGGAGAGCAGGGGAAACCCCTGCAACCGCTGCTCTGCTTGGGTGCAGTAATGGGAGTCGGTATTTTGTGCGCCCCAAAGTCGCAGTAACTGCTGGGGCGCACTACTCAGCACAACATCTTTTGTATATTTCCCTTATATTTGGTTGAGAACGTTTCCACACTAGATTCTGTTGTAGTTGGAGGGTTAAGCATAGGTTTTGACACAGACAGACTTTTCATCTTGTGGACACAGACGTTTTCTTAGATTTCTTTGGGCTGGGGAAATCCCACCATAGTATAGGGTTAGTTAGGTGTTAAACCATCCTGATCATTAATAAAGTTTAGTTTATACATATATATCTTTGTCTCTGTCATCTCCCTTGATACCGTGCCTGTCTCACAACTCCCAGAATGCCCCAAATGGGCATGTTCTGAATATCAGAAAGCTGGAAGGAACACTGAGAACATTTAAATAAGGGTGGGCTTTGAAATACAACTTTTTCATGGGTCCAGAGGCATGACTGGTCTAACAGGAAGATTTTGAGGCCTGCTTCTTATCAAACTTAGAAGCCTTGACTACCCTCACTGATTACCCTCACTGTGGTATTCCAAGCCATAGTTGGCCACTGCATTAGACCCAAGATGCTATGGGTGACATCATGTTGCTGTATTACATTCAGCACACTAGCTCTGAGGGAATATGCTATTCACTGTGCTTTGATTGAGGTGTATGCTCTGAATTGCTTCTTTTTCTTGGTGCCCATTTTCTTCTTTATCTTTATAAACTTACTTGCAGGTTCTTCTTTCCACTAGATTTCCCATAACACCTAATCCACACTTCACAGGCATGGACATTAATAAACACTTGCTCTAAAAAAATACTGCCTGAATGATCGCTTTCATTGGGTCCATTTTCAATCAAAAGTACCTTTGTTTGGCCGAGCAAGGTCTCCAATATTTCCAGTTGGCACCAGATTCAATATTTGCCTCTACCACCAGAGGGTTTTTGTTTTCCATGTGTGCTACTTTCTCTGTATCCCAAGTAGGCCTTCCAGTTAATCTGATTGCACTTAGGACGATTGTTGTTCTTGCTGTACATTGTCATCATAGATGTGTCTCTGGAAACTCAGAAAGTACAAGTAGGATGCAGGATTTAGGCGAATATGTCTGCCCCCTAGATCCTTTCTTCTCACCACTCTTGGCGGCCATTGTTTGCTGTGTGGTAAACACATTGGCATGCGCAGATACTTGTTGGCCCTCTATGCATCAATTTTTAGAATTAATATGTTCTACCTAAATATCCATGTCATTTTCATTCCAGAGTCCCAGGCGACGGTGTCTACGTGACCCTGTTTTTTTATACCTATACTGTGTCGTGGGGTGACCATTCGCATCCCAATACATGGCACTGTCTCCCCACTACCACTGTGTGGTAGCTATCTCCACTGGTGCAGATCTCTGCATCGTTCCACTCAAGTGTTTTGTGCCATGCACGCAGGCGCAGGTGGCATTCTCACTCTTATGGCATGGCACCATCTTTTCACATCTTGGGTACAGGAGACTGGCAGGTACAGGATGTAGCAGGAGGAAAGGTGAGAACGAGACACCACCAGATGCAGTAACCAGACCATGCAATAGAAAAAGCTGCAGTGGTCACATGTGAATTTGAAAAGTATCATCAAAAGCCTTCAGAGGTACTGTCAAGGAGAGCTTTACAATATAGTACCTGCAATGTCACCGAACTCCATTAGCCCCAACAATAATAATAATAATAATAATAATAATAATAAATGCAATATTAGACCAAATAAAAAAATGCATTAATTGCGTGTGGCTGCACACTAACTCATTGGTGAAGTACAATGTAATATGTATTTTGTCTGATAAAGTATAAATGAGACATAATACTCACCGCTCTCACTTTAAATGGTAACCCCAGATGCTGCTGCATTGCATCCATGCAGATCTTCTGAATATTCACCCCGCCCTACGCGTGACATGCCCGGCAGGAGATGGTATCTCTGCTCCTACAAAGGTCATCCTGATTAGAGGGCCAGATGGTGAGAAGCCACTGCATAGTTTCTGAACACGATTAAATCATGTCACCAGATGGCAGCGTCTGTTGCCCCTTCAAAACTGAAAGTTGATTTGTGGGAACAGGTCCAAGCAGTAAACAAATCCAATTACTAGTTACTCCAGATACAGACCAACGTGTTAAAAACTGCTCAGCATATTAACAACTAGGGAACATTCCACACATCATAAATGCACATCAAGGTGGAAGATCCAATAAGTGTCCATACTTTTTAGATTGAAATATTTCACACGACTTTCTCTGGAGAAAACATTAGGAAGGAATATATAGTTGATGCTTTTAGCAGAGCTGCAACATCAAAGGGCACTTGCAGTGGGTCCATCCTGGAGCAACATAGAATGTGGCATGCTTCTTTGAACTTTGATGTGAAGTGCTTTCATATGCACCATCTATGTGTGGTTGACATTAGGTTAAAACATGTAATCAAAACCGTGCATTTGTCTTTCTTATTGTAACTATTATTATCGGTAATAATAATAATAATAATAATAATAATAATAATAATAATAATAATATTTATGGCATTACTACTGCCCAGCAATAATAGTACAAGGGAGAGCAGTGGTTTCTAAACCGTATGCTGCACTTAGCACTACTACTAGCGCAGCATGGATCTGGTTCTAAAGAGAGAGAAAAAAAAAGAATAACACACCCAAATACATTGCATATCCCCTTTGCCTCGTCAACTGGCATGGGCCGAGGGCAGGCTGGCACTCTGATTTTCCTCCATGGAAATAGAAGAGGAGCCCTGCCTTCCTATTCCATGGTGGCCATGTTGATATAGTATTTTCTCTCCATGAATGCGATGCTGCAAGGGGTCCAGTATACAGAGAGAAAATACCTTCATTTTAAAGAAAGTATCTCATTAGGACACGTGTAGCAAACTACACAGGTGCTAATGGTGTTATGCCCCTCAGTGGTGGGCCGGCTCTGTAGATAATGGCCCGCCACCCTCGTTAAGGGACCCTCGCTGCACTTCTGCTCTTAAATTGGGTGGCGGGCCATTATCTACAGGGCCAGCCCACCACATTGGTGCATTGTACCTAATTCTAGTCCATCCTATTGCGTAAATACTGCTGTCTAGAACTAGTACATATTACATAAGCCTGTTTATTTCAGGTGATGCTTAATGCAGCTTAGCAAGATTGATGTGCATCACACTGGCACAATTAAACAATCTGGCATGGATATAATTGGTGTAATTCACACACTATATTTGAGGACACTGTAATTTTCCCATTTTCTGACAGATTCTTCTCTTTGACAGCAATCACCAGTCTCTCCCTACATTCAAATTCCAAATGCTGCGGCACCTTTCCTCCCTACTGCTCCCCCCTGCCCATTTAATTCATTCACCTTTCTGGTAACCCTCATACTACAGTTAAAACACATCTAGACACAATTCTAGAAGACTGGTAATTTAAGTTAGTTATAGACACTCATTTAACAGTATTAAATACAATGAAGGAGCTCAAAACACGGTCTACTGTCACATGGTCAAGTTTAAAATAGACTTTGGGTGAGCTACCCCGAGACCAGAAGATAAGGCCATGCTCACACTCCCTTTTATTCTCAGGCACAGTGATACTTTCAAGGCCGAGTTCAAAGAACTAATTGAATGGCAGACAGTAGGAGTGATGATGGATCTTCGGCTAATTGGGTGGGTAGGCATGACCAAGCCAACACTCCAGCACATGGGGTACCATCGGGCCTGCTGCTAGCGATTGGAATATTCCAAAAGGGTACAAGCATGGCAACCAATTGTAGAGGGCCACGTAGCAAAGAGCCCGATAGTTTGAAAGCCAATTAAACATGTATTAGTATGACACAGATGATGACTCGCACTAGGAGTGGCCCTTGATTTCCACCTGACCTTGGAGACCCAATCACAGCCCAGTCCCCCATAGAAAGTATACCTAGATGTTTCCCTTAAGCCTATCACATCCCCTAGAAGGTTTTCTTATTTTGCCACGTAGTTTGACATCACTTATGACACATTCTTGTTATAAACATGTGTTTTTTTCATGAAAATCGTGGAGAGACGTAGGATTGTACAGCGTCCATTAGACAATTGCAATTAAAACAGTTGTGTTTTGCAAATTTCCTGAGTCCGTCTGATTATTAGTGCAAGAGTAAGATCTGCATCCCCATCCATCCCAGATGTGCTACCTCATCTTAAAGGGACTACAGGTTCACTTGGTAGCAATACAACACCATACAATACAAACAAAAAAGTCATTACACTCAGTTAAGGATTGAAACAACATTTAATGCCCAGGAAGGTAACGGTTTTGTTCACACTTCATACTCCTGGTTAGCAATCTTCATCTTAACATTGCAAGACATCAATATATAGTTTGAAATATCAAAAGAGACTGGATGGTTATTAGTTAGTCAAAACATGTGTAACTTTCTGTAAGCATATATTTCAGGGCAGGCCTCAGCCAGTCTATGCATATTCATTAGTAAACCAGTTAAACACAATTAACATTTGCCTATATAGAAAATTAATGTTCAAGATGCCACCTTCCTTCTAGTTCATCAGTGGTCAAATCATCATATATATAGTAAAACATATTGCGACATTTAAAATGTCTATTTTTAATTAAAGCACCATCATAGAAGGTGGTCTTTACAATTGTAATCTCTTCTTTTGATAGCATCTCATTGCAGATTTGTGCAGCTGTTGAGAATATATTTCAAGACCACTGAAGGTGTTCACATTATTTACTTCTGCAGGAAGGAAGGAAGGAAGGAAGGAAGGAAGGAAGGAAGGAAGGAAGGAAGGAAGGAAGGGAGGGAGGGAGGGAGGGAGGGAGGGAGGGAGGGAGGGAAGGGAGGGAGGGGGGGAGGGAGGGAGGGAGGGATCGATTAAGATGGTGTCCTAGACATTCAAGACTTCACTTGTAATGTATTGTCATTGCTTAGAAATTTGAGTGTGTATATTGCATTTGATTACTGTGTTTCACATTTGACTGCATCATTTGCCACATGAGGTATAACATGGCATATTATTTCAAAAGGTGATCTGTGGCTATACATAGCATGTGGGGGTATTATATTTGCCATACAATCATAGCACCAGGTAGTATGAGGCTGCACTGGACATATGAGGGCATTGTATGTGCATGTGTCCATGCTTTGCATTGGGTGACAGTACCTTGGAAGATGATGATGAACCAGGCATTCCAGGCTGCATGTTGGCACCTAACGATGCTCTTAGCAAATAAGGTGACATTGTGGAAATGAGGCTATGTCTTGGGCCGGAATCTGGTTTCGGTAAATGGGCGTGGCTACGTGTGACTTTTCTGGTGTAGATCAGGCTCCCCTGATCACAGAAGACACTACCACGTTATATGGTGTGGTACATGGATATATGGTGGTCAGTCAAAATCTCGAAAACAAAATATCGAAAAAAAAAATCTCGAATACAAAAGGCCGAAAAAAAAAATTATTTATTTATTTATATATGTTTTTGGTGTCAGGTAAGTAAAACAAAGGGGTAAAATAAAAAAAATGAAAAAAGGGGGGTTGGGGGGGTTGGAAAAAAACACATTGAAAAAAAAATTCGATATTTTTTTTTTCGGCCTTTTGTATTCAAGATTTTTTTTTTCGAGATTTTGTTTTCGAGATTTTGACTATAAACCGGATATATGAAACTGTATC
The DNA here is from genome assembly GCF_040938575.1 of Ambystoma mexicanum. Taxonomy (NCBI): domain Eukaryota; kingdom Metazoa; phylum Chordata; class Amphibia; order Caudata; family Ambystomatidae; genus Ambystoma; species Ambystoma mexicanum. The sequence goes on along the minus strand of NC_090929.1, from coordinate 925,798,481 downwards.
TGTCGATACTCAGCTGTGTTTGAGCACATGCTGCTTTAACTGGGAACACGTGTCTCTACTGAGGAGCTGAGCGTGAGCCTGGGCATATGCAGCTTCTGCACCTGGGCTGTAATTGCACTGCTTCTAGCTCGTGAAGTCATTTCAGCAACCCTGGGGATTTTTTGCGGATTGAGATCACCCACAGCTGTTCCACATTGCGCCGGTGGCTGAAAAAGAAGCAGGCAGTGAGGCTTTCTAGAAATACATTTTCCATGAAATCTGCACAGGTGAACAGGGCTAGGAATGGACAAATATTGCTTAAAATGGGGAGATGTTTTGCAAAATTAGAAACCTATGATGAATGTGCAAGAGGAAGAACACGATTTTTTTTTTTAAATCTCAATGTTAGTACTTTTTCACTGAACCCTTACCAAGCAAAGGTGTTGCTGGTGGGGAGTGAGGGAGAACTGGGTCTTTTGGCTTGAGCCCTGAATAGAATCTCAGGGGCTACAACCAAAAGGCTAGCAAGCCCTGAGTCCTGACAGTCCCGACATTAGTGAAGCGCTCTATCGTTTCCAGACCTAATGAAATGAATTGAAGAAAATGTCTTGAAAAGGTCTTACACATGTCCATGTACAAGCAGCAATCCTGGGCGTGATCAAAGTCAATTGGTGTGTTTTTTCATCTTTAAGGTGCATGTCTCCTTTTGAGGCCTCAGTATTCCCCACGTGACATCACACCAAAGTGAATCAAATGCATTCTCATATCTGGCATAAGTCACAAATGAATGATATTTATTTTTTTCTTTCTATTTTCCTTCATGCATGAATCATTTATCACACATCGGAAGTCCTTTTTGGAAGTCCCTGATCTATGATTTGCTGTGGCCCTGGTAACTTGAAATGCAGCAAAAAAGTGATGGATTGCTCCGCGTTTGTATGTACCAAAAAATGCATGCTAACATTGTATTGTAGGTGTTTTGCAGCAAATTGTGTCAGTCATTCTTAGATGTAACATGTAAAATATATTTAAAGCAAAACTATAAGTATCTGTTCTGTGATACATTCAACGTCATACTGCAAGTTTCCTGAATGTTGTGTGGTCATTTGTAAATGTTGTATTCATTAGAAACCCAAACCACATCATCAACCCAAACACTAGACAAGCCAGCGTACAACGTCCACACGTTCCTCTTGGCAAACTCGCTTGCGCACAAAACCAAACATGTACCCACTGGCACCCAGGGCCTGGAACACAGACCTCTCCACATATGAACTGCACCCCCATCCCTACTTTCAGAAAGAGCCTCAAAACACACGTGCCTCCCCGCCCATAACCCTGCCCTCCCCCAGCACTATCTCGTGTCTATCCTAATCTTCTTCCTAGGCTTCCCTGAAAACATGTTGTCACTTCTTTTTTTTTTTTTTAAACTCTTACGTTTATAAATGTTGAACCATGTAAGGTGAACCTCTGGGCAGGTCTAGCTCGAAACAAACATTCTAATAACATTAAATACATAAATATGTGTTTCCTCCACGTTTTGACCCCAGTGAGCAAATATCTTTGTCCAGGTTTAGCAGAGAAGCACGAGGCAACGAGAGGGCACGTATAATAATGGGAATGAGCAACCTGGCTGAATGCGATTCAGATCATGAGTCTAATGTTTGAACATTGTACCTTTTGCAGGAATAGACCTCACAAAAACATCAGGTTTTGCATCAGCCTCTTAGACAGATCCTTTTGCTGCCCAGTGGAATCATTGGGAATCCTAAACCGGAAGTGCACATCCTGGTGCATGTCTGACCACCTCCATGAGTATTAAATGCTGACACCTGGCTGCAAAATGGCCCCTCTCAAGCCTTGAGAAGGAGACATCCAGATGCTAGCTCAGCAGATTGTACTGTCTCGTTCATAGTTGTTAGAGAAAACATGGGCCACCTCTTGGAGTGCATGAGTTATTTTGGAAATTAACCCTTTTGGGGCTTGCATTGTGTCGTATCCCCGCTGCAATGGGGTCCCGAAATGGATGTGTTTCTCTCTCTGTTCCCCTACCATTGCCCATTTGCTGCCCGCACTTCCCAGGAGACACCCACGAAGGAACCCCTGTTCAACACCCAAATCCCCCAGAATCTCCTCCCCCTGCACCAGCTCTCCCCTTCCAATGTATGGGGGGGCATATCGAATCCCCTAAACTGCAATCACATCTTCCAGGCACCACTACCATCACCCTCCGATACCTCCAGAATCCACGTGCTCCACTCCCCAACCCAACCCTCCCTCTCCCCACTTACCAAACCTCTCCAGGCTCTTCCTTCTTCATGATTCACGCATGTTCCATGCAGAACGCTGATCTCAGAAAGAAGAAAGGGCGCCCTCGCGTGGATTTATTGTAGGAGCTGGAGGTCAAGCAAACAACATCCAAGTGCCCCCTCTTGATGCATCAAGACTGGCCTCCTGAAAAATGCCGCAGATATTGATCACAAAGTGTAGTGCATACCCCAGAGACAACTCAGAAAAAGATACCCAATACATGTTTAAGGTGGCACCCTTTGCAACACATTATTGGTCTAAGTGTTGGAGAGGCCCTCAGGGAGAATGGGCAACTCATGCCTCACATTGGTGCATTGCAATTATTGTTTCCATTAACCAATTGTGGTCATGGGTGGAAGGCTCACTATCACCACTATATCAGTAATGTGAGAGAGGCCCAATATTTCATTATAATGGAGTATGTTTCTAGGTGTTCTCCTTCAAGCTGCAGATGGGCACACTTTGTCTACACGGGCATCGCACCATAATCTGTCCCCTCTACATTTAGCAGCATCCTAGAGCAGTGCTGCCAAGGGGGCGTGCATATTCTTTGCAACACGCGTGAGTTGGCCCTCTCACTGGCCCTACTTGACAAATGCATTTCACTCTCTGCACACCAAACAAATACCGGGGTTCCACGAGTGACGTTTGCTAAAAGATCGGGGGCTGTAGAGAGATCAGAAAATGATACCCTGACCTTGTGATTCTGAGCTGATAATTGCGACTGCAAGTGGCTCATTATGTGGCGCCTACAGGTGTGTTGCTCTGCAACATCCATGACCTTCGAACCGTGACAATGCTAGCCAGGAATCTTGGTAGTTGACGTTCAACACATCAGGAGGATCATACACAGGGGTGGACTGGGAACCAAAAGAGGCCATGGAAATAATGTTCAAAGTGGCCCCATAGTGCATATTTTCAGAAAGCCCAGCCCTTTTCCTATGAGAACATGTGGAAATAGCACACAATAGAGGCCTACCAGGAAATATCCACAGTTCCCTATAGGTCAGTCCACCCCTGATCATACAATGAGTAACCGTGTCTGCTGGTGCCAGAATTAGAGTGGTGAGGCTGCCAGTGTTTTAGTATAGCGCCCCACTGTGAGGCACTGGCATCTATACTGGACATTGGTGCTGGTGGTGGAGGACCCTGATCACAGCGGCATGGCATGATGGGGAAGGGCCTATCTTCATAGCAGGGTGCGGCAGTGTACATTTCAGAACCTCACACAGCTGGGCTGTGTGATGAAATAGTTCCATCCCTTGACGAGTATGCGTCGAGTGAACTCGCTTACAGGCAAAACAGAGCATCTAAGCCTGTCTACTAAATCATACATCAGTCAATGTTGAAGCAGATACGATTTTCAGTAACAGGAGGCTGGCCAAGGCCAAGGCGTCAAACCTGACTGAGCCCCATTTACCAATTAAAAGACAATGATAACAGTAATCCAAACAGATTTAAGTGAGGTTAGGAGGTGAGTTTTGTGAACGCTGTACAATAAGGAGTACCGGAATGCTCCACAAGATGGCAGACCTGAACATGAAATCTAAAACAATCCTCTGTGGAAAATTATTATTTTTTAGAATGGTCATGGTTTTCCGAAATACCCTGCCACCACAAGCGAGGTAGTGTTTTTCTTGTGTTAATAAATAGCTGTGCTGTGTTTTATTAGCAGTCATTTTGATGTCATCCTTCATTATATCATCACAAATGGGTGACAGACTTGACACGTTTCACCCCTCCAGGCTTCTTCAGAATCATTAACCCCAAGTATGTTAGTGCAATGTATACAACACTACCACCACATCACAACGTGTGCTATGTGGTGATACTGCCTCCCATTACACAATAGGGGGTCTGTTTCCACTTTATGTATATTCTAAATTATATTGCAAGTCTCACACGATAGTGTTACAGGTCTGATATAATGTTCACGGACAATTGTCATCCCTTTTTCCTATCAGCACTCCTTTGAATACACGCAATGTCACTTAGAGTTTCTGATAATGTCCTTGAAGAAAAACGTTGTCTGTTCTCTTTGAAGAATCACTGTATTTGCTAGAGTGAATATGTCTTTTGTCCTAGCCATCAAACATAGCACTAATGGTACATCAAATACTATCTAGGCTTTCCCTGCTTCAAAAGATTGTTGTTAAAGCAGAAAACATTTCACTCAATCAAAGTGCAAATGCATAATGAAGATTACAGAGTAAATGATCCTTCCATTTACAAGTCACTTCTAACAGATAAGGTGCTTAGTGCCGAAAAACCACGTACTAAGGTACTAAAGTGCAAAATGCTTATGTTTTAATTACCTCATTTTCTGAGTCCACCCTTCCACACCTCTTGATTGTGCTGGAAATGTCCCATGTTTTAATTTCCTCATAATGTTGCATGTGCATAGTACACACTGCATAGATCCTATAAATTACTGCCTCAGTTCAATAATCGATACATGTCCCATACCCTTGACATATGTAGTGTTGCAGCTGATTGCCAATGCATACCGTGGTTCATAAAGTGCACAGTGCTAAACTGCTCTATGTATTTCATAAAGTGCACAGTGCACTCTGATCCAATATTCAATACACATATTTAGATGACAGTGCTATATTTAGTTGCCAATTCAAGACACTGTATCTGATGTGCACAGTGCAATTCAAAACGTGCACAGTGCTCCCTCTTGGAATTCGCTGCTAGGGATTGGTGGAGTGGCTAATATTAGCCTCCTAAGTAATGAAATAACATTCAACAATATTCGTAGATGTAACTTCATGTTACATATTTTGACCTCATAGTTAGATGTGTGTACGTGCATGCCATTTATTCTAATCATATGTCATGTTGCTAAAGGGCATACGACTATAACGTATCTATCCCCATGTCTGTAGTTACTGCATATACGTCATTGAACCTAAATACATTACATTCTAAAGAAAATGTAAGCATTTCCAACACAGTTATTGAGTGATCTCTTGAGCAACCGATTTCATCAATAAGACATTCTCAGTAGCTTCTATTCCTTTTTGCTTGGTAGCTTCTATTCCTTTTTGCTTAGTAGCTTCTATTCCTTTTTTTGCTTTGCTTGGTAGCTTTCCTCCTTTTGTGTGATCAATACTGGTACACAGTAGCACCATATCTAAGGTTTCTAATATATATCTGTCCTTCCATGGTATGTCCTGTATTTTATTTAAGAAATACATTGGGGGTCATTACAATGGTAATGGTAGGGGGTTAATGGGGCCGGTAGAGCTACCGCCTCATTACGAGTTCCGCTATTAACGGGCCCGTTGTTAGCATGCTCCTCATTCCCATTGTGCCCTATAGGGGCTCAAATGGGAATTTCTGCCGGTTTTATTATTATAATGTCATCATTTCTCAAATTATTGATTGATCTGCAATGATCTGAATTTAAATTGGACTTCTTTTCACATCAGTTTTCCCCTAGTTTTTTTCAAATTGTAAATCGTCCAGTACCAGATATGTAAATATATATATATACGTATGTGAACAAGCAGCGAGCACGCTGTGAAATGCGTTGTCAGGGCGCTCTCTCTTTTATATTCTTTTTAAATGGTGTAATGTGTTATACAAACTGTACGATACAATACATTAAATTACACTACAATTAATTTAATTTAAAATACACACTTCTAAGTACAATACAGTCAATTTGACTACACAAAAGAATAGATACAGTAATAAATAGCAGTTCAACCTACCAAAATCGTAACACGGTTGTCATCCGTGTTAGGAACTTGGTTCAGGCTGAATAACAATTACTAGTAATTTCTAGTAATCCAGACGTAGATCAACTGGCCAATTAAAATCAGTTACATTTAATTTAAACAAAGATTTAAACGTTAAAAAGTATGTGTTAATCGACCTGCTTCCCATTTGCGCTAAATATCACTTTTACAATAGCGCACCATAGTCGATGTAATCCAATTTGCATTCTTTCAGACTGAGTGTTGATACAATAATTCCCAAAATCCACCTGTTTTATAGAGTATTAAATTGTGTGCAAAAGTGTCCAATATGGTCATATATGCCGAGCCAAGCGATATGCACTCAGTGAATAAGTGTTTTGCGGTTTCCAATACTCCCGGGACTTTACATAATTGACAAAGCCTCAAAGATACTGTGCATTGAGAAAAACCTGCAGCAGTAATTGATTCGTCCGCAGCCTAAGCAAAAAGTAATATATTGTGGGGCTAGGGCACTGCTGCAGCCATCTTTAGGTTTGATTAAATAAATGGGTAACATTAGATACATATTTATAAGTGCACAATGAGGATAAGTGCATTTAGTTATTCGTCCAATCCTATTAATGAAGTTTACTTTTAAATAAGTATTTTAGTGTGGAGAACCTAGTGCCATGTATGAAATCAGGTAGCCAACCGATGTTGTCATACACCTTGGTGATCATCTGATCAAATTCTGCACTACTAAATTTAGGCCAAATTCCATTACTGTACCCCAACAGAGCCAATAGTTGGCATTTGGGTTGAGAGTACATTTTTATGTGGAGCAGCCCTTGCCTATTTAGCAATTGACCCTTTAGGCAGACCAGTCCCAACTCCAATCTAAGGTACTCAATGGGGGTCGATGGGTGCAGTTTTAATATTCGTTTCCACAAGTATCCCTCAATGGTATCCAGCCATTTAAGGTCTCCCATGGCTAGGCCTCAAAGCCATACAGGACCATGGGACAGAAACACTGAGTGTATATGCGAATTATACCTTCCAGGGAATACCCGACCGTTTGATTTGCAAATGTTGCTACCAGATGAGTGAAACAACTAGGTATAAAACCTGCTGGTGCTCATATCCAGGCCCAAGTAAGGGTAGGACTGCCAATATTCTAGAGTCCCCAGACTAGTATCAGATCTCGGGCGCTTTACCTTTTTAGGCGCAACTACCAAAACCTTTGTTTTTCCCATATTAATGCTAAGCTTTTTTTCATTTGTATATTTGACTAAAATATCAAACTTGGCTTGTGCACCTGTGTATGTATTGTTGAACATAACCAAATAATCAGCATATAACATGCACGGTATCAAACAATCACCAGCTCCTGGGAAACACCTACCCCTGAGTTAAAACACAGAGGGAGATCTGCCATGCGTGTATTGTACAGGAGTGGAGCCACGGTACAACCCTGCTGTACCCGCCTTAGAATCCTAATCGGTTTAGTCACTTTCCCCTAGTCGTCTAAGCACACATGCGCTTGCACATCTAAATTGAGACCCTTTAATACATTAAAGAACCACCTGGGGCACCCCCGGTTTTCCAGTTCTGACCATCATTTTCCACAATTAACTCTATCAAAAGCCACCCGGAAGTCCACGTAGATGAGATATAACGAGGACCCAGTGTGTTCATGATCCTCAAGTTGTGCACTGTACTGCACCCTGGGCGAAATCCTGTTTGTGTTAGATGAAATAATTGGGAGTTTTCAACCCAGTTCCGCAGTTTCATCAAGATAAACGAGGCAAATATTTTCCCTGTGACATTCAAAAGTAACAGAAGCCTACAGATTTCTGGCAAAGATCGGCCTCCTTTTTTGTAGACCGGCACAAGCATGGCTTGCTGTCACAAAATTGAAATTGCCTGTGCTTGGCAGACCCTATCATAAAGACATTTAAGGATTCTTGCCCACTTCCAAGGATTTTATTTTAGGACAAAATTTGCTAGGCCATTCAGTCCGGGGGCCCTCAAATTCTTAAGCTTCCCAATGAGGATTTCAATCTCTGTTTCCTCTATTTTAAGTGGCCAACAACCCAACATATATTGGGGAGAAAAAAACTCTACCAATGAGCCTCCTTTCTCACTTAAGTGCCTGATCTATGCATCATCCTGGACAGGATTCAAAGTATTAACTCCATGGGCCCCTTAGCCCTAGCTAGAGTGGCCCATATATTCATATGTTTACCACTTCGGAGGACCAAGATCATGCTTTGCCATTGAACATTAAGGGAAGAACGCTTCCATCGCTTAAGCCTATCCATGCACAGCTTGGCATCTTGCCTTTCATTCCTCATGCTATGGACACACTTCTGTAAGGGCCATGGTACCAGGTAATTGGTTGCAATTCTTAGCAAACAGTAAGCCTCAAACCCAGGGAAAACAAAGCATCCACATTTGCACATACAAAGATACAACTAAGGTGGAAGCAAAACTTATTAAAACCCAGTTGACCAACTCCTCCAATTGGTGACACTCCCACATGGAGCCATTCCCAACACGTTGTGGTTCATGGTTTGGGGACTCCTCTAACTCATTCAGTGTGATGACTGATGGAATGTCCCAAATTGCTAATGGTGGTGGTTGTTCCCTTCCTTTCACTTTGTGCTTATCCTTATGCAAGTTGGCATAGCATTTTATAAATTGGATTTTCCTAATGAAATGGTGTAAATCAATGCGCTCCTGGGCATGCTCAAATCTGGCCACTGGACAGAAGTTGAGTCACTTAGATAATGCATTTGTTTCACACTTGTTCTATGTTTTATCTGATATATTAACCACTTTTAAATCAGTGTTCATTTGGTCTTCTTGTTCTTCCCCTTGCCATAACAAGTTTACCGGTTCGGTGGTGTCTGACAGCTGGACTGACTTCTTGTCCTGCAATCTTATCCAGGCTTTGTTCCACTGCTAGCTGGTCCCTCTGTTTTTCTGTCCTTGTTCCAACCCCAACCGATGGCTTTTTTCCCTTCCATGTGTAACAATCTAATCTCCTCTAAAAAATCGGTAGTGTTGTCTCAGCTCCCTCACTTTCTGTTTCGTCTGATACCGGTTCCATATTGACTTCCTGTATTTTTCTTGTTGATACACTTCTCTGCCTGGCCTCATCAAATCTCCTTGCAAAGGTGTAAATACATCCGATCTCATTAGCCTTCTTATTCCTCAGGAACTTTCGTTTGTTTCTCTATTTGATTTCTTCCTCATATTCATTGAGATTCCCAACCATTTATTTCTGAATCACTTGTGTTTCTATTACATTGGCCCCTGTGTATATCACATCTTCGATTTCTCTTATTTCTTTCAATATGTTCTCCCTGTCTTTCTTTGCATATCTTACGAGTATCTCAAGAAACATAAACAAGAAAAAATTAGTGCCCCGTCCCCCATTAACTCAACATCTCAGAATCCGGGTATATATATGTTTTATATATGATACTGTTAAGATGTATGGGAATCAGGAACTGAGTATGTGCACAGAAATGTGTACCCTGAAACTTGGCTAAAATGTTCCCCTGTTGAGTGAGTGATGTCACAGCCATTCTTTCCTCACATCTAAATTTTGGGTCTTTCTGAATGAAAATATACATTTAAATGCTACGCATATTTCAGTGTAAGGTAGGTGTTAATATGTTATATTTTATAATAATATTATAATAATATTATATTATATGATGTGATATGATAGTATATTATATTGTATTATATTATATTATTTATAATAATATGTTAATAGTGGTATGACATATTAAATGATATTACTTATTATAATGTATTAACATTATTAATTATAATATATTCATGTATGAATAAATCATATTACATATTACAATATATTATATAATATATTATTTATAATATTTAATAGTGTTATGAAATATTAAATGAGGACAAACCCAGCGTGTACATAAGCACTTAGTGATTTAAGCATGCAACCCTGTACAAACATATTTGCCAGGTATACAAATCTGTGCCCTTTCTTTCGTTTACAACATGGGGCCTCATTACGAGGTAGGAGGTAAGGGATTACCACCACCGGTAAGGGTGCCAGTGCCGGTAATCCCTTACCTTAATATTCCAAAGTCCTTTAGCGGGTCCCTTCCTTAACGCCTGTCTGACCAGGTGTTAAGGATGGGACACGCTAAGGGGCTTCAGAGCTAATAACCGCAAATTGCGGTACCGTTATTAGCTACTTCCCCATTCCCATTGAGCCCTATGGGGGCTAAAATGGGAATGGGGAATGGTTCTTAGAATGGGGACTTACTGGGTCCTCCAAGGTTGGAATGACCCAGTAAGTACCCATTCCGAAAACCCGGACCCAGTATGCGGTAAGGTGGTAGCCATGGTGCTAATAGCACCATGGCTACCTCCTACCTCGTAATGAGGCCCATTGTCTTTGATGTTATGCAGACCAGACTGGAATTATCATTCCCCTTTCCTTTTCTGATAAATGTATTTTGCAAGACTACAAAAGGAATGTAAAAGGCTGCCCATCTTGGAATGATAACCTTCTATTTGAAAATATGCTTGGGAAGCAGTGATTAGAAATATACATTGACAAGAGCCATCACACAGCTGTCAAACAAGTCTAGGTGAGTGCTAGCAAATGTGCACATGCAAACGCTAGTAGGGATAGAGTCTATATATTTGCCTAAGGCTTGCTGACCACTTTCTTCACCTCTCTGCCACCTTTCTTCTAAGTTGTATGGGTCATTTCAGCACTCTGACCTCTATGGAGTGACTTGTATCCTACCCTGACATCCACATTTGGAAACTGTGTTGTAATGAGTATGCGTGGTTCATGTTTACAAACACTCTAATGTTAGGATGAGTGTTGTGAGGAAATGAAATGAACAACAAGACTTGTTTGCATCATGAATTTAGTGATTCAAGCACAATTTCCTTCAATCGGAGACCTATGTGCCAAATATAACGATTTGGGGTCATTCTTATTTTCCCAAATTGTGCTTGATTGTATGCAAAACATGGATGAACCCTCATATATGTTGTTTGTAACTCACTGTTTACTGTTTCTATGTCCATCTTGTGATGTTAATCTAACAAAAAATAATGTAACTCTTTATTTTTGCCAATTTAAATGGCTATTGTAGGTTTGGATTATGTATATTGCTCTTTTAAGACAAGTGGAATGTCCTTTTTAGGACTGCACTATATACTGGAAGTGATCATCATATACATTTAAAAAGATCTAGTTTACAATGTTAGAATAATTAAATATTCTCCTTTCTATAACTTAGTTTGTATAGAATATACACAAGTGTACTTATCAATATGCCCTTCCTTCTTGAAAAGAGTTGTTCTCAGATTAAAACTAATGATGTACTTCTTCTTTGAGTACGAAGACCATGTTTCATGCTGTGCACTACCCAGCATTGTTAGTGGTGGATAGTGCCGTTGAGCCTGTGCTTCTTTTACAGTTAGCACAAAACACTAAGGGCCTGATTTGCAAAACATGTTTTAACAGTGGAGTATCCCATTGTAAACATTTGTGTAAATCAGGCTCTAATAATCTACAAACTACCGAAAATAAATACAATTTTGAACTCTGCAGCCTGGTCCTCTGGTCTCGTACAAGGGCTGCCAGAGCCCAGCACCCCATTTAGAGCTGTGCACTTCTCCCTCCGCTTCACCAATACAGACACACTAAGCACCTTGAGTGTTATGGTCACTTTCCTGAAAGACACACAAGATGACAATGTACGTCTCTAAACGTTAGGCCGGCCCTCATTCTGAGGATGAGGTATTCACTGGTGCCGCCATCTAAAAAACACACAGGACCCCCCTCTCACTGATTCTTCCAGCTATTTATGCTTTTTCTGTGTCTCCGCTAACAGACATAGCTGGGTAGGGTTTAGCGAATGCACACCTCTATGAGAATGAGACTGTCACCCACAGCAGGTACAGAGACACAGAGGGGGTCAGAGACACAGGAGCGACAGACATGAAGAGAGAGAGAGAGAGAAAGAGAGAGAGAGAGACAGAGAGACAGAGAGAGAGAGAGAGAGAGAGAGAGGGAGAGAGAGAGAGAGAGATTGTTCAATCAATTACTCAAACAACACAATACAAATCATGCCTAGAACAAAAGTGTATATACATTTTAAGAATAGATATGGTCACAATAATTGGACAAATCAGACATCGGTTTCATTATAAATGGAAATAATGAATAACATCATGTATATCAAACGAGGAAAGGTAGTTTTTATTCCAATACATTGTCGCACCCTTTGTCATACGTAACAACCCGCGCAACTCGCACACATTGATCAATCATTCATAGTTAATAGGGGGGAGTAACCTGGTTACTGTTATATTGGAAATATGACACCAATTAAAACATTACAAATATATGTGCTTCATCATTATAGCTGGATGGTGACGTGATCACTCAAGTCCTGCATAACCAGGAAGTGGTAAGCCCAGCGCTCCAATGTTACGGTAAACGAGCAAGATGGAGGAAAGGGTCAAGAGGCTCTTGACATCTAGACTCCTCTGAGTGATTAAAAGATGCCGACGTCTGGATGGATTGGTTCTCACAAGAGGAGGTTGCTGTCTGAAGCCACTCTGTGTCACCTTCCTTCTTCCAATAAAGTGCCAAGAAGCAATTCAGTTTTGTAGTGAACGCTATATAAACACAGAAACATCAATAAAAGGCCTGCCCTAAATAAAGTATCAGTCATTGCTAGCACTTCTCAAGTATTTCCAGGATTGAAAAGCCTACCGATGGGGGGTATTGGGGTAGTCTGGGCGGAAGGGGGTGTATGTTTTTTTTAATTTTTATTTTGCATGCAATAGTTAATCATTTGCTGCTGAGTTCCGATTCAGCTATTTGCACTTCTGATGCTCACACATTTAGTAAGGCAATAATAACTCATAGCAGTACAGCACTTAGAAGCAGGAGCAACTTTAGAGCAAATACTAGACAGTTTGGTGGTTCTACAGCTGCAATTAATAAACAGCATGGAAGCTCCGTGAGTATGAGTGCTTGCTTGCTCCTGAGATCTGAGGACATCATGCAAGTCACTGGTTCAAATTATTATAAATGCAGTTATTGTCGGTTCAGCCTGTCATCCTTCTTTGGTGCACGTAGGTACATAAACAGTATCACGGTAAGTAATAGGGCCTCATTATGAGTGTGCTGGTCTGGAAACAAGGGTGCCGGTAAGCTCACCGCCGGACTCATAATGAGGCCCATAGTCTGGTTATTTTAGAAAACCATCACAGACCTGTGTTTCATCTTGTAAAAGCCACAGACCTTTTTACAGAACTCAGAAACATATTTCTGCGGGATTCCAGGAAGAGTGTGTGTGGGGGAGGGGGACGGTGGGTGGGGTGGGAGAAGGGTACTTTCAATTGCTCCTTGATAACAGTGAGACCCCCGAAGAGAAAACCCATTCTTTAAATATCACACTTGGTTTGAGCTCTCTGGGAGGTAGGATTAATGTCTGCAGCTTAAAGAGTAAATGAATCTTTCAATTATTCCGCACGCCTTCGACGTGATAAGGTAAATTGGATTTTAATATGCCAAAGACACACATTTGCCTAATTAGACTGTTTATAAGGGCTGGCAAAGATTAATGCCACAGTCAGCTCGAAGAAGATGCTCTGTACACAGTGCAGAATAATAATAAGCTATCAATGTCCTAGCTGGCCTCTATCACATACAAAGTGGGCCTTCGAAAGTAGTCAGACAAGGAACGAGCGGAGAGACCTAAAAGCTATGCATTGATGCAAACATACCCCAAATGCTCAGTGTTTCTCTGTGGCCTGGCCACATTTCGTGTGGACCTTATTGTTTAAACCCATTGGTTTATTTAATCACCTATCAGGAATGTGCAGTTGTCAGTGGGGGTCTGCACAACAAGGGGTGGGGCAAAGATTGCTGCCACCTTAGGGAAAAAGTCACTTTGCCACTCCCCCACTACCAACCCCATGTGTCCTGAATATAGGATCCCTTCCCCCCAAATGTGTCTTCCCTTATTCACATGCATGTATTCACCTCGTTCCCAAAATGTTGTTTTACCATCATGTGCTTGAACTTTTTTCATAACCAGATTATATCAAATCACTCTCTTACATATTATATGTATCGTACTTGGGGCTGGATTATAAACAATGATTAGAAATGGAAATCGGAAGCAGGATCAGGAAACCACACCCACAGGTGTTCCTGTGTGAGCCAATTCACCTTTATTGACATACAGTAGTCTTCTTTCCACCAGCTCTGCTGCCTTTCCACCAACATCACCCGATTTAGATGTCGAGCTAGTGCTGGCTTTGCGTGCAGTATCTTTGCCCTGATTCCACCCACATCCAAACCACCTTCACTAAACTGAGCAGCAGGTTAGTTTAAGGCAGAGAGTGTTGGTGGCTGGTGTTAACTACCACCACTGTTAGCTTGAAAGGGGTGGAACAACCCACTTGCAACCTCATTGAAAGCATCAGAAATTGCGAAGAGATCAAGTTTCCTCATTGCTCATTTCCAACCGAGTGTAAGGAATTCCTTTGGTGTCTCCTAAGCCTGGGAGCAGGTTATGAGTGGGAATGTCGCCACCAGACCTGAGCAGGTGGTGTGCTACCCAAAGCACCATCTGGTAGTGCAAATAAATGCTTTCACAAGGCTGATTACCACCAATGGGCGTCCATTAGCCGCAAATGTGGAATTGGGTGGCAAAGCCTCCCGAACTGGCTGCCAGAAGGTGTAGTGAAGACTGCAGAAGTGCTGCCTCTGCTAGGTTTACCTAATGAGGATGAAACATGTTTGAGGTGGATAACACACATGATTCAATGCTGGTTTCATTTAACAGGTGGATGACGCTGAATGTCACATGGAATTATTCCGCTGAATGTTTTCCAGGAATTTTACCATAATGTCGTCACAATTGTGGCGACATTACTACAATTGCGCCGGAGCGCGGTACGGAAATCCCGACCCCCATTACTGCACCCAAGCAGAGCAGGGTTGCAGGGGTGTCCCTTGCTCTCCTTGGACACAGTAACGGGGTTCAGGGTTGCGGAGATATCCCCCGCTTAGCATTATGGTAAGCCCGGTGAAAAGATATTTTAAAAAAAGGACCCTGCATTGACAGCACAGCCCCACGTAAGTGGGAGGAGCTGACACCGCAGAGGTACAAGGATATCAGCGGCACACCCTGGAGTGCGGCACAGTAAAGGTAAGTGGGGCGCTGGGGAATTGCGGGCCAGGAAAGGTGCAGGCGGGCAGAAGTGATCTATCTGATCACTGCACCTCGCCGTAATTGTAGTCAACATTTTCAAGGATAATGGGTGGCTGGGATAGTCTGATTTTTGAATCATTGGGAACCTATAGACGACCCTATGTGTTGGGCTCTCCACTGTTTGATGTTGAAGCCATTTCCAAATAGTACTGTGTATAGGCACCTTATAAATGCCATATCATATCATATAATTTAGCAAGAATCTGGAACTCTGTTTCTGAAATTCTTTGTGCATGTTGGTTTGGTTGCCACTGCGGTCTTGGTCATAATTTGTGTAAATGAAGTATTCATGTATTTCCCATTTGCAATTGTTGGCATGTTTTTTTTTTCTTTTTTTTCACTACTGTGCTGGCTTTGTCTACCATTCATAATAAAATAACGTTTTGTGTTTGAGTGCATTTTCTGACGTTCTATATGACACGCTAAGGTTCGTTATGGATACTTGCTGCTTATCAGTACTATTGGTTCTCAATAAGTTAATAGGAAGTTGATGCAGATTCCTTGTTTCATATTATCATACAGTTTTGATCCGCTGCAGTCAGTCTCAGGGTACTGCTCATTTTCTATTTCAATGCTCTGTAGGCTATATATTCTTCTGAAGTCCTTAGTTCCTCCACAGTTTGCTCAAGTTGCCTGCTGGGGTACAATATGTGTGTCTTAAAGCAGAAGGGAATGTTCAACAGTGATGAGTACATGTCTAGAGACGTCGATCGTAGTTGATTGGCAGTGTTCTTTTGAAGTGTTTGACAGTGCTGGGTGGCATGTGGTTTTCGGTGTTGGACTGTTCAGTGTACCTCAAAGTTACATAGATATAGGGTATAGCTAGTCCTGCGCTTCTGCTTAGTGAGCTATCCGTGTACCTTACACCCCTTCTCTGGCTCATTAGCCACTCCTTGTTTGAGGTATTCCTTTTGTCTTGCTGCTGTAAAATTGTTATGAGATGTTTATTCCTAAGGAGGCCATTTTACAAATAAATCAATACTGTGGCCCCTTCGGGATGCCTTTGACCCAAGTAGAACAGCATGTTTATGAAAACGACAAGGCTCTCTAAATCTCGATTGTGGCATGCAATGTTCTTAAACACAAGCTAGTGGATATGTCTAAAGATGGCAGATTTATAGTACAAAGAATATGCAAAAACACAATGTCCTCATGCTCTAAGGGCATGTGTGTAGTTGAAATCCCTTGTGTGCCAATGCAAACACATTTGTACGCGATTTGCACTGGAGCCGCTATCATTGCCTTTGCCCAAATGTCTTCTGTGCATGCACAATCTGCTTTGCCCCATGTGCAATGTAAGCATAAGTCAGAATGACCAACTAACACAGAGTTGATAGAAGCTGGCAATTGAGAACCTTATACTGCTGCAGGGGTCTTTCTAGGCCTGTAAAAGAACAGGGGCTAGGCTAATGTCGGGACTGTCGGGACTTGGGCTAGCTAGCCTTTTGGCTGTAGCCTCTGAGCTTCGATCCAGGCATACAACCGAAAGACCAGGGACTATAGCCCCCCTCCCCAATCCCTCTAAGTAACGCAGCTGTAGTGCTATGAACTTCATTGTGCCCTATATTTAGAAACTACATTCACACATTCCTCGACTGGATAAAGACAGACGGGTGAATAACACAAATTCGCTCAATCGTCCAATCCCTAAACTGAATTAGGTTTTATGTTAGTCTGTAGAGTGTGTTTTCCATTTGTTACCTGAATAGATGGGGAGAGGTAGAAGGAGTTAATGACTGCAACGAGTCAGGAGTTGCACGGTTAGCACCACTTCAGTGCCTTATTGAGAAAGACGCTTCTTGCCACAGTGACAGTATTTACAATTAAAGCAATCCACGTTTCTCTTCAAACAACTCGTATTCATCCAAACAAAGACAGAAACATTATTTGAGAAGAACACTTATGACCTGAAGCTCCTTCTCGGGTTAATTAAAGGAGTCATGTACCGAACACTGTTGAAAGACAAGCTGGCCTTCAGGCCACAGACAGATGCACGAGTAGTTAAAATGGATCTGCTACCAAAGTCAAACCAATTACCAAAAGATGTATCTGGGCAATAACAGTGAGTCGAGGCCAAGGCGGTCACGATTTCTGCGGGAATGGCAAACGATGATAAGACACAAGCAAGAATGTCTGTGATTCCGCAGAGCACTTGCGGGGGATGCAACTATCATTGCAAAGAAGTCAATCAATAGGGGCTGGGAGGCGGTCACATGAGAAGGGGTTCGTATGTGCCTCTGAATCACCTTAACCATAGGGCGGCTATCGCCTATATGAGTCTGATGGGCCAATAAGACCCACGCTCCTGAGGTTCTCCCCCTGGCTTGTGGTTCACAGATATGCAAGATGCCGACATGATCTCATCAAGAACAGTGAAGTCAGAATAGGGGCCAATATCTCATAGAAAGACCTATCGAAGACACATGAGAAATCATCTGCATCTGCAGCTTTCAGTGTATTGGGGGACTTCACTGCATCCATCACCTTTTTGACCATTATTTACTCTTCTAATTGCAGAACTATTTCTCTGGTTAGATTAGATATCTACGTTCTTCTTAAGTATTCCTGTTAAAGCTTTGGGGATTCCACCTCTTCTTCATAGATGCAATGTCACTTTGGATAGTAAAATAACTTAGATTTCTCGATAAATACAACTATTCAACTGCAACTGCAAAATTGCATATCAACGTGTGTTTTGCCAATACCTTTTTTGCACGTATTTCAAAATGCAAATCCAAGCAATATTTAATTTTTCGTTGTTGATGAATTGTTGATATATTATGTGGTTCTGTATATGATAGCTTTGTGTATGACATGTGTCTGAAATGTTGTACATGTCTCTGTTTGCTTTCTCTGGGTGATTTTTATAGAAAAAGCATAAATGCAAGACTCTATTTCTAACATGCAGTTGGCCTACTTTTACATCTTGTGTTGAAAACATGAATCATGAACTGGCACGGCCTTCACTAGTTGATCTGTACCGTCAACAAACATGGATCAATCACACACTTGTGTTTTATGACGGGGTGCTCACCACTCGCTCTTTGGCTATGCACCTCACAATACGTAATTCAGACACTGCATCATTTTCTGATGCATAACGTCATGCTGGTGGACATTATACATTCTTTGCATTGCACACACTGTAAACTGAGCCTCTGCTGTGTGTTTCCAGGATGCTAGGAAGATGCTGTTTGTTCTCAATCTCATGAAAGGGGTCATTTTAAGAATACACTGGGAGCAGGAACGTCAGTTGGGGTGACCCCTGAAGTCTCCCTTGCAACCCCTCTGGTCTCCCTTGCTACCCCTAAAAAAATTAAAAATATATATACATACATATATATATACTATTTAGTATGGCTTTTAAGAATTGGAGTAATCATTTTTTTTCTCTTGTATTGTATATTCTAATTATGTTCCTTTGGGAGTGCTCAGGGCTAAACATATTGGGATATCTACAATAGTCTCTCTCCTTTTAAATGATTACTCCTTTAGACTCCTTAACAATAGCAGGCTTTCTCTGCATGAATTCGATATCTACGTATTGCCATTACTGTTTAATTTTACCAAGCTGCTAAACATATACACATTTTTTAAGGACAGAACACGAGGGACCATACTGTAAGAATGATATATGTAGGTGAGATTCTAGTAGCCTAGAGACCAAAGAAAGATCATACTATCTAATATCTCAGTCTTTGCAGCATTGATTCTTGGGTGAGCATCAGATAGATACAGTTATTATTTTTGCTGATTTGCACAAGTACTTATGTTTACAATTGAAGTTTACAGGCACTAAGCACTTTATCGACTTGAATATATTTAACTGGTAGTAATACATTCCAGTTAGATGCTGCTATGAATATTTGCACCAGTCAGATTGTTTACAGTACAGTTTTGTACCAGCACAATGCACTTTATTTATGGATGCTTTTCTCAGTCCTTGGACACTCCCACATAAGCGAGGTCAGCAATTTTGCTAAGTGTATACAAACAAAGGCCATGTCTATGGGAACCAATCATGTAAGCAGAAACAGTAGGCAATACAGGAATGCATTTCTTTTGCAGATATAACTTTAAATAACCTGTGATATATTTTAATGCGGGCATTAATGTTATGCACAGATTGTTATCCCATGACAAACACAAAGTGGCAACTTATCATGGTAATTTCTTTGCACTAAGTATAATGATTTTTCCACATAAAGTCGCGAGTTGGAACTTTCCACATTGTCCGCGAAAATGCGCACTGTTTAAATGTAATGTTATGTATTAGAACAGCTTGGGCCTCATTACGACCCTGGCGGTAAGGGGTTAGCGCCATCGTTAGCTGCGCCGACCCCTTACCGCCAATTACGAGGTCCCTTAGCGCCATGGCGCTTTTAACACCTGCTTTTAGCGGGTGTTAAAATCCATGGCGCTAAGGGACCATGGAGTTAATTACGCCACCGTAGTTTACGGTGGCGTAATTAACGCCTTCCCCACTCCCATTATGCCCTATGGGGCAAAAATGGGAATGGGGAAGGGTAAATGGGGATTGGGGACTTACCGCCCCGCCGACCTCGGAATGGGGCGGTAAGTCCGCCAACCACCATGGCGTAAACGTAGTTTACGCCATGGTGGTAAAGTCACGGCCCAGGCGGTAACTTACCGCCTGGGTCGTAATGAGGCCCCTTGTCAGATTTGAGCAATTACGTTGCATATTACATGTGCTAAGGTGTCTGCCACTTTGAATTTCAAGAAGTACTTCAGTTTAGACGGAGACATTCTATCTGGAGTCAAGGAGATAGAGACTATCGTGTTATTTAAAGTCACCTTTACTATGTTTGCACTTCTAATGTGATCAAGCGGTGTGTGCACCTCAAAACGCGCCGTGTTTTGCTTTTTCCTTGCCATGCTCACTTACTAAATAATAAAAGGAGTTGTCAGTCTGGACTCGCTTGGGTGTTCCTGCCTCTTTGCAGACAATCATTTGGGCTTTTTTCTGCTGTTCTTGGGAGTGCATCCCGTCCACTTTTGCCTGTGGACGGGATGCACTCCCACAGTGGTGGCTCGAGTTATGGATGAATTTCAGGAGGATTTCAGTTTTACTTGGAACCATAACGTCACTTTAACAAAGTTTTTTTTTTTTTACTGAATATATATATATATATATATATATATATATATATTTCTTTTTTTTAAGATGTAATCTCCTTGGCTTTGACAAGTGCCATGTGGCTATTTGTTTCTGGAATGGATGGCTTTCTTGTTCAGGCCTTTTAAAAAAAAATAGGGGTTCCACACGTGTAGCAATTTGAGCAGTGACCCTAAATAAGAAAGAATAGTAGTAACAGATATTTTCTCTTTTTGGAATTCTATACAATAATTACTAGACTCATTAAAGGTTTATTTTAGGCAAAGTTCAGGGAGTGACTTACTGATTTAGTCAGCCTTTCATCCTTCTGATGTAGATAAATGTGTACCAACACAGGTTTGTCAATATTGTATGTATATTTGTTCTATATAAAGCACTTAATTGTAAGTGCAATATAATAACTCTTCATTATCATTTGGCCATGACGTCAGTTTACAGTCACAGTACTTTGGTATTGTGGGCCTATACACACTGATATTAAGGATACATATGATTATCCATTCATGAATGAAATGTATGTCACATTCTAGTGATATTGTAACCATATTTTTCATATTTTATTTATAAACAATGCTATGTGATGCCACTTCCTGTTTTGTAAAGGGGTGAAAGGTCGTGTTCCATCGCTTCCCGTGATGTCACTTCGGGGAGGGGTCAAATGACATTACTTGATACGATGTCATATGAGGTCAAGGGTCTTATGATGTCACTTTCGCTAGCCCAGGTTTTTGGTAAAATGAAGTCCCTGACTGGGAGGACATCCAAATCAATGCACACATTGAGCTGAGAAAGATAAGGCACTAGAAATGTGAGGGTCACCACACTAGATCTGTGCATTCGTGAATGTGACTCAGTTGCCTATGACTGGGGTCTTGTGAGATGGTGCCTTTCCATCTTGTTTCCTGGTTTAAACAGTGTGGGTATTGTACCTGTGTCACAATGTTGCTACGTTGGTTGGTAGTTTCCCTTTGACTACATGGTTCTATAATGTAGAAAAAGATTCAAAAGGTCGACATTTGTGATGGTGTAGGAAACCGTGATAAATGAAAACGCTCAATGTTGTAGTATATTTTGGTGAGTTTTAATTGTACAGTTTAGCTGACAAATGGTTCAACCAAACAAGGGCCTTTTTTTTCAATGTAGGTGTACAATAACACGGGGACAATATTGAAATAGAAATTAAATGTAATGTTGTCCTAACTCTAAGCCCTGGCACGATGCACAAATTAATGTGATGTTTCAATTCTACTCAGTTCTCGGTATATAAGGTTCGAAAAGAGTGACCCATTTGACTCATGTAATGATTAGGAGCCACTTTTGCGTGTAGGTGGACAGGACAAGTTGGGATTTTAATGCGAGCATCACCATTGTGCACGCCCAGCTAATGGCACATGCTCAAAGACGCATTCATTCTTTGTTCAAATGCACAGTTGAAATCTACTCACTGTTCGATACTACTAACATAAGTGTTCAAGTGATCCAGGCCTTTTCTTTACATCTGCGGAGGTAAGGTTAATGGTTTTTCTCTCTTCCTGTCTAAATTCCCTGGCCTTATTTTATCTACTTCTCTGTTCTCTCTTTTTCATAATTACTTCAAACCTGTAGCCGCCACCAGCCTGTTTTGCTTGATCAGGACATGTTCAAATCTTCTCACGAGCAACACTTTGATCTTGCAAGACAAGAGTGGGCATGCACGACACCCCACTCTATTTATGGACCTGATTCACAGAAGTGTTTTATAATGGCTCAATCCCATAGACAAACACTCTGTGAATCAGGCCTTATGTCTTTCTTTGTCCCACTCGTTCTCCTTCTCTTCCTCTTTGTATCTTTCTACTTGATATGGAACACAGCCATGCCATCACCCATTCCTAGCTTAACATTAAATGTACAATGCCCCACAATCAAAGTATCTGTCTTGTTTGAGATTTGTAACACGTGTACTTCTGCAAGAGGCTCACTTCTGCTTTGAGGATTCTTAGGAAACCCAAACTGCTGATGTAAAAAAAAAAAAACACGTCTTTCTCAATGTAGGAAATTTATAAAATATCAATATATCTGCTATGGATACCTTTCTGAAAGAGTGTCATTGTGGGCCTGATTTGCAAACGTTTGTTAATGGGATTGTGCCATTGTAAAACACTTTTTAAAAACAGGCCCTTTGTCTCTTCTTTTCCACTCAGGCAGGATAGGCAATAATAACACGAGCCAAATTCAGTTGTTAAAGATTATCTTTGTGGAGAGAATCATATATTTTTTTTTAGTCTTTGGACATAACCAGATATGTTAGGTTTTTTTGAAACTACAGCAATTATCACATGACCAGGCATACATTTGAACTTGGTGAATCAGAGTTTGGTATTTTGTATTTGTTTACTCACACTGTCTAAATGAAGTTCAATGTTTTTCCACATATCCGTTCGCGTGCTGGTTTGTCTCATCACTTGGGTTTATACCCAGTAAAGCCTGTTCATCTTGTGGAAAGAGTCATCAGTTCTGTACAGTAGTTTTTCATTTTCTCAAAGTCACCGACATGTCCAGGAATAGGTTCACTAACACATACATGTGTTGTCCTAGTTGCTCTCCCTCTCTCCATCTATACAATGATAAATGATGTCACCTGCAGGATAATGGTAGTCTTGCTCTCTCAATGGCTTGAGAGTAGTGTCAATGATTTGTCTGTGATTTGGCATTTGGGAAATTAACTGTCCATGGCCACATTTGTACTGAACCTTTCTGTCATTTGTCTCCTTTTCCTTAGGTGCAAAGAAGGCTACCAAGGAGTCCGCTGTGATCAATTTTTGCCAAAAACAGATTCCATTCTGTCTGATCCAAGTACGTAAACCCTATCATTTCCTCTCTGTAGTCTTTTCTGGAGGCACCCATATTTTTCCCACAGAGGATCATTTGTTTGTGTTGGTCAAGAACTGTTGTGAGCTCCTATCAAATGCTTTCATAAATAATTTGTATCCCACCAGAATGCTACTGACATTTCATAGGTTGTCTGCATGTGAATTGACTAAAGAAAGGCAGGATGAATTGGCAATCATTTGACTTTTAGGACACTCTCCACTGATAACGCAAATAAGAGGATTCCTTTAACTAATAGGCTGCGGTAGGGCGTTTGAAGCACTTTCGCAAAAGCATCATCATGTAGTTTTAAAAATTGCATTATTAATAAAGTGCAGTGAAGAGAAACATGAGACCCACTCGGACAGTGCCTGCATCTAAAAATTTACAAACAAATGACATATTGTTGGCTCATGCACTGGGAGATCAAAAAGCTTAAATCTGCTATCAGAGGGTACATATCAATATGCATTTGCGTAAGAGATTGCAGTGGTAACTATTTCACAAAGTCACAGGTACTCAGTTCATCAGTAAACTCACAACATCTTGCTTATTAATCTGTAATCCAACAAATATCCTCATATTAGCTCCTATTTGGACACATACCCTTTCTTCCCCTATTCTTTTTTCATCTCATTCTGTATGACTTGATTGATCCATCTTTGACCTTTTGCTGCTCAGCCACAGTCTTGCTTTTTTAATTAAACAATTTGACTGTGCTAGAATCCTTGAGTCTTGACCCTTATGTTGTTCCTTAGACTGTCTAAAAATAAATGAAATACAACTGCAGACAGTCTTACATTCTTTTAATTTGTATGCAGAGGAATTCATTGATTGTATGGTCATTAAAGACTTGTATTCAAAATAACAGGAAATACATATAAGATGCGTAGCTAAATTACAAAGCACTCTCTGACAAATCAGACAGCCATACCAATTTGCAAGCTGGCTCAACCACTGTGAGACAATAGAAATACAAATAATTCTGCATTTTACAGAGATGCATACAGAGTTTATAGTAAACCTAAAAGCAAGGTTGTGTGACACAGGAATTCATTAACGACTTGCTAAATATGCATATTGTTATCAGTGATCTTTCACACAGAACAACACCAAGACTCTAAACATCCATCTAAGTCTTAAGGATGATGTTTTGTTGTATCAGCGTGGATGTTCTCTCTCTTTATCTCTTTGCCATCTGTTCATTATCCCAAGTCCAGCACTCCTGCCCACCTCTTCAGAAGAATACAAAGAGTGTTCATTAGGCATTTAGACTCACTGCCTTTGTGCACACCTTTTGCAATAGGCAAATGTGGTAACATGTCGAGTTAAATGTGAGATGTGTTACGTACATGGAAATGATACAAAGTAAGATGACAAGTCAAACCAAGTGCACAACCACAATGTGTGCATGCCAGGCATCTTGGACTATTAAGAATGGTAGATATGCAATTGAAAATCTGCAGGCCAATATGTCTGCAATAGGTTGCTCAAATGTACATGTTAATAGATGACTGCTGAGTGAGGTGTATCTATCATCAATGGTGGTCTGTGTGTTGTTCACATGTGCAGATGTGTTCATCTGAAGGTACATTATTCTCTCCTCTTGCCCAGGCAATGGGATGTCCAACATGATCAGATATTTTTCGAGCCTCTTTATGTTAGATGTGCACGCATCTGGTGTTTATGTTTCTCCTTGTTTAGTTTGTAATCTCTTTGGGAGCAAGAATCATAACTCCTCTGATTGTGAGGTGCGGAAATTGGTCTCATAAGAAAATAAAAAATGGACAGTTCTGAGAGAGTTGTTTTCATCATTTGGCTCAGAACATTTTTGAGCATGTTGCAGCAGGTGGTGAAATAGAGGAAATTCTGTATGTTCCCGATCGAATGGCCATCATAAACGCATTATGACCAAGGGTTTGACTCCTGCATGTTTTTATTTCATTGATATCTGGGAGGTTTCTTCATGCTGGCTATTGCCAGTGTGACTCTTTGAGGTGTGTTTCTCCAGGCAGGGTTGTTTGGTAGCAGAGCTGCTGAGCCCAGAGTTCATAGATCCTGTCCCGTGGGATTACCTTTAGAGTCATGGACCATTTATTCAATACATTGAAATCTGGTTCAGGTTCTGATTTGCTCATGTGTAAAAAAGAAAAAAAAAACGTTGCCTCTTGCTGTCAAATGTATTTTTTGGATAAATGTATTCTTCCCAGCAGTGGTTGCCCAACTGATGTTTTACGAGGCACTTGCCTGTGCTGCACAGTGTATCCCAGAGTCGTGGCATGCAAGTGACACCGAAAGGTATAGACACTATGCTCTAGATTCTGCAGTTAAAGCATCTGGAGGACATTGCAGGAGCTTTCCCCAGAGTGATCATTGTGCCATCCCCCTCAGTGTGTAGCCAGACAATAGGGAATCAGCAGGTGAAACACCTTGAGGAACCCCTGGCCAACATTTGGCTGGGCATACATTGAATTAGCATAACATCTTCCACATCATGACATTTCTGGTGAAAGTGGTTGGGTGTAATATTCCGGGAATTCCCAGTGAAGCAAACCTACTGTACTGAAGTGAATCTGAATAGCATAGGAACATTGCCTACAACAGCAGTAGAGTTTCCCAGGGATTTGCCCGCCTTTGAGCATCAATGATTTTATATTATTCTGTTTGTGCCTTTATCCTGGGTTCAAAACTCTTCAAAAAGGACTTTAGGACCCATACACGTTGAAGTGAAATTCGTTTTCCTATATGTCATAGTATCGTGGCTATGGTTGTTTTCTGATGTCTCTCAAGACTTTGCAACCTTCAGTCCTTTTTGAAGAGTCTACCTTTTTTTAACAATTCCAAAAGATGTATATTTAGCTTGTGCACCTACTCACTAGTCTAAAGCATTTGAGTAAACATGCCATTTACAATTGTTTTTCAACCATGCTCCATAGCTAGAGTCTCTTTTAAAAAACGTTTTGTATCCTTTGCCCTATCAATTTAATGCGAGCATATCAACATATAATGATGTGGCCTACATTGCCATAAAGAGGTGGAGCATTTCGTATTTGTATGTGATATTTAATTTAGAGTTAAGCTAGCGCGGTAACAATTGAGAACTGTGAATGTCATTGAGGGTAACATTGGGTACCATCATATCATGTGTCTCCTCTGTCAGGATGATGAAACTGGTTTCACGTGCGCATTTAATCAATAAAATAAATAATACACATTTTATTTTATTTTGAATTCTTTTACCTGTGGTTAATTACAAATATATGAAATCAAGTTTTCTTCATTCAGTCATTCATTTTTTTCATTTGTATAACACCTTTCACCATAATATGATCCCAAAGCAATGGTGGTTGAAAGCCCTCAGAGGGAACAAAGTCCAAAGTATCAGAACATTGGGAGGTGTTATTATGCGTGTGTGTATTTCGGACATTAAAGTTATAAGGAGATGGCCAGGACCCTACTAGTCACCAATGTCTAAATTGCATGAGAATGGGTGAAAGGAGGTATTCAAGGAGCTAAGCAGGAGGATGTGTGTAAAAGGATAGATGGTTATATGAGTAGCTACAGTTTAAATTTTTGTTGTGAAAGCTACCTGAATTGTTATTGCAGGAGTGCTGCACAACAGTGTTTTGAGTTATATGTGAAAGCAGATGTGTCTGGGTGAAAGACCAAAGAAATATCGAGGCTGAGTACCACAAATGAAATACACCAATCAGGGCTGAAAAGATACAAGTATCTTTTATTACTGTACAGTTTGCAAAGCAAAACAGATAGCTATCTGGCTCCCAACACTGTGTGTACCAGCCGACACAGTGAGGAGAGAGAGTGCTGGACATCTAAACACAGCCAGAAGCAAAGTTCAACATAATGGCTAAGTCTAATCACAGTAAAGAGACACGTTTAACACCATGGCCAACACTGGGTGTGACTGGAGCGGTGCCCTAGCCTTAATCCAGCCTCACAAGGAATAGATTTGGTAGGGTTTTACTGGTGTACAGTAATGGCTGTACTTCCCAACCAGACCACCTTACCGGTTTGATGATATAGGGTGACCCACTGGGCCCTTGTTGGTGAACAGGGACAAACAGGGAGGTGAGCTGCCCAGGAATGAGCTGTCCTTTTCCTTCGGAATTTATCCGGCTCTCACGGCTGCCTTGGGATTCCCAGTTAAACAGGTTTCCTGAAGATCCAGTGGCCAATCAGGTTGGGGGGAGGCAGAACAGGGCCAAGAGTGGGAGAAGGGAGTGAGAGTGAGGAGGGCCAAAGGAAATGCAAATAGACATGCAGTGCAGAGATGGTCAATACAATGCAATCAACATTCAATGCAGCTCCCATGGTTGCGGGTTGGCTCACCTGTAGTGATGTGGCTCCTAGTGTCATGAGGGGCTCACCTGTAGCTTATTGCATGGTGACAGAATGGGGAGAGGGCTACGGCAGCAGAGTGTAATTGGCGCGTTTACTGATGATTTAGTGGCCAGTCAGGTCATGGGGATGTGCGATCAGAGCCCAGAGAGGATGAATAAGGAAGTGCGAGCGAGGAGGACCAAGGGAAAGGAAAATACACATGCGTTGCAGAGATGGTCAATAAAATGAAATCACTTGGATGCTGCTCCTAGTGTCGTATGGGGCTCACCTGTAGTGATGCAACGCCTAAGGTTGTGAGGGGCTCACCTGTAGCTGATTGCATGGCACCAGAATGGGGAGAGGGCTACTATAGCAGGATGGAATGGGCTGGGTTTCCGGAAGACCCAGTGGCCAATCAGGTCACAGGAAGGTGGGATCAGGGCCGAGAGGACAAAGGAGAAGGAAAGTGCACACACAGTGCAGAGATGGTCAGTAAAATGAACAAAAAAAACCTGATACAGATCCTAGTGTGGCGGGGGACTCACCTGTAGCTGGGTGCACAACAGCAGAATGTTGAGAGTGCTATGCTGGCAGAGTTTAATGGGTCTTGTTTCCTGAAGACCCAGTGGACAATCAGGTCAGGGGGAGGCGGAAACAGGGTCAAGAGTGGAAGGAGAAGGAAACGCCAGGGAGGAGGGCCAAAGAAAATGAAAATATGCATGTGATGCAGAGATGTTCAATACAATGAAATCAACACCCTGATGCAGCACCTCGGGCCACGGAGGGGTGGGGGGGATCTCCTGTAAGTGGGTGCATGGCAGCAGAATGGGGGGAGGGGTACCCGACAGAGTGTAATTGGCCAGGTTTCCTGAAGACCCAGTGGCCAATCAGGTTGGGGGAGGAGGGACAGGGTTGAGAGGGGAAAGAGAAGGAAGCATGAGCGAGGAGGGCAAAAGCTGGGTGCCGGAGACTCACCTGTAGCTGGGTGACTGGCGGCAGAATGGGGGGAGGGGTACCCCGACAGAGTGTAATTGGCCAGGTTTCCTGCAGACCCAGTGGCCAATCAGGTTGGGGGGAGGATGGACATGGCTGCGAGGGGAAAGAGAAGGAAGCATGAGCGAGGAGGGCCAAAGCTGGGTGCCGAGGGCTCACCTTTAGCTGGGTGCACAGCACCATAATGTCGAGAGGACTTTGCTGGAGAGTGTAATGGGAGGATTTCCTGAAGACCCAGCAGCCAATCAGGTTGGCGGAAGGTGGAAACAGGGTCGAGAGGGGAAGTATAATAAGCGAGGAGGGCCATATGAAATGAAAATGCACAGGCAGTGCAGAGATGCTCAGCAAGATGCAGCTCCTAGAGTCGCGGGTGCTAACCTGTAGCTGGGGGCACAGCGGGGGACCGGGGAGAGACCTATGCTGCCATAGTGTAATTGGCCAGGTTTCCTGAAGACCCAGCGGCCAATCAGGTCTGTGGGGATGCAGGAACGTGGCCGAGAGGGGAATGAGTAGGAAACGTGTGTGAGGAGGGCCAAAGTAAAATGAAATACACATGCGGTGCAGAGATGGTCAATACAGTTCACATCATCACCCCGATGCAGCTCCTAGGATCACGTGGGGCTCCCCTGTAGCTGGGGGAACGGCAGCAGAATTGATGAAATATATACCATTGCTGATTGTATTCCTTTCCTTTATAAATGCTTCTAAAGAAGTGCAATTGATTGTTTCATTATTTATATATTCAGAATTCGAAATGTTTAACATCCCAGGAATACTGCACTTCAGAGTAAAGACAAGATAAAAAAAAAAACATTCCTCCAAATAACTAAAAATTAAATTCTTAGCAAAAACAAACCAGTCATATATAATGATTGTGCCATGCTCCAAACTACTCCGCAACTCTGCCCTAACACCCTCCGCCCCACTTAAGCTACATAAACAGAAAGTTTCCAGTTCACATTTCCAAATGCACACCCCATATAGAAACAGCATCTCTTCAGAAGTATAAAAACGTGTGCTTTCAGGGGGATGTTTCTATCAGTTCAATCCCTACTCACAGAGATGGAATGTGCATGATACAGGTGGAGGATACAGGAGAGAGCATATGGAATACCACTGACAGGACATTATCTGGATCCAATGGATCCAATGATAGACTTCTGGAGACTAACCATGAACCATCCACATCCGAGTACAGGAACAAAGAAAACACAGTCATGCAATACAGCTTAGCATTTAATGTGTGGCACAATTCTAACAAACTGGGTTTATAAAAAACATTCCCCCGCACACCAACCCACCCCCTATTTTCATCCCAACCCCCTAATGTCCATGTAGGCTTTGTACATTTAATGTGGTAGTGTCAAGTTTCCAGATTCCCCACCCCAGATAGCAGTTACCAAACTCCACATTATGCAAGTATAAGACTAGTACTCGCTGGATGTGTTTTCATAATTGCAAGCTCTACTATAGTTGGAAGACACTAGGAGCTGCACGAGAAGGCATACCATAGATAGGAGTCAGGTCCTCTCCCCAATCTTCCTGAAGTTTTCTTTATGGTTCCACATGTGGCCATGGATCCTCTCCATCTGTGTAAAGGCAGATATATTTTCTGCACATGAATTCTAGACTGAGGACTGATCCACTGCCTTTCCAATTACCAAGTATTAGTTTATTGCCCACCCCAATACATCTCGTGATCTACTGATGCCTTGTCTTCTCACGAAACCCTGCAATGAGCACATCAATGAAGAAGTTAGTATTGTTGTTGAACCATACATCCATTCCGTTGTTGGAAATTATGTTTCCTTTGCCCAGGGATCCAGGAGAAAGGATGGGTTATTTGCCCTAGAATGTATCCTGAATAACTACCTTGTGAATTTGATGAAGGCAAGAAGGGATGAAGAACATTTCACATTGTCAAAGAACAAGGCAATTGCTATGACTTTCTTAACCAATGCCTGGTGTTACAGGCAATACTGTTTCCCGACAGGCAGGTCGTGACCAGTGACTTGCCTGTTGGAGAATGAGCCCATGGTGCTTTCCCCTTTGAACAGAGACTAAGACTCCCCCTTCTGGAAGAGTATCTTTAGTTTGACTTCCAATATACTTTGATTTGTAATATAGTTCCAATCGAAGATTAGTAATTGTATTGGTTTTGTCTTTTAACATGCCTCGTTAGTACCATTGTTTACCAGTCAAAATTAAATTGCCTTAAAGAAATAGTGCTCTCAGAAATATTATTGGCAAAAAAGATGGGCATTAATAAAAAAATATCTTACAAATATTTTTTTTTAAAGTCCCTATGTAAAGTATTGAGAAAATGATGCTCAAACTTTAAAATGGGAAGCACTAGGAGGCATCCATTTTGTGAAATGGAAACCGCCTGTGCTTGCCCTTGTGGCACTAATGAAGCAAAAGCCAGACAGCTAGAGTAAATAAAAGCTACCACTGGGTGGCTTTCGCTTCATTGGTGCCGGAGGAAGGAGACCAGAGACTGTAGGCAGGAAAGCTGCATCTCGGTAAGTGCTAATTTCTTTTTTTTTAAATTAATCACTAGCTGTGTTTTTTTCCTAAGGTTTCCGGGCTGGAGGAGCCTGCAAGAAAACCGCAGCTTTTAAAATGTTGTATTTATGTTTGAAGGTACCGCAAACATAAATACAATGTTGTTGTATTTAAAAACACTGCAGGCTTATTTCTAAGTTTCTCATGCTCCTCTGAGCCGGAGAAGGCCAACAAACTTAGAAGGAAAAACAGCAGTGTTTTTGAAACTCAACAGCATTGTGTTTCTGCCTGTCGTGGCTATCACTTTGGGTCTCCAGGGCTCCCCGGAGACCCATAGTGAAAGCCAAGGTAGGCAGAAACACAACGCGGTTGTGCTTCCATGCCGCAGTGTTTCTGCTTGCAGCAGCTTTCACTTTGGGTCTCGCGGGCTCCACCGGGGAGCCGCAAGCCCCAAAGTGAAAGCCGCTGCAGGCAGAAACACAGCGCGGTTGTGTTTCTATGCCGTGGTGTTTCTGCCTGCCGTGGCTTTCACTTTGGGGCTCGCGGGCTCCCCCGGGAGTCTGCGAGCCCTAAAGTGAAAGCTGCTACAGGCAGAAACACAACACGGGTGTTTTGAAATGCTGCAGTGCTTCTCACTGTGGCAGCTTTCACATGGAGTCTCCTGGGCTCCCCCAACCCTGAGGGAGTCCAGGAGACTCCAAATGAAAGCTGCCACATTCAGAATAACAACGTTGTTGGATTTGTAAATACTGCTGCATTTACAAATCCAACAATGTTGTTATTCTGAATGTGGCAGCTTTCGCTTGGAGTCTCCTGGACTCCCTCAGGGTTGGGGAAGCCCAGGAGACTCCACGTGAAAGCTGCCACAGCCAGAATAATAACGTTGTTGTATTTATGATTTCCGTGGTTTTCCAACCACGGCAATCACAAATACAACAACGTTGTATTTTTAATTGATGCACCTCGGCTTTTTGCCTTCATTTCATGTTTTCCATGTTTCCCTGGGCTTGGGGAGCACCGAAAACATAAAATGAAAGTGAAGGCAGCCTCCTCAGCTCTGCTCTGGCTGCAGTAAGCAAAAGCTCCCCGTAGGGGGCTTTTGCTGCTTGTTCAGTGCCGCCAGGACAGAGCTGAGGAGGCTGCCTGAAATCATAAAATGGATGCTCCCGTGTAAACACTTTGAGCCTTGTTTGCTCAAAGTGTTCACATAGGAACGTTCATTCATTTTAGAAAATAATATCTCTGAGCACACTATTCCTTTAATACTCACAGTTTATATCTTCAGTGTGTAGCCATTACATTTGTGGAGGGGGAGTTCTTGACATGCACATTGGCAACCTTTTTGGCTCCCTTGAAATTTGAGATGCTGTACTTGTGCTCCCTGGTTCAGTAATCACAGGAGCAGTGCAGTAAAATGAAAGCATAAGGAATGTTGGTGACCACCACACTCACTTTTAATAGTTCTTATGATTGTTCCCTCCAGTGATCTCCTGTATGCTCCCCTAAGGGGCTTCTATTTCAGTTAATGACTATATAATACACATAAAGTATGACATTCCTTTGAATAACATTTTTTGGGTATGTGATTGAAATCTGATGCAATATATGGGCACATGAGGCCTCCCCCTACAGGTGAAGACTGTCCCACTCTTGAGAGGCGTTCAATGTCATGATCTAGCCTAGACATATGTAGCGGCACTTGACATACGTTAGCAGTAACTGGGCTGCTCATAGCATTTGATCCCAAGCATAAGAAATATTAACTGGGATTAAATGTAATTTCGGGGATGCTGGACCCTGGATTTAACATATGATAATAGCAAATGTGCATGTGATGCCACATCGTCAATGTTGTTACTTTACCAGGAATGTGATTCATAAAGAGGGAGAACTGGGGTACTTTAGTCTGCACTTGGCATGTGATGGCAGCGCTTTTTTTTTGTATATAATCTCTTTATATAGCATACGAATCTAAACATTTAAAAGCTAGCAGTATCAAATATATGATGTCACATGATGAAATATTATTGCAGTACCAAAGAATCTGGGCCACACAATAACTATACAGGACTTGTGCAGCTATTGTTGGCAAACCATGTCAGTAACTTGCAATATCGGGCTCTACTGGCATCTGAAAAAAGTACCATTGTCCTTTAATGGTTCTTCTGGGTGGACCTCTATTTTATCATAATCCCTACAAGGACATGTGAAGACGTCCCTCTCGTTATAACTTGGTTGTCTGAAAAAGCAAATCATTGTGTGTTTAATTATCTTCTGATTAAGTTATTTTTTGCAAAAATACTTCCTGTGGTGTCATTCGGGCTAAGGGATGTAATATCACTTCTCATAATCCTTTGAGTAATACCAGGTATGGACCATCGCTTTCTGTAATCCCAATGGGATCAATTTCATTGGACACCTCTTCTTCTAACTTCATTGGTTGTTTAATGTCACATGCACTACCACAGGCACTTTGCTGAATGTATGTCCCTATGTGGAATTTATATATGTTATTTTTTAAGATTGAGGATCAAGATTATTCAGTGTAGCGCAGCATGCTTTTAAAAAACTAACGCCACTCACTGTAGTTATGCTGACATGTGAAGAATTGAAGAACCCACAGGAGCACATTGCCAAGGATTTTCTGGTTGAAATCCACAATGGAAATACATGTCTTCCATTCTTTCTTTTCTTGAAAGAAGTAATATTTTAAAAATCCAATCCATCTGCAACCTATTAGTGTATGCAAAACAGAGAACATATATTTGTGGCACACAATTACTCCTACTATAAAGAACATTTTGTATAAGCTCTGTGCAATGCTGCGGCTGAGTAAGCATGTTTATTAACATCACTATTTATGTATTTATTCATTTAGTTATTTATTTAGAAGAGGAACAATATTCTTTTGATCACAATAGTACTAACAATAGTTACATCAAATTTGACGGGAAGCGGTGAGCTTCTTTCAATGGGGTGAGGTTGAGGAACATGCGGACGAGGTTGTGGCGGAGAGTAAATGGAACAGTCGCAGAGGACAATACATAAGTGGCCATACATAGATTAAGGACAACCAACATTGGACATGTTTAAATGTAGGTAGGCGGAACAGGCAGCTGTGCTCAGATTGTGACCATTGTGGTTGAAGTGCTACAGTAAAGGCAGAGGAATTGAGGGACAGAGGCACGTTAGAGCAAATGGAAGCATGTTAGGAAACACGTAAATTAGCCAGAAGATGAGAGGTAGGTTAAGAGGGTAACTCGGAGGTGAGGAGGTTTGCTTTTAGTTTGGTTTTGAACAAATCTGTGTGGCCTGTTTTTTCAGATGTCCCGGGGAAGAAAATTCCATGTTAGTGGAGCAAGAAGAGCAGAAGCGAGAGGAAGCACAGGAAGGGGGCAAGGCGCCAAAACAGTAATCGAAGAGGCAGATCAGAGTTTATGAGAAGGCTCAGACAATTGGATAGAGGAGGATAGATACAGTGGTTCCTTACTATCGATAGATTTGTGAACCAGGAGAATGTATTAATTTATTGAACATTCATGATATGATATATTTTATTTGTATCACGCTCATACACAAGTGTTTCAGGGTGCGACGTGGCAAAACACGATCTTACTAGGCCCAGAGAGGGAAGTGGGAAAGTGCATGGGGGATGGGAGAACTGGAAAGTGCTAAGCAAGGGATAAAAACAACAACTGATAGTGCAGCCAGCAGGGTGGCAAGTGCAGGGTTTAACACACAGACAAGGGGTGTCTGATAACTGCAGGTAATGGGACTGTAGGGTTACAGATACAGACCCAAGTGCAGTGTTTTCAGGAGGCAGTGCCGGTGAGTGAATGGGCCAGCAGGGACCCGGGCCCGAAGTCAGAGTGTAATCAGGTGCAGGGTCCCGAAGCTGACAGATCAGCAGGGGAGAGGAAGAGCAAAGGCAGAAAGAAAGATGAAGGTATTGAGGTGCTTCCGGAACCAAAGATGGTTTGCCTCAAGTTTTAGAGTGGCAGGGAGTCTGTTCCAGAGGGAGGCCCCAGCCAAGGAATGAGATCTACCACCAAATCATTGCTTGGAGAAGCGACTGACCGTGCGGGAGTTGGAGGTGGAGGAGCGAAGAGTTTGAGTGGGAAGGTATTTATGGCGGGAGAATTGAAGGTATTTTGTACCCACGCCCAAGAAAGCCTTCTGGACGATGCAAAGGATCTTGAATTTAATCCTTGCAGCCACTGGGAGCCCACAAAGAGATTTCAGGGCTGGAGAGATATGATCCCATGGCATGAGGCCAAGGACAAGTCTCACAGTCCTGTTCTGGATGAGTTGCAGAGGGCAGAGAGTAGAAGCAGGCAGATTTACAAAGAGGCTGTTGCAATAGTCAAGCCTAGAGACAACCAGAACTCGAAAAACAGTAAGCTTCTTGGGGAAGGAGAGGAAAGGAAGAATACATCTGAGGAGGTGTAGTTGGTAGTTTGACTTCTTGGAAACATCAGAGATGTGAGGAGAAAAGGAGAGTGTGGAGCCGAAGATGACCCCGAGGTTCTTAGACTCACAGGTGGGAGCAGGAAGAGGGCCAAGGAAGGCCGTCCAGAGAGTGACAAGAAAGGAGGGTGCAGGTGTGCCGATGAGGAGAATCTCAGTCTTCTTGGCATTAAGGCAGAGATCATTGATGGCACACCACTCCTGGATAGTGGAAAGGCAGTCAGAGATGAAAGAAGTAGAGGAGGTGGCGGAGAGAAGCTTGAAGATGAGTTGAGTGTCATCCGCATAGCACTGAAAGTTGGAGCAAAGTGTGTCAATGCGGTGGGCAAGGGATGTCAGGTGTTGGTTGAATGGCCAGGGAGAGAGGTTAGACCCTTGGGGAACACACCCATAGAGAGTGAGATAGAGGAAAGGAAGGACCCAAGGTTGACCGGGGAGGATTGATCAGAGAGGAATGAGTTCAGCCAGGCCATGGCCTGAGCAGTGATACCCAGGTTGTCACAGAGACGGTTGAGCAGGAATGTCGTAACTAAGGGGTGTGAGTGATGTCGACACTCTCCCCCGAACCACAGAAGCTGAATGAAGTCAACCCTCCACCCGTGGTTGGCACAGTACCTGATTATTACCACAGAATACCACGTGGCAGCCAGTGGGGGGAAGAGGGTTAGGGAGAGGTTGTGGACAGGGAAGGGAGTATAGGATCACCGGAAAGAGGTTAAGGAAACACCTAGTGTGGATAGGACCGGGGAAGCAACAGGAAAAAACCATACTCTATCTAGTACCTTGGTAACATAGCAGAGAGCCAAACTCTACTTCCAGTAACAACCTAAACCTCTTAATACAGCTCTCAATGTACTGGTTCCTGACCACACATTTATATAGTATCCCTTGATACAGGCACACACTTGGCATGGACTACATGTAAGCAAGCAGGATGAAACAAATAAATGGGAATAGTTCCCAACATGAAAAAAACCATCACACATGGCCCATAGGGCAAGCTTTTACATATTTACATGACATATAAACAAAACAGTGGTAGACACGTATCAAAACACATCCCTGGGACTGTCATGGTTTGTCTCCCCCCTGCATATTCAGTTCAATGCACTGGAGACACTGCGCTTCGAGAGCGTTTACCATACTCCAAACGCCTGCATTAATGAAAACCAAAACTAAGCGCCAGAGATACTTGTCCTGTGTTGCTGGACTTGCGCATAACCCCTGTACCACAGACTGCCCCAAAATGCCAGTCAAAGTTCTGCCTTATACGTTCATAGCAAACCAGTACATGAACAAAAAACAGCAGCGTTTTGCATAATAAGTAAATGCAGCACTTATCTGTCATCAGGGAAGCTCGCAAGCCTTCCCGGATGTAATGTTTAGTAGCCTGTAACAGCAGCGCGAGTCTGTTATTCCCCGCTGCAAAAGGAACATGTTGTTTTCAAGGAGACCGAGCAACCAGCGTGAAAGTTTCCAGCATTATACTTCTGTCGCCATCGGGATGCATGCAGGAAATCCAATGAATATGGCCCAGCGAGTGTCAGCGGTCTCCTAATCCTCCGGCATGGCTTCGCCCCGTAATTCAGAATAAGCCACACCTGCCGTGCACTGTTGGCCCTTGATAAGCTGTACTAATGAGTGTCAGCTGACCACACGCGCGCACGGCACAAACTACAAAATGCCTCAAGGAATGCTGGGCAATGTAGTCCATGTACGGAGATACCGTCTCCTGATGCCCTTTCTCCTCCATCCCAGATTCCTAACAAGGAAGACACTTAAACAAGCAGACAGTGTTTCAAAGTGCCAAGAGAAGACATTTCACTCTGACCCTGTTTTCCATCATAAGCCATTGCACATGGTATGACGAAGTAGGTTTGAAGTGAGAGAGTTTAAAGAGAGTCCTGGTAGTTAGTTTAATGATTTTGTTGAGAAAACATTTAGAATAGTTGGGGAGACCCAAGTGGATGCTGGTGCTATAGTCCAGTTTACAGAAGACAAGAAAAAAGGTTTTGAAGGAAAGGATGTACCTGATTGAATTTCCTAATATGTAGTAGGTTGAAGCTGTTGTAGTTTTAATGTATAAGTTTAATAATTTTTTATAACAACAAAGAGGTATCTAAGTGCGGCCCGGGATTCAATCCTGTGTTGCTCCACATTGCCTTGCTTTAAAGACAAGTGTTTTGTCATTGAGCTATACTACCCAAGCCAAGGGCATTGAATAAGGAGAATCATGAGCATCATATGGTTATATGTTCCACCAAACTGTCTTGTTAACCAGTTTGCTTTCTTCAGCATTGTGTTTAATTAGTTGCAATCATTTGGTCCATTATCTTTGGGCCTCAAGCGTACTCCTGTATATGTTATTGAACGTAAGGGATGCATAGCATTGCATTGCTGCCCAAACACCCCAAAAGTACTGAATATATCATTGCAGGGAAATCAGAGATATAATTAAACTGAGAAGCTGAACGACAGGGAGAAATCCGAAGATAATCTTCCATTTATTTGGGCTGTTTATAGGTTGGTTCTGTAAAAATACAGATTCACAAGTGCATTATCTTTGTGAAGTGCACTCTTGTCAGGATGATTAGCAGTTGCAAGAACAAAAGAACAGCCTGCTGACCAATGGATTGTTCCCCATCTAATGTAAAGTTTGCTATATATCAAGCAAAGACCTTGATATGGCTCCAGGATCAAGCAAGGGTCTCTTATAAAGATCTCTGATTGGTCCTCAGAAGCACCTGCAGACGTGTCCACCTATATCTCCAACGCAGAATTCATCAGCAAGCCTCTACTCACCTTGTGATTGCATCAGATGTCAATGTCCTCACCATCCCATTGGCATGGCCCTGGCCCAGTTGAGACTGGCACGTCTCCAACTCAGGGCACAAGTCAGAAATGCACTTGCTACTGCCCTGTCCAAATATCCCTGCACTTCCAAGCGTTGATCGGATCATTCCTCTTCCAATCAATGTGCTCCTTGGAGTGATGATTGGTACACTCCAACATCTCAAAGAAGCTGCATCGGCATTGAACATCTCACACTGCCCTTAGAACTGCTCTGGAGAGCCGTAAGACTCCTCATATTGGTGCTCTATCTGTCCGCTTGGAAGCACAGCTGCTGCATAAGCCTTGGCACGAGGGAAGTGTTTAACAGCCCAACTAGGTTACAGCTGCTAGCACCAAGAGCCAATGAAGTGTGCAGTTAACACCATAAACATGAATGAATAAATAAATAAATAAAATCAACTTGTCTGCAGGCTGACCTTGAGTTCAATAACCTTTGTTCGGAAGCATGGGGTCGTAGGAGAAAGTGAAATGCGAAAACATCGAATCACGTGTTGATAATGTGTTTCACATTTTCTTGGCATAGTGCGGCTTTACAATGGTCTGAATTTCTCGCAGATCTCAAATAAGTAGCTGGAGTGGAAGACGGCAAACAGCCTCACTGCACACAGTGTTGACTCATCACTCAGGAAAGGCAGGCCAGGCTCCCCAGACTGCTAGTATCATCTCACAATGGCACACATTGCATGTGTCTACCCATGGAACAAGCGTGACGTATGTGCTGCTCCCCAGAAGATGGGGCCATCAATCTTGGTAAGTGGATTACCAAACCAGAATGCTGGAAATTCAGCCATTAAAGAAGCTTCGGAATAAATGACGACGTTGTATATTTTCAATCGTGTGAGTTGGCAACAAAAGCTGTACCCTGAGGACCAATAATTGATCTGTGGATACCTTCATATAAAATTCACATTTTCCAAACTGCTCATGAGTTATTATTGTTAGTTGGTTGCATTTAAACAGCCCTTATTTGATGTCGGCATTGCTCTGAGTTGTCCTATTAAAATATAATTAGACAGGCATCATGAAGTACTGCAAATATTACATTCCAAAATAATGTGGTGCATTTGTGGCATTGTGCCATCCAAAGGCGGTACTCATACTCAGTGTGGCCCAAACTTTACTTGAACTAGCTTCTGATGTGTGTCCTTATATCATGTGTTCTAGCATGTTGCGGGCATGGGAGCTAGGCCATTAAGTAACTTCCTTTGATTAGGTAAGCTTGAGAGTGCGTGTATATTGGATCAGGGGTTGTAGCTGCTCTTGATCGCGACATCACATATAATCTTTAAGCAATCCAACCTGTGTATTGCCTTTCCTGTACTTAAAATAGTAATCTACTTGATACATTGCTCACTAATGTTGGTTGTTCTGGCAAATGCAGGACTGGGGGATCAGCAAAGCAGATCCTAGAGGATTTCCAGGTGGGTAATAGATCTCATGTCTGAGTTGGTCCCGTTGGAGAACTCAGAGCTGGCTGCAGCAGGTCTGTGCCCTTCCCCCCAACCTGTTTACACTATTCTTGAATGTCCCAGATAAATATCTAAGGAATATCAGTTTGGATGTGTCCTCTGGGAACAGGAAAGAGGTGTTTCCCCTGCTCTCTTCACTCACATTACGCTTCTATTGGCATTGACAGAACTAGATACTTATTCTTCGCTACATGCATTCGTTTTTTGTTATACCTCAAGGATCTGCTGAGAAACATTAAGAAATGTCAAGGTCATACTTGCTGGAAATATGTTATTATTCGGACCACGATTTGGAAGCTCACTGTTCTTAGCTGTCCAGATTGGAAAATCTATTGCTCTGGCTCAAGTAGTGCTTTAGGGCCTCTAGTTTCTGATGCAGTTTGGTGGATTGTGTATTTTAGTTTATCAGTTAAAGCCATATGCATCTGTATTGTGCACTGCAAAATACGGGCACGTGCCAAATGATCCACTCAAAGTACCAGCAACAATAATTATGTTTCTGACTCTTGGCAGCAGCAACCTTATGGGTCTGTCTGATTTCCTTAGCGATGGAACTGGATGTGTGACCTATCAAAGAACTTATGGCACCTATTCGGTGCTGTGATTCAACCTCCCTTTAACGGAACCCTCATGCTCCAGCCCAGAAGGCACAATTCAGGGATTTTTTTTTCCCTGGAACTGTGCAAGACCATACACAAATGTATGCATGTAAGGGAAGGGAAGGGATATTTGAGTTGAGGTTGAGGAGTTTTTTTAGGATCTTCCTCTTTTATTTCCTGTATATGTTACACCCATTATTTTGGCCCTTTAGAGCACATCCACAACATACTGGCTTCTCTTAGGCAGGGATCTCAGTCAATCATTATCTGTCTGCCTATCCCTTTTTGAACCAAATCTTTGTTGAGCCGGCCTTGCCTTGCTCTCGTCCCATTTTCTCAAATTCAGGCAAGCTGTCACTCACGTTGCCGTGTTTTATGACTATGCTATTTTATGAAATGACATTTTCTGTTGTGATGTTAATATGTGGTTTGCAATACATCATATTTACTATTTTGTAACCCAGGCATAAATCATGATGGAAATTAAGGTTTGTTTTAAAGTCATTTTTAAATTAATACAAGGGATATTGACCCATTACCAGTGAGTCATTCAATCCCCTGCAATAAGTACAGGGGTGAAGCTCAGTCTTAAACATCATTTATTATTTACATACTTGAAATAGCTACATGCAGTTTCAAAATCTGCCACTCTGTCGTGGATAATGCATGCACTTTGTAAGCATCAAATGCACTTTCCAGCTGTGACATTTATGTCACAAAAATATTGACAAAAGGTCACATTATTTTAGCGTTATTAAGACAGAGTACACCAGTAGAATCACAATACACTCTGGGAATTAATACCTCTGTAACCTTTTAACTTCAATTAGCATTCCCCCTCAAACACTGTACAGGAGGAGACTGTGCGAACGTTTGCGACTTCATTATGTTTCGGCAATTTCAAGTGCACTGACTTCAACTGTACTGTACATTAGTACCCAGCACGCTCTGTCCACTGGAAATACTACACGTCGATTTCCTCTTTTCCGAGCCATACCACACGGTATTCCCATGGACGTATGAGCGTCCCAATGTTTGTTCACGGCGGGGGGGGGGTCTCAGCCTCTTAGAGAATGAGGAGGCTCGAAATGGGGCAATCCCCGCTCGGAGCCTCCTCAAGGCTGGAGGCTGCCTTCGTCCCCTGCCGGGGACTCAGGTACGTTTTTTTTCCCCCTCCACCCCATCCCCTGCAAACTATCCCCTCCCTGCCCTCCCAACACCACTTCTTTTTTCTTTTTCTCGGGAGCGAACACGCTGGGAACACGTCTGTTCCCAGCGGGTTTTATTGCCACAATATGGCTGCAAACTCTTTGGGAAATGTGTGGTAATACAAGATGCTCCTAAAATAACCGAAAAGCAAGAAAACACATGAAACCATATTAACATCACTACGTGTCACTCTTAGCTTTCATTGCAAACATTCTTGCGTGGGAAGTGACTGAACGCACAATGTGTTTGATCCCCTGCGCTTACTGATGCAGGATGCGTCCCTCAAAAAGGAATGTTCACAGATAGAGCATCTACAACATTTCCAAATGCAGCTAAATCTGCAAGTTCCAACACAGAGTGTTTACTGAAATGACACTGGACAAGTGGAGCTCTTTGACTGAGTGCATTAGGCTCTGACAAGTAGCTCCAAATGATGGAACCCTTGTCGCTTTCAATCTCTGAGTTGTGTCGTCTTCTCTCATTCCAGAGCCGCATTATCCACCTCCTTCATCCCTGGGACTCTGTTAGCAAAGTGCAATCTCTCTCCAAAGTGCATGTACAATAAATACACCCGTCACCTCTTTTTTCCCCACGGTATGGGAGGCAATGATCCCATGATGCATTTCCCTTTCATTGGAGGCAGACATATGCACCAAAATGGTCTACTTATTTCAGACCCATTTATATATGTATCTGCAAAGTGTGTGATTATCTTATGGAGGTGCCAAATGCCCCCCGCCCCGTCTTTTCTGGTGGACTAGTACTGCACTCTCCCGTGGATACCATTAATGATTTTGTCCCACTACGCCCTACCAACCCACCCCACCATCTATCTTTACCTTACAGAGCCGCAGGAGCGCCAGGGGACCACTCTGGTGGTGATAGTGTGTGGTATAAATATCTTTTAACATTAACATTAACTACTCAACATGCGAAACATAATGCTGTAGTGACAGCTGTTTCTTTGGATATGACCTTAGCTTTTCTTTCTTGCATTACCTATGTGTCTGACTCCCTCATTCTCTGTTCTCGTGGCTAAGTGAAGCAACTTGATGTAATGTAAAGCTCCCTTTTCCTCCTACTTGTACAAACACATTATTTTAACAAGGTGATTACTGTTCTTTCCTGTGTGTTCTTTGTGCCTGCCATCTTTTTAAATATTGCTTAGGGTTCTCTCCACCCCTCATCAGCACACGCATTTTCGCCCATTGTGCTTTGTTGTTGATGTATGTTCCTTCTTTTAAATGTTAATCTATTGTTTATCTTTTTTTAAATTCAATTTGTCTATGCTCAGGACTAATTCCTTATTTTTCCCGTGATCACGTTACAGGGCAAATGACTGGCTGGATAGAAAGCCATTCGTCAGGTTGTCAGGATGTCTGCTATGGTCTTGACAGACATTATGGATAGCAATTTTTTGGCAGATTACTTCAGTGGAGAATATGGTAAAAGCTTGAATTTTCTGACCCAAAGACATTTGCCTTTTATTCACAGTACAAAGATGTCCTTCGACAATTAAGGCAGACTTTAATTTGGGGTGCCCATCTATGAAGGAAGCACATACCTTAGGGTGATGTCAGTTTTCTTTTTTACAGTCAGGACAAGAGGTTAGAGCTTCTCCCTGACAGGCAACTAACTCATAGTGTTAAAGCTCGTACAGCCTATTTCAAGACACATGTGGTAGACTTTATTGCGCCGAGTATTACCAACTAAGGTTTGTTATTATGGGTGTTGGAAGAGTACAAACACATCATAGCTGAAGGGATCTGATTCTCAGTTAAATAATTAAATTAACCACTTCCATAAAATAGAGGGTATCATCAGTGCCAGTACTCCCTTTTAATTATGCATTTAATCCTCTTTTATAGTATTAAACTAATTCAATAGTTTATGGGTGCTAGTACAGACTGATCTTGGATTAAGTTAAATCTATGCAAAATTCACACAACGACCTTCAACTTTTAATGTGTTTATGGCTTTCGCCTCAATCAAGTTGCAATCGTTCACTCCATCATCTCTGCAATGCATTTAACAAACGCAATTCAATTGATAATGATTGGGACATTTAGAAGCAGACTTGTATCTGTACAGACTGGACAGGACCTTCACTACAGCAATAGCACTGTCTGGCAGGCAGCTGTACTGACGTATTGGCAACTTGTGTCTCCATTGCCTAGTCAGTTACAAACCTGTCATAGATTGGCTAAGAAAAAAACAAACTTTTAAGGACTCTTTTCAATGATGACAGTGTGAGTTGGATTGTGGGAATTCTGCTTTAAGCGCTGTGGCAGGATTGCAGTATAGAAGGAGAGTGTTAGTTAGGTTATAAGACTGAGAGTCAGATATTAGTGTTCAATCAAACATCATGTCAGTTCCAAGATAGGGCAAACGTCAGTGTCATTCCGAGTCCATCCATGGCTTAGGTTGCATGTTTGGCTAGCAAATGGAGGTCACGGATGGTCAGGGGCATTGTTGATATTTGGTGAGTAGAATATCTGTGTCTCTGGGGCCAATTCTGGTTCTCTGTTGCCTCTTGGTTGGTGCCTACATCGGCAGTTATTGGCTATTGTTTTATTTGTGAGATCAATCAGTGATATATTAGTGTGGAGACTGCTATGTGTCCTGATTGAATGCTGTGTAAAGTGAGTCAATGGACACTTTCACTAGTCCCTGTGACATTGAGAACGCGCAAGTGCATGGAAGAGGGGGAGGGGGAGAAGTGCATGGAAGGGGGAACAAAAGCAGAGTGCGGAGCGAGAAGGAAAAAGCATAAACAATGATACATTAATAAATAAAAGGCAACAAACAATGGGAGTGCAGCCAGCAAGTGGCAAGTGCTGGGTTTAAGGCAGCAGGATGGGTCGGTCTGGCAAGTGCAGAAAGAAAAAAAGGGGGCACTGCATGGGTACAGATACAGACCCCAGTGCAAGGGGTGGCACGGAGGCAGTGATATGATATGATATGATATGGCATTTATAACGCGCCTATACACAAGTGTTTCAAGGCGCGACGAGGCAGGGGGGGCAAGGGGAGAACAGACAGCGATCCTACTAGGCCAGGTGTCATTCAGATCACGCAAGTGCAAGGGTAGGGGGACTGGGAAAAGTGCAAAGGGAAGGGGAGAGGGGAAGTGCAGTACATGGTTAGTAGAATACAAGATAAGTAATAGGGCCAGCT
The DNA here is from genome assembly GCF_040938575.1 of Ambystoma mexicanum. NCBI lineage: Eukaryota > Metazoa > Chordata > Amphibia > Caudata > Ambystomatidae > Ambystoma > Ambystoma mexicanum. Next base: position 925,753,595 of record NC_090929.1, on the reverse strand, counting down.
GGTGGCAAGTGCAAGGAGAGTGCAATATATGGTTAGTAGAATACAAGATAAATAACAGCGACCAAAAACATCACAAAAGAACATAAGGTCCAGATTTCAGCAACGTAAAGGGTATGTTAGCAATTACATGTAGACTCTTACATTTCATTTACATTCCGGCCACAGGTCTGTGTTGTACAAAAGTCTTATTGTGCGTTCTCCCACTTTTCCCAGATTTTCCCCGCTTTCCCAGGACATCCTCTGGCCGCATATACTCTTCGCTCCATCGCAATGCATGCATCTACATCATCTATCCATTGTGCATGCTCAGGGGTTACACCCGAACCCCATAGCTTGGCAATGTTGCATTTGATCAGTGCCATGGTGGTTGCAAACAGTAGCTTATCAGTGCGAGACATCTCACCCTCGTCCTCGACACCCAGCAACATCAATTTCGGATCTCTGGGCACGATCCGACCCAGTACCTTAGTAAGTGTGTCACAGCAGCGTTGCCAGTATAGCGTGATGTGCGGACAGTCCCATATGATGTGGAAAAATGGTGCCCTCTTCCTGACGGCAGGGCAGGCAATTCGGGTCTGTGGTTTTACCCCATCGGTACAATGCGACCCTTGGATAGTAAATTCTATGCCGGATTTTGAGCTGGACAAGGTGTAATCTGGCCGAAATGGCAGTTTCTCTCGGGTACATTAGGATCGTTATCCAGTCTTCAGGCAGTATCTCTCCCACATCCCTTTCCCACTTAGACTTTAGACTCAATGTGTTTATGTTTATGTTTATGTTTATTAATTTGTATTGTGCTCCAGGTACCCAAAGGCTTATGGGCGCAGACAACAAGCAAACAAACAATACAAAACATATCTTACATGAGGCAACAACGCAAGCATATCATATATCAAAGACAGAAGACAGCACGTCCAACTATAAGAGACAAGAGAGTGAGGAGATCTCCTTAACCGAGTAAATGATCAAATGACCAGATTAAAGCATGAGGATCCCCTCGGGATGTATCTGCATAGTCTTAGTAAAGTAGGTAGCGAACTAGACCCACACCCCACTAGGACACAGTCCTTATTGCCATTCATGTTCCAGTCTTTCAAGTCCATCCTACGGAGGATTTTTAGATCCGAAAGTCTGACCACACCTGGCCCCGTCCTCTGTCTTAGCCAGGCTAGGACTTTAAGCCTCAGAGCTTCTTTGGGCTCATGGTCATTAACCTTGCTGATATTGGTAATGATGAAGTTCCTCTGGTCTGAGACAAAATCGTGGATGTTGGTGTCTTCTATTATGGGCATCTGGCATTTTCTGATACACAGGTTCTGGGAAGAGCCTGGCTTAAAAAGGGCCTTCATCTGTAGCAGAGGTTTGGAAGCTTCTTGGCATGGTTTCTGCGCCGCTACTATGATGGCAGCAGAAGGTTCCAAGATAGAGTTGACGATGTTTAGCTTTGTAGTTATGCTCTTTTTATTGATCGAGGGACTGTGCAAAGCCAACACTTCCTTACTACGGTAGTTGTCCGATTGTGAGGCTTTATCTATTAACTCTTTTTGAGCTTTAAGTTGACAGGGTTTATCCAGGTTACCTGTCTGAGTCCCAACACTACAACAGAGGGAGTTATTAGTTTGAGAGGCTCTATTCTTACTCAATGAGCTTGGAGCCACAACCAATTTGCTCAATGAGTCGACTAAAAGTCCAATATCAAAAGGGCTTGTACACAGCATCAGCTCCTTGGCAATGCTAGCCATGAAGTCCGGCCAGTGATCTAGTACAGATTGATCTAGGGATAAGGGAGGGGATTCCATCTCCTCCTGCGGGACATCAATAGGAGACTTAAAGTGCTCCTTACCATTTCCTAAAGGATTCTCACATGTGTCCGGGCCTGCCTGTCCTATTTCTATTTCAGTCGAATTTATATGGACTTTATCACTACACACTGGGTGGGGGCAGGACTGCTCCCTAATCCTAGGGCGTAACTTGTGGTCACTCCCCTTTCCCCTAGTGGCCATGAAGCAAGGTATCCCTTTTAGATTGGTATCCCTTACAGATTGGAGCTGAGACAATATGCCAGCAGGGGGGGCCAGCTAAGCGTGCATGCAGCCTTTCTCTCCCGGGGTCCGCGCGAAAAAAGCAAACGGGAGACCGCACACCTCCTCTCCAACTGACTCACACTTCCCCCGCTAAGCAGCCTGAAATGGGAAGGGCAATCGTGGGCTGAGCACAGCGAAGAATACCGATGGTGCTCGAAGCTCAAAGCAGAGCCTGAGCATCGAGCCTTGCGTGTACCTCTGATACTCACTCGGCTGCTGTTTTAGGTCTGTGATGGCAGCAATTACGAGGCGTACGTGCAAGGTGGAACTTCCAGTTTCCCTGGGCGTAGTTTCTCGTTACTGTCAGCTCTGACGGCCCCCGACCGCATCTGCAACCTCCACCTGGAGCTACACGAAGTTGCAGCCGACAACCGACACGCCTGCTGGATCACACTGATTCGAGGAAAGGACCTAGAATTGACAGGAATAGTGGACGTCAAGCCACACGGCCGTAGCCGCCGCTTCCGACATCCAACAACATGGCAGTGTCCAGTGTGGCAAATGAGGTGAGAACATTATATATCACCGAGGTGATTTTGTTGTCTATGCTATCTAGGACCAGGTTCCTCTCTATAGGGGTGCAGTCTGTCATGTCACGCAAGTCAGGCAAGTGCCGCTGTAGGGCATGACTTAATTGTGTATGTCGGTATCGGTCATTGAAAGGGAGGTTGAACTCATCCACCAACCCCTCAAATGGCACAATTCCCCCATCCCGAATCACATCCCCCACATTTGTTATTCCCGCAGTTATCCAATTCTGCCATTTCGGGAGCCTGTCCAGCTCAGGGATATGTTTATTTGCCCACAGTGGCTGTACCGGTGTGGTTTTCCCTTCCCAGTTTATATGTTTATGTGCCTCTGCCCAGATTAGTGTCCGGTGAGCAGCCATTGTTTTGGTGGTGTTGGTATTAGTTTTCCGGTATAGGGACTCTAGAGGGGTTATGGTCGCTCCATCTAGGGTGTCGGATTTAATGTGAGGTAGCGAGGGATTGCCGTGTAATAGGTCATGTATTACTGCCATCTGACTCGCCCAATAGTACGTCTGTATACGCGGCAATCCTATGCCTCCCTCCCAGATGGAATGCTGCAGGGTGTGGAGCACTATTCTCGGGTGTCCATTGTTCCAAAGGAGTTTCCAGCGGATTCTGTCGATACTGTGAAACTCCCGTCTGGGGATGTGTAACGGGGCATTTTGGAGTATGTACAGAAATCTAGTCAGTGCCATCATTTTAAATAGTGCTGCTCTCCCCAGTAGGGTCAGTGGAAGGGCGTTCCAAAGTTTGACGTCCTCTGCAAAGCGGTTTATGATTGGGTGGAGGTTTTTCTCTACGTAATCGTTTAAGTTTGTTGTTATCTGAACCCCCAGGTATCGAAATTGGTTAACTTCTATACAAAAGGGGCAGTTCTGTATCCCTATGCTACCCATCTCTTTCAATGGAAACAGTATGGATTTCGACCAGTTTACCTTCAAACCACTAAAAGATTTGTATTCCTTCAGTAAGCGTATTACTGTAGGACAAGAGGTTATGGGGTCTGATAGATACAGGAGCAGGTCATCTGCATATATTGAGACCTTATCCTCCCAATCATCTGTCCACCGGAAACCCTTCCACATGTGTGATTCTCTTAACAGAATCGCCAATGGCTCCATGGCGAGCGCAAAACGCATTGCAGACAAGGGGCAGCCCTGTCGTGTCCCCTTGCCCAATCTAAATGGCTGCGAGAGCCACCCATTTACTCTGGTCATGGCCTCTGGGGACTTGTATAGCAGCTGCACCCATCCCAGGAATTGGTCACCGAAACCCATTCGACGCATTATTTCCCACAGTGCTGGCCAGTGCACCGAGTCGAAGGCTTTCTCAAAGTCTATTGTTAATAGCGCCAGGGGACCCTGCAGGAGGGAGGATTTTTTGAGTGCAGCGTGCAGTCTGTGTATATTCATATGCGTAGACCTCTGGGGCATAAAGCCGCACTGGTCTGGATGTATCAGTGACAGGATACTTTTCTGCAGTCGATTTGCTAATGCTTTCGCCAGGATCTTGGTTTCAGTGTTGATTAGCGAAATCGGCCTGTACGAACTACATTTCTCTGGGGGACAATCTGGTTTGGGGATCACTATTATGTTTGCTCTCTGTAGGTCTGGGGGGAGCTGTCACTGCTCCCTCAAGTGTGTGTACATCTGCAGGAGATGTGGAAGTATCACACTTGGTTCTATCCTTTTCCATGTCTCCACCGGGAAACCGTTCGGCCCCAGTGTTTTCCCAGGGTGTAGTTGTGACATGGCCAACACTAGCTCCTCTTCAGTAATGGTTGCCTCCAGTAGTTCTCTCTGTGCGCCCGTTAGGCTAGGGAGGGTAATCCCATTTAATACGGAGAAGTTGGTGGGGGCTTCCGGTGATCCATAGAGTGTCGCATAGTAAGCTGCGAAACCTTCTGCAATATACTGATCTGTCCACAGCTGTTCCGAATTATCGGGTTTGATCATCCTGACCTTTTTATGCCCTTCATCCCTGTGCTCCAGCCAGCCTAACATTTTACCCTCCTTATCTCCAGTCTCATATAATCTGGCGCGCATCGTAATGTGTGCCTGTTTAGCGTTGTCTAGGGCTACATTGTGCATTTTTTTTTTGGGCAAGGACCAGTGCTCGGTTCGTTTCAGGCAGGTCTCGCGCCAGATGTGCACGCTCTGCACGTTCCACCTGTTCTTCAGCCTCTTTTACTTTTTGTATTTTAGCTTTTTTGTGCGCCGTTGTCCAGGAGATAATCTCTCCCCGCAACACCGGCTTATACGCTTCCCATAACAATCCTGGGTTATCGATAGACCCTGCATTTAGTTCAAAGTAATTGGTTGTAGTTTCTTGAATGCGTTCTACAAGCTCTGGGAAGCCTAGGTAATAGTTGTTAAGGCGCCATGAAGGTGGAGGTATTGGCCTTGTCGTTGATAGTTCTATTAGTAGGGGCGAGTGGTCAGAGATGCCACGCGGGAGTAGGGTGGCGTTAAGTACTGTATGCAGCTCTGTGGTTGGAACGAAAAAGTAGTCAAGTTCTAGAGAGGGATGCATGGACGCCCGAGTGGAATGAGTATTCTCGATTCTGGGGGTGGAGGTCGCGCCACACATCCTTCAGCCCCAGTGCTGATGTGAAGGTGGCTAGCCTTGTGTGAGTGTCAGGATTCCTGCCCCGTAGGTGTGTGCGGTCCATTTCCAGGTTCATAACATCGTTAAAATCGCCACCGAGAATTAGTGTGTCTGAGGAGTCCTGCATTATCAGGGGAGTTATCTCTTCTATGAGATTTGGCAACAACGTGGGTGGTGCGTAAATGGCTAGTATTGTTATGGTTTGATTCCATAGGGTTCCTGTCATGTGCACGAATCTGCCTCCTGTGTCCTGTGACACACTGGAAAGTGTGAGCGGCAGCTTCTTGTGGATCAGTATGAGGACCCCTCTTGAGCCTGAAGTAAAACCTGAGTGCAGTGCTGTGCGATAGTAGTTAAAGGTATTTTGGCCCAAGGCCCCAGAAGGCCTTGTGGACAATGCAGAGGGTTTTGAACTTAATCCTCGCAGCCATTGGGAGCCAGTGTAGCGATTTCAGTCTTGGAGAGATACGGTCCCTGGGCTTGAGGCCAAGGACAAGTCTCGCAGTCCTGTTCTGGATGAGTTGCAAAGGGCGGAGAGTAGAGGCAGGAAGATTTAGATAGAGGCTGTTATAGTAGTCCAGCTTCTAGAGAACCAGGGCACTGGAGACAGTGAGCTTCTGGGGGAAGGAGAGGAAAGGAAGGATACCTCTGAGGAGGTGTAGATGGTAGTGTGACTTCTTAGAGATGTCAGATATGTGAGGAGAGAAAGAGAGTGTGGAGTCGAAGATGGCCCCGAGGTTTTTTGCCTTGCAGGTAGGAGCATGAAGAGGGCCAAGGGAGGCCAGCCAGAGAGCTGCAGGGAAGGAGGGAGTGGGTGTACCGATAAGTAGAATCTCAGTCTTTCTGGCATTAAGGCAGATGTCGTTGGCGGCACACCATTCCTGGATAGCAGAAAGACACGGAGATGAGGGAAGGGGAAGAGGAGGCCAAGGGTAGCCTGAAAATGAGCTGGGTATCATCCGCATAGCACTGAAAGTTGGGACAGAGAGCGGCGATACGGTGAGCAAGAAGTACCAGGTACTGGTTGAACAGCCAGGGGGAGAGGTTAGATCCCTGGGGGACACCACAGGTAGAGAAAAAGATGTCAAAGAGGAAGGAACCCAGTTGGACCTTGGAAGGTCGATTGGAGAGGAAGGAGGTCAGCCACGCCAGAGCCTGACCAGTGATACCCAGGTTATCATGGAGATGGTTGAGCAGGATGGTGTGGTTGACAGTGTCAAAGGCAGAAGAGAGGTCAAGCAAAATGAGAACACAAGGGGTGTTAGAGTCAAGGTATGAGAGCAGGTCCTCACGGATGTTCAGGAGAGCAGTTTCCGTGCTTCTGGCAGCTCTGAAGCCAGACTGATGGTCATGAAGACTACCAACAGATTTAGCATGGAGATTAAGCTGGGAGATGGCCAGTTTCTTCAGGAGCTTGCCCAGGAAGGGAGTGATAGGGATTGGGCAATAGTTAGTTGGGCAGGAGGGGTCGGAAGAGGGTTTCTTAAGAAGAGGGTGCACAAGGGAGTGCTTGAGGGGGGATGGGAAGACTCCAGAGGCAAAGGAGTGATTGCAGAAGTCAGCCAGAGCAGGCACCAGGGAGTCGATGTGATCCTTGATAGTTTTGGAGGAACAGGGTGGACCTGGTTTGACGAGACTTTCATAGATCAGACTTGTCTCCAAACCTCGTCAGCAGAAAAAAGGGGAAAGGCAGAGAAGGAGGGAGGAGGAGTGGCTGCAGAAGGGCCAGAGGGAGAGCAGGGAATAGAGGAGGGGAGGTGATAGGAGGAGAGTGAGGACAGGATGTCCTGAGTTTTTGAAATGAAGTGAGAGGCCAGTGGCATGCAGAGGGCCTGGGAGGGGACAGGAGAGGTGGAGACTGCAGCAGGGTTGGCCAGCTTTAAAGAGTTTGGTCGAATTGTTAGATGCCGCAGAGATGCAGGCTTGGATAAGGGCTCTCTTCTTAGTGAGAACGGAGAGCCGGTATTGCCTTTGGAGCAGGCAGCAGGCCAGTTTGTCAGAGGATGAACATGAAGCACGCCATTTCCTCTCTGCCACCCTGCACTTGCGTTTAAGGGTGACGAGATCCGAGTAATACCAGGAGTTACATTTGGCTTTGGGCTTCAGGTGGATTCTCATGACAGGGGCAAGGATATCAAGGGTATCAGATATAGCAGAGTGGAGAGTGGAGAGGGCTGTGTCAGGGTGGGAGTCAGCTGAAGAGGGAGGGGGGGCGAGAAGGTGGAAGCGAAAGCCTCAACTGACATGCGCTTCATGGGTCGGATGACCGCGAAGGTGGGTGGCAGTGATGAGGGTAGCTTTGCCTGTGGGGTAGGGAAGGTGAGGTGGGGGGATAGGAGAAAGTGATCACTCCAGGAGAGATGAGTGGAGAGAGGGACAGAGAGGGGAAGGTCGGAAGAGATCAGAGCATCAAGAGTGTGCCCTGCAGAATGGGTCGGCCCAGACGGGAGAATAGAGAGTGAGAGAGAGTCGCAGAGGTCGTGAAAGAGTCCAGAGGGAGGACAGGAGGCATCAAGGTGGATATTGAAGTCTCCAAGAAAGAGTAGTTGAGTGGTTGAGGACAGCAGTCAGGAGGAGAGGTCAGCCCACTCAGAGAGGAAGGAGGATATTTGACCAGGTGGCCGATAGATAGTAGCCACGGTAAGGGAATGGCTAGGAGAGAGAGAGAGTCGGCAGACAAGGCATTCAAAGGAGGAGTAGGTCTGCGTAGGGGTGACGGTGGCAGGAATCCACTCAGGGAGGATAAGGGCCACACCCCCCCAGCACGGTTGTGCCTGGGCAAGGAGAGGATCTTGTAACCGTCAGGTAGGAGTGTGTCAAGTGCATGAGGGTGGCAAGATGAGCAGGTACCTGGGCCGGAGGACAGAGGGTGGCCAGGTGCATGGTGCAGAGGGAGAGTAGAATCAGCGGGGGCGGGGCAAGGCAGAAGCAAAGGGGAAGGTCTTGAGGTTCTTCCAGAACCAGAGATGGTTCTCCTCACGTTTTAGAGTGGCAGGGAGGCTGTTCCAGAGGGAGGCCCCATCCGAAGACAGAGACCTACCCCCAGCTCGTTTTTCTGAGAAAAAAACGGACCCTGAGGGAGTCAGAGGTAGAGGAGCAGAGTGCTCTAGATGGGAGGTATTTGCGGAGGGATAGCTGAAGGTATGTTGGACCCAGGCCCCAGAAAGCCTTGTGTACAATGCAGAGGGTTTTTAATTGAATCCTTGCATCCACTGGGAGCCAATGGAGATTTCAGAGCTGGAGAGATACGATCCCAGGGCTTGAGGCCAAGGACAAGACTTGCAGTTCTGTTCTGGATGAGTTGCAAAAGGCAGAGAGTAGAGGGAGGTAGAATAAGAAAGAGGCTGTTGCAATAGTCCAACCTAGAGAGAACCAGAGCTCAAGAGACAGTGAGCTTCTGGGGGAATGATAAGAAAGGAAGAGAACTTCTGAGGAGGTGCAGTAGGATGTTTGACTTTTCTGATACATCAGCGATGTGGGCGGAGAAGTAGAGTGTGGAATCAAAGGTGACACCAAGGTTCTTAGCCTCGCAGGTGGGGATAGGAGGAGGGCCAATATTGAGAACATTGGTGTGGATTAAGTCCTTTCTGGTGGTCTTCATGATGACTCTTTGCCCACATCCCATGTTACAACATCCTGGGAATTCTTACATTCTTATGAGGTGTCTGGATCTGCTTAATAAAATGTTGATTGGTCCTATAACATCCACATTCCACAAATTACCATAAGGTGGTAGGGATGAATATATTGCGTCTTACAACAAGGTTTCTCTCTACCCAAAAAACACATCATTGGAACGTCTTTCCCCGCATATGTTTTCTGTGAAATTAAGCACTGTGACGTTCCAAGAGAGTGTTTTGCTTTAAAGTAAGGACTATCTTATCCTTATGTCTCCTGTTGAGGAAAAGGTTATGCGTCAATATGCATCCAGCTACTAAGATTTTATTTTTTACATAATCCACTAGAGAAAGAAGCAAGAAACAAGTGAGGACAATTCTGTATGAAGTTGTCCCAGAGGTCCTGCATCCCATATCTCAATGGATTATTGGCCTCTGTGTGTGTATGGAGGCTACGGGCCAACGGCATTATGCAGTCAATTGATGGATCGGACAGGATGATATTGTACAATGTCCAATGAAAAGCACTGCATGAGTTTTCAGTTTGCAAATAGTCGCCTAGAAAACATTAGCAACTGGAAAATGCCTGCGAAATGCTTTTACATGTCACATATATCCATGGGAACTGCATTGTCCACGGGTGCCATGTAGCGATTTTTTGTCATCTTTAAAACCGAAAAGCCAAGAAACCGTGAGTTATTGCACCATTGAAAACAGCCAGAGGTAGCGAGACAGCTGAGGCATGGGAGGCGGAAAAGCCATCAACTTCATGCTGCCAGAACCGAGTGCCACAACTCAACAGTTCTGGAGACTTGTCAAAGACGTTTCAGTTTTCAACCAAGAGAATGATTCCCCTTTAGAGCCAATGAGAGCTGAAAGCTGTTCCCCAACGTTGCAAGATGAGATTTTGCTCTTTGGCCGTCTGTCGTGATACGTTGGCTGGTTAATATATATTTAGGGCCTCATTACGACCCAGGCGTTAAGGGTTAACACCGTCGTTAACCCTTAACGCCTGATTCCAATTTTAACGGCTGCTTTTAGCAGCCGTTAAAACCCATGGCGCTAACACGCCTTGGTGCTAATTAAAAAAATTATTATTATTACTACTACTAATGTTATTATTATTTAATGTGTGTATTGCACAACATTTATGAAGGCATCTGTATGCATGAAGACAAGACCTGGTCAGAGAGAGAAAGGAGGATAGAGCCCAGGGTTAGACAGAGAGAGAGAGAAAGAAGTAAGCATTAGAATTAAAGAGATATGTTTTTAGGGCTCTCTTAAAACTAGAGAGACTCCGAAGGTTCCCTAGATCCCAGGGAAGAGAATTCCATACATTTGGGGCAAAAACTTGAAAACAGGTGCCAACATTATCACAAAGAAACATTTTGCATGACAATTTTGAAATCACAAAGGGACAACATCTGTTTTAATCGAAGTGGCTGACTTAGAAAAAAAAGGGTTAGACATAGTCACAGCTTGTTAAAGCTTGGCGTTATGAAGAAGTGCTGTCTCTTTATTAGCCAAATCAAATCTGCCAATCGCACAAGTGAGGGCCCTGGGTTCGTTGTCTCTTCATAAGAGCACCAAAGTGCAACCATCATCGTTTCTCTGGAACCGCTAGAGATTCTGGCAGACAACAAAAAGGTGCATGCTTCTGAACATACTTGAGATGAAGTATGTAGATATTCTCACTTTACTCTTATTCCCTACACCTGACTCACCAAATCATGTCTAATCCCATTCACCTCAATACGCATTCACAATAACTGAAACTGGCATTCAAAGACCAAGTAGGACATGAAGTCTATTTTGTTTTCTATATTACCTGGTAATGCAGCTCCTGGCTTGCTCTCGTGGGCGTGGTGGGAGCTCTGTGTGTGTCTCTTTGATTAGGCAGAGCTTAGTGGTTCTGGATCTTAGTGCAGGAGAGGCGTGGGACAAACCAGCCATTAAGCCTGAGAAAAGGCCAAAGAGCAGAATGATCTATGCAGCATTAAACCGACCCAGGGTGGAGCAGCAGAAAACCTACTCAGAAACGTGATGAAGATGATGCAGATTTAAAGCAGACGGAGAAGGGATGGGGTTTGACAAGTGTGGTATAGGGCAACTCCCCATTGGGCACAGGCGGGCACACTGAGATAGGCAGTGCGTGGCATTGTATGTGAAGTTAGTTGAAAAGCAGCTTGATAACTTTGAACAGACTTTATTATTATCTGTGTCCAGCATGTTGGCAATTTCAGGGTAAGTGTAAATAACTAAGAGTGAAAGGATGAGGGCATAGTGTACTGCAGGGAATATTGGGAATTCTACCATATCTATTTTCATATTCGTGATTTTAAAAACTTAAATTTCACCTGCAACACATTGGGCCTCATTCCGAGATTGGTGGTAGTCATGGCGCTATTCGCGCCATGACTGCCACCAATAACAGGTCCGGCGCTGGTGTAGTCCAATGGGGACTTACCGGTGTAGTCCGACCCTGCTGGAACCGGTAAGTCCCCATTGAACATGCCATTCCCCATTCCCATTTGAGCCCACATAGGGCTCAATGGGAATGGGGAGGGTGCTAATAATGGGCTCGCGTTTTGCAAGCCCGTTAATAGCGCCCTGGTCCCTTAGCGGGACCTCTAAGGGATGAGTGGTCAGACCACACGTTCCTTACGGTCCCCGCCAAGGGACCTTGGAATAGGGCGGTAAGGGATTACCGGCACCAGTCTCCTTACCAGTGCCCGGTATCCCTTACCGCCCACCTTGTAATGACCCCCATAGTTTCAAGCTAATACTATCACACGTTTGGGATTTCTTCAGAGTAGCACATATGTGCTATTTAAGACAGGGAATGACCTCATGCACATGAATCCAATCCCATCCCTAAAGAACCAGTTTAATTTTAACTGTTATAAAACATACCCTCTGCACATGACAATGAACAATCCCAGACTCACACACGATGCATTCACGGTTAATGATATGTAACAGGATATATCAAAGAGGAGTGTGTAAGACCATTAACACACTTCTAAAAATAATAAATAACAAAAGAGGTGCTCAGAAGTGTGAATATTCAAAATAATCTGTTTTAGGGTGTCATACTGTTCGAATCAGTGAGTGAGAATCTCAATTAGGAACTACACATGAGTGCACTCAGGCACCAGGTATATACGTTTTAATGTGGCACATAGCCATGTATATGTGATCCCCCTGAGGCTTGAGGGGGGATAGCACAATACAACTCAGAGAGGTGAAAAAACAATGTTGGTCTTCTGCTACTCAGCAGTCCTGGAATGTGTGATGGGTCCTGAGGCTGGCCCCCCTGGGCCTATTAGGGCTCCTATTGTTAATGTTTACACTGCACAGAGGCTGGTGATGGACTGGTGGGCTCGGGCACTATGCATTACACCTGCTATGGGAGTTCTTTCAAGGCCCATCTCACAGAGCAAGGAGTGGATTCCCAGCCCTGTTTTCACCCAAGTCCCTTCACCCAGCCTCAATTAACAGTTTTGTTCTTTTACATTCGTGATTAAAGAATGACCACAGACCAAATTAAAGGAACCCTAATTCCAACCACACACTGCATGTATTCATATGTCCCTGCCAGCACGAATACTCATGGTTACCAGTCATTTGGTCGAAAACCAAATGGTCGAATGACCATTTGATCGAAGTAAAATGGTCGAAAAAAGTTATTTATTTTTTATGGGGGGGTTCCCCTCTTAAACCTCCCTTTTTCTTTATTAAAAATATTTTTATGCAACCAAAACTTAAAACAAATATATAAATAAATAAATAAAAAAATTCGACCTTTTTTTTCCGACCCTTTTGATTCGATCAAATGGTCATTCGACCATTTATTTTCGACCATTTGACTGGACACCATACTCATTCCACTTGATCTTTCTTTCTACTTGTTGACAGCGACAGCAGCAGTTAGATCATAATTGCAGAACTTGTGTGGTGGCAGTTGTTGGAGTAGCCAATTCTTGTTCTCATAATGCCCCAGAGATAGGCAGGTGACGTCCAGACTGAGGGCAAGGAGAGGAGACGGCCCCTCCATCTTGGCCTCAGGCTGCCTCACTGCTACTGCCTTGGGCTGTACATAAGCCATGACCCTCTCCATGGTGCTCTGCAGCTGTCACTTGACAGTTCACTTGATCACAAGGAAGTCTTGATGCCCTGCTCCATTCAGAGCCATTACTACCTGGCCTTGAGTTACCTGCTGTTTCATCTGCTGCAGTGCAGTCTCATCTGAGAGCAAGGAGAAGAGCCCTCCCATCTGTCTTGTTTTCGGGCTGCCTCACTGCTGCTGCAGTGGGCTGGACATATGCTCTGCCCCCTCCCCCATGACATGCTGCAGGGGTCAAATGATAGACAACGTTTCTGCACGTAAGGAAGTCCTGCTGGGACAACCACAGCCAGTGTGTTCTATTCAAAGATCTTTGCTCCAAGGGCTTTGATCATCCTGTTTGGTCCATTTTGTGACTGAAGTGACCCTAATGCCTACTGTTTCCATCTGCAATTTGATTTCTATTAAAATCATGCTTCTTTCTTCAAGGAAATGCCAGCTGCCGCTGCCCAGCCAGGCATATAATTTCCTTGAGATGGCAGCCTACTGAATCATCAATGGCAGGCCACTCACCATGCCTCTTCACCAGTGCATTACAGATGTTGATGCTCTTTCTCTTTTGATTATGCCTGCTTTCATATCAACTCATTGGTCAACCCACCCTTCTCCCTGCAATTCCCACTGCCATTGTACTATCTCTACCCTTGCATGTGCTTCTCGCCATTGCGTCCCTCCTCCTATTTCTATTGGTCTTGCATTTGCCTGCTCTATCTACAATAAATCCCAGGTCATTTTTGAGTCATTTTTCCATCTCAATTTGCCTCACAGATTCCTGGATCTCCCCTTTGGACACAATCACCTCTGCTTTTCTAACCACAGTCTCATCCCATTTTTTCTCACTCCCCTCACCAACTGGCAGGGGTAGTGAGACTTGTATACACTTCAACTCTTCTTTCACTTGTGTCTCCTTCTCCTGTTCTCTTCCACTGTTCCCTTTTGAATACCATTCTGTCTTTTTTTCCAACCCCTTCCCTATCTCATTCCTCATTATATATCATCCACTGGAACTGTCTCATCCTTTTTTTTTATGACCTGGTCTCTCTACTCTCAGTCCTGTTACTTCTTCCCTCTACTCTTTTTCTCATTGGTGACCTCCATCTTTCCACTATTCACTTTTCCACTCCTTTCCGCCCCTATATACTCATATACTAGTGTCCAACACCTGCTCCCTCATCACATTCTTCTGGCTTGTCTCTTAACCTCATTTCCCTTCTGCCTCATCATCATCTCCTGCCTCTCACCACCCTTGTATTCTCTTGGATCACCTAATTGTTCTTTTTCATATACTTTCACTACATCTCCAGTCCCTCTCACCTCTAATCAAACTTTCTCTGTCGCAATCATCATATGTTTGTCACCTACCATGTTCTCGTCTTTCCACTGCACTTTCCTCTGTACTTGATGTTCACCATCTGTTACTTTCTTTCTGACCTTCTACCAAAATGTATTAACCATGACTTACATCACACCTTCATTCTCGTTGCTCCTCCTTGAGGTGTGCAGGACAGCTGTGACAAAAAACAAGCTCCCTTTGGACCGTACGGCTCTCTCTTCTAATCACACCTCTTATTACTGATCTTTCTGTCACCAAAAAAAAATAGTTTTCAAATCTTATTGTCTCTTATTCTCCCCCTCCCCAACGTCATTTCCAACTCCTTTACCACATTCGCTCTCCCCCAACATTCATCCTCACGGTCTATCCCTGACTTAACAAAGATTTTTTATCTGAAAGGTCATTTATGATCCACTTTTTCAGCTACTGCTTACTCATCTTTGGTCGCTGCTACTCGTTCATCCCCCACTTTTTCCACATTCTCCCCTATATCTGACTCTGATACTGCTCTTTATCTTGCACACATCCATCCTACAGTGTCTCCTCTTGACTCTATTCTATCCACTCCCATCAGTAAGCTCTTTCCACTCCTTCTAGCCTATATAACCCACTTAGTAATCTTTTCTCTCTCCACTGATACCTTTCCTGCTGAATTTAAAGTAGATTTGATACTCCCACTTATGAAAACAACACTCACTTGATACCTCATACCTTCTAACTATTGTCTATTTGTCTCCTTCCCTATCTTTCTAGGATCCTAGAAAGGGTGGTTTACACTTAGGAATCATCTTATCTCGATCTTAATTCTCTTCTTCAGCCCTCTAAATCAGGCTTCCTCCTTTTTTATTCAACTGAAACAGTGCTTCTTTCTGTATCTAACACTTAGCTATCTCTAAGACTCTACATCCCCCCCCCCATTCTTAATCTTCTTGGCCTCTTGGCAGCATTAGACTGTGGATCACTGTACTTTACTTTTTACTCTGCACTCTCTTGGTTTCTCCGGCACCACTCTGCCCAGGTCTAGGTGTTATCTCTCTCATCAATTCTTTTCTGTTGCCTAGGGTGGATCCAATCCCCCCCATCCCCCTAGGCCCTCTCCTCTTTTCATTAGACACTGCTGCCTTATCAGCACGTTTCTCCTCTTTTGGACTGTCTGCACACTTCTAAGATCACACTGTTTTCATCCACGCGCTTCTAAGACTGACATTATTTTTTCATCCTCTACTACCCCCCCATGTATCCCCTATAGATCTGATTTCAGCCTGTTTTTATTCCCTCCTCATCTTCTTCCTGTAACTTAGGCATTTTCTTGGACTCTACTCTCTCCTTTACCTCTCATATCTCAAACACTGCATGGTCTTGTAGCTTCCAACTCTTTTACATTCGAGAAGCTCGTCCTTTCCCCACCTACCATGTTACTAAACTGCTGATCCATACCCTTGTGTTTTCTAGACTTAACTATTGTTCCTATCTCCTTGTTGATCTTCCCACTTCACATCTGGCTCCCTTGCATTCTATCCTTAACTCTGCTGTTTGCACCCCATGTTGTATTTCCCCTCACTCTTCTATCCCCCCTCCCTCCTCTCTCTTCATTGGTTATCCTTCAAAGCCCATCTCCAATAGCATTTCCTCTGTATTACTTTTTAATGTTCCCATCGGCCTGCACCTGGTTGTTACCTTTGCTCCTTGATTTCCCTGTAAAGCCCCTCTCGACCTCCGCAATCCCAGTCCCTCTAGCTGTCACCAAGCCCGCTTTCACTCAATCTCGCTTTCGTTCCTTCAGTCTTATTGACCTCAGGCGTGGGGATGGTTTACCAATACACATTCAGCTATTCCATCGTACTCTCTATTTCATAATTCTCTCAAAAGCTATATCCTTTCAAATATATCTGAACTCCTTTCCTATAACGCACCAATTATGTGTACCGTTTTAACATTAGAGGTGCAGGGCTTTGTTGAAAGCCCCTTATAAATTAACTAAATACAAAAATACTAATACATTGTATTTATATACCCCCTGTTTTACTGGCTGAACCTCGGGCAAGCTCACTTCATTTGGATTTGCCTAACAAAAATAGAGTGTGTAGAATGCAATCGGAACCTCAACCTCAACCTCCTCTCCACTTTTGCACTTTGAACATTATAGAGTCGTATAGGTTGTTTGACACTGTTCAAAACATGTGTAAAGTTCTGTGTTGGACCATCTGTTATTTCAATAAAAGCAGATATAGAATGAAAAGAAACTGCATATCTGATTTGCTAAGTATACCTAGATTATTTACTATCACTGTAGTTCACAGCCCATCTCAGTACAAAATAGGAACAGGTAGTTCTTCTATTGTAGATAATGTGGTAAGACGGAGGTGCTCTCATTGCTCATCGGACACTGTGCCCAATATCCGGCAGTTTCATGCAACAAGATGCATAAATCATGCAATTGACACATGTAGGACTCTATTGGAGATAAAGAACATTTGGAACACTTGCCAACGCAATAAGTGAGTGCACAATGCATAAACCATATTCTGGTGGTAATGGGACAAACGCAAATCTAACAATGTTAGGGACGTTTTTTGTCCACCTACCTACAAAGTGGAATATGCTAGTGCAGTAAAAGTGGTGTCAATTCTCTGAACACCAAATTCTGACTGCACCAAACTCCTAATGAGGACCCAGTGTAACGTGGAAAAGTTATGTTCTTGTGCTTAGATTAAAGAGAGCTATTTGCCAGGCCAAAGACTCATGCAATAAGTGACAGATGTTGAAGGTCTTGACCTTGTCCATTTTCAACATTGCATTGATGTTTCTGAGAATTCTGTTGCTAATAACCTTTGGCTTGCTAGAGAAATTTGGGTGAAAGTTACCCAAAGAAAATGTCTCGTAAGAGCACCAACAAACTGGAAATTCCAGAGAAAATCTTTTAAACCTTTCACAAGTTTTAAAGCAAAGAATACAATTTGTTTATGGGCTAACCCTACTAATTTTCCCCAAGAGTAAACCGTGCTTTGATTGAACATGCATATCATGAAAACGCTGCACGGATTTCCACCAAATAAGAAACAAGTTGGGAACAAACAGTTGCAGGTATTTCTTCTTTGGTGTATTGTAAAACTGAGAGAAGGCTGCCTCTGATCCACCCAAAAACTACTTTCTTTAGATTTTTTGTTTTGTTTTATGTGATCCCATTGGAAGCTAAACAGGAAAAGGGCTTTGAATAAAATGTGAGTTGGAAAATAGGCTATTTTACATCAGGGTGGTAATTGGGAGGAGAAAACGTGGAGCAGAAAGCGAGGCAGCAACTTTGGGACGGACTAGAGGGTCAGTTTTGAGGCAGATCTGCGGAAATTCCCACGGGAATATTGAAAGACACTGTTGGAAAAAAGTGGGTCATAAAAGATAATGTGAGAACTGGGGTATTGGAACATGGTCAGTAGTGAAATACACAGTGCAATGTCAGGAGGCTATCTGACGATAATAAGGATAAGATGCAGGGGGAAATACAAGGCAGCGCCACAGGGATCATGGTTATAAGCCAAACAGAACTTTTTCCATAGAGAATACTGCAAAAGTGAAAGAATGGGAAATAAATGTTTGGCAACGCCACAGCCAATAAAGATACCAATGATCCTTTATGCTTATTACTGGAACATGGACAGAGACCAAAGTCAATGGCCGGTAGGATCTGGTTATTAATCAGGGAGGGTAGAAAAGTCCAGTTGTAGTCAATGGTCACTGGACATAGCAATTTGACCACAGCCTTTTTGCCTTATTGTAGAAAAAGGGACAGTAGCCATGAGAAATGGTTTTATACTATTGATATGGATATGGGCGACCACCATAAACCATGGCTAGATTTTCTCAGTCTTTTATCTGACTTCTAATGTGGGACCATTGTTGCTCAGCCCAAGAGCACATATATGATATCATCGAAGGGATCAACGATGAGTCAAAATATGACATCTTGGGTTGATTTATGGGACAACCTCAAGTTAATATTGGCACCGCTTTCATCATCTGCCAAACTTCATTGGATTTTTTGTGATGAATCAGATCTTAACTATGTTTTAACTGAAGTGTTTTGACAAATATGTTCTTGTGTAACCCTTCTGAGACCCTTTTAACCTTAAATAAAATTGCAGTGATTTTTTGTTTGCATTTCGCATCAGGCCTGTAACACCAGCCTGGACATTGATTTTAATATGTGTTTGTTTCAATTGAGTGTTTTCCTTTGGAGCAGAGTTCCAGGGCAAAGAGGAGGGAAGGGTTCTACCATTTATTGTACCAGGAGGTTGCTTTAATAACTTGGGAAGAGGTGGGGTGTGGTATATTGCTGAATCACAAGTTGAGCTAACGATTCAAGTCAGCTAATGACATCCGGAGGGATCTTTTTTCATGATGCAAGGATAGTAGATAGTTGGACATGCAAAGAGTGGGAAACTAGATTTGGCTACCGGTCATAAGGGCTGAAACTATGTGGATGGTTTGAGAACTGTGAGTGCACCATGAAGGGGACCCAAATGAGAACAGTGGCATCAGACTGGTAAACTGCAAGGTGGTTCCTCAATCAAAGGGCGTAGCGGTGGAGAGAAAGGACCAGATGTTGGAGTTCGAGAAAGTCCACAGGATCATGGTATGAAGTGTTCGATGGCAGCTCCACCTCTGTGATGCACCGAAGGTGGTCTGGATCACCATATTCAAAGAATGCACATTGACTTGGACAGTACTCATTGCCACCGTATTGCACACATCTGTACTTTGCCTAGTATTTGCAACAAAAAAGAATGTCCACTCACAATTTGTAACACTTCACAACTGTTCAGCAGAAAGTGTTGCATCCTCCAGCACACATGCATCAAATGTCCCTGTATGAGTACGTACATATAGGCCACTACTGTTTTGGTTTCCATGAGGGTACCCACAAGAATGCCCTCCCCCAAACAGTTTTACCGTTGGGAGCACAATATGTCCACTATCCCACAGTTGGCATAAGCTAACTCAGCATATATGCCAAAATGCGTACAATCTCCCATTGTGAACTTCATGCAATTGCAATAATATTGTTGTTATCTGTGTGCTGTGAGATTCAACCGCTTTGAACAAACATTTGGTGTGAGGATGAATGTCAGTCAGGACTTGAATTCGAATTTACCTTGTTCAGCTCGAAGTGACAACTCTTCACAAAAGAATTACATCTCCTGTGTATTGGAGAAGGCAGATTCAAACATGTCTGCCCGATTGAGGAGGTACATTTCCCCAAACTGATGCAAATCTCAGCTGTATTCTTGCTGGAAGATTTTGTGTTCATTCTGAGACTTCAATTCTATCTATTTGAGATCAAAGGCAGGATCCAAACTGTTGCCATTTTACAGAAGAAATGCAATGTTGGTGTTGACCTTTCGTAAAATTCTGTCCAAGAATGTACTACTGCATTATTTTATTTGTATGTATTTATTGATCATGTATATGGAACCTAGCCAGCAAAAGGTGTTTCCAGGTGCCACAAGACAAAAGGGGGAGGGGCGACAATGGATAAAACACAAATAACGGTCCTACTACCATGTGACATTCGGATCTTGCAAGTGCAGTGTCAAAAAGTGTTTGGGGGGGAATGTCAGGGGATTGGCTGGGAGTGAGGGGAAGGAGGACAGGAGAAGTGCTAAAGGAAGGGATCCAAGAGGGTGCTGGGTAAGTGCTAAGGGGTGCCCAAGTGGGCCAGAGCCCGGAGAAAGCAAGGGGTAGGGTGAAATTGCGAAGTGGGAAGGGGCAACATGAAAAGCAGTCAGGGATGGGAGCCCAAGCGCAAGTGCTGGTGGAAAGGTGCAGAAGGGAGACTGAACAAGGCTGGCCTGACCACAGCGAGACCCATAAGGGACGCAGCCATCCAGTCGTGGTGGCAGGAGGAGACTAGAAGGGGAGATGGAGAGAGAAGGAGAAGGGGAAAAGGAAGGTCTTGAGGAGCTTACAGAACCTAAGGAGAGCTGGCTAAAGGCAGGGAGAGGCAGGGAGGCCGTTCTAGAGGGAGGCTCCTGCCGAAGAGAGAGATCTACCTCCCACTCTCTGCTTGGAGAAACGTCTGATCTGCAGAGAGTTGGAGCTAGAGGACCAGAGGTATTTCGGGACAGAGGGTGGAATGTAGCCCCAGGCCCCAGACAGCCTTGTGGATGATGCAAAGGCAACCACAGGGATCCAGTGGTGGGATATTAAGGCTGGAGAGATGCGGCCCCTGGGCTTGAGGCCAACGATAAATCTTGCAGTCCTATTCTGGATTAGCTGAAGAGGGCGGAGTAAGGAAACAGGCAGATTAAGAGGCTGTTGCAGTAATCAAGCCTTGAGAGAACCAGAGCTCTAGAGACCTTGCGTTTCTGGGAGAAGGTGAGGCCGAAAGAGTGCTTTCTTGGCAAGGTCAGTGATGTGAGGTGAGAAGCAGAGAGATGAGTTGAAGATGATACCCATGTTTTTTGCCTCACAAAAGAGTGAGGGGAGTGGGCCCAAGGAGAGCGCCCAGAATGTAGGAGGAAAGTAGAGAGAAGCACCCCAAATGAGAAGGATCTCAGTTTTACTGGCGTTAAGGCAGAGATCATTAGCAGCACACCATGCCTGAATAGCAGGCAGATGGTCGGGAATGAGAGGGGGGATAGAGGAAGAAGAACAGGGAGCTTGAAGGAAAGCTGTGTGTCATCAGCATAACACTGGAAATGAGGAGAGAAAGTGGAGATCAAGTGAGCAAGGGCGGGCAAGGTATATGTTAAAGAGCCACAGTGAGAGGATAGAGCCCTGAGGGATGCCACGGGTTGATAGTGATGTAGAGGAGAGAAAGGAGCCCAGTGGAAATTGTGAGTTCCGATTCACGAGGAAGGAGGTTAACCAATCCAGTGCCCGTTTTATGATGACCATGTTATCACAGAGCCTATTGATGAGGATGGAGTGATTGACCGTGTCAAATGCAGAGGACCGATTGAAGAGAATAAGGATGGAGGGAGAGTTGCAGTCAACATTTCCGAGCAGGTAATCCCAGGTGTTCAGGAGAGCAGTTTTCGTGTCTCTGGCTGCTCTAAAGCCAGACTGGTTCTCATGAAGGCAACCACAAGATTCAGTGTGATGTATTAGTTGGGAGATGATCAGCGTCTCCAGAAGTTTGCCCAGGAAGGGAGCAGTGGAGATATGGTGGTTGTTAGCCGATCAAGAAGGGTCAGCGTATGGCTTTTTTAGGATTGGGTGCACAAGGGACTGCTTGAGGGGTGTTGTGCAGGAGGCAGTGGCAAAGGAATGGTTACAAAACACATCCAAGGAGGGAACAAGAAAGGCAATGTTGTTCTTGATAGTTTTAGAGAAGCAGGGAAGAACATGTTTGGAGGAGACTTTCATAGGTCAGACTGTCTTGGTGATCTCGTCCGGTGCTATGGGTGAGAAGGAGTAGAATAGAGCAAAAGTAGAGGGAAGCGTATGGGGAGGTCTGCATATAGGTGGGCGAGCATAGACGAGAGAGAGGACAATATATCCTGATTCTTAGTTGTGAAATTGGAGGCCAATACCATGCAGAAGGCCTGATAAGGAAGAGGAGAGGTGGAGACTGCAGTATGATTGGCAAGTTCCTTGCAGATTTTGAAAAGTTCAGCCATGTTGTTTGTGGCGCCAGAGATGCAGGATTGAATAGGGTCCCATTTATTGGAGTGGATAGAGAGTCTGTATTGCCTTTGGAGAACAGCTACACGCCTACACACATACTAGGTATGTCTAGTTGCACAGAGTGCTACCTTTCATGTAGATTAATTAATTACGACAGAAATTGATAGAGATATACATCTTTTAATTCATAAATACAAAATACTCAAAGAAGTTTATGTTAAAAAGAAAGACAAAAATGCATTTTGTTTGTACATAACATTACATAAAAGAACATATACTGAAAATCAATTTTCTCAACCAGTTTGTTTAAACTTAACACAATCATATTCTGGTGATGTTGTGGGTTTAGTAGAAGTGTGAGGTGAACATCTTGTCATTAAATAAGACCTCAAACAACAATTAACTGTCCTTGACTTTGTCGACACCAGAGAGTGTGTTTCTAGGTCCTGGCGAAAGTTTAGCAAGCTAAGTAGCTGGTTTTTTAATGCTATCAGGCATGTGCTGGACCCGTCTTCAGGACTTTTTATACAGATATCCAAAATTGGAATTCAGAAATAGTTCATTGGTTGATTCCCTTCGGGAGTGACAATCTAAAAACCAAAACGAGAGACCGTATTGGTAACAAAATAAAAACAGAGTATTGTATCTCTGTAAATGTGCACATGCAACTAATTCAACTAACCTTTTTATAATTTGATTGACGTGTGTGGCCTTGATTTGAATATACATGTGGACGGAATTCGATGGTCCAAACTGTGATTTCTTCACAATAGTTAGAGCTGCAAGAAACAAATGCACTTTTTGAAAATATTTGTTTCCCATTTGAACCAATGAACTATTTCTGAACTATTACTGTAAGTGATGGATCAGGACACACTGAACAGGAAAACAAATTATGTTGCTTGGTGCAGAACGGCGGCACGCCAGCCTCAACCTGACAGGCCAGATAGGGGCCTTTGTTGTGGGCCTTCTTTCAGGGGCCAGCCGGCTCCTTGATTGGCCTCAAGTTGAGGTTAAACATTCACGGTGTTGCAGGGTGGGCTCCGATGGGGCACACAATGCACTCCTGTGCTTGACGATGGTGGCGGCCATCTCTAGAGAGATCAGGACCCATTGTAGTGAACAAGCACAACACATGCTCACCCAGCGCCCACCTGGCTCATATACTTGAATTTCGTCGATGATTTCAGTCTGCCTCATCATGGCTGCAACGTAGTAGAATGAAAGATTGAAGAGATGTTCACGAAAAAAGGTCCACCACAATGATACAGAAACAGGTTACTCATAGGAACAGAGGAGTTTGGCAGCAAAAGATTGTAGCAAAATCCCAGCGCATGTGTAAATGGGGGTTTAAATAGAACAAGATGTAGACATGTCTGCGACAGAGAAGAATCCTCAGTGAAGTGAAGGACATTGTTGGCAACACACAGAATATGCTGAATTCTATTAGTCGGGGTGTGAACAGAGTCGAACTAGAATCTCTTTATTATTTTTTGCCACCACAATTTGATCAGGAAAATGCCTCCCTGTCGCTTATCACGTATACAGTTCCATTGCATCAATACATGGATAGCCGTTCCTAGTTCCTACGATATCCATAATCAATTAAAAAAGTTCTGTCTCTCACTAACGCACTTGTACAATACACCACATCTTACATTTTTTTTTTTTGCGATGTTGCTTTAGTTGAGTGATACTAGCCTTCGCTATAATTGGCAACCTTGGCTTTGGTAGCCTCTCTTTTTACTACTGCTGTTTCCCTGCAGGAAAAAAATATAACAATATTCCTTGAGGCTCTCCGAAGCTGCTTTGTATTTCACAGCCTCTGTGATTTTGTAACATCTTAATGTTGCCACCAGGAGAAAGTGCAGTTATGTCTTTTCAACGGTGGGAAGATCATCCTTTGTGAAAAATGCATCCAAGCGTCCCAAAGAGCAGGCCTTGAAAAGCCATTAAAAGCTGTCATTCCATCCTTCACACTTCAGATTTATGGGCTGGTAATTGAGTGTACATTTTTCGTATCTTTTTGCACGTAGGCATTATCAAAGAATGCCGACTGCAGCGTGTGCTCGGAGCGCCATGTTAGAAGAAGGAGCCGTGAACCTGGCTTAAAGCCGCACAGCAGAAAGTGTGAAGTGTTTGACTCATCTGGATGAGCAGCTTCCTTGGTTGAACCCACCACACTTGAGACGTGTGTCGCTGCACGCGCTTCAGCCTTCAACCTCTCACCCTCCAGAGTACATTAGCCGCCCTTATTGGCCTGTATTCACAACCAGCTGAATCATCATGCCACAAGAGCAGTGGTCGAAGTGAGCGGGAACGGTCTGGAGCAGTGTTCCACTACTTTTGTGTTTTACTGTTAACCGCCCCTATACTTTTTGCAACCATGTTCACCCTTCCGGAACTGTACATTGTGAAGTTAAAGCACAGTTCCTCGTTTTAACATTGGATATTGGTTACAGCTAAAGTGACATTTCTTTCAACTCAATGGGCTGTCAACCAGCATGATTGCACCCCTTGAAAAATGTGTTCAACCTTGCTCCCTTCCTTCCTACTTTGTCCGCCGCCGGAGTCACAGTTTCACTACGTTTTTGGTACACTTCTACCACTGCCAAAGAGGGAGGGCGGAAGCAGAGACCTGGACGGTAACAAACATGGAGGAAGAGCAACTGTAGGAGTTGAGAATGGGACGAGACAAGCCACATTGATGCAAAGCAGTGAAAAGAAAAGAATGCTCAGCAAAAGTCCGACAACCCACCAGTCGCATAATATGTAAGATGAAGAGGGAGGCGGTAAGGGGGTCAGAGAGCAGGAAAACACAAGCAAAGGAGAAAGGTAACCGATGATGAAAGAGGGGGCAGGGAGGATTAAGTGGTACAGAGGAGGATAACCTGATGACACCAAGAAGCCTTTCACTTAGCTTAGTCAGGTAAGAACACGGATTCCCAGAGAATACGGGAAATTAGCCCATGGAAATCATTATTGACCTCCATTCAGCAAATCAGAACTTTCAGACTGCAGTCAATAACTAGTAGTGTTGACTGCCTTCTGAAAATTATGTCTTCGAAAGTGAGCAGGACAAATAATAATGCCATCTCCAGGCAAGATGCATCTCAATGGGACACTTCCTCTCTAGGATTTTCTTTTTTCTTTTTTTCTTGCTGCAACATCCTATTTTACACACCAAAGCTAAAGCTAAACATGGAAAACATGTTTTACTTTCTAAAAGCGAAGCAGTTTACTTGTGCACGACTTCTAATGCGAATTCATGTTAAACCTGCACCAATTTAACTAAGATTCCAACTGAAATAAAGGCAAGCCTGTCAAAACAAAAACACATTTAATTTACTAACTCGGTATGTTGATTTACTTTCTAATTTTTAAACTAACATGTTTACTGTATTACCAAAACTCCAAAACATGTTTTGCTACTATCACTGTGTGTGAATACCATTATAGGCCCCAGGAACAGTCGTTATCGCTTTAGATAATGACCATTGCAAAACGCATGGCCCGGCGTGTGTGGTGGACCATTATCCCTTAATAATTACCCCTCCCTCAGACTATAAAGCTATTGTGGACTTGGACAAACACCACCTGAGGGTGACTGTGATGAGAGACACAGACTCGGCCACAGTTGCCAAGCCACCGATAGTACTATCTTGCATTGTTTTCTGCCTTTTAACAAAGAGTGCCCCAGTGAGCATGTGAGAAGGAAGCAGTGTAGTCAAATATGTGGGTCAGTTACAGTTTCCAGTTTATTCAGGTGACCTCAGGATTACAGGTGCTCTCAGTAGGAGTTTTCAGGGTGACCCTGCACAAACTGGGTCACAATTAGTGGTCTGGCAGACTTGAAACAATCTGGCATGCCAGAATGCTATTGGAATGCTTGTTTAACCCTTTCTAGTCAATTGACCACATCCTCTGATTTCATTTATTTACACAATTGTATCCGCTCAAAGTCTGTGGCAGGGCAGTAATGGCATTGGCGATTTCCTCAAGCTTGGCAGACAGGGCAGGGTTAGAAGTGACTACTTCATTATTAACTTTGTTCCCTTTGGCATGTTCCTAAAGTCCCTCTCAGTAGTCAAGTTGACTTTAACCATGACAGTGGCAAGGTGGCCAGAAAACGGTAGACTCCCGAGTAACTATCTCATGTCTGCTAGTGATGGGACATAAGTAACAATCACATCTCGCAGGAACACCACACATTGCTGCAACCTCTTCCTGACACTGGGAAACTGACTATTCAGGCTCATCACTTCTGCTGATGACCAAGGCTGGTGCACTGTAGCCATAATAAAGGGCTTAGGGCCTGCAATCAAGAACAGTGGTGGCACTTCATGGGTCTCAGCCTTATCATAGAGATAATTCAGGACATCAGCTTCTCAGGGATTGAAAGGCGGACACAATCTGAGCTTGGAAATCCTTTGCCTACCTCATATCTTCAGCTTTTGTTAGAACAGTGTTCTACAAGGGAATACACTATCCAATACTGAAAAATGGCAACCCTGGCCCTACTCTGGGTGGGCTGGCAGGGAATGGGTCTGGCATATGGAGAGCTAGATGCTAAAGAGCTCGCGCTGGCTGAAGAGTCAGGTCAGGTCACTAAGGAGTAGTAGGGACAGCTGGTGTAGGTGGAACAGGCAGAGTAGGTGGTCGGGCATGTAGGGGGCAGACTTCTGGAAGCAACTTCATGTTATCTTGCGGGGGCAGGGGCCAACACTGGAACTCAGGGCTCCATGGGGACTGTTGCTGCAAAAGGGTGCAGAATATTTTGGGGGTAGAGCCAGGACAGGAATATCTGACACATCAGATGGCAGAAGCGAGTACAGGCAAACAGCTGACTTAGGGACAGGTGTTTCCCTAATTGTCTTTATCTCTACATCATTCAATTCTAAAGTTTTCTCCAAAGTCTTCTTAGTTTTAAGCATTCTTTCCTTCTCTTCACTTTGTTGAGACCGTAAAAAAAATTAATTCCATTGCTTCACCATCGGTTTACCGCTACTCTTCAGTTTCAGAACAGTATGGACATCTTCAATATGGTCAGGATTAAAAAACCTCAAGTCGAAACACTAATACATTCTTAGACTTTGTCATGTTGTGCTACAATGGTGACCAGCAGTTCCTCTCAAGGCCATGCATAGCAGCCATGACAGTAGTCAGGAAATTTAAGGAGAAACCATATACCTCACAAGAGTGTCGAACAGGATTTCCCATTCTGACAGACAGATTCAACAAAAAATGATCTACAAAAAGAAACTACTATGTCCTGGGTAATACTGTCAAAAATGCTAGAGGAGTGGTCAACCGGCTGGGAATTAGGAGTTAATCAGGGATTTCAGGGTAGCATATACTCACATCACTCCACAGAACAACTAATCAGATCAGCAGGCAGGTAGAGGTCCAGGCAACTAACAGGTCAGACAGATACAATGGGTCAGGAGTTAACTTCCAACCTGACTGAGTGGATAGAGTCACAGAGCGGTGCAAAGTGTATTTTCACTTTGCACAGCAAAAGTACTCTTTGCACTGTGAATTAGGTGCATTTAGCAAGGTGCAACAAGTACTTTGGCAGTGCAAAGTGACTTTGCACTACATAAAGAAACTTTACACAGCTTTGTGAATCAGGGGGTTTGTTGGCAGTGTAAAGTCACTTTGCACAGTGCTAGAAATTCCATGAATCAGGCCCAAAATCTAAGTGGGACTGGATTTGGATGGCTGGGTTAGGGTGAGATATTGGTTAATGGGAGAAGGTGAGGTGGCAGAGGCGAGGGTGCCAAGCAGCCAAAACCCCAGAGAAGATCCTTGGTGCATACAATCAAGATACTTCAAAATGGGGGTGCTGTGGAGCAGCCAAATATGCTGGTTGTCTGAAGGGGCACACTGCACAATGTGAATAATCCTGATAGAAATACAGCTCATAGCAGCATACTAATTATTTGTGATGGCCCACATCCTCAGTGTTTGCGAGGGCAGTGATATTTTGGTACTTGAACAGAGTTGCTGGGGACATCTTTGCTGGGGCATGCTCGGATGCCTAAGGCTTGCAGGAACATCCATGCTCTCGGACTCTGGCTGTGGTGGAAGGGGCTGTGCCACATAGTTGACTGGGGCTCTGCTAGTAATGATGGATGGGGCCTGGGACACTTCTTTTCTTTACGCTTTAGCCATTTGCTGTTGATGTGTTGCCCAATTGGTTAGGTATCTGGGGGGAGTACATGGTTTGCTGGCGGCTGTGGCGGTTGGCCCCCTGTACACTGACAACTCAGCCCACGCTTATGATGCTAATGGGACCTGGAAGAGTGACCTTCTGCTGATTGTGAGATTTCCTTTGGGCACCCCAGTTTACAGAATTGCTGGCAAGCCCCTGGCTTGAGAGGTGTGGTGCTAGCCTCTACCTCCATTATTTTGTTCACTCGATCCAAAGTGCACAGCCACACACAACCCGGAACCTGGTGGAGATTGCATGGTGTTGTGATCGCATGAGCCTACCTTGCAGTGATAACTCTTTCACAAAAGAGACTTGGTGGTAGTGGATATATCATGCCCTGCATGCTACAGTTTGTCCTGCTTAGAGGATATATATTAATACCCAATCTGAAGAGCGGTGAAGAACTCAATTGAACAGTGTTTCCAGTACAGACCGAGGGGAAAGCAACCGGTCCCTTGTCCTGAACTGCTGGTGAGGTATGCAACGTGGAGCAACTTGGATTCTCTCACCAAAGCCATGCCGAAAACGTCCAGGAATGAGGCAGACTCAGAGAGTCCTCAGGGAACGGCTGCATCGAGGGCATGCAGGAGGAGTTTGCTTCAGTGATTCTAAATCTGGATGACATCACCAGCAAAATCAACTCACTTAAGGCCAGATTGGACAAAGAAAGTGTTTACATAGCTAACACAGAGGAAAGGATCACTGGAGCTGAGGACAACATTGACTACTGCAAACTGCAATTGACGCAATGGCAAAAAACTTGAAAGCAGTGACACAAGTTTGATGACCCGGAGTCCCATTTGAGGCAAAATAACATTTGAATAATTAGGGTGCCTGAGAATGGTCACACAAGCATTATGGAGCAGTTCGAAGAATCAGAGCTAAAGAAGATTCCATGTAATCCGGCCCTCTCTCCCTTCCTCGTAGTAGAGCACGCGCAACGTGCCCTACAAGGACTGCAACTTAATTCTAAAGAATCCAAGAGAGAACGGCACACTTCATTCTGAGTCAGCATGAACATTTTTTGCTAGAAGCCATGAAACCAATTGAAAGTAGCGCCATTTTGAATGCCTGCATCCTCATGAACGAATACAATATCTCGATAGAAAAGACAAAAAGAGTGGAGAAGAGCAAAGATTAGTAGGACATTGAAAATGCTGAAAGAAGCACACATGATCAGAATTATTGGCATTTTGTTATTGCAGGCAATAAAGACACCCCAAATGTTACAAGAATTTTTTTAGAAGGCTGACGGTTTTACAATCCATTAATCTTTATTGCATTACAGAGAAATCTATGGCGACAATCTAGCAGCTCACCTTGACTCACTGGTTCACAAACCTATGTTTTCTTTACTACACTGAGATTAGGCTTATTTTTAAATTAGGAGAGACTGAGAAAAGAACCAGTGCCTGATGGCTTACCTATAGATCTTTTTAAAAAAAAAGAGATTGCCATCTGGGCGCCTTGGAGTACACATTGTTTTAAACAATGAATGCAATTCTTCTGCAGCCAACTTCTTGGAAAATAACTACTATCATGTATCTATTTAAGAAGAAAGACAGGGGTGAATGATGAACTTTCACCCTATTCCATTCATATAAGAATTGGCAAAAAGATGGTGTCCCATCTTAATGCATGCTTTAGAAAGTGGGTTAGTACTCTAGACCAATTGATTAGTCTACATTTAGCAATACAAACTTTTTTCTTTTTGGAATACCACACTCGTTACTGAGAGTTTGTCTATCTACACACACCATTTCATGCTGTTAAAAGTGCCAAGTTATGCTCTCAATGTATGCCCTTTCAACTGCCACTGTGGCAGCAATCAAATACTTGTACAGTAGCAATGTGAGATGGAAAACACAAAGAGTAAACTAGAACCTTTCCTTTTGTGAGAAGAATACACCACAAAGGAATCCTGTTCCCCTTTGTGTTCCTGCTATACACAAATGTTGTGGCTGAGATTGTCACAATTGGACGAAGACACGTCCCCCCGATATGGCATTAATTATGGCATCCTTTTGTCTGTGCACTATTACATTTTAAATACATTCTGGTTTGCAACAACTCCTAGTTGAGCTTCATGAAGGATTTAATATAAAACCCAGTGCACAGCGTTTTAATCCAAGATATACCCACATGTCATGTGTTGCATTCGGATAACCCTGCGGAGAAGGTGAGCACCCTATTTATTTAAGAGCAATCATTCGAAAACTAGAACTACAACAGAGCAGACCAGAGCATATATAGGATAACTGAAGTCGAGTGCCAATTCAGCTTCCAGTAAACATTTGTCCGTCAGCAACTTGCTGTCTACTCACCACATACTAAAGGAGGCCTCTCAATGGTGGAAAGTTCTGGTAATGCCACAATGTGCTGTGATGATGGCCATTAGGCGTGAATTGGGCTTGGTTTCAGTCCAGGCTCACCAGGCTCACCAGGCTCATCATAGCTGGAAACTTCTGCAATTGCACACCAGGGTTTTGGTGCTTCCTCCAGGAAGTGTATTTGTGAAATCAAAAGAGGGTATCTGGGCCAAAGAATTAAAGCAATGGAAATCTACTTGCACATCACTATTAACAAGCATGGGGTAATCGGAGGAGGATTTAAATCTTCATTTTAGTGACACAAAAAAGAAATATTTTGAAGCAGACTTGTGAATGTGAAAGATTAATGGGCTACCATGTATTTGAGCATTTGAAGCTAAATATGAAATGTTTTAATACTGTTGCACCTTATCTGGTTAAAGACCAATCAGGAGACTATGTAAGTGACATACTAAGATTGAAATTGAATTTCCTTTTGATGAAGGAAGATCTAGGCCCCAGAGGAACTATCCCTATCAAGAACAGGGCGTGCCAACATTTTAAGAGCACTGTGGAAACCTTGAAGCACCTATTTTCAGAATGTACTGTATTAACTGAGCTGCATAATCAGGTGTGTTTTAATACATTTTTAGGGAATGTAGAGATTTTAGTATCTGATGATTTTTGGAAATGTATCTCAAATTTTAATGAACAGATCTGAATATTGCTGTAAGATTTTTAAATGTTGTCTTGATCTAATGTTTGTATTTTATGTGTGAATCTGTTAAATGTATCCTTGTGCATTTGTATTTTGTAAACTGTTGCAAAATTAAGATACACAACTAAAGCAAATCAAAAAAACGTATATATGGGATTACTGAAGTCGAGTGCCAATTCAGCTTCCAATCAAAATTTGGCCGTCAGCAAATTGCTGTCTACTTGCCACATTCCAGCTTTCCAGATCTACATCCCGGGCCTGATGTGCATTCCTCTCAGAAGCTAAACACACCATCAAGTATTCAGTCAGATATGAACTTGTTGGCTCTTGTCCTCAACCTCCAAGGAAGGCAGATGACAGGACCATGCATGTCTTCATCAATGTCCTTGCACACAAAATATAGCATAAACCAGCTGTGTCACTTGTGTTGTATTCTTAACACAGTAGTGTAACCCAGAGCCTCATTAATGATGTACCTGCTATCAAACATATAAGTGGATGCAACTAACTGGATGGGAAGACTCACATACGGAGAGCGTATTTTTGGGCTGCCCTAACCCTGAGAGGTCAAGGGTGTCTCAGGGACATATTACATAATTGCCTCCCAGATGAGGCTGTGAATTTGGACTCAACCAGGGGAAAAATAATCATACAAAAATGCAGGACACTTGTCAAACCTACTCTAGAACCTTCATCTTCATAGCCAAAAGGATAGCTAAAGCAGGACAGTGGTGTCAGCCTTGGGTTTGATGCACCGGGTGTCCCAGCTCAACCTGGCACATCCACCAATACCCTGTCTCTCTGATTCATGGTAATATTTGCATGGACAATCGAGGATGTGCATGACAAGCTGCATGCAAATCCCTGTTTGACGATTCATGGAACTGAAGGCGCAGGACTTTTCCAGGACTTGTCAGATACTGGAAAGGCCCGGCACGTATCTCTTTGAGTGAATGAGCACCTTGCGCAAGACTCAAGCAGAGTGTGGCCCGGGCCTACACAGCGACCCAAATAGGGGGCGGAACATGCAGAATGAGCAAGAACACTCAAACATGTGGGCTTGTTGAGGGCCGGTCCTTGACCAAGCGAACGCATGCCAATAACAACGCAAATACAACCTTATTCATGGATTAGAAGTTAGAACGTCACGTTGCGAAAATCACACACAAATCGAAGGACCCATATGCCACATGATAGCAGATGTCAAGTCCTAAGGCCCATAGGAAACAACGAGCATGCAAAACGCAGATCAAACAGGTGATGAGATGTACAATCGTAGGGGTGCACAGAGGTTACAAGCACTTATAACTTGAATGCCCTTGTAAGTTACGATCTGCATCACTCAACTTATGATCATCAACACTCAACTTACGATCAGCATCACTCAACTTTTCCCTCTGTAAGTTACGATCAGCATCACTCAATTTACGATCAGCATCATTCAACATACAATCAGCATCACTCAACTTACGATCAGTATCACTCAACTTACGATCAGCATCACTCAACTTGCATGCCCTGATTAAGTTACGATCATCACCTCATGTCTTGGGTTCATGCAAGCTGAGTGATGCTGATCATAAATTGGGTGATGCTGTCGTACATTGAGTGATGCTGATCATACGTTGAGTGGTGCTGATCGTAAGTTGAGTGATGCTGATAGTAACTCTGGTACATGCAAATTAATGGGTGATCACATGCAGTTCTCAGGGGTGCTGGATGGCCGGATAAAGGTATTTGAATGGTTTGTGTGGGGGTATGTTGTGGGCATTCCGGTCATGCCCTGTGTATATGGTTACTTTGCATGAACAATTCCATGAATAAGCAGAGCGTGCAGAAATACTTCTGCACGCAGACTCACTAAGAGTTGTTGTCGGCGCGCAGGATCTGTGGGATTGATGCCTCCTTTTTCATGAATCGGGCCATATGTGTTAAATCGAATATTGTGATAAAAAAGATCAAATCAACATTTGATCTGAACATTGATTTCTGGTGATAATCGTGCTATATAAAAACCAAAAAGCAATGTTGAAACCCCTTTGTGAATCCTTCTTCACTTGATAACAGTTCTCATATTCACTAGACGCAAACTTACACAAATATGTTTGGAAGTGAATTCATACATTGGCAAGGGCGATTATGTTGTATTGATAATTTCACATGTAATGCTGCATTAATATTTCTAATCACACACACCATTTTCACAGCATATTTTTTTTAATTCACTTTCACTCATCTTTTATCAAAAGCGGGTTACCGCTGTTCAGTTTCCATGACAACTGTACCTAGCATGATGTTCGTTATGGTTGCAAACAGAGGATGTCAGATGTAATAAAAAGGGTGATGGCTATTTCATCATTATTGCTTTTTTGAAAGATCTCCATGTGGCAATATACATTTAATGGCTATATTTGTATTTATAAAATGTTAGAATTTCCCTGCATCTGGTATGTATTTTGCGTGGTATTACCAGCAGCAGTATTTCGACTGGATTACAAGTGGTGGTAGGCGGTATAAATCCCCATTTTGTGGAGTCCCATAAGACACCATTCAGGATTTTTGGTGGTATTACCTCCAACGGAATTACCAAGTTGTAATTCGTCTGATTTTTGACAGCCTTTCTGTTTCAGAGGCACATCCAGGCATGGCTTATACTTAAAAATGTAAAGATTTACATGCCACCCAATTGTCTTAGGCATTCAATTATCAACATTTAAATGGTGGGGGGGGGTGCTGACAGTAAAAATGCTGCATCTCCCTGATGGAACTTGTGTCCCAGCATCTGTCAGAGATGTACAAGTGACCTCTGAGCTTGCTGTGCACCACCACTTCAGAGCTGGCATGGTAGATGGCAGGAGACTGGTTACACCAATGTACGTGTGCACAATGAATTTGGAATGGAGCATTATGATGATGATCTGGTTAACAGACCTCACATTCAGAATCATAATTACCTGTATAATTTTATGTTAACAACAAAAAAAAAAAACTTGGGCTATCCTGCCCTCACCAGATGCCATTCTGTCACTGTCAGAGCACTGATTATGTTCTCATTGAAGTCAACCTCTGTGTATTCTACAAGCGTCAAACTGGTCCCACACAGTCAACACAGCTGCAGGACAAAAATAAGCGATCTGGAGTGAAATTACCTTGCGGTTTGGAACGCTGGGCTGGCCCCATTTATACATTTTGCACTTCAGCTTGGCACTGCGAGCCGGTCGAGGCTCTTGCCTTGCTGTAGGAGGATAGCGCTTCCTGGACGAGGCGTGACTAGACCTTCACGTGACTGCTTCACGTGACTTGGGCCACTTCAAAGCACGGAGGCTGCCGCCCGCTCAGTGTGAGCGATCTGAAGTGAAATTACCTTGCGGTTTGGAACGCTTGGCTGGCCCCATTTATACATATTGCACTTCAGCTTGGCACTGCGAGCCGGTCGAGGCTCTTGCCGTGCTGTAGGAGGATAGCGCTTCCTGGAGGAGGTGTGACTAGACCTTCACGTGACTGCTTCACGTGACTTGGGCCACTTCAAAGCCCGGAGGCTGCCGCCCGGTCAGTGTGAGCGATCTGGAGTGAAATTACCTTGCGGTTTGGAACGCTGGGCTGGCCCCATTTATACATATTGCACTTCAGCTTGGCACTGCGAGCCGGTCAAGGCTCTTGCCGTGCTGTAGGAGGATAGCGCTTTCTGAAGGAGGCGTGACTAGACCTTCACGTGACTGCTTCACGTGACTTGGGCCACTTCAAAGCCCGGAGGCTACCACCCTTGCGGCGATAAGCCCGGCGGGGTCAAGCCTAGTGACTGTTTTGCGGCTGTTCGATGCAGTTTGTGCATTCATTCTGTACTTAGAATCCTGACGATTGTGCGAGTACAAATAGAACAGTAAGATTCACAAGTGACTCCTAAGTGACTGTTGGCTACTAGCTGTGCAGCGTGTAGTGGGTATTGCCTTTACGCTTGATTTTTAATCTGCGTACCTTGTGTTTTCTAACTTTACTACCTTTTTAACCAATAATAGATTTCTATTTTTCTATTGTGTACGAATATAACTGTCTAATAGTTGGGATATAAATGCGACGTCGTGTTTACTTCCTGAGATCAAACATGTCGGATTTGGCCCCGTCCTCCCCTCCTCCAGTAAATCAGAAACGTAAGCAAATGGGAAGTACTCCACGGCCACGCTCTTCTTTGCGTCCACGTCGCTCTAAAATTG
Organism: Ambystoma mexicanum; assembly: GCF_040938575.1. NCBI lineage: Eukaryota > Metazoa > Chordata > Amphibia > Caudata > Ambystomatidae > Ambystoma > Ambystoma mexicanum. The sequence goes on along the minus strand of NC_090929.1, from coordinate 925,718,220 downwards.
ATAGATCTAAACTGAAAGTTGTTTCTTGTGATATTTAACAGATGTTTTGCCCTTTACCCAAAGACGCACAGGTACCTAATAGCATTTTGTCCTCTAATTGTGTTACTACTAATAATTTTATCCCCTCGACAACTTATAACCCATTATGTTTTGTCTCTGATGTTACAATGTCAAAAGGTAGTGAGATATCATTTCTACCGAAAAGAAGCCCCCGGTCATTAGCCACTAAGTCAGCTCCTTCTATTAACCTAGATATAACTTCTTATGCTAATAATAACCCACCACTTTCACAATTGAATGCGAAAATGTCTCAGGCTCAGAACCAGGGCTTCTCTAGCAAACTCACTACTGGATTAGGCTCAGTCTCAACTGTACCTTTATCTATTTGAAGTGTGCTGCCTGAATCGGATACATCCATTAAACCTACTGCTGTCTCTTTACATGATAGCTCTATGAGGGACCAAGTCGTTATCGAATTACATTCGAACTCACCCCTTAATGAGGATAATTTGGAATCCGATATTAACTATGAATTACCTGAGGTTTCTCTCATCTATTCGGATGATGAGAAATCAAGGTCAGTTTCCTCTTATACAGCTCCTACTCCGCGGAGGCCTCAAATCACTCCCATTCTTCATGCTCAATCTGAGCCTCTCCCTCCTTCTCAGTTACCCTCCTCCACTGTATCACTTTCTTCGTCAATATTAGTTGAAACCACCCTGCATGCGATGAATTTAGAAATATCTTCCTTATTTAAACTATATGAAACTTTAAATGACAAACTCCAAAAGCAAGATAAACAACTTATGAAGCTAACCAGATGGCAATCTCAGTTACTTTCACAACGTCAAAAAACAAACTTAGGACCTACTCCTAATCTGTCTGAAAAAGTACAGTCTCCAACTGTAACCCCGGCGCCTTCGGGTGTTTCAGGCCTCCCCTTTTTTCCGCAAATAATACAGCAAATCTGCTCCCCTGCCAAGAATACTGTTCCTGAATGCCCGTTATCAACTTCTGGTCCAGCAAACAACATTGGAGCTAACCTTCAGCCTCTCAGGGAACCATTTACAATTTTCTCGGGTCCATCCCAACCCAAACTTATTGAGGCTTTTGATAAGAAGCCCATGGAGAAAAAAACTAAAAATCGCTCCAAACAACATATCCCCTCATCTATTGCAAAATCCTTTTTTAAGGGGCTGAAGTTACCTACAAAACAAAATACAAAACAATAATAAAATCATTACGGCGGCTAAAGCAGTTCAAAATAAATATGCCAAACTTACTGCAGAAAATAAATCAAAAGAGCTCCCTGCTGAGAAAGAACTGGCTGAATATTCTCCCTTAAATAATATTGTGGCATTGATAGAGAATAAGCCCCAGATTCTACCTAACTCACAGAGTCAAATTAATACTGTACAAACAAAAGTATTACAGGCTAATGAACTGTGTATAAAACGAGCTGAGCTACGCAAAGAGATAGATCTCTATTTGAATACTAAATCTACCAATCCGCCTCCCATCGAAATGAACACTACTGATGTTAATAACTTGAAAGATGGTTCTATTATGTTACCATAAAAAGTTACGTTACCCCAACTGTTTCACCCATTCATTACGAAGACAGCATCTCAAGATTTGCCCCCTGCACTCATGATGTCCGAGAATACATCAGGCCCTTGTAATCTCCCATCGAAGACAGTACCTCAAGATTTGCCCCCTCCACTTATGATGTCTGAAAATAAATCAGGCCCCTGTTCTCTCCCATCGGAGACAGTACTTCAAGATTCGTCTCCTCCACTTATGATGTCTGAGAATAAATCAGGCCTCTGTAATTTTACAACGATGCCCCCCACTTTGGATTATATTATATCCTCAACTATAGAGCAATATATGCTGAAACAGCTACCAGCTGAGAATAGAAGTGTTGCCCTATGTAATGAAAGATCAACAAAGCAGCATTTATCTACTACTATTTCCAATGAAAAGCAAATGCAGACTTCTGTGATGGAACGGGCTTTGCCTTTAACTGCGCCCGTTATTAATACTGATAAAAAACAGTTTGGCCAGAAAAAAACGGATATAAAAAGCAATCTTCACTCACTAGTAATTAAATGCAGATCTACACCGTTCCCAGCCTATGATTTAAATCGTTCTTGTGTATTGGCTATCTTTAATGATATTTATGCTCTTGAGGATATCAACTCAAGTGACATCGAACAAGTGGAATTTCCATCGAGTCATGATCTTTCCACAGCATGCCTCTGGATGCGCTCAAGAGTAGTGCTAAACACCATATAGGCCGCCCGATCCACGCTGTGGGACATGGGTTTTGAACTCTTGATTGATAATATAAGAGACACGTCAAGGATCGACCCGTATGATAATGAACAACAATTAATTAGAGAATCTTCTAAAATGAATTTTAATGCCCAACAGATTAAGCAGCCGTGCAAATGCCAATGTTCCACTTCTCAAAGATAACCCGACTTCCTGCAAACAGATCTCGTTTCTGAGTTGGAATACTAGAGGTTTTCGCCATCTTTTTTCTACATCCTCTACTAAACTTAGAAAATATGATATTATCCTGCTACAGGAAACATGGATTCTGCATTGTCCGTCTTGGGATGGTTATTATTCTATTTCAAATCCCGCAATTTCCGCTCTGAAAGGTCGACCCATGTCAGGGTTACTGTTTCTGATGAAAACCTCTCTGACTATGTCGATCATATCATATGAAGCTCCGACTCCATATATTCAATTTGTGCAATTAACCATTTCAGAAGTTCATTATTTCATAATTAATACATATTGGAATCCTGCAGCCTTTTCAACAGATTCATATTTGAGAGCTTTAGAAAACATATGGGAGAAAATATATCGACACCCCAAGCAGTGCCATGTTATCTTAGCAGGAGATTTGAATTTGCATTGTTTAAATAAACCAAAAACATCTCTGGATGATCGTTTGCGGTGTTGGAATATGTTTATCCAATCGAAAGATATGCTTATGGTGAATGGGTCTTTTCCGGAAGACTGTCCCCCTCACCCTACTTGGAAAAGAGGTACTTCTATGGCAATCATTGATTTTATATATGTTAGCCATGACTTATTCAATCTATTAAAAGGGTTCGAGGTCCTGGTAACCTCTGATAGTGACCACAACATGTTGAACCTAAACTGGTTATATAGTGATGAAATTATCTATTCCCCTAAGTATATCACTATGAAGGGTACATTTGAGGCTAACTCTGCTCGGAACCGACTACGGTGATCTAGACCTAAGCTACTGCATTTTACGGAGTTACTTAAAACCTCTTGTACGACCTCCTGCAATCAAAAAAATGGTGATTGTGACTATTCAAAACTAATACACCAGTTTGCTACAACACAAAAGCCATCGAGATCTTCAACTGCTCTACATTGTTTTGATATAAATATGCAGATGGGAAAAACTCTATTTAGGAAAAAAAAAAAAAACTGGCTATGTCCTTACCCGTTGACCAGCGGTGGGCTGCGTGTAAAATTATTAAGACTCAACATAGGAACTCGAGAAGATCTTATTGATCGACTCTGTTCCAGAAAGATGGTGAATCAATGTTGGCTAAAGTCCTAACAAAAAATTCTGCAGGGAGTTGGTCCCTAATAACTGGAACCTATAAAACCTCACAGTGTCAAATGCAGATTAATGATGTTGCTCCTGCAGCATGGCGAGCCCACTTTTCCTGTCTTTACGCGCTACCCCCGTCTGCTAAATATATACCACCTGTTAATCTAGAGGGCTCCTTTTCGATTGCCTTTACTATTGATGACATCCTTTATTACATCCACAAGGCCAGTAGATCGCGTGCCCCTGGCCCGGATGGGCTCTCTAATGCTATGTTGAAACAGTTTCCGGACCTATGGGCACCGATCCTATTTGAAATCTTCTCGCAAATTATAATCACTCAAAAGATCCCTAGTTCATGGTGTACTTCACTGATTGTCCCCATTTACAAAAAGGGCGATAGACATGATCCAGCCAATCGCCCTGCTGGACGTCCCGGGCAAAATATTTGCCTCCTTAATTCTAAGAGACCTTAATCAATGGATCAAATCATCAAATATGCGAGATAGAGTCCAAACAGGCTTTGTTGCAGGTAAGGGTACGGCCATTAATATTGTTACCTTAAAATCAATTAAAGCCCTCTGCCATCAACAAAAGCAGCCCCTTTATATATCCTTTGGGGATTTTAAGGAGGCATTTGATTCTATAGATCGTAATTTGATGCTACATAAATTGTTATCAATGGGTTGCCCGCAATCACTGATCAAACTCATTGCTCTTCTGCATGAAAATACGTCAGTTTGTATTTGCTTAACCCTTGATGGTTTGTTGACACCGCCCCTCCTAACATTCCGAGGACTGAAGCAAGGGTGCATTCTGGCGGCTACAATATTCAACCTATTTATCCTAGACATGGGTGATAAATTTAAGAACATAACTCCGATGCTCCCAAACTAGGTTCTGAGCAGATACCCTGGATTTTTTACGCCGATGATCTCATCTTGCTCTCAAAAACTCCAGCTGGATTGCAAAGGTTGATCAATGGGTTGACTGAATATACTGTAGAAAATGCCATGACCATCAATCTAACTACAACCCAAATTATGATGTGTCACAACTGCAAAATGTCCAAATATTTTCAATTCAATTGGTCTATTAATTGTGACCCAATTTTGATTACATCATCATACCGATATTTTGGCACGATAATTGGTTGTAATGAAAATGATAAAGTGTTCCAATTGGATCTTGAATCAAAGCTACATGCTCTGATTTCTCAATCTAAGGTTATACTACATAAATTTGGAAAATGTACATGTAACCATATATTAGCATTTAATACTATGAAGGTTAAACCTATTATTACATATGGATCTGAATCTCCCCCGATGCTATCACAATCTTTTTGGGACAAAATGGAAGGCAGATATTGGCGTTCACTTTTTAATCTCCCTACATGTGTCTCTATTGCCATTCTCAGATTTGAACTAGGGTTACTGTCTTTATTTAGTGCTGTTGCGTGGAAACTGATAGCTTTTTTGAGAAAGTGCATAATATCTTTGCAACATACAGACATCTCTTATATTTTGGGACAATATCTAATATCCTCTGATCATCAGTACCCAAAAAAATTGATTAATACCGCATTAAATATTCTCATTGATGCTGATATTTCCCTCGATACTCTGATCCATAATCCAAACAGGGCTAAAATAAAATTGTACCAAAGAGATTGGATATATACTCTGGACAAATGCTATCATCTTGAAGATTGGAATATAGCTCAGTTTGGCCAAAAGAGGTTCAGAGCCACTGAATTATATATTATCAAATATCCATCTCCTAAATTTAGAGACGATTATATGCGCTTTCGTCTTAATCTTTGGCATACCAAAGATATATTAGTCAGAGGGAAATTATTAGACATCAATGAGAATGTTTGCCGATTTTGCAAATACTGTACCTCTATTGAAACACTGAAGCATGTCATTGCTTTTTGTCCAGCATTGTCTACTATGCGCTGTAAATACTTCTTGCATTGTTTTAAAGAGCAGACCATTACTGATCCTGAGGAATTATGGCTAAAATTTGTTGGTGCAAGACGAATGACAATCAGACTAGCAACAACTGGCTTTTTAAATGAATTGTTCTAAAAAGCAATGGACCAGATAGCTACTAATGCACAATTGCTCCTTCTATTATTGCCTGTGATGAATTTTTGAAATTTTATAAAAAAAGTGTAATTTAAATGTATTTTTAAAAAAAATGTTTTATGTGTTTATTGAAAGGTTGTTTAACACAGCCATACAATAAAATAAAATAAAATTAAAAAAAAAAAAAAAAATCCCTCATGCCATCCATCACCTTGTTTTGTAGCTGCTCTATAAGTTCATTTTCTGAATGCTTCTGGCATAATATTTTCATGGTGAAATGGGGAGCATGAAAGGTAAAACGTGGAGACTGGATTCCTTAAAGTTCACCATGAAGCTGTGTGCTTATTCCTCAGACTCAAAGTGGTGTTCTGGCTACTGTTAGGTTGCATAGATCCATGCTGACAGTGAGCAAGAGCATGCTGGGCAAGGAGATTGGATGGGCAGACCAGTAACACATCAATTGAGAATGTGGTACTTCTGAAAGCTTTGCACCAGATCTGACTAATTATACAAAGGCAGAAGCATACCTGAAGAATTTATTTATCTTTAAGACCTGCCCTTGCAGAGATTGAGAGGAACTCTAAGGGATTATCAAATGAACAAAGTGTGTTCTGTTTCGAAAGGGGTTTTCCTGCAGCCAAAAATGAACCACCTCAGCCATCAATCAGCTATTTACTCAAAATGTGGTATTAAGCTACTACAGAATAATAATTCATAGATGTGCAGAATAACCTTTGGGAGATGAGGTGGGAGATAATGTCATGATGCCTACCTCCAAGGAGCCAGACCAGGCCCAGCTACCCCAGAGGCAGACATCATGTCCCCGAGGGAAGCCTCAGCAGCCCCAAGTAGGGGCCCTTTGGACTCAGTCCTGGCGCCTTTGGCGCCAGGCTCATATTGGACAACAGTCCTGGCGCCATAGGCGCCAGGCTCATAAAAGATGACTTTGTGTTTAAATGTGCTTGGTGTAAACTTACTTGATGCAGACCATGCTGCAACATCCGGGCCATCTAGAGGCCTGAATGGGACTACTTTATGTTTGGGGACTACTTAACCACACTGGTGTGGCCGGAGGAAGAATACATACCTGAGAGGAAGGATACGTACCTGGAACTACTTTGAAGGCTATTTAAGCCACACCCAAGCAGCAACTCACGCTTCGCGTTGTTCTGCATCTAGCAGCTGGACGCTCAACGTGTCTGCTCCTGCATCCTGACTTCTGCCACGCCCGCCAGCATCCTGGAACACCTCCAAAGGGAGAAGAGAAGAGAATAGGAGAAAGAAGAGTCCTTACCTGCTAAATCCGCATTCCGGAGACATTTCGCTGATGATCCTGAAAAGGAAGACATTCATTTTAAAAGCACATCGCATCGATCGCTGCAGCGCCGAATTCCACTCACCTTTACTAGGCGCCTCCATGTTCATCAGCGAGCATCTGGATCCGCAGCCACATTTCAGCGCCTAGGGAGAAAAAGACAAGAACAAAGGTGAGCTAGGGAAGAGAATAAGAAAACCTTAATTTGCCATCATAAGACTTACCTGTTGGGTCGTTCCCACTTCATTTTGGGTCGGTGCCGCATCCTGGCATTTCCGGACCCCGGCCCCTAAGAGGAAAAAAGAGACATCAGCGTTAGTGAGCGAATGCTAAGACATTACCTGAACGCTCATTAAAGACTTACCTGATATCTACTGGAACTGCACCTCTCACTTCGGGTCGGTGCCATATCTCCGGCATTTCCGAACCCCGGCCCCGATGGGGAAAAAAGACACAAGCATTGGTGCATTAATGCAAGGACACTAAAGGAACCTCTCATCAAACAACTCACCTGAGTTTCTTTCGTCGGTTCCATTGCTCATCTCGGAATCTTTGTTCTGCACCTGAAATAGAGACAACGGACAATTATTATTTCGGGCGCATACTTATAAACAGAATTCTCACAGTACTTTACCGGGAAGGTCAAGCAAACTTGAACTCTCTACAATCCATGATCCAGTGAAGTAACTGGATTACAACGCGCCCCTGCATCAGAAGCAGGATGGAGAGCTCGTCCTTTCAGACCCTAAGGTGAGACTTCACGGGGAATCGCAGAAGGGTTTCGTGGAGGGTGAGAAGGGAGTGGGAGGCTTACACATTATCCCGCAGATTGTTAATACTCCCTTTTCACACACAAAAGGATATTTCTGCGAGTCAGACAAGCCAGATTTGAGGGTCCGGTCCTGTCCATCTTCCGAGTCCTGCGCTTCACCATAGAAGAGGCAACAGCACTCCAAACCAGGCCTGCGCCGCCGTGGGAGTCAGGTGAGCGTAACAGATAATCCCTCTGTCTTATCAGTGACAAAACCCCTGTTCCAGCATCTAACAGACACAGAGAAATGAAGACCTTTTTTATCATGCAAGTCCTACTTTTCACAATTCTCGTCAACAATCAAGTTGTGATCTTACGGAATCCTGAGCAAATCTCCCATAAACGTGTGCTAAAACCTTTGGGTGTCACTGCCCCCTAGTAAACTTGGGCGAACCACACATTTGAGTGGGTCACTTGTCATGGGGTTTGGAAGACCACCTGCTCCCAATGGCTTGTGTCAACATAGTATGTTTTCAAAGTATCGTGTATGTCAAAAGGATGTTGTACATAAAGGCAAACATAATGCACTGCAGTGATTTAGCAGGACTATCCCCACTGGGAAATAGGTCATGTTTTTCTTTTTTCTCATGTAACCCATCTCGAGCCTGAAGAGAACAACAACAAAAAAAAACAAAAAAAATCTGACAAGGGTCAGTTTTGGAGGATATAAAATATACGTTGGGGTCTGGCAGTTTCCTGTAGGTCAGTAGGCATGTTATGTCTTACATTTTAAAATAATGTCTGTTCCTGTGCTAGAATTAGTAAAGGAATCTGGACCAACTACATGTTATGAACATTCCAATTCCTGACAAGGTACTGGGGTATCTTTTCAATCAATAGTCAGGTTCATCAAAAAAAATACGATGTTTTCGTCTTTTCTTAACACACTCACTCTAGACATCATATTTGTTCTATTTCTACAACCGGTTGCAGACAGATTTATTGACGCTAAATCACCAATATTTTTTAGCGATCTGACAAACTTCAAATGAGCAAAAGTACAACTTCTCCTGATTTGGTGAGAAATGCAGGACATAGTCAAGAACAATACAAGACATTCACGAAATCAGTAAAGCATGAATCGAAATATACAAAGGCGATGGAATACAACTAGTGAAACTACATAAGCAAAATAATATTAAGTGGTTCCCATCAATTTAAGTGTACCACACATATACAAATCACTTTGACCTTTACACATGGCTAGTCTTTTGTGCCGTATTAAAACGGTTTAGTAGATCGTTTTTCAATGTCTTTAAAAAGACTGAACATGTTCATAAATTCTTCAAAGTGTCAGTGTCGGTAATTTTAAGAGGACTGCAATCAAGGGCAGGTTGAGTGTCATAGAACCAATTTGGCAATATATTCAACTTGATTCACCTGCAAAAGTCACCTTGGCCTTCACATAATTTTAACTGCTCAGTTCACTCATTCGGAAGTGAGAATCACACGATTCTTGACGGGTTGTGACCTCGGACATGCGCAGTGGATTCTCACTTTAAAACATATAAAAACGAAGGTGTTGGACATTTCTCAGTTGATAACAAACACCACCATAGACAGACAAAGGTTACGTACATGCCGGATAAGCACTTCCGGTTTCATGCCTTCTTTTGGGCATGTTGAAAGAATCTCGTGTGTCAGGAATGTTTAAATGAAAATACACTGAAATGGGTTTGGCGGATTTCATTTTTTTCCTATAACAAAAATGAATGACAACGCTTGTCCCATCACGAATCCAACTGGCGCCAATGATTACGTTATTTGGGACTGGACTTCATGCATTAACCTTGGCTTTCAAGAGCATTTTCCAAGGATTCCCAGGAAATTTCATGAATTGGAGCTCGACAATCTCCCCTTTCTTTTCACTCGAGGGAATAGCGCACAGAAGCCTCCAGTCACACCTCTCATGTTTTCTATGCACGTTGGTTCAAGGAGCAAGTCACGACCACGTCTCCAAAAACAAAGCATGAGAGTGCTTTGGACATTTGTAGAGTGCCTCCGTTTGCTGTAATCATATTAAGATTTTGTTAAAAATTCACAGAAAAAGACCCTCATGAAGGTCACGCCATTCAGATAGTCAAGACAGTTACAATCTCTCAGTGTACCTTGCAGCCCGAAGGTCAAACAATGGCTCACCCTTCTGCAGTTGATCAATTGATTACAATTGACTTAAATAGAATTACTACCTATTATTTGTGTGCTATGTAGTGTAAATATTCCATCATCATGCCATCTATAAAATATCAAATTATTTATTTATTTATATTATAGTTATATTTAGTATTTTTTTTAATGTTTAAGACTTTTACATTTCCTTCATGAAATCACATCTCTATTAAATGCAATAAAATATCTATACATATACAATTCATCATATGTACCGATATAGACACAATATTTAACCATTGGCTAAGGGGTTTAGCTTTTAAAACACATAATATAATTAATCTTCAGCATATTTCATGTTCATTATTCAAGCATCAATCATTGTATTATTCAGCCTTTCCTATTTACTATTTACAGTCCAATTCAAATGACAATACACCGGTTTGCCAAACCCTTTAAAGTGCAATACGCATTGCTCCTGAGTCTATATTCAGACAATATTCCCAGAATTCAACAGTTTTAATTTCATCTTAGTGATGGGCAAATCGATCATATAATGTAATGTAAATATGACCTAAACTTGCGCATTCTGTGAGAACATGCCTTGCTGTCTCTAAGTTAGTACTGGATTTGCACATGCGACAGAATCATTGATTTTTAGGCAGTTTCCATTTTTTTCCCCATAGTGCTCTGACAGTAAGTTGGTTATTACGCATAAGTAATCGAAATTTGCGGGCAGCTGGATCAAGGCACCTTAGTAGGTGGGCTTGGGTGTGAAAGTAGGAATGAGTAATACCTTCTATTTGAGAATAGTTATCGAGCTTACTCATATAAGTGAAATTATTTTTGCAGTCATATCTTTTTAATCTTCTTTTGAATGCATATGTTGAGGTTAGTAACATTTCCACAATGTGCTCTCTCTATTGACCAATGCATTTCTGAATATAGTTCCATGACAAGCTCATTGTATGTATTAGTGAGTTCGTTTTTTTCCAAAACTATGACGTTATTTCATGTGACTCTCAACATTTGGAATTCAGGATGTGTCACTGATTTCAGTGATAGTAGGCCTCTCTGCAAAAGCATAGTAGCTTTAAGTGAGAGCAAGCCTAATTCAACTCTCACATATTGAATGGGACTGGATGGAGGGAGTTGCAGTATGGATCTTCAAAAGTGTCCTTCAATTCTGTCTAACAACGATACATCTCTGATAGTGAGTGCCTCGAGTCCATAGTAACAGGGATGAACCATTGGGTGTATAACATCACAATCCCTTTCAAGGAATATCCTGCAATATCAGATACAAACCTACGGACTAAAAATGTTATTTGCTTGGCTTGACGGATCTTGGCTTCTATTAGTGGGGTGTAATTTAAGCTACAATGCATGGCTGATACCTAGGTATTTATATCTATCGGTATGATGAATCGTGCCCCAACTCATGACCATTTTTGATTTCACAACTTTCTTAGAGGAAACTAACATTATTTGAGGTTTTTTTCCAGATTAATTCTCAGTTTGTGTTCAATTACGAATTGACCTAGCTCTTCTAATATGTCTTTAATTCATCTAAAAAGTATGGTCAACTATAACGAGGTTGTCTGCGTTAAGAATTGCCATGGCACGGGTAGACCTACATTTAGCCAGATAGTTTGCTTTCCCTCCTAATTGGTTAATTAGATTTGATAGGCACAGGTTAAATAGAAGGGCGGCTAGTGAGCAGCCCTGTTTTACTCCTTTTTGATCCTGATAGGTCTAGAAAGACGTCCTTCATTATCCAGGCAGTTCTGGGAGCTGTTATTGGTATGTAGGGTAATTATGATCTTCAATAACCAGTGTCGATTTTTAGTAGAACATGCAGGCGGTAGAATATGCAGAACGTTCTGTGTACTGAATGAATGCAAAATAAATACTAGGGATCCCGATTAATGGAATTATTTGCACGCAAAATAGTGTATTTACGTGCCATTCTGCATGGAAATCCCTGGTCGTCAATTCAAGAAATCAAATGCACAGTACTATTCCTGGATTTATGTGGAATTCGCATAGGCTCGTCATGTCTGCACGAGCCGTCGAGGGCCTTGCTTCAGAATACACTCAGAGCTTGGGGATGGAATGGGGAAGAACTTGCTAAAAAAATGGGCATTCCGAGGGATGGCCTTCAGGCAGTACCTCGCACGCCCACAATTGCATGGCACAAGATGTATTCATGGATCCGATTGCAGAACTGTCAGCCAGGAAAAGGCCACCCAAGTCCTTCATACGATCCGTCACTCGAAGGCAGGTCTAAGTACACTTGCGCATAGGATTTGCAACATGGAGATGGGGTTGCATGTCGGATTTCGGGGTGCATGTGCTTAACCGGGTTCCGATGTAATTAAAGATGCACATACCCAGTTTAGCAGGGTGCAAGAACAGTTTATGGGGGTTTGCATGAAGATTTCCAGAGTAATCACTGAGTTATGATTTTTTATACGCATGCTGTCGCAGAGCTGGATACAGTTACGTGGGAACCCGCGCACGGTCTCTGAGATGCAGGCCTGCTTGCAGGGGACCACACGCACCGTTTTGAGGCTGCATGTGTTTTTTGCCCAGGGGAGCGCACGCGGGTAGCTGTTCTGGCTGTTCCTGCCTTGTGTGTGGGTGTTTTGGGGATGTCCTGGCCGTGATTTGTGATTACGGTTACATTGCGCAATAAGTTCCATGAATACGCAGGGCGTGCCTTTTTCAGTCTGCGTGCAGGCTTGCACAGTGTCATTCTCGGTGCGCAGACCCTGCAGGATTTCTGTGCACATTTAAATGAATCGGGCCCTCAGTGCATTTGTGTAATTTCCCAATGGTAGTCAATACATCTTTTTTGTTATTTTATTATTTGTATACATAGTATTTGTGTACAGTGATATTCATATATGCAGTTGAGTAGCAAATTCATACATTTTAGAGATATGTCTTTGGTAAGTAGCCACAGCCAATAAAGAATACACAGTTCAGTAAATTAAGTTAATATAGACGGGGAGTGGTGGCGAGGATTCCTCCACTTGTTTTTCATCCCAGTGTTACATCAACATTTGGTTCAGTGTTGTTTCAAGAGTTCTTTCACCCAAATTATTTGAAGATTGTTTTTTAATCCAGGATTTTAATTAAGACAGTGTTGTGCACCACTTTATTGTGTGTTCTTTCATTCTCCCCCAGTTAGCCTTTTTCCATTCCTTCTGCAACACTTTAGTCTCTAGGGGCCTGATTTACAAAGTGTTTTTCAAAGGGACTGTGCCATTGTCAAACCCGTTTGTAAATCAGATGTCCTATTCAACCGTTATGTCAATATATAGACCAAGAAAGAGCAAGAGACTAATTTGAGTAACATGGTCTTGCAGCACTCAGAATATGATGCAGATAAAATGGTCTGGAGAGTATTTGTCTATAGAGAAAACAAAAGGTGATGGCTGGAAGGTTTCAAATTAATCTCAACCTCTAGCCCAGCTCTGGCGAACCCTTCAAACCATCATTCTTTGGCCTGCCACGCCATTACAGAAAGGGGAAAAACCATTTGCAAATAAGGCTTGATGTCACCCCAAAGTGTCAGACAAGACAGAACTGCTTAGTCACATCCCTTCTGCACAAGTATCCCCAGACATGTTTCGGACTCATTTGGCATCATAAGTGAGGTGCAGCTTGTGTCTCTAGGCCTAGCAGGCTTGGGACCCACGTCTGGGCATACACGTTCCACTTGGAGTGACTTAGACAAAACAAAATGTGATGGCTGGAAGGTTTAGAATTAGGCTCAACCTCTTGCACAGCTCTGGGCAACCCTCCAAACCGGGACCAAGCCCAATTTGTATGTAGTCTTTTTACTTTCTATAATGGCTTGGCAGGTGAATACCAATGGTATGGAGGGTTGCCCAGAGCAATTGACAGAGGTTTTAGATTAATTTGAAACTTTCCAGCTATCACCTCTTTCTTTTGCATTTTCACCCCGACTATGAACGGTATATCTAGATATGGGGTCCGTGCCTTCAGGGCCCCACATCCCTTCAGGGCCCAAGCTTCCCTTCACAGATGATGCCCTATGAGTCTGAGACATGTCTGGGGATGCAAGCAGAAAGGATGTGACTTAGCCGTTCGGGCTAAACTGCTTCTTTGGGTGTTGAACCAAGCCTGATTTCCATATGGTCTTTCCCCTCTCTGTAATGGCTTGGCAGGTGAAGAATGATGACTGGAGGGTTGCCCAGAGCAATTGCCGGACGTTTTAAATTAATTCTAAACCTTCCAGCTATGATCTCCTTGTTTTGCTTAGTTTGTTCATACCCAACACCTAAGCAACAACATAGTTGGCTTCACACTGTGATACTGCATGTAAACACCTCTACAATCTGATATGCCCAGTATAAAATTGTGCAGACTCAGTGAAGCAGTGCACAAGATAATGGGCCTCCTTACGAGGAAGGCGGCCACGGAATGAACAGTGGCGGTAAGGGACCGGCACCATTGATTCATGGCTGCCCTATTACGAGGTCTGCAGCGGGTCCCGCTAAGGGTGTCTGGTCAGACCAGGCGTCCTTAGTGTGACCCGCTAGCAGACCAGGATGCTAACAACGGGGCCGTCATTAACGTTCCCATTCTTAGCATCCTCCCCATTCCCATTGAGCCCTACGGGGACTCAAATGGGAATGGGAATGTACCGGGTCCGGGTCCCGCGAAAGGGAATTACTGGGCCCTCCAATGTCAGAATGGCCCGGTAATTCCCTATTTCTGGAACCCAGACCCAGTACCTAAAAACTAAAACAGCATGGCTACCTCCAAACTCGTAATGAGGCCCACTGTGTCAAGAATGCTATAAAACATGAAAGACAAAACTGGATTTAGCAAGCAGTGGCAGCACCAATCTTTGTGAAAATCTAGAGGACAGGGATCTTCAACCTTTTGCTCTTCAGGTGTGTTGGTCTATAATTTCTACAAGCTCTAAACAGCATAATCAATAGTGAGGTATCAGACAAGTCTCAGTCAAAAACAACTGAAGGGCCACAGTTTGCATGCCTTTGCTGTAAGCAGCCATGCCCCATTTTCATAACCAACATGTCTTGTATATTGCAGAGATTTCTGGTAATAAGCATGACTTTTCAGGAAGATTTTCAGGCAGAAGGGCGTGTCCTAAATCTCAAATGTGATAAGAATGCAGATGTAGCGCACCTTGATGGCTCCAATAACTTATTGACTTTCAGACAACTGCTTTTTTCAGGCATAAGTGCCTGTGCCAAAGTTGCCTTCATGTGGCAAGAAATAATAACACACAGAGAATGTGTGTCTTGTCATGGTAGTGGAGTACTGTATATACATCCCTCAACAAATGGTAGAAAGAAAATGTCATGCCCATGTGTACTTTCAATTCCAGTATTTGTTTTCTCTCTATATAGGTGAAAACTAATTGAAATAAACACCCACAATGGCTGAAAAATCACCTGATTAATGAACACTGATTGTGCAGAATGTAAATAACTGTACAAATTGTATTTAGACTGGGATGGGAGTGTGCAGACATTCACTGTTCAGGAAACAACATAATTTGTTAGGTAGGGTGCGGTGAGACAGCGACCAAAACGTACGGTTTAATAGTGAAGTTAGTCGGACATTTTGGAGGTGCGCACATCCATCAGTGCGGCTTGTCACACATCGCGTATGCAGGTTCTGCAATCCATCCAGCCCTCTGCACCACGCTCTTCAGCTCTGTCCTCCCGATTATCACCACATTTCACCCACCACCTTTCATCATGCCACACCACAGAAGCAACATAGACCACATTTCACCCACCACCTTTCATCATGCCACACCACAGAAGCAACATAGAAGTGTCACATGGTGCACTATCTGATCTGCTCCAGAGCCCATCTGTTAAGCCTGTCTTTTAAGGTTCCTGAGCTATATGACATTGGATGGTGTGGTAGGGTGCTTCACTTAGATTGCAGTTTCCCCTGCTCTGATGCCACTGTATTATGTATGTTCTGTTTTGGTGGTTGTTTGTTGCCTCCATGCTCCAGACAGAGGATGAAAGAGGTTTGCAAACTTTTCTGACAAGCTATATAATATAATTGCTAGCTTAATAGGCTAATAGTAAGGGGGAGGTTGTGTAGATGAAAATGAATGTGAACGAAAATGAAAATGAGTAAGGAGCGAGGCACAACATAGATGCTGTTTAAAGTGCCCAAAGTTACTGTTATATTGTTAGTTATGTAGACCCTCAAAAAAACGCAAACATAATGAGAAGGCCTCGAATTGTAGCAAATACTACCGTATTGCAAATGCAAACTAATGTCTGGGAGGGGCAGTCAGTCTCATGAGACCAAAAAACTGAAAACTATCCATTTCTGTACAACCTAAACATTATTTTTAACGACATTCTAAGCATCCTATTGGCTCCTCCCTACATTAAATCTAAGTCGCAGGTACTGCCCTGTTCTAATTGGTTAGTACATTTCCCTTTTCTGATTGGATAATACAATAACAGGTTACATTTGGATGTGCATCCCACGGGAGATGACCTAATCAAGTGCAGTCAGCACAAAGAGCAAAATCTGCCATCCCCAGCAATAAACAAAATATAAAAAGGCCATTCTCCTCTGTGAGACCAGATAACTTGGCATCCTGTGCTACTGTCCACATTTACAGCTCTCCCACGTTAACGCCTGTCCTCATTACTATCACATACTTGTCTGTCTAGGCCAAGGATGAAAACAATGTTTTCATTGTGTGGTCTACTCCCAAGGGAAAGATTTCATGATGAGGTGTACCTGAGGCCTGACTCTTAGAATGATAGTTAATACCTGTGATGTCAGTCCATTCCTCGACTTACTCGGCATCTCAAAGGATCTCTTGGCAGAAACAGAATCTAATTCAAAATGTCAGAATCACTGAAACAACATGGCAGAATACCCAGAGGCCTAACATTTGATATAATGGTTAATATGTGTGCTACCAGTTCACTCTGCCACATACTTAGCAGTCCATGGACTCTCTAAAGTGATGCACAAACAAGTCATACTTCAATAACAATGGCAAAAACACTCATGTTAATAGCAATCCCTGAGCTTATATTTTCTCTTACGTTTAGGACATTGCACACCCCATATTAACAATTAGTGGGGGGCAAGGGTTGATCAAGTCTGTACCAGGAATTCAAGCTATTGTTGGTTTGAGCTGAATTTGGTACTTGGGGATGGTAATCTGGAAGGCTGCAAGCCTGTTATCCAGCCCATCAGCTTTGCAAAAGCTGCCATTTTCCCCAATGCTGTGTGGGATACCTCAGAGCTCATAGCAGCAAGTTCCTGATGCGGAATGTATGGGGCGGAAATGGCCGAAAAGATCAAATCTAAAATGCTGAATGCACTTTTAGTGTGCATTCGGCATAGTAGATTAGATTGAAGCCCATAATACCAAACAAGGGAGGAGGGGGTGCAGCGTTGTACCTGATCCCGCAAGTTCGGTATTATGGGATAGGGGGTTGCGGGGGTGACCCCCGCATACATTAGAGGCAGTGCATGAGACAAATGGGCAAAATCCCAAAAGATCGAATTACAAAATGCGGGCAAGTGGGCTCCGTAATTTTGTAATTTGATCTTTTGGGATATGTTATATTAACGTACATTCGTTTGAGGCTGTGATCTGTGGTGTTGGTCCCCTGCATTTGCTTGAGATAGCAAAAAATAAAGAAAACTAATAATTAACATCTTTATTATCCCTTCCCTCAAACACACCTAATGTTGTGATGAGGATGAAACTGGATATTAGAACCGTAGGGTTTGAGGCTAGATCAAAAGCCTGTTTATATCGGTCCTAACAATGGAGTTTCTCTCTCCTTAGCCTCTCATATGGAAGCTATGGAAGATATACTCACATTGCAAGTGTCAATGCCATTAGCATCTCTGCGCACATGTGGGAGATGAGTGCATCCCTGTATATGTGACAAGCCTTGCAGCATTTATAAAGCTAGGGAAGCAGTAATGAAGCAACAGGTTAAATATAACTTTACTGTAAGTATTATAACGGCACCTGTGACAAGTGAAGAATTGTAACTCTTCCTGACAATGAATAATAGGTCTAATAATACTCAATGAGACGATGTGCCAAGATTTGTCACCACCACCACAATTTATTTATCTAGTAGTGTGTGCACCTTGGATGACACGTGTTTCGGCAATCTGAAGATGACACGTATGACAGACTAAGCGGAGATACTGGGATCTAACCCATTAAAATATGAAAGAAGTAGAGAGACCACAGAAGTTGAATGATATACCCACTTATGGTCAGAATCGAAAAGTAAAGACATATGCCGGAATTGGAAAAAGACAGATTGCCGAAACATGTGTCATCCAAGGGGCACACACTAGTAGATAAATAAATTGTAGTGATGGTGCCAAATCTTGGCGCATGATCTCATTGAGTATTATTAGACTTATTTTCAAGGAGCAGTATTTGGCTTTTCGCTGTTATACTCTCTTCAGGCGCGACAAGAATCATACTAATAGCAAAACAAAAAGGAATAACAACAGAGGAGTCTCCGAGCAGACCAGTGTAAAGATAAAAGCCCCTGGTTTACTTTAATTGACAATGAAATGTAGTATGGGGTTAGACCAATATTTACATGAGTTGCAACATTTCTCTGTCAATAATCTTTACTTGAAGACAAGGTTCCTGACGTGGTCTAAAACTACTGCTAATAATGGAAGTATGGCAAGTTCTATCAGAGGAAATCGGACCCAATTTTTTAAAATATTTTGTCTAAGGTACAATTCCTTGAGGATAATCGTTCTTGTTCCACTGTTCTGTAGCTGCAATGTTTCTGTTTGTTGTAGGGGCCATTTGCCAATGATGATTACAAATCTCAATTATTCAGAAACTGGCTTGTAAAGCCACGTGTCCTTTTAGGCTTTTTGGATGGGAAAGCTGGAACATCTCCATGATGCATGCAGGGTTTTAAATAACATATGTATCCTTTCTTATTATGTGTTTGGTTGAATGCTACTTATATTAGAAAGGGTATTATACTTCACGAACACTTTATATGTGTGAGCAGCTGCGGATAGTCATAATCTACATCTTTTATGAACATTTTGATAGTATGTTTTTATAGGCTATCGTGCTGATATTTGTTGTCATAGCTATGTGTGTATTTTGTATGGCAAGTGTGAACTATTTGATTTTGTGTACGTTTTGTGCTTGTATAGCTGACACATAGACATACAGCTGTTGTGACTGACCAACTGAATATTAGAGCCTGCATGAAAGGTGTCACAGTGCACAGTTGTAAATGTGTGTACATTTTTAGAACGTTTGGGTAGCTTGCGTGTCAGGATTTTGCTCTTTACTGTTAACTCGCTTGCTTTATTGTTAATTAATCTCCTTTGGGATTGCTGCCAAAAATAGCATTTCACGTTGCCTGGCCTACAGATCTATCAAAGTAGCTCGAGGAGCTGCCATTCCATCCATCGGACACTGTATGGACATTGACACGTCAGGCAATACTGCCAGAGGCTTTGCATGTGATGCCTGATGTAGCCCAGCTGCAGATCTGAGCACGCGAGCTCGTGAATTGCATCAAGAAATGTGCAGGGTCAGGCATCCCTCTGCAGCCAAAATGTGTTTACAGCTCAGGAATTTGCTCTCATTAGTGACTATAAATTAGATGCATAATAAGCTGAGCAATGGAATTCTGGTTAATACATGTCTAACCACCTCATTTTGTTCTGAGCCTGGTCCCTGAAGGACAGGTAAACTGCTCTGATGAATCCAGTGGCCAATAAACAGAGGAAACACTATGCAAGTCCTTCAGAAGCAAATCCATTATTTGTTGAAGCCAGGGGACTACTTCCACCATACATGGTCAGCAACTATTTTGAAAATAAGCCTTTTCACCCAGAAGGATAGTAAACGATAAAGATGTGTTAAACACTATCCAATCAGACTAGTATCTGGACAATTGAAAAGAGCCATTTCATGTTCTGAACCACATTTTTCTTTTTTTCTTGAGTAGGTGTTTTGTCAAAATACAGAAGTCCAGTCCTCAAAATTAAGTCAACGTCGTATTTTCAGAATAGCCACACAAAATAAATGTGAATGCAGAGAATCTTAATGAGAGCTTATTAGTGGAATCTATGTGATCACAGTGGCGCCCATAACTGTGCCGATGAAAATGTTGACGCCAATTATGGAGCGATACAGTGAGCAGATAGATCACTTTGCCCGCATCACAAGGCCCGCATTTCCCTTCCTGACCCCTCCACCAACCCACCCCAACCCACTTACCTTTACGGCAGCACACTTCTGTGTGAGCCGCTAACACCCCGCTATCCCTGCGGCATCAGTTCCTCCTAATAACGTTGTGCAGAGCTGATGTCGTAGGGTGCTTTTCTAAGAGTGCCCTGGGACCAGTTCCTTTGGTGACGGTGCGCTATACAAGTACCGCTAACATAACATAACATAACATAACATTTTTTTATTTGACTTTGTTGTTTACTGCAACCCCCAACTCCCGTTAATGCACCCAAGGAGTGTGGGGGACACCCCAGGCAACCCTCTCTCAGCTTGGGCACAGCTATGGGAGTCAATATTTTGTGCACCCCAAAAGTCGCAGTGACCGTGGGGGCGCAGTCATAATGGCGACATTTTAGTATGTTTCCTATTAGGGAGTATCCTGAAAACGTGGTTTGGTCAGGGCCTTTGAGTGTCAGATTTGGACAGGACTGAGATGCACTTTCCTTACATTGAAAACACATGGACACATTACCCTTGCATGGCCATTTTAAAGAACAGATTGTTCCACCAACCAATACCAGTTGACAACATTTGCTTAATGAAAACACACGTCAAAAAAAGGAAAAAAAGAATTTACTTTAAATATTGGACAGTATTGCACGAGTGAAAGTGCAATTATCACCAGCGCAAACAGTGTCTTGGTGCAAAAAAAAAACATATTCCTTCAATGCATTTCCAAAGCCCTCCATCTAGAGTAAACATCATCCTAGTACAAAAACTCATTGAAAAAACAAGTTGTTTCTACTAGGAAAATATCTTTTGCACTGGAGCTAATAGAACTTGAAGGTTTTCTGTAATACTAGCCCTCCATGGCAGAAACGGGTATGTTTCTTTATTGTCAAGTGGCGTAAGTCAGATGCTTTCCTTGTTAACAGATTAAAAATGGATGGTTCCATTGCATACAGGGGTGGACTGGCCTATAGGGAAGTCTGGAGATATCCCGGTGGGCCTCTGCACCCTGGGCCTCTTTTGTGTGGTATTTCCAAATTTTCCCATAGGAAAAGGATTGGGCTTGCTGAAAATGTGTCATATGGGGCCACTTTGAACATTATTTCCAGGGCCTCTTCTGGTCCACAGTAATTATTTCCAGGGCCTCTTTTAGTTCCCAGTCCACCCCTGATTGCATGGCCGCCGGAGTAGTATCATGATGCAAGTGTAGAAGTACAGCCACAGTTCGGCCATGCACACTCACATTTTGCGAGTGCATATACACTTACACTGGTGAAAATATAATGTTTTATGTGCAAACTGTCTTTTGCATATCTGCACGTACACTCTGGTATCCAGTGATATTATTGAATAGATAACAAAACACCACATTTGTATTAAAAACATGTATGGGTGGTGGGGTAAGGGATTAAAATGGGTGGGGAGGGAGTTCGGTTATAAACCTAGGGAAACGGGCTTGAGGGAATCCCCCCAAATAAATACATTTTAAAAAATCAGTTTTTTAATCTGTTTTTATTTTGTTTAAAATGCTTCAGTTGTAACATGTTTTGATAAAATTGCATGGAACCGTACTTTATCACCAAATCTTGTACCATAGTATTCACAAGTCAGTTAAATCCGGTAAAGGTGACTCACTTTATTGTATGCAGTGCGAAAGTTATTTGCTCAATTATTTTCAGTGAAAAATAATCTTTGAAGAAAACAAAAGAGACATACAAGTAAGGCTGATTAAAGGAAAAAAAAATATGCTAGGCAGGTAAAATTCCCCCAAATGGTGTTTGTAATACACAAATGGGAATTGCTGTCCTCAGAAACTCTGATACTTTCAGATCTTTTTTATCTAAACCCAGGTGTGGAAATAAAAGTCCAAACCCTTTCCTGTATCCAAAGGCAATAGACTGGGTTTCTTTTCTTTGTGTCCTTGGATAATTCAATATATGCAGCAAAAATGGCACTAACAGAACTAACATGGGGCACTTGGTGTAAAATCAAGTGCATGCAGATCCTGAAGACCTTCCTCTTCTCCCCTGCCTTCTCTCTGCCTCTCCCCTGCTAACCCCTGCTAACCTCTGCTAACCACCTGCTACCTCCTCTGACTGATCAGCTAGCTTGACTGGTTTCCTGGATCACCTCAGAACCTTACAGGTTCCAGGCATCCACACCATTCCCTTCACTGACTCCGGGCCCCCGCACGACTTGCTGCACTACGCACTTCCAAAGAAATAACCCTCTGCACTCAACCTGGCTCTCCTGGACTAGGCACACTTATCCGTTCTCCCATCTGTCGCACTTCCTGTTTGCGCACTTGCACTGACTGAATGCACCCAACCCAGTCATTTCAATGTGTGTCTGCCCCTTTTCTCCCCTTCTCCCCCCAGCATTGTGCAACTGAAACACATATGTTAATGGTACATTATAAAATGCCCAACCAACTTAATCTCTCCACTCCCCTAATGTCAATGTCTACTTGTTTTCATTAGCAAGAAATGTCCTCTAACATGGCTTTTGAGTTGTTATGCACCTCCACCTCTCCACCCTTCTCCCTCATACCAACACTACTTGTCACGCACTTGAACTACTGTCAGTATCCGTGTACCCCCCTCCTCCCTCCATTCCCTGCTTTCCCCCACTATCTGTTGATGCACTTGAACTAGAAGAAAGGTCAACAGGCCTAGCATGCTTATTATTATTGTATATCATTTGGAATTCTCCAAGGCCTTATGAATGAGTGTATCCCATGTTCCCCCCAATTTAGAGTGCTTTAAAACACTAGTTTTGTGTCTAAGTGCTTTATACATAAACAATACCATACATGCTTTATACTTAGGGCCTGATTTACAGAGCGATTTCCAATGGGATTGTGGTATTATAAAACTCTTCTGTGAATGAGGCCGTTAATAGGGAATCCGTACAGTTAATCCCTCACGCATTCTAGAAGATTATAGAAAAAACTAGCATATTAAGACATTCCTTAATCTGATCCGAGATTGATTTACCGCGGCGCAATCCATAACACATTCTGGGGTTCCTTGGTGACGGCATTCTACACAATAAATGAGCATGTCAGAACATTCCCTAATCTAATCCGAGATTTCAACACACTACATGAATGTCTTATTTCTGGGAAATGTATCTACCAATATCTGTTGCACCCCTCTAAAATATAAGGAGGTCTACTAAAACACCCTTCTAGATGGTGGCCCATACTTGTGTCATAGTGGGGTTGATAAGCGGTAGTGAAGATGGTTTTGACACAAACATTCTCGAATCTCTTCAGCGTGCTTACACTCAATTTCCTTCATTTCTCCTACATATAAAGCAACAATACCATTCTCCAAATTATCTGGAAAGAAACAAACTAAGAATTGCTCTTAAAAACCGATGGCTGTAACACTTGCAGTGGCCTTCAGTTGCCAGAATTTGCTGCGTAAAATAAATAATCTCTTGTGGGAGTGCAAGTGAGTGCTGCTGCATCTCTGGAGTGACCAATGTGGCTACGTATGGGAAGGAGCAGATGCACCTGTTGGTCTGCTTGACATTGGATACATTTAACCATTGATGATTGCCCTAAACTTAGCATTAATGTCCCTGCGGAATACAATGGCCAACCGCTTGGAGATGTCCTTGAGAGTGGCATTTTGGGGAAATGGGATTTTCTCTATTGAGGTTTCACTCTCCACTTAAGAGCCGGGTTAGATGCGAGATATGGTAGGTGGTCGACATACTTGTTTAAAGGGAAGTTCTCGTTATTTCAGATCTATCAGTGGATTATAGGTTACCATTTGATAAATGATTTTTATATATATGCAATTAGGAACATGCATTATCCTGCCCTGAAGAGCTAGTTGAAAACCTTGGGGAACTCAACACTGAACATGGTATTTAGAAGCCCATATCTCAAGGGATTTAGGTTCGAAGTATAAGAGGTGAAAAGGATAAACATTCCAATCAAGAATACAATCTTAACATACACTGTGATCTGGAAATCAGTGGCCTTTAAACCCCCTTCATCCCAAAACAATGAAATTCAAGAATGAACATGTACACACTGCCATAAAAAGCATACTTAAGCCATTTGTATTTTCTTAAGAAGCGTTGGTATATATGAACCTAATGAATCTGAATTACCTTTGATGAAAACGCTAGTATCACCCTCTCTCAAATGCCAGGGGTTGTAATGGCTATATACACTGAGGGTGAGGGAATTGTCCACACTGATGAAAGCCCTCATGCTCATGTTAGAATCCTGAATGACACAAGTGCCTTAACATTGATGCAGGATATGAATAGCTGGTAATGCCCCTCCACCCCTGCAAGGTGTATATATCTATAAGCATTGAGAACACACAAACTGTAGTTCTGATTCTGCTTTGTTTGGTTTGCACACACCAAATTCCATTAAGAAAATCTAACATCTAACAAAGATGGGTAGGAAAGCCAAGTGGTATGTCTCTTTTGAATGCAATACAAAGATCTCAGGCAACTGATGTAGCACAATAAAGGCCACAAACTACTGGGCCGTCCATACCTGAGCTCACACAAGATGAGTGGGCCCAGGGGCTAGAAGGCCCCAACGGTCTCTGGAAGAAGGAAGACATGAGGGCAAACAGTCAGTAGGTCTGTGTGTGTGTGTGTGTGTGTGTGTGGGTAAGTATGTGTATGTGGGGGGTGCACTACGTGTATGTATGTGGGGTAGGTTGCTATGTATATTGATATGGGGAGGAGACATGATGTATGTGTGGTGAGAAAGGGAGGGGAGTGTAAAATGTTGCTTTGAGTGGGTTGATTGATTTATTGATTGAGGTATTTATTCTATGCGACTAGACAAACCTATTTGTATCAAGGCACATATGGATACATGGATGGGCTGTTGGATCCCAACTATGGAGGGTCAGGTGACCTCTTGGGTCAATCGAACCAAGAACCATGATTTGAACAGAAATATTTTAATTTTTTTACTAAATGAGGTCAGGGAGTCAGATTTTCTAAGTTCCAGCAGGAGGCTATTCCATATAATCGTCCAGAACACTGAAAATCGGCAGTTACCATGAGATATGCATTGGGTCGGTGGAATGGCCGACAGGAGCTTATCTTCTGATCTTAGAGACTGAGTAGGGCAGTGCGGCTTTAGTTTTTCCAACGGGTATAGAGGTGCTAGGTTATTCAGGCATGTGTAGATCATGCAGCCAATTTTTAACTTTATCAGGTCCTCCACTGATAGCCAATGGACAGACCGGCACACACGAGCGATTGGTGTAGATTTTGTTACCCTAAAAATTAATCTAACCCCTGCATTCTGCACTTTTTGCAGTTGGTGGATTGTTTGGTGGGAGCCCCTTCCAGCAACCTGTTGCAATAACCAGATAAGAATTGACAAGGGCTCCCACAATGGTGGCATGATAATTCTGAGGCAAATAGGACAGAGCCTGTAGAAGAAGCTAAAGACCATAATAAAAGGCTGCCTAAACCTTAGCAGGAAACCCTTCCCATCCCAAATCATTCTGCCAGATGAACCCCATTTTCTTGACTCTGGATGCACACATTAATTCTAATCCCCCAAAGAATGAAAGGGGATGGTCTCTATTTTCACCCAGGAGGTGTTCTGGGCCAAACAGGATCACCACTGTCTTCATTGGGTTGAGTTATAACCAATTTGTGGTGATCCCACAATTTTCAGTAAATCTCCCAATGCTGGAGAAGATGTGGGTAAAGGTCAGTGGTCGAAGTGTACAAAAAGAAGTAGTGGAACTATATTCCTTACTGGTCTGCACTGCTCCCCACAAACCCCATTGCCACGCCCCCTCCCATGCACAATACAAACCCCAAAACACATGTGCCTGCTGTTTAAGGGAACGTCCAGTGCAGTGAACTCAAAGTGTATGTTTCAACTTCTTCCTACACTGTTATTTTAAAACAAAACCGTTCCGGAACGTTTCTTTTTAAAAGAAAAGTATAGGAACAGTAAAACTTAATTAAAAGAAGTAGAAGAGCACTGCTCCCGCCCACTTCGACTGCTGGTAAAGGTGTGAGGGTTCTGCCCAATTTCCTGGAATGCATCTTTCAAAGGGCGGCCTAGAGGCATAGAACCGGTCATACATGTAGAGTTCCTTCGCTATGTCCATGGGAGCAGCGACAATGAAGAACAGCTGTTAGGGACGAGAAAAGGATGTAAGTGTGGGCCTGGGGCTGGCAAAGAAATGTGTGTCATGGTTTGAGAGGCAATTGGGGACAGTGCAGTGGCGAAAAAGGTGGGAAATATGTTTGCTGGGGGTCAGACACCTGTGGCCTGCATGGACCAAAGACTTTACCATATAGTAAAGCCTACAATCATGACCACTGGATTGGCTGACTCTTCTGCCCTGATTACAACATTAATTGTGAGAACACAAACTTTATATCTGTACGTGAGCGATGGGCCTTAGCATTGTGTTACAAACAGGGTGTTCAATTTTATACACATCACAGATCACTCCATAGGTCTCCAAAGTCTTGTGGTTCTGGATACAGCATTGGATTGGTGTGACCTTGCTTCAGCATCATAAGTACAATGTTAATGTTGATGTTTGTATGCTGTTTGGTTCTATTTCAATACAGTTTATAACCCATCTATTGATTTTTAGTATGTGCAATGTCTACACTAATGACAGAATAATCTTAATTGCTTAGTTGACCTGACCATAGTTAACCTCAAATGGATTTATTGATTGGTTATGAAATTATAATATGTTTCTTCTTACGACATAGCTCATAATTGACAGACTATGTGTACAGCTGTACAATGGGCCTCATTACACGGTAGGGGGTAAGGGTTAACGGTCACCAGTAAGGGTACCGGTGACCGTTAACACTTACCGCCTTATTACGAGGTCCCTTTGCGGGTTGGTACTTTAACTCCTGCTTTTAGCAGGTGTTAAAAAACGAACCCGCAAAGGGACCTTGGTGCTAATTACGGTGCCGCAATTTGCGGTACCGTAATTACCGCCTTCCCCATTCCCATTATGCCCTATGGGGGCAAAAATGGGAATGGGGAAGGACCTTGGTGAATGGTGAATTACCGCCCGCTCACCTTGGAGTAGGGCGGTAATTCCGACATCCACCAAGGCGGACACAGTAAAATACCGGCGGCAACCATGGCGCTAATAGCGCCATGGTTACCGCCTACCGTGTAATGAGGCCCAATGTCTTTACTCGTTGGCTTCTTAAATTGTTGTTTATTATGACTCAAAATATCACCCTTCCCTCTAGGTGAGTAGGCTAGGCCCCTTAAAGGAACAATTGCAGCTTGCATAGTTTTACCAATCTCAGTCCACGGTTTGGCATTTAGGACCACCGTTCAATGTTGTGTGATTGTTGTGCCCTATCCTCCACCCTCTGGCTCTGTTTTGCACCCAGTCTTTCTTCCTTGACGTCTTTACAGAATGTTGCTGTATTCTTTCTTTCCCTGATGTTATAGTTTAATTTGTCAAACAAACAAGTAAAATACAACATACTGTATACATACATGCTGCAAAAAGTCCACATGCAAATCATTAGGACTTCTAGCTTAGACAATGATGGGAGTCTGCAATACACTATTACTCTAAGTTCTATTGGGCAGTTACTAGCAAACAGTTTAACCATTTTTCTTCTGAGTATGGTTTAGATTTCATTTGCGACGCAAACATTTTTCTAGATAATCTTATAAGTGTGCCATGCTAATTTTCTAAAAGCCCTGCTTTTTAAAAAAAAGTGTCCAGGTCTTTTTGATGGGTTATTTTTTCCAGCAGAAAAAATACTGATCACTGCATTTCTGCTAGCCGCTCTCCATGGGGAAATGAATCCGGAATGGATGGTGGGTGAGGTATGGTGAAATGAGTGGTGAAGGGGTTTGCCGCTAATAACAAAAAATAAAATCGGAATACTGCAGGTGGTGTTTTTCCTTGCTGCCAGAAGTCAATTGACACCTTTCCCTGAACCACTTTTATATTGAAGGTGTATTGTTGTACCCCCATCACCTCTTGTGCCACACCCAAATGACCAACACATGATCCCAGGATTCCTAACCAAGACCCTAGCCCAGGGACACAGTAGCATGTTTGAGCCAAACAGGAGCAGGAATTTTCCTCTTGGATCTTTCTAGTGCATCTCCCTGCAAACATGGCAACCATGTCTCCCGCAGAAAACATATTCTTCCGATGCATTTTTGACCTAAGCCATAGTCAGACTCTGAAACTCTTGTGTACGAGCGCGATAGAAATAAAATATCAATATCAATAGCACTACGGCAGAAAATGCGTTAGACAATCTTTATTATTTTTTTTTTTTTTTGCATTACGAAAATGTTTGCCCTAGTGGCAATTTCACTTGCACTAATGCAACGCTTCTGTAATATGCTTCTTAGTGTGTACAGTGTGCATAAAAAACTCCAAGCGTAATTCGCTAATCTCAAAAACAGCCAAATAATGATCAACAAAATGCTTAATAGTTTCAGAGTGTGCAGAGAAGAAGATATGTGTCTTCTTGCATTTACATGCCATCGGTAATCAAGATTTGAGATCAGTGGAAAAGATGTACGGAAATTGCTGGACCCCTTCCATTAGAATCTGCTACATTTCGGACATACTCTCTGACCTCTGCCACTTCATATACCAATGCTACTACCTCCTCCTTCCAGCCCCATCCATTTCCCACTCCTGCCTTGTGTCCTCAAGTCTTTGTTGACTTGCTCAGGTCTATGGGAGATATGTTCTGCTAAATTAACTTTTTTTGCATCCTTCAATCAAACCTTTGCCACTTATGAAAACATTGGGGGTCATTACGAAGTAGGCGGTAAGGAGTTAAAGGCGCCGATAAAGGCGACAGAGCCGTCAACCCCTTACCGCCTCATTACGAGTTCTGCTTGCGGGACCCACTAAGGCCGCCTGGTAAAACTAGGCGTCCGTAGCCGGTCGCGCAAGCAGACGAGGGGGGTGCTATCAACGGGCCCATTATTAACAGGCCTGTTGTTAGCACCCTCCTCATTCCCATTGACCCCTATGGGGGCTCGTATGGGAATGGGGATGGGTTCCTAGAATGAGAAACTACTGGGTCCTCCAAGGTCGGAATGGCCTGGTAATTCCTCATTCAAGGAACCCGGACCCGGTACCCGGTAAGGGGGTAGCCATGCTGCTAATAGCGGCATGGTTTCCACCTACCTCGTAATGACCCCCATAGTGTCCATTTTAGTGAATCACTTTATACACTGTTCTCAAAATATAAATATGAGCAATGAGAAGAGATTTGAATGCAAACATTCCACCAAATATGCAATATTGCTTCAAGTGTGGAATGGTATATAATAGTCAACTTTTAAATTGTTTTGACCGTGAGTATCTATTTAAAGAGATTTATTTGTAGGGATGTTCCTTGCATTTAAGGAGCTGCTATCCATTCAACTCTGTAAACAATGTAATGCTATGGGAAACACTAGTGCTGCTAGGAATCCTTGAGCCCCCGAATGCCAAACTGCAGCAGATGATTCTAGATATGTGTGCATATGTTTGGTATAGTATGTTATAATTACACAGGCACATGAACCCCGTGTTTACTTCAAATGGTGGAGTAAAGGTGCAGTGCCTCATGGATCATGTCTATAAATAGAGTGGTCAGTAGTTTGCAGTGTTCAAAATATGATATTCCTTGCCGTGATCACGGTATCTTAATACAAAAATAGCGAATGACATTTTAATGACTAGAAAATACTGAAAACATATCGATAAAAAAAATAAAACAAAGATATGTGGGGGTGAGGTAAGGGGTTAAATGTGGTGGTGAGGGATTGGGGTGGAGTACTAAAACAAAGAAGTAAAAAGGAATTGTGTGTTGGGGAAAACCTACAATTAGTAAATAAGTTCAACAACATCTCAGCTGAGAATATGATTAACCTCATTAATCTAAAACTTTTTTCCAAAAATACATTTTGGGGCGTGAAGTGAATGTATTTGCACAGAAACAAATGTAAACATATTTTGACCACAATCAACTGACATGTTTTGTTGAAATACAGAGGTAATTGTCGGAAGGATACCAGTGATCTTCATAGCAGAGATGTAGAAGCATGAACATCTCCTACTAGCCAAACATCTTGTTGTTGGAATTATTTTAGATATGCTGGACAGAGCTCAGGGTAATGTTACCAGATAATGCTGTCATGCCCACACTGTTACCTTTGTTGGACTCTCTACAGTCTCATTGCCCCGTGGAAACTCCATCAAGTTCCATGGCTGAGTTTCCCTTCTGCATCATCATTGCCTCTCCTCAAAACACCTGGTTGCACTAGTTCCCTTTCTCTCCCATCCTCTTGTCCTCTTCCACTCAGTCGAGCTGGCAATTGGAGATGCAGAAGTGTTTTGAAATCATAGGTGACACACTGCCTCTCCCAGTGAGATTAATTTATATGTCCACTTTATGATTACCTACATTCACTCCCCTCCTTTTTCTTTGGACTGTCCATCAGTACCATAATGTACCGGTTCCAAGTGATAATATAGCCGTGAAAAAGTCACCAAGTAGTTAACTTTTTCCCCCCTGAGTCCTACAATGTGCTCCTCAAATATTCTAGGAGGGATATCATTATATAGTATTACCTCCAATACTAGAATATTTGGGGAAAGTGTTTGATTGTCTGGAGTGTGCATTTTTAGGGAAATGTTTCCACCTGGCGGCCATTTTCATGGTGGCATTATCACTGGGTGTACCTGAGTTAGAAAGTGGGTCACTATTTTACATCTCACCACAATTAGACATACTTGTACCACAGGACTAGGTTTACAATTGAATGCCAGGCAATCACTCTAAGATAGACTTTAGCAAATAGCAAAAAGATAAGCCCAATCAGACGTCTGGTCAAACCTAAACATCAATACTGCAACCTGCTCAAAGATAATCCAAGCACTGAAGGACATGTATAATACGCTGCTTGCACAACCACAACACATACTCCAACCTGTCTGGATAAATTCCCTGTAGCAACCCACAAGTATCCATGAGTGGGACATTCAAACTTTCCATGTAAATGCCAAAGATCAGAAGCAACAGCATTGTGTTATTCTTTTCTGTTCACTGTGCAGGAGATGTGGATGTTGCGGGAGACGGATTTTAACACATTCCAAGGGAAGAGGAATTACATATTGTAGCAGTACAACCCTTTCTTGAACCTCCCTTTATACTTCTAGAAATCTGAAAGGAGATACTGACAATACATGACGATGCAGATTGATAATTCTTGATATGCCCTAAACAAACTAACTTCATGCATTCAAATCTATTTAATTACACGTTCTATCTTTTCTTAATACATTTTTTAAAAAATCTTAATAACATGTAATGCAAATGTTCTTGCATAGCACAACGACTGCCTTATTAGAGACCTCTTAATTTGGGGTGATGTAAGAAGTGGAGGGGAAGTTAAAAGTAGCAGAGGGAGAAGCAACATGCAAAACCTAAAGTATGGTTTCATACTGATCAGAAGAATTAATTGTGTGTGTGCTTGTATGTTTTTGGTTGCGATGCAGTCAAGGCACTTGCAGTCTAAGGCCTGTTGAGAGCCTGCTCACCCCCTCATTCACTCTTCCTCACCGTGGGGCGAGGGCAGGAGCCCCCCCAGCACCCCAGCCCAGCAGAGAAGCCACGAGACCACGAGCAACACGGACAGGGCCTGCCTGACCCTGTCCCCACACGCCGCCTGACCCACGCATGCCGGGCGCAGCGCGGGCTGAAACCGAGGCTGAGCCTCGTGAAAATCAGCTGTAACCGCCGGCAGGCGGATCACGCCGGCGGCCAGCCAGGGGCCACGGACCCTGCCCTCACCATTCCGGCCGCAACAGCACACAACGGACTAGCCCCTGAGCCGAGGAGCATCTTCTGCTACACACGGTTCGGCCGTGCTTAGATCACCCTGCCTCATCGAACTCCCTCAAAGGCGAGGGTTGACATCTTTTCACAGCCAGGTATGCCCATCGTGCACACTCATTATTGCCAGCTGTACGGCGAGTTCTGAGGCGTAACGCTTCTTGAGTCTCGCCCGACCTCGTCAGATTCTTCCGCCTGGCCCAGCTATGGCGGGCGCATAGCGGCACCAGAGCGAGGCTCTGGCGCCCAGAGACCACTGTATTATTGCGTAGTGCCTTTTGGTCGCCCAGAGACCACTGTATTATTGCGTAGTGCCTTATGGTCGCCCAGAGACCACTGTATTATTGCGTAGTGCCTTTTGGTCGCCCAGAGACCACTGTATTATTGCGTAGTGCCTTATGGTCGCCCAGAGACCACTGTATTATTGCGTAGTGCCTTTTGGTCGCCCAGAGACCACCGTATTATTGCGTAGTGCCTTATGGTCGCCCAGAGACCACTGTATTATTGCGTAGTGCCTTATGGTCGCCCAGAGACCACTGTAGTATTGTGTAGTGCCTTTTGGTCGCCCAGAGACCACTGTATTATTGCGTAGTGCCTTATGGTCGCCCAGAGACCACTGTAGTATTGTGTAGTGCCTTATGGTCGCCCATAGACCACTGTATTATTGCGTAGTGCCTTTATGGTCGCCCAGAGACCACTATATTCTGACATCCTCTAGGCAACTAGCGCCTTGCACTACTAGAACCATCGCTGCTCAGTCTCGCCTCCCTCCACGTGCACTACAGAGTATTCCAGCATGCTACCAGGGCTGCACCACCAGATTAGCACACTACTACTCATAGGCGCACTCCTCGCCAATGCAATATATGAACGACACTATCTACACTCGTGCTTACCTAGCTCCAGCATCATGATGCAGTCCAACACAAATTCGACACCTCACCCCAGCCCCAACACCGCGCATCCTCACACCTCTACACCTAATAGCTGCACCAGACTGTGCAGACTGAGGACACGCACACTACCTAGGTCCTTCTCATCGCAACACATCCCAGCATCACTCAGAAACTATAGATTAGGTTCTCGCACATCTGTCTCTCACAACTTTGTGGGTAGGATTCCCCACATCCCCACACCGTGTTCCAACCTCGCACCCACCACTATACCATCCACCCCACCCAACTTCAAGCTGAAAAAACAAACGAAACAGCGGCCTCCCAACAGAAGTCAGGTAGCACCTACACTCAAATGCGCATTACTTAACACTCGATCGCTCACTGCCCATGCCTTAGAAATCAACGAGCTCATCTCCAGCTTCGACCTAGATCTGCTAGCCATCACAGAGACTTGGCTGCATGAAGCCTCAGGCCCCGCCATTACCCTAGCTGTACCAGTAGGCTACTCCATCCTTAGACAAGACAGACCTACAAAATCAGGGGGAGGGGTTGCCATAATCTATAAAGACATCCACCATATCAGGCCCACACCCCACACATGGGAAGGGAATGCAGACATACTATCGGCCAAACTATCCCTCTCTCACAACAACACCATTAACATTCACGTCATCTACCGGCCTCCAGGACTCCCAACCGATTTTCAAGGGCAAATTACGCATATTCTCAGCGAAAACCTAAAAAAATCCACCAAAACCTTACTCCTAGGTGATCTTAACCTAGGCTATAATGACCCAAAGGACAAAACAGCAACTTCCTTCCTCAAGGACCTCTCCAACCTAGACTTCACACAAAAAATCCTGACACCCACCCACTCCAAAGGCAGAACTCTTGACTGGCTGGCCGACCATAACTGTAACTCCTCTATCACATCCAACACATTCCTCCCTTGGACAGATCACAGCTGCATACAATTCTCTATCCCTACGTTACCTACCAGAAAAACACCAGTACATAAATCCGCCACCCTAGCCAGAAGCTCCAAAAAGTTAACTGCAGACAATCTACTCCCCCTTCTCAACACCCCATGCCTCGCCCCTCCTTTCCCTCAAGATCCTAACATCCTAGCAGACATACTCAAGGATACGCTCACCAATGCTATAAACTCCATCGCTCCTCTAGAAGAGAAAAAAGAAAAAAAATCCTTCCACTCAAACGCATGGTTCACAGAGGACCTCCAAGCTCTGCGTGACAAAAAGCGCCAAGCACTTAAAAACTGGCAGGCCAACCCATGCGACATCACCAAAGACTTATTCAAAGTCACTGCAAAAAAATACAAAACCGCCATCTTCAATGCCAAATCTGAATCATACAACCGTCGAATACTAGACTCAAAGTGCCACTCAAGAGAACTCTTCTCTATCTTTAAAGAGCTCACAGTGCCTCCCACTTCCTCTGACGAGATCATCAAGGATGAAGGCTGGTGCAACAGTATCCAAGCCGCCATGCTCAACAAAATAGACCTCTTACAAAACAAAATCCGCGACCACTACAATACCTTGCCAAAACAGAGTCGACACTTAGATTCCCAATCCCATAGCAAAACCACTAACATTCCCAAATTTGCCTTTAAAGAAGTTTCAGAACTAGAAGTCCTGGACATACTGAAACATCTGAAACCATCGACTTGCAAAGCCGATACATGCCCCCCTAAATTAATCAAGGACTGCGCTGAACCACTTGCCCCAATCATTACCGCATTCATTAATGCCTCATTCAAGTCCTGCTCTGTCCCAGACAGTCTTAAAGAAGCCTGGGTGCGCCCACTTCTAAAAAAGCCCACTCTCGACCCCACGATGCCTAACAATTACAGACCTATAACAACTGTCCCCTTCCTTCTCAAGATTCTAGATAAAGTGGCACACAGCCAAATCCAACTATACCTCGAATCTAACTCCATCCTAGGCACCAGACAGTCAGGCTTCCGCAAAGGTCACGGAACAGAGACTGCTTTGCTGGACCTAAAAAACCAAATAACCAAGATATTGGACAAAGGTAAACCCGCCCTTTTACTTCTCCTCGACCTCTCTGCGGCATTCGACCTAGTGGACCACAAGACCCTCACCTCACACCTCTCCCACTCCGCACATTTCTCTGACCAAGCCACCTCCTGGATAACCTCATTTCTTGAAGGGAGGGCCATGAAAGTCTTTTCAAACATTTCGAGCGCAACACCATCCATAATACACTGCGGTGTCCCTCAAGGCTCCTGTACAGCACCTACGCTTTACAATCTATTCACTAAGCCCCTATTCGAGAAACTTGATGCACTTGGGATTGCCTACACCAACTACGCCGACGACACCCAAGTGCTCCTCCCTCTATCAGGCTCATACCACAAAGACGCCCTAGCTCTAAAACTCATATATGCCACCATTCAAGCCTGGATGGCCACTAACGGCCTATGTCTTAACGGGGATAAGACTGAAATCCTTATCCTCGGCCAAAAATCCACACTGGCCAGGCTAGACAGCTGCTATGCCAATTTCAACATCGACAACTGCACTATCCCAGTCCTATCCTCTGTGAAAACGCTAGGGGTCTACATTGATGCAACCCTGTCCATGGACAAACAAGTTAGTGCCATTGTCTCCGCATCTGCACTAAGCACTAAACTCATCAACGCCATTAAACCATTCCTTTCCAAAGAAAACTGCCTTTCAATAGCAAGAGCTACCATAGGCGCTAAACTTGACTATTGCAATGCACTTCTAGCCGGCACCTCTGAAAAAAACCTAAACAAACTCCAGGTCACCCAAAATAACGCTCTAAGAGCAGCATTAAACATCTCCAAAAGGGACCACATCTCACTGGCAAGGCAATCAGTTCACTGGCTCCCTGTCAAAGAACGCATCACCTTCAAGGTACTGACTACTACCCACAAATGTATCCACCACACTGCACCATCATATCTCTCAGACACCATTCTCAGACAGACCTCATCCAGACCTACCAGACTCTGCTACACTAACCAACTCACTGTACCACGCATCCACAAGATTACAGCCGGGGGGCTGGGTTTCCCCTACATAGCACCAAAACTTTGGAATAATCTCCCCCACGCTCTAAGAGCAGAAGGCTCCCTCACAGCGTTTAGAAAAAAACTCAAAACCTCTCTCTTTAACTAAAATTCCTCTACCTACTGCCATTCAGGCACACACTGCTAACTATTGCTACTGCCCAAACTGTATGCATGTATGCCTCTGTATGCTGTAACTAAGACGCGCTTTCCCTGTAACCAGCGCTATTCTGTAACCAGCGCTATTCTGTAACCAGCGCCACGATGCCTCAGGGCTGATTCTGTGCGCTTAACAAATGCGAATAAATAAATAAATAAATAAATATGTGCTTGTAAAAGGGGGCAATTGGTATAAGTATTTTTCTTCTTATGCTGCAAGCGAGGTCTGCCCTAACAGCAATGATGGATTGAGAGATCTCAGAGTTATGTGTGCAACAAGCTGATGGAACCAGGGAAAGAATTGGATTTTGCGATTGTGTGCAGGGGAAGGGGTGCTGAATGGTATGCATCTGCAGTGTGAGAGCGGCTATTCAATGTGATTGGATTAAGATGGAACGTGGAATATTGAGCAAGCGAGCTAGGCATGCAGTCAAGACTCCTATAACAGTGCATAACATGGCATAGCAACATTGAAAAAGTCATTAGAAGGCACAACAGGGCACCCAGCCTGCAGTCCTACCACCTGCCTAAGCAGATGGATCATTACTTTATTATTTTCAAATTCTTGTCTTTGTTTCTAATGTGGCGTTTATATGTTTCATTTTCCAGACAGCTCATATTTTCACTTGCTCTCTTAATATCTACCTATGAATGTTAGCAATGTGAAATTATTTTATGCAGTATGCCAGCATAACATTTTAGAGATATTGTTTAATCAAATTTAAATTACGATTGAATGAAATATAAGCAAAAAAATGTTTTTAAACAATGTACAGCGTAGCGCCTTAATAACATATATCCTCGCATTCTCATCACAGTCTGGCTTCTGTAGTCTGATATTCACTGCACCTCGCACACCATATACTCGTTTACGCAGAGCACCTAACGACTGAGATGCTTCTGAGAGAGGAACATTGTATTGGTGATGTTTCTGCAGATCCTTGTCTTTAGATCTGCACTACTGTATATAAAACATCAAAAACAAACATCTTGAAGTCCACCAATATTAGAAACAGTGGAGAACAGTCATTCATATCTCTCATATGTTATATTTTCATGCATGTTCTGCCTGTTTTCATTCATGAGTAATGGTAGCTGGAAGATGAATGTACGGCGAGGATCAGACCCCATGTGGTTGATTGGGTGTATGAATTGCAGATACTATTTAATTTTGATAAGGTCGCGTTTCCGAGGCAAGACAGGGCGGGGGACTATTTGGATTGGTGGGCATCATTTAATGAGCTGCATGGATAGTTTGGATTGAATATTACTGTATATTCTTAGGGGTAAGTGAGTCATAGGATTGTGGGTGTTTGTGGTTGGGTGTGTGTGTATGTAGTTACGTGTGTGTACCACCCTTTTTTTGTTTTTGTTTGCGCCTCTATTGTTTAAATTCAATTTAGTTGGCAATTCATGTTCTTTATGATGTTTAGTGTTATTTCTGTAGAATTTCGTATTTTTATTAATATGTTTCTATTCCTTTTTACTTATTTGATATGAATTGTAGTTACAATTTACTTCAATTTGTAGATATTTGATCATTGTGTTTTCTTTGAAAATACGAAAACAAAATGATCACAATAATTGAAATAGTAGGTGGGTGCTCAATATGCCTACTAGTATAGTGTCACTTCAACACTTGACTGCAGCCATGGTAGGATAACTCTGCCAAAATATCCAATCTTCTGCTGCCCGTTTTTAAGAGTCGGTGCTTTTCCGACTACTAGTAACCCTGCCCTATCTGTAAAGCAGCCATACATTAGGAGTCCTTCTTTAAACAAAGTGCATCATTATCTGCCCTAATCCAGACTCCCTCTTTACACAAAGTATGTTCTCTTTATCCGTGGCTGGTAAAGCATCATCTGATTCCTCATTTTAATTTCTCAGCAGGTTTATAGTTGTATCAATCGAGTTTGCCTTGTGGGAAGCACAGTGTGCAAGGTAAAGTTAATAATGGCACTGGGGGATGCAATCAATGTAAAATCTTCTGGAATACCTGGACTTCTGCAATAATATATAGAATTATACATGGATGACTGTCAGCGACTGGGAAATATGTAATAAAGTGTTCTGTGTAATATAGGGTAGACAATGGGAGCAAAGCTCAAATTGTGTATGATATGACTCAGAAGACCACGTTGTCATATTTCCCTCTCAGTTGATTGGCAACCATGTGAAATTGAATGTAGTTTATGGATTACATGTATTTACTGAAAGCTTTGTATTTATTTCATGGGCTGGCGGTGAGCCAGACAGAACATACATATCCCTCCTTCAAATAGAACCTGGTTTACTATCTTTGGACCTGCCTTTCTGGGTAATGTAGATGGGCCTTGTACAGTGTCAGAGGAGTGGCTTGATTATCAAGGTCACATGGTGTATAGTTGCACTTTCATACCAGGGATCAGCAGAGTAGAAATAGTAACACTGTGGATTTATTGTATTTATTTATTTATGACGCGCCGGGAACCTGCAGGCATCAGGGCACACAAAAACACAAGTGGACAAACATATAAGAACAGAACCCCACAGGAAACATCACCTAATTGCAGGAAGAAAATACCACTAGGAATAGGGAGACTAACTAAAGATTAGAGAATCTCCGAAACGTTATCATATTTTATTCCAAATGTAGGGTACTTTGCAGGGAGTTCAAGTATTGTGCAGCCAGACAGGGAAAAGCTTTACCCAATCCTCTGGCCCTTCTGGCCTTGTAGGAGTATATCAGACACATATTTCTGGAATTTAGGGTACATTTAGCCTCATGGAAGATAATGCAAGTCTTTAAATAAGCTGCAGCTATTTAAAGGTGGTCTTAAACTGGATCCGTGAATGGACTGGGAGCCAATGCAGTGATTGGTTAGCGGCAGTAATGTAGTTGTGTTATGGAATTCCTTTAACAATGTGGAATGCATCATTTTGGAGGGTCTGGAGTCGATGCATGGATTTTTTACCTGCCCAAGCAGCAAAGCATTGCAATAGTCGAGGTGCGGGAGGATTATAGCTTGTGCCACCGACAAACAATTTGCCTCAGAAATAAAAGGGTTAATGTTCTTTAACAGTTTCAGGTGATATTGGCAGTTTCTGGATATGTAGTTGGAATGAGTTTCGGCACTCTGTGATGAGTCAAGAAGTATTCCCAAAGTGTTCACTTTCTCGACCACTGGGATGTTACATTTCTTAATACTAAAATATGAGTACTCCAACCCTAATCTTGCTCTACCCTGAGCACTACTAAATAACAATTGTTCGGTTTTAGCTTCATTGAGACAGAGCCAATTTTCCAACATCCACCTTTCAATGATTCCATAGATGGTGTTGAGATTATTCATGTCAACCTCGTGGTTCGCTCTGATTTCCAGGACATATGCGCAGTTGGTCAAAAAGATCCCCTCCCCCCCGAGATTCTAAAAGACTGCATTGAGGTCTATTATACAAATTAAACAAAGTAGGTGAGATACAGGCATTCTCCCAGCAGACAGTTGATTTTCTATTAGACAAAAAAGGATATAATCCAACTAGTGGCCTAGTTTCCCAGGATTTTTCAAGGAGTATAGCAGACGATCCCGATCAAGCAGATCGAATGCCGCGTACAGCTCAAGAAGGACTAAAAGGCCAGTTTTCCCCTTATCCAGGCACTCAATCATGTTGGTCTGCAAGTTTACCAGTGCTGTCTCTGTACTGTGGTGGGCATTAAACCCAGATTCTTTGTGGTGCAATGCTGATATGGCTTATAAGAAAGTCTTACATTGGCTAGAAGCCAATTTTTTCTAAGACTTTGAGTAGGAAGTTTGGGTTGGTAATGGGTCTAAGATGTTTTGCATCTTTAGGATCAAGACCCACTTTCTTAACCAGTGGGGTAATGGACACAACTTTAATTCATTCTGGGACCATGTTATGGTCAAAGGAGGAGTTAACCAATCTCCCAAATAAGGGATTCAACATATCTTTTTTGTCCAACACTCCCTTGGCAGGGATGACCTTTTCTCTGCAAATGCAGGATGCATTGAAGCCAGTACTGAGACCATTTCTTGATTAGACACATGTTCAAACATGAATTGGGATGGACCCTTGTGGTGAGATGAAGGTGGGATGCCAGTTTCATAGTATCAGAATCACTCTCTAAATCTTGTTTAATTTGATTGTGGGCCACACAACATAGCAACTTCACCACAATCCTTATTCGAGGGTGGATAGGATGAGCAAGGGCATTGGCATCCCCCAGAAGTTTAAGAATCTCAAAGACCCTAGCCCAGGGACACAGTAGCATGTTGGAGCCAAACAGGAGCAGGAATTTTCCTCTTGGATCTTTCTAGTGCATCTCCCTGCAAACATGGCAACCATGTCTCCCGCAGAAAACATATTCTTCCGATGCATTTTTGACCTAAGCCATAGTCAGACTCTGAAACTCTTGTGTACGAGCGCGATAGAAATAAAATATCAATATCAATAGCACTACGGCAGAAAATGCGTTAGACAATCTTTATTATTTTTTTTTTTTTTTGCATTACGAAAATGTTTGCCCTAGTGGCAATTTCACTTGCACTAATGCAACGCTTCTGTAATATGCTTCTTAGTGTGTACAGTGTGCATAAAAAACTCCAAGCGTAATTCGCTAATCTCAAAAACAGCCAAAT
Source organism: Ambystoma mexicanum (assembly GCF_040938575.1). Taxonomy (NCBI): domain Eukaryota; kingdom Metazoa; phylum Chordata; class Amphibia; order Caudata; family Ambystomatidae; genus Ambystoma; species Ambystoma mexicanum. Next base: position 925,677,394 of record NC_090929.1, on the reverse strand, counting down.
AATGATCAACAAAATGCTTAATAGTTTCAGAGTGTGCAGAGAAGTAGATATGTGTCTTCTTGCATTTACATGCCATCGGTAATCAAGATTTGAGATCAGTGGAAAAGATGTACGGAAATTGCCTATGAGAATGTTCTTTCTCACGCATTAAATTGATGGTTCTCCTGGGAGTTGCTCGTTTTTCCGGTGCAATTTTCTGTCTGTTTTGTTTTTGCAAGATGGCATCCCTGTTCGCTGTCCATTACTTCTTGCAGTGCAATAACGTTAACGGCAGATGTGCAGGCGTTTGCAGTAGAACGCTATGGACATACATGAATGGTTCTTTGGTTTGATCATGTGAAACATTGCTTTAGTGTTTCCCTCTGCTTGTAAACTGACTTCGTTAACATGGCAGACAGTCCATATCTAAATGTCAAAATTCATTGGGCCAGGCCATTTATTTTAGAATGCTTTCATAGTAAAATAAATATGATTTATCCCGATATTATTAGATGGCTCCAATGGGCTTGTCCTTAATCATGTTTTATTGGTTAAAAAAGGAATAATCCGTTTAACATTTGTCAAGCCATTTTCTTGTTACCCCCCAGGTCTTCCGCTAAAAAATTTGAATGACTTATTCGCAGAATTGTCATCTCTTGTTAGCAGGGATTTTGTTTGCAATTGTGTGCTTATATTTAGTCATGAGTCATTGCTTCCTTCGCCTGCAGAATGTCAGGCAACATCTGCTGCACATATGACGCATGACATCACCAGATGCTGTGGTTTGGTCTTTATTTTGTTTTCCTTAAGCAGGTACAGGTGTGATGCACTGCAGTGCAAATATGTCCATTGAATCTGATTGCTGCTTTCTGCGTGAATTAGACACGTTGAACTCAAAGGGCTAATATAAGTATATAGTCATTGCCAAAATAACTCCTGGACCCCTTTCATCCGCACTTGTCATTGTCTTGTGCAAAGCCAAAGACTCTCTTTACTACCCATCTCAGAATTGGTACAAGGTGAGTTTTGTTTACCCAAAACCTAATTTGGCAGGCGTTCGAAAATTCATCTTGTTGGCAGATTTCTAATTAGACTTCAACTTGGAAACATGTTCACCGGCCCCAAAAAGAAATATATGTATATTTTTTAAAGAGCAATTGACTTTGAAAACAATTATTTTGCTTTAATAAGGGATCCAATTGGTGCTCAATACCAATTCCTTTGAAAAAAACAGAACATTGGCTAAAAATATGGAACATGCTTAACACCAAACCAAATCTGGCAAAAACAAATTTTTAGTAAAAAAAAAATAAAAAAAAAGATTTGAAACCCAACTTCAAATAAATATTCAGTTGGGAAAAAAATATTCCAGACGTCGTCAGAACATTCAGTTCACGTGGCTGTCAGGTGTCATCATGGAATGTTGCCACAACGTCTCTAGTCCGTTATAGCCACAAATATCGGAAAAATAGCTACAAATATCAGAAAAACTGCCCCCAAAAATCCTTTCCTGCCCCCAGGCTATCACCAAATTCCCCCTCATCTGTGCCAGTTCCCCCATTCCCCAGATTGCCTCCTCACCTCCCCTGCCCCCTACCTTTTAACGCTTCATGCCCAAGTTGTTTCTCACCTGATCCAAATCCATCCTTCGACTGTGCTCTTTGGAAAAAAATTGACCTTGTTTGTCTATGGGGAAAAAGAATGGGAAGTAGGCAGCAACTTTTGAAAATAATATGTGTTTGTCTTTTTAATAACTTTTTTATTTGTTAACAGATCTTTACAAAACGTTGCAGTCTGGGGGGAGTCCCTAATCACTTTTGGAATTTCGGTCAAATCTGTTACTCAGATCAAAAATGATTAACAATAGAATTTTAAGGGGTTTCTATCGGAGTCTGCCACCCTATACTATATATTTACTAAAATCGCATTAGTTAAGGTGTAGATTTAACACAACAAAACACTTGAAATTCAGAGGATGTGGGAAGTCAGGACCAGTATGACTGGGCACACTCCTGTTGATGTTCCCTATAATCCCATTGTGTATGTCATTGTGAATCCTTTCACTTATAGTATGTGTGTGCTCATGGTCTTTAAAATGGGATCACTGGTCGTGACTTCCCACATAATTATATTATAACAATAAAACCTGAACCAATGGCCCGATGCTAGAAGCATATGTTTGATGCTTATCCAGGAACAACACCTACCTTGGTTCCCTCGGCGAGCTTGGAATGCTGTCCTTTGTTTGAGTATTTTGTTTCTGATTCTAGGCGGGCTGGTTGCTTCTGCCTCTGTTCCATCACACTCCCCCCTCTAATACCTCTCTGCATTCCTGAAATGGGGTCTTTTTAATCTTATTGGGAACATCTTGCATCATTAAACGTCTGTAGCTGAGGGTGAAGAATGTGGTTAATTTGATTTTTCCATTAGAATCTGCTACATTTCGGACATACTCTCTGACCTCTGCCACTTCATATACCAATGCTACTACCTCCTCCTTCCAGCCCCATCCATTTCACACTCCTGCCTTGTGTCCTCAAGTCTTTGTTGACTTGCTCAGGTCTATGGGAGATATGTTCTGCTAAATTAACTTTTTTTGCATCCTTCAATCAAACCTTTGCCACTTATGAAAACATTGGGGGTCATTACGAAGTAGGCGGTAAGGAGTTAAAGGCGCCGATAAAGGCGACGGAGCCGTCAACCCCTTACCGCCTCATTACGAGTTCTGCTTGCGGGACCCACTAAGGCCGCCTGGTAAAACTAGGCGTCCGTAGCCGGTCGCGCAAGCAGACGAGGGGGGTGCTATCAACGGGCCCATTATTAACAGGCCTGTTGTTAGCACCCTCCTCATTCCCATTGACCCCTATGGGGGCTCGTATGGGAATGGGGATGGGTTCCTAGAATGAGAAACTACTGGGTCCTCCAAGGTCGGAATGGCCTGGTAATTCCTCATTCAAGGAACCCGGACCCGGTACCCAGTAAGGGGGTAGCCATGCTGCTAATAGCGGCATGATTTCCACCTACCTCGTAATGACCCCCATAGTGTCCATTTTAGTGAATCACTTTATACACTGTTCTCAAAATATAAATATGAGCAATGAGAAGAGATTTGAATGCAAACATTCCACCAAATATGCAATATTGCTTCAAGTGGGGAATGGTATATAATAGTCAACTTTTAAATTGTTTTGACCGTGAGTATCTATTTAAAGAGATTTATTTGTAGGGATGTTCCTTGCATTTAAGGAGCTGCTATCCATTCAACTCTGTAAACAATGTAATGCTATGGGAAACACTAGTGCTGCTAGGAATCCTTGAGCCCCCGAATGCCAAACTGCAGCAGATGATTCTAGATATGTGTGCATATGTTTGGTATAGTATGTTATAATTACACAGCCACATGAACCCCGTGTTTCCTTCAAATGGTGGAGTAAAGGTGCAGTGCCTCATGGATCATGTCTATAAATAGAGTGGTCAGTAGTTTGCAGTGTTCAAAATATGATATTCCTTGCCGTGATCACGGTATCTTAATACAAAAATAGCGAATGACATTTTAATGACTAGAAAATACTGAAAACATATCGATAAAAAAAATAAAACAAAGATATGTGGGGGTGAGGTAAGGGGTTAAATGTGGTGGTGAGGGATTGGGGTGGAGTACTAAAACAAAGAAGTAAAAAGGAATTGTGTGTTGGGGAAAACCTACAATTAGTAAATAAGTTCAACAACATCTCAGCTGAGAATATGATTAACCTCATTAATCTAAAACTTTTTTCCAAAAATACATTTTGGGGCGTGAAGTGAATGTATTTGCACAGAAACAAATGTAAACATATTTTGACCACAATCAACTGACATGTTTTGTTGAAATACAGAGGTAATTGTCGGAAGGATACCAGTGATCTTCATAGCAGAGATGTAGAAGCATGAACATCTCCTACTAGCCAAACATCTTGTTGTTGGAATTATTTTAGATATGCTGGACAGAGCTCAGGGTAATGTTACCAGATAATGCTGTCATGCCCACACTGTTACCTTTGTTGGACTCTCTACAGTCTCATTGCCCCGTGGAAACTCCATCAAGTTCCATGGCTGAGTTTCCCTTCTGCATCATCATTGCCTCTCCTCAAAACACCTGGTTGCACTAGTTCCCTTTCTCTCCCATCCTCTTGTCCTCTTCCATTCAGTCGAGCTGGCAATTGGAGATGCAGAAGTGTTTTGAAATCATAGGTGACACACTGCCTCTCCCAGTGAGATAAATTTATATGTCCACTTTATGATTACCTACATTCACTCCCCTCCTTTTTCTTTGGACTGTCCATCAGTACCATAATGTACCGGTTCCAAGTGATAATATAGCCGTGAAAAAGTCACCAAGTAGTTAACTTTTTCCCCCCTGAGTCCTACAATGTGCTCCTCAAATATTCTAGGAGGGATATCATTATATAGTATTACCTCCAATACTAGAATATTTGGGGAAAGTGTTTGATTGTCTGGAGTGTGCATTTTTAGGGAAATGTTTCCACCTGGCGGCCATTTTCATGGTGGCATTATCACTGGGTGTACCTGAGTTAGAAAGTGGGTCACTATTTTACATCTCACCACAATTAGACATACTTGTACCACAGGACTAGGTTTACAATTGAATGCCAGGCAATCACTCTAAGATAGACTTTAGCAAATAGCAAAAAGATAAGCCCAATCAGACGTCTGGTCAAACCTAAACATCAATACTGCAACCTGCTCAAAGATAATCCAAGCACTGAAGGACATGTATAATACGCTGCTTGCACAACCACAACACATACTCCAACCTGTCTGGATAAATTCCCTGTAGCAACCCACAAGTATCCATGAGTGGGACATTCAAACTTTCCATGTAAATGCCAAAGATCAGAAGCAACAGCATTGTGTTATTCTTTTCTGTTCACTGTGCAGGAGATGTGGACGTTGCGGGAGACTGATTTTAACACATTCCAAGGGAAGAGGAATTACATATTGTAGCAGTACAACCCTTTCTTGAACCTCCCTTTATACTTCTAGAAATCTACATGACGATGCAGATTGATAATTCTTGATATGCCCTAAACAAACTAACTTCATGCATTCAAATCTATTTAATTACACGTTCTATCTTTTCTTAATACATTTTTAAAAAAATCTTAATAACATGTAATGCAAATGTTCTTGCATAGCACAACGACTGCCTTATTAGAGACCTCTTAATTTGGGGTGATGTAAGAGGTGGAGGGGAAGTTATAAGTAGCAGAGGGAGAAGCAACATGCAAAACCTAAAGTATGGTTTCATACTGATCAGAAGAATTAATTGTGTGTGTGCTTGTATGTTTTTGGTTGCGATGCAGTCAAGGCACTTGCAGTATGTGCTTGTAAAAGGGGGCAATTGGTATAAGTATTTTTCTTCTTATGCTGCAAGCGAGGTCTGCCCTAACAGCAATGATGGATTGAGAGATCTCAGAGTTATGTGTGCAACAAGCTGATGGAACCAGGGAAAGAATTGGATTTTGCGATTGTGTGCAGGGGAAGGGGTGCTGAATGGTATGCATCTGCAGTGTGAGAGCGGCTATTCAATGTGATTGGATTAAGATGGAACGTGGAATATTGAGCAAGCGAGCTAGGCATGCAGTCAAGACTCCTATAACAGTGCATAACATGGCATAGCAACATTGAAAAAGTCATTAGAAGGCACAACAGGGCACCCAGCCTGCAGTCCTACCACCTGCCTAAGCAGATGGATCATTACTTTATTATTTTCAAATTCTTGTCTTTGTTTCTAATGTGGCGTTTATATGTTTCATTTTCCAGACAGCTCATATTTTCACTTGCTCTCTTAATATCTACCTATGAATGTTAGCAATGTGAAATTATTTTATGCAGTATGCCAGCATAACATTTTAGAGATATTGTTTAATCAAATTTAAATTACGATTGAATGAAATATAAGCAAAAAAATGTTTTTAAACAATGTACAGCGTAGCGCCTTAATAACATATATCCTCGCATTCTCATCACAGTCTGGCTTCTGTAGTCTGATATTCACTGCACCTCGCACACCATATACTCGTTTACGCAGAGCACCTAACGACTGAGATGCTTCTGAGAGAGGAACATTGTATTGGTGATGTTTCTGCAGATCCTTGTCTTTAGATCTGCACTACTGTATATAAAACATCAAAAACAAACATCTTGAAGTCCACCAATATTAGAAACAGTGGAGAACAGTCATTCATATCTCTCATATGTTTTATTTTCATGCATGTTCTGCCTGTTTTCATTCATGAGTAATGGTAGCTGGAAGATGAATGTGCGGCGAGGATCAGACCCCATGTGGTTGATTGGGTGAATGAATTGCAGATACTATTTAATTTTGATAAGGTCGCGTTTCCGAGGCAAGACAGGGCGGGGGACTATTTGGATTGGTGGGCATCATTTAATGAGCTGCATGGATAGTTTGGATTGAATATTACTGTATATTCTTAGGGGTAAGTGAGTCATAGGATTGTGGGTGTTTGTGGTTGGGTGTGTGTGTATGTAGTTACGTGTGTGTACCACCCTTTTTTTGTTTTTGTTTGCGCCTCTATTGTTTAAATTCAATTTAGTTGGCAATTCATGTTCTTTATGATGTTTAGTGTTATTTCTGTAGAATTTCGTATTTTTATTAATATGTTTCTATTCCTTTTTACTTATTTGATATGAATTGTAGTTACAATTTACTTCAATTTGTAGATATTTGATCATTGTGTTTTCTTTGAAAATACGAAAACAAAATGATCACAATAATTGAAATAGTAGGTGGGTGCTCAATATGCCTACTAGTATAGTGTCACTTCAACACTTGACTGCAGCCATGGTAGGATAACTCTGCCAAAATATCCAATCTTCTGCTGCCCGTTTTTAAGAGTCGGTGCTTTTCCGACTACTAGTAACCCTGCCCTATCTGTAAAGCAGCCATACATTAGGAGTCCTTCTTTAAACAAAGTGCATCATTATCTGCCCTAATCCAGACTCCCTCTTTACACAAAGTATGTTCTCTTTATCCGTGGCTGGTAAAGCATCATCTGATTCCTCATTTTAATTTCTCAGCAGGTTTATAGTTGTATCAATCGAGTTTGCCTTGTGGGAAGCACAGTGTGCAAGGTAAAGTTAATAATGGCACTGGGGGATGCAATCAATGTAAAATCTTCTGGAATACCTGGACTTCTGCAATAATATATAGAATTATACATGGATGACTGTCAGCGATTGGGAAATATGTAATAAAGTGTTCTGTGTAATATAGGGTAGACAATGGGAGCAAAGCTCAAATTGTGTATGATATGACTCAGAAGACCACGTTGTCATATTTCCCTCTCAGTTGATTGGCAACCATGTGAAATTGAATGTAGTTTATGGATTACATGTATTTACTGAAAGCTTTGTATTTATTTCATGGGCTGGCGGTGAGCCAGACAGAACATACATATCCCTCCTTCAAATAGAACCTGGTTTACTATCTTTGGACCTGCCTATCTGGGTAATGTAGATGGGCCTTGTACAGTGTCAGAGGAGTGGCTTGATTATCAAGGTCACATGGTGTATAGTTGCACTTTCATACCAGGGATCAGCAGAGTAGAAATAGTAACACTGTGGATTTATTGTATTTATTTATTTATGACGCGCCGGGAACCTGCAGGCATCAGGGCACACAAAAACACAAGTGGACAAACATATAAGAACAGAACCCCACAGGAAACATCACCTAATTGCAGGAAGAAAATACCACTAGGAATAGGGAGACTAACTAAAGATTAGAGAATCTCCGAAACGTTATCATATTTTATTCCAAATGTAGGGTACTTTGCAGGGAGTTCAAGTATTGTGCAGCCAGACAGGGAAAAGCTTTACCCAATCCTCTGGCCCTTCTGGCCTTGTAGGAGTATATCAGACACATATTTCTGGAATTTAGGGTACATTTAGCCTCATGGAAGATAATGCAAGTCTTTAAATAAGCTGCAGCTATTTAAAGGTGGTCTTAAACTGGATCCGTGAATGGACTGGGAGCCAATGCAGTGATTGGTTAGCGGCAGTAATGTAGTTGTGTTATGGAATTCCTTTAACAATGTGGAATGCATCATTTTGGAGGGTCTGGAGTCGATGCATGGATTTTTTACCTGCCCAAGCAGCAAAGCATTGCAATAGTCGAGGTGCGGGAGGATTATAGCTTGTGCCACCGACAAACAATTTGCCTCAGAAATAAAAGGGTTAATGTTCTTTAACAGTTTCAGGTGATATTGGCAGTTTCTGGATATGTAGTTGGAATGAGTTTCGGCACTCGGTGATGAGTCAAGAAGTATTCCCAAAGTGTTCACTTTCTCGACCACTGGGATGTTACATTTCTTAATACTAAAATATGAGTACTCCGACCCTAATCTTGCTCTACCCTGAGCACTACTAAATAACAATTGTTCGGTTTTAGCTTCATTGAGACAGAGCCAATTTTCCAACATCCACCTTTCAATGATTCCATAGATGGTGTTGAGATTATTCATGTCAACCTCGTGGTTCGCTCTGATTTCCAGGACATATGCGCAGTTGGTCAAAAAGATCCCCTCCCCCCCGAGATTCTAAAAGACTGCAGTGAGGTCTATTATACAAATTAAACAAAGTAGGTGAGATACAGGCATTCTCCCAGCAGACAGTTGATTTTCTATTAGACAAAAAAGGATATAATCCAACTAGTGGCCTAGTTTCCCAGGATTTTTCAAGGAGTATAGCAGACGATCCCGATCAAGCAGATCGAATGCCGCGTACAGCTCAAGAAGGACTAAAAGGCCAGTTTTCCCCTTATCCAGGCACTCAATCATGTTGGTCTGCAAGTTTACCAGTGCTGTCTCTGTACTGTGGTGGGCATTAAACCCAGATTCTTTGTGGTGCAATGCTGATATGGCTTATAAGAAAGTCTTACATTGGCTAGAAGCCAATTTTTTCTAAGACTTTGAGTAGGAAGTTTGGGTTGGTAATGGGTCTAAGATGTTTTGCATCTTTAGGATCAAGACCCACTTTCTTAACCAGTGGGGTAATGGACACAACTTTAATTCATTCTGGGACCATGTTATGGTCAAAGGAGGAGTTAACCAATCTCCCAAATAAGGGATTCAACATATCTTTTTTGTCCAACACTCCCTTGGCAGGGATGACCTTTTCTCTGCAAATGCAGGATGCATTGAAGCCAGTACTGAGACCATTTCTTGATTAGACACATGTTCAAACATGAATTGGGATGGACCCTTGTGGTGAGATGAAGGTGGGATGCCAGTTTCATAGTATCAGAATCACTCTCTAAATCTTGTTTAATTTGATTGTGGGCCACACAACATAGCAACTTCACCACAATCCTTATTCGAGGGTGGATAGGATGAGCAAGGGCATTGGCATCCCCCAGAAGTTTAAGAATCTCAAAGAGATTCTTTGAATTGTTTTTTTCCCCAGATATTTCCTCACTGATATTTCCTCATTGAAGAGGTTATTTTTGGACAAAATGATGTTGTGTTTATAGGCTTGCTCTGATAACTTACAGTTAGCTTTGTTAGGGGCGATGGGATATTTCAACAAAATTTGTTTAGACCGTCTTTTCTGTTTCTTCAGAGTGGCAAGATCAGGGGTATACCATTTTCTATGGTTGGTGTATACTCTCAAAAGTTTCTTTATAAATGGGGCTATTTCACCCAATATTTTTATCATGGCATTGTAAGTTTCCACTAAGTATACTGGGGAATCAGCATCATTTGTGGTGGAAATATTATCGTGAAGCCAACTTTGAAGATGCAAACTTTTTACTTTCTCAAAATGAATGCTATAAACCATTTTAGCCGGATTGTGTTATTTTGGAGGTGTCCTCCAGTTGGATCATGAAATTGATTATGCTATGGTCAGAGCATATGCAGGGAACAGCATTTTGTATTTGAACCTTTACATTTTTTCAAATGATCCAATCCAGAATATTGCCCAAGTTGGCCGTGGGTGTGTTATTCTCAACCTTGCAGTTAATCTCATGAAATGCTCTTTCCAAAATGATAGCTTCCTTATCCTTTGGATTATGAAGCCACAGGTTCATATCCCCTACTATTAAAGTAGAACAGTTGGGGCCTGTGGTTGTTTTTAACACCTGAATTAAATTCTAATTAAAATATGATATCTCCCCAGGGTGTTGGTAGACTATAATGATATTAAACATCAACAGTGGAGCTGGTCAACACATCAATATTAGATAGTCGTAAAAGTGCAATGGCCCCAGGAAGATACTTTTATAATCCTCTATGTTGATTCCACATCAGGGAGATATGACTTTGGGATTATGGTATAGCTGCCAAGCAATCCATATACAACAAATTAATTGAAAATACACATCACAGTATTTGACAGAAGTTTAAAATAAAGATGATCACTGATCCGGGGACATACTAGCCATTAAAAGTAAGAAAGGGAACACAAATGCTCTGCAGAGAGTTAAGTTTGCCACACGAAACCACTTCAAATACTCTCATTGTCGATGAATCTACCAGACTCTCAAAACATGGAGTTCTCACATAACTTCCAGATAGTCCTTCTCTCATCTACAGCAGAACTTCACAGGGACCACCCAACAAGGAGTTGGCAGCAGTGGGTGCATTGCAGATTGGGACAATATGTTTGGTATTAAACATCGTTGAAGAAACCAAATACAATGAGATTGTGTCTAACTGGAATGTGGAGCAAGTAAACAAAGGACTTAAACAAAAGATGTAAGGCTTACATGAGCACGGTTGGGACAGAGAGTGCCAAGCCAGGGGGTAAATGTGGGTGCAGCTTAGCCGCAATGTGTCAGCAATGGTTCTTTCACAGTATTAGACCCAGCCACATTCAAAGACTACAAAGCAAGATATATGGGGAGATATTTACCTAAAATATAGGGAAAGACGGGGAGCATGTCAGATGCTATGGCCACACGGCTAGGGTTCAGCCATCAACAACTGCTTATCAGGGTATCTATTAGATTCTTCCTGCAGGTCTACAGAAGAGCAATCCATTTATGCTTTATCAAAGTACTTCATGTGCTGCTATTCCTAAGCTGAAAATCTTGCTTTTTGTTATCTGCTGGTGCTTAGTTTATTCTGTGTGCACAATGTTTGAAGTCGGAGATTCTGACTTTGCTCGTAAACATCCACACTATCTTTTGAGGTTACAAAGGGGTTGTGAAGTTGCTTTTCCTTCTGATGAAGCCTCTAGCAAATTTACTGAGACATTCACTGAGACCATATTGGGAAGCCCCCAACCTCTCCTTTTTTTTTGTCCATCCCACAGTTCATTTGCGAGTGCAAAGTGAAGGCCTGCAACACTGCAGAATGATGCACTTGTACTGCTTTATCAAATAGTTGTGAAGCCTCCAAACATTCTTGTTGATTGTTAATGGGAGAATTTTAGGTTAACACCAACATAGTTGGGTGTCACATGTGAACATTAAGTGTGGATTTAGGGAGGTTTGGTTGGCTTCTTGGAAGTAGTGTTACTGGCATTGTTTGCCAAAGAAAGATTTGGCGATGTGGAGGAGGAGTGGCCCCACTGTGCGAACACACCAGCTTTAGGGTACTACACTTTTATGCTCCACGCTCTATAACATAACCCTCTTCACATCTATTAACTTTCTAATTTAATTACAAAACATTTCACATGTACTACCAATCTTTGCAGTGTCTTGTTTCCTTAACTGGGCCTAACTTCTAACTCTCTTGATCCTCTTTCGCCTCCAGAATGTCTACAATTGGAACTACATATGTATTGTCATAATCACACAGACACAAAAAGAAAAAATTTGACACCAACAACGCTGTTCACTATCACCTTATTTTCCTTCTCACAATTATTCTAGAATTCTGGAGTTTGAAGTCCAGAGAACTGTTTACCACTGGACACACGTACACTGGTACCCACTAAAACTTCTGTTCTGAAGCAGGCAATGCTTAGAAACAGCCCTCACTCACATGTCAAACTTCTTCACCAGTGCTCTTTACTCCAAACCCTTGTTGCTGACATATTTATCGTCCTCAACACTGTGAATTGCCTCTCATGCCTATCCATTCTCTATAAATTGTGCATCCAGGAATTCCACCATTGGCTGGCTTGCACCCAGCCATCACGATAATGACCATTTGTGATGTCATTGTTGATGTCCTGGGTGTTAGTCTTAGCACTGCACGGTGGTGGCGCGAGTTATGGTTGCTTAGCTTACCATAACTTACGAATTTCAGGGGGTTTTCGGTTTTACTTGGAACCATAACATTCCTTTAACAAAGTTTTTGTTACTGAATTTCATAGGTTTTTAGTAGTGCAACTTAACCATAACATCCCTTTAACTAAGTTTTTTTACTGAATATACATTTTCATAGTGTGAATTTGATAGATGTTTACTACGATTCCCTTACTTTATATACATGTAACATAGAACATACTGAACCCCCTGCTAATGATTTCAGTGTCCGCGGACTGTGCGTATGTCCGCGAATGGATGCGGACAACATCAACACTACCCAAACACTCAGCGGGTATCTTAAATTGTTCTATCATGCCATATAAACACTGCACAAGTTCAAAAAGCAGCACATAAACACACTATATGTAATGATAAATAAGAAGTGGAACCTATATATCTAATCATCAACCATCCATTTAAATACCATACGTAGTAAAATGGAATATACCAAAATAAAAAAGATATGCCTCCAACATAATTACCTCACAGAAACTGCAGAGCTAGAAGCAACAGTAGACCTACACAACAGTACGAATACACCTTACCAGAAACTAGTAAGTAAACTTCATTTTTCTTATGTATTTTGAAACTTTTTGTATTAGGTACACTACAATTAATATATTTGTGTTTTTCACACAGAAATGTGCAGTACTTTGTTGTTGGCTTGAGGAACATTGTCCACGTGAGGAAATGTCTGAAGACAGTGATAATAATGGTAGACACTTCTCTATATAAGCAAATTAATAATCATTACTTTATGTGTACTTAACATATATATATATATCTATATATTTATTTTTAACAGACCACACATACATTGAAAATAATACACCAAAAGACACATTGAAAAAGACTCTGCAATGCATGGAACAGAAAATGGACATGCTCAAGGACAATTTCAATGTTTTGAAACAGTTTGTAGAGGACCACATAAAAGAAAACAATAAATACCATTGCCCCGCATGTACCTGTTCCCCCTCTCCATGTCCCAGTCAACTATCCCCAAACCCTCAACACCAAGAAAAACATTTTGTTGAGACTTCCATCCCTCCATCCCCTCCCATCCATCCTCTCCAAACCCCTAATTCCCCTATATTTGTATCAGTTTCTGCTTCCCCCTCTCTTTCATAAATTTTGTATATGTATATAATAAAAAAATATATTATGTTTCTTTTAGTGAAAATCTTTGTGTCTTTTTTTTTTTTTAAAGCAGTTAAAATGTCCACGGACAGTGCGCCTGTCCAGGCTGTCCGTAATTAGCAAAATGGTGATGTCCTAAGGACACTATACCTGTCTGTACCATATGCAGCAAAGATGGAACTGTTCTTAGAACACACCCGGTGTCCAGGATGTCCATAAATGAACAAAATGGGGGTGTCCTAAGGATACTATACAAGTCTGTACCATTCGAAACCAAGATGAAACTGTTCTTAGAACACACCCGGTGTCCGGGATGTCCGTAAATGAACAAAATGGAGGAATCCTAAGGACACTATACCTGTCCGTACCGTCCGCAGCCAAGTTGAAACTGTCCTAAGAACACGCGCAGTGTCCGTGATGTCCGCAGTCAAACAAAATGGAGGTGTCCTAAGGACACTATACCTGTCCATACAGTCGGCAGAACATCTACGCACATGCGCACCACACCCATAAGTCCTGCGAACATTGTGCCTGTCCGTAACTGTCCGTCTCACTTGTGTCGCACTTTTAATTTGTTTGAGGACCCGAACACTGTCCGTAGAACACCCGCGTGCATGCGCACGACCGTTCCTGTGCATTTGGTGTCCTGCGGACGTGTTCCCGACATCATGTGACCGCACCTACGCTGAGCCTGTGTTCTAATTTGCGGACGCTGACCGGTACCCCAACATTTTAAAAGAATGACAATCCAAATTGTCAACATCTACTGCATAATAGATGACTCTAATTCCAAAAAAAGGTTGCAATTCATTTTGTGCATTTCTCAGAAAAATCTGATTGCCAGCATAAGTAAGATGGACTCCATCTCTGCGCAAAATGTATGTGCTACGAAACATAATAATTTCACTGTGAAAAGAGGACATGCCAACATCTCTTAGAAAGGCGCAAACAGCCTTTTGACATTGCACCTCGCTTTCTCCATTTGTGGACCAAATTATGAAGAACGCAGCCACATTTGTCATTGCACAATACGAGAAAACATTACAAGAAATTTGGAAACATGTCCATGACCAAGTCCTTCTTTCATTGCAAATTGCAAAGGAATTCTAGACACATGTCCTAAACTGTTCCCTCCACAATGAATTCTAATTATGTCTGGATGATGCTCTGTCTCTATAGTAGCACAGAGAGGTACCAAGTCCAGCCACTTCATTCCACACACTCCATGCCAGTGCACTTCCACATGAGGGAATCAAAGATCTTCAGCTACTCCACAACGTTCTGCATGCACCTTCAAACAATGTATCCATGAGTCCCCCAAAATCCACATAATCTGTTTTCGGAAACACACAGCCATAGCTATCTGCTCTTCTCTCTGGAAAAAGACGTTCTGACAAAATCTCTCCTTACACAACCCTCCCAGTAAGCTTTTCTGACCAATCCCTAGCTCCGCTCATTCTCATTTGCATGCCTCTCCACCCAAGAATCCCTGTATGTAATACGCGCTGTCCGCAGACTACCACCATGTCCGCGGACATTTCGAAAATCTGAGCGTGGTGAATGTAAATTTAAATAGTGTGCCCCATTTCCCCTTTGAGGTGGGGTCTGAAAAGATCAGTTTTTTTTTTGTTTTTTCTGCAAATGCCTGACAGACACCTGTTATTTTGTATTATTTTCTTTTTCTTCTTACTTTGCCACTAAAATCTTCACATAACCTTCTCCAACGCAACCCTTACATTCCAAAACAGCATGTCAATTCCCAAAAAATATAAGGAAATGCTATCTTCTTCAAAATAAACAGCATTACTCAAATCAATATTTTAATTATTACAAAAAAACATACCAGCTCTAAGCATGAAAGCACACATGCCTCGGTTGATTGCACACCTAGCAATGTTTTTCTGAGGGCAAAAAACAGAACTATTGTCCCATATTGCCCTAGGTAGTAATCCAGAAAAAATTACTTTCACATTTGGAAGGATGTTCATTACTGCTTGAACCAACTGTTCCAAATCTGCCAACAAAGTAGGGGCACTGACGTAGCCCAAATGGAAAGCACCATAGGGCAAAACTACCAGATGGGGACTATTCATCCTGCACATATCTTCACAAACTTGTAGAATTTGCTCTACATTGCAATCAGGCACAGCCCTCCACACCACCTCCACTACTTTAACATTGACATTGTTTGCCACATGCCTGCATTCAGCATACTGCTGTAAACCATGCACAAACAAACCATGCACAAACGTATCTCCGAGCACCAACACCCTGACTTTCTCCTCCTCTGCCATCTTCACTACACACACTCTCTTTCTACACATATCCACAACGTCAACTCTTGGTGCCATTCCTTCATTGGATACAGCTAAGCAGTCACACAACCATCCACCAATCACATCCAAGACCTCTATATCTAACTCCATCATCAGAGTTCCGCACTTCAAATGTACTGTCGCTCAGTACAGGTCTCATATCATTGGAAAGCACCTACTACAAAAACTACTCTACAAGTCTCCAAGATTTCTACTTACAGCTGCATGCATATCCACATGCATGAATACAAACTACAGGTATGCATATTATATTCACAGTACATGTACAACTCTTATGAATCCATATAAACAGAGTAATGCCACTATACCTGCATAGCCTATACATACATGCCAACCCTCCCGATTTAAGCGAGAGACACCTGATTTTTCATTGAAAAATCACACTATTTTTTACTGTCTCCCGCATAACCTATACATACATGCAAACCCTCCTGATTTAGGCACAATACTCCTGATTTTTCATTGAAATATCACACTATTGTTTACTGTCTCCTGCCTAAATTAATGCTAATCCCAACGGAATCCTATGGGAAAAATAATTGCTTCCGATTGTTGGCATGTCTACCTATAAAATGAACTATTGGATCTTTTCCCATCTACTATAATCAACTGTCACTTCCAAACCTGTCTGCTATCTACAACACAACTTTAAAAAACCAAGTGAATTGTGTGCACTTAAAATACTACTCATTTGCAAAGCATGTTGAACTAACATATTGTAAATAAAATATAAAGACTGCACATAGTCAAATCAAATGCATGCATACACTATGTTCAGATATCAAACAAGAATACTACCAGAAAAACATAAAAATCAACGTCTACATTAACATCAGTGCTATAAAAACACAACATTACTAATTTCTTTCTTTTACAATTGCAGTGAAGACCACACTCCTGAAAATCAGCAGCATCTGAACTAAAAACAACATATCCGAAAAAACCTGCTCATTCCACAAAAAAAGAGTACCTTAATATTCTTACTGTTCCTCGTGTGGTTCATTCATGTAATTTGCGCACCAAAAAAAACAGCGATTTATGAACCATTCTGCCCACAAATCCCCATTTATTAAACAGGGATTAGCAGGCAGGATGGCAAACAAATCCCTGTTTTTTTGGAACACAAATAACATACTCAACCCTTAGAATGTTAGTACTACAAAACAAATAACTGTTTTAATGTTATACCATTAGGTTTACTATGAATGCTTCTCCTCAGCACTAGCTCACTTTCTACTCTCATCTGAACCGCAGTTTAGTAACACACACATAGAAGAATAGCCTTCCCAACTTATTTTAGCTGCCCAATGCACAATCACACACCACCACATACATCTTTCACATCATACTGAGACACTCATGCACACAGCACACATACATTGCAGAACATCCCAACCCATACCTTCTTTTCTTTTTTCCAAAAGGCACCAAAGAATGCCTACCAAAAATTAAGTCCGTAGAAAGCAATGCCGAAATAGAGCAAATGAAAATAAAAGTGTCCAAAATAAGCATCCATCTCTACCAGAGTTTGTACAAAAAGTTCAAACAAACAGCTAATACAGTCATTTAGCGAAACAAAACAAGCTTCCAGTACAGAAACTTTGCCTCCTCTATCAAAATGTAAAACGAAACAGAAAATGATTAACAAGAATTCGGCTACAGCTACTGCTAAAACTGCTCCTATAAATCTTGATATACTAGCAAGTAACCATACCAAAAAAAGTATTTTAGCAAAAATGTTCTGCCACAGAGTCCTTCAGAATCTTATAAAAACAGGAGACAAATCATGCACAACCCTTCAAACCTACCATAGAAAATTAATCTTAGAAGCTTTGATAGACAGTGCAATCCTTCTCAAAAGAAACTTATTCATTTTAGTGTTAAACAGAATCAAAGCACTAAAAAAAACTAACTATTACAATAAAAACTTCTCAATAACTGGAATGTCAACAAAAATAACTTCTTAAATAGCTGTGGAAGTGAATGGAGTCACACCACGAGCACAGAACCATATTTCCATGAAGAAGCATACAAACAAAACCAAACAAAAACAATTGCCATCCATAGCAGTGGAGAGGTTATGAAAAAATTAATAATACAATAATGGAACAAGAAATACTGCTTACAAAAATATCCCCAGAAAACTCAGAATTACCTCTCCATTCGACTGAAACAGAATGTCCAGTATACAAATGACCATGCACGTCAATGTGTAACATTCCCAAAAAATCTTTCAAATCTTTACGCCAGTTCCTCAATCAGTGTGTGAAAGCCAAAAACAAAATCAAAATGAAAGTTCTGCAAAATATGGATACCTGTCCAGTGCGCAAATACACAGGACTACAAGGACATTCATTAGCCTGCATTTCAGGACCTATTTGCAAAAGCACCTTCCATCATATCAAAATGATATCAACACATCATTCAACTATAAGAAATCTAGTCTATAAACTGTACTATGCTAAAAGTCCTGCTTTAGCACTAGCCAATTTAAATAACACTCTTCTACATGGTACACCCAAAGACCTACTTGAAGAAATCAACCATATCCAGAGAAAATATTTTGGAAGTGAAAACCACTTACAAAATGCAATAGCTTTACAACAGACTAGCAACAATTCTGCACATGGCAACCTTCTAGTATACACATACAAAAAAGAAATACTAAAATGAAAAAGTGCATCCGCTGAAGTACCAAACCATGTGTGTGTGTGTGTGTTGCCACAGAACTTTTTATAAAAATAACACAAAAACTATAGATGTAACATACAAAATAGAAGACAATGAAGATTCCAAATGGTTTGAATTAGCTCTCTACCTTATAGCAGAAAACAAATACGAAATAGCTGACCCCTTAATACTTTGCAGTTACTGCACTACAACACTTGACGACAACCAAACTCTTTCACGTGCTACCACAAATAACCTGGAATTATTCCCACTACCCAAACCCCTGCAACAACTCAATTTATATGAGAGCCTCATAATTCAAACAGTGCACCCATTTCAAGCAATAATACGCCTTCAACCAAAATCAGCAGAATATCCTTCCGCTGAATTGGCGAAAGGCATTATTGGCAAAGTAGTTTATTTACCATTAGATCTGAAAGAAAATGTGCAGACTCTGGGAGTGCAATGTCCAGTAGAGCAATCTTTAATTTTCTTAGTAAATGGTGTACCAACAAAAGACAAAATAAAATTGTCAACAACTCGTAGACTTACATAAAGTTAGACAAGCCTTGCAATATCTAAAAGACAATAATGAATACTAAAAATAAATAAATATTGAAGAAAACTTAAGTGAAACAACTGAAATAATTCAAGAGTCACCATAAACTGGTCAATTTGAACTTCTAGATCCTGCTACAGTATCCAATATTTTAGACCATTATACAATTCATCCATTCCACTCTAATGACACCATAGATGATGCACTAGAAATGTACCAAATGCGACAAACCAAAGGATCACCAATCAGCATATGGGAAAAAAGTATAGAAGCACATGCTTTTCCTCGAAATTTCCTACTGGCAAAGGAGGAAGATACGATGATAGACCCACTCAGATAACAGCATCAGAATACTGCTTGTTACAAATGTATTCTGAAGATCCCAGATTTAGCGAAAATGTGGAATACATATTCCACCTACTCTTTGAAAGTGAACTAGCAACTCTTTGTTACAGAGTTGCACACATATTGAAATCAGGACCCCACTTTCAAAATATGTCAGCTACGCAATTGATACAAAAAGTGCAAGAAAAAGATGAGGTTTTACAATCAAGCATTACAAATCTGTTAGCAAACATGAGAGGTGCGAAAGAGTACTGGTTCCGACGTCACGGAGATGTACGTTGTATGATAAGAAACCTTGGCCCACCCACTTGGTTTGTTACATTAGGTTGTGCAGAACATGCATGGGAAGATTTAGATGATTTCCTACGCATATCAAACAAATGCAAAACAAACATAGATATACTAACACCTGGAGAACTTTGCTCTCTAGATCTGTTAATGTTTCAAGATATGTCCAGCATCGTTTCATTGCTATGCTACACTTTATTTGTAATAAAACTGTTCCTCCCCTTTGAAAAGTGCAACACTTCTTTTGGAGAAAGGAATACCAATCCAGAGGAGCACCACATATACACATGCTTTTATGGATTAAAGATGCTCCTAAATTTGGTCAAGACAGTGATGCCACAGTTTTACAGTTTATCGAAAAATATGTCACTTGTGAAATTCCATCGGAAGCAACAAATAGTGATCTTCATGCACAAATTGTACAATTTCAAAGACACACATGTGGCAAATATTGTCGCCACAAATACAAAAACAAAGGGAAGTACTACACCAAATGCTGCTTTGGTTTTCCTAGACCAGCTACATAAACAGGTGAAGTGAACAACTTCATGTCTTCAGTTAGACATAGTGTTAAAGATAAATCACCTAACAACACGTATTACATAAAAAAAAACAGAAGAATAAAAATATATCAATGATTACAATGCAATCATTGCCCTCTTATGTAATGCAAACATAGATGTGCAGTACATTGCAGACAATTCCACTGCAGTTGCATCATATATTACAGCCTACTTAACAAAAGCAGAACAAACAGAGCTTCAAGATCTCTGGAATGACCTATCATCAAACAAAACACTATCTCAGAAATTGTACAGCGTAGGTATAAAAATGCTCTCTCATAGAGAATGTGGCTCCTATGAAGCTGCAGATCAATTAACCGGTACTGCTTTGTATGGAAAATCTGAAAGTATAGTATAGCTAAGTCCTGGTCCTGCTAAATCTAGAAAAAGAGTTCTCAAATCATACAACGAAATAGAAACAATAGCCAAAAATGATCCCAACAGCCAAGACAATTTGAAAAACAATTTACTAGACACATACTACTCGAACAGGAGTACCACTTTGGAAACCATGTGTCTATACCAGATAGCCCAAAACTTCACATACATAAATAATATAAAACACGATAAAAAAAAGGCAGATATAGAGTGACAGATTGTGAAGGCAGCTTAGTGAAACTTACCAAACAAAGCTTAATTAATCAGAGAAAATTGTCATTAAATACTCCTCAACAAAAAGAACTATATTACATGTCCCTGCTACAACTTTTTAAACCTTGGAGAAAAGCAGAAGAGATACTAGAACACTATGACTCCTATGAAGACGCTTTCAAAGCAAATGCAAGCACTATCACCGATGTAAACTTTACGCAGTATAAAACAATATTGCACAATGAACAGCAACACAAAGAAGAACTCCAGGCCCAACTAGATAAGGACACCCCGACAGTAGTCAACCTTCTGTAACAGGAAGTCAAGAACCAATGGGACAGCCACTATTAGTAAATGAGGCAGAATTAGCTATGACAGAAGTAGAGAACACCATGTGTCACTATGAAGAAGATACAACAGACTTAACTGTTTTATGATCAAAACTGAACAAAGACAAGTGTACCATTTTTCAAGAAGTAACAAAAGAAATTGCACATGGTGTACAACATGAAAAAAAGAATGTACCTGTCAAAATTATAAACCTATACTACTATACGTCAGTGGTGAAGCTGTTTCAGGCAAAACATTCTTAAATCAAAATCATCAGCAAGTTCCTTCAACAATTGACAAACAACAAACTGTCAGCTGTTATAACTGCCCCCACAGGTTTAGTTGCCTACAACATAGGCGGTGTCACTTTACACCGATTACTACTCCTTCTAGTAGAACACCAAAACAAATTAGAATATTACAAACTTTCTACAGAAGGTGCAATGGGACTACGCAGAGAGTTAAAACAAATGAAAATGCTACTAATAGATAAAGTGAGTATGAAGTGAGCATTATCTCCAACCTAATGTTGGCTTTGATTCACCTCAGATTGCAAGAAGTACTTAAAACAAACTACGAAGAGCTCTTTGGAGAAAAACACATTATTGTTTTGGAGATCTTCAATTGACACCAGCGAAAGCTGAACCTATTTTTAAAACCTTAGGACACAAACTCTGCTGTAAAACTGTTGGCAGCATAGGAAATGTCAAACTTTGGCAACATTTCCAATACAGAGAATTAACAGAAAACATGTGCCAATCTGCAGACCTCACTTTCGCCAACATTTTAAAATGTATTAGAGTTGTTGTACTATCTCAAGAAGCACAAGCAATATTAAAAACCCAGCACATCCATGCACTTTATGGCCATGACCCACGTGCTATTGATGTTATGGAACAATTAGCACACAAAAATGTCAGTTGTATGTCCTTAATGACAACTCTTGCAAGCTGTTCCAAATTCAATGAAACAATGATGAAAAAAGAAATGCAACCAATAATTGAAATTTGCTCCACAGACAAACTGGACATACATGGTATGACACTACCCATGTGTCAACAAGCCACAACAAGACTAAATACCTTGGAAAATTCTGTCTCCAACAGAGCTGGTTTGGAGAAAATATTAAAATTATCCTTAAACTGTAGCGTAATGCTTGAACGTAACCTTGACTTGGAGCATGGACTAGTTAATGGAGCACTGGGTACAGTCGTTGGCTTTCAAACATACCCGCGTAACAACAACATTCAGTTTCTCAATATTCTCTTTGACCCAGTTTCAGAAGTAAAAAGGATAGGGCACTCAACAGCTCGATTCCTTCTCTTCAAAGACAAGTATGTATGTATGCAGAGAACAATTTTCTCTAACTCGAGCATATGCAGTCACCATTCACAAATCACAAGGTCTTACCCTAGACAAAGCATTGATAGATATTGGTAACAGAGTCATTAAAGAAGGCATGAACTACGTAGCACTATCACGCTTACGTACAATTGACGGTTAATTTCTAATCAACTTTGATGCAAGTAAACACTGAAATTCCTTGCATTTTAGAATACAATAGATTACGTTCACTATATACCCCCATCTAAAAACATATCCTGTTCCACAAAAAGGAAAACATTGTAAAAGAAAACTAATTCAAAGAGAAATGCAACAGGATCTCACTGCAAAGATTCAAAAGAGAGTAAAAGAAGCTAATACATCATCAATTATCACAACCAAAGAAGAACCTATTACTCAAAGTAACTTAGGTACTTCTTCAAAGAAGCAACACACACTCCGAAAAAATGACTTGGACACAGAACTATCTGGTACATTCAAATTTTCAAATATAACTGGCAATGAATATTCTATTTCAATTGCCACCAATTGTTGACAACATTCACTTACACGGGACAGACCAATTGTGTTTGCAAATGTTAGTCCTTCATAGAAACGCAACAAACAATCCTGACAACACGTATAGTGTTCATGGAATAAGACAAGAATTGGACTACTGTGCTGGAATGGTGAAATTCACTATAAACTCACAAGAAGATCCACAAGAATTTCTAATGTACTTACTACAAGTACTGGAAAACAAAAACATACCTATAAATGAAATCTTCCAGATTTCATACATGTGGAAATATACATGCACTCTCTGCAACAATGTGGCACAGGAACAATTCCCTAATGAGCGCTTTGTGTATGTATCCATACCTAATTGTGAATCCGTTCCATTTCAGCAACTTGTACAAAATGCAAACCATGGTAGATTATGTACTACCTGCAATTCAGATAATCGCTCCACCTTACTAATACAAACACATAGTAAATACGTAATAGTAATGCTTCTACGTTACAATGCAGATGGTACCAAAAACAACTGCAAGCTGACTGGATTCACACATGGTCAAGTATCACTTGGTAAGAAAACCTTCACAACCATAGGTATAATCTACCACGCAGGAGCCACAACCAATGCAGATCACCTCACTGCATATATAAAAAAGAAATGTGGATGGTTCAAATGCAATGATAGTTCAATTACTCTAAAGCAGAGATTACCAGCAAATCTTACAAATGCTTATTTAATCTTCTTAAAACCAAAGTGTAATGACTACTCTGTACTTAAACATTAACAAAACTTCAATTAAAAAACTATAAACTGTTAGAATACGCCAACAGGTATCTAACTGGCCCAAGATTTTGCAACAACCAAACAGATAAATCAATACCACTAAATTATTTTTAGAAAATAGACAGTTAGAATACGCTAATAGGATTCTAACTGCTCCAAAAATCTGCAACAAGACAACAGATAGAACATTAGCCAGAAACAACAAGTGAACACTGAAAACAAACAAACAAATAGACTCTAGCATAACAAGAAAAGTTTTTTTTTTAATCCGACATGGATTTTTTTTTTTCCCACAGACCCAATGATTTGAAAAACAAACACAGAAACTGAGCAAATTGCACAGTACACTGATTTGTAAACTACTAAATATGAGGGTCAAAAAAAGCTGAAATGTTGATTATGCAATGTAATAAGTCTTTATAAAATACATACACTAACATGCTCTTTTCTTTTATCACAGACATTGAAAAAGAATATGTGCTCCAGTTACCCAACTCATGAAAAAAATATATCCAATCTCAAAAAATCAAACAGTAAGTATATTCTAATAGAACAAATAAATATGGCTGCATAACAGAACCATTGAAGCAAACATCTAACCATACACCACAATACAAAATGTGTACATCCATGGATATGTTATACTACAGTGCTTGTTACCAAACTCTACAATCTTAATGACATGACATAGCCAAAACTTCACATACAAACTATACAAATCAAACAGTACACAAACTGTAGATTTGCAAATATTTGTTAGATATTCAATTCTATGGGAGTGATCTATGGGTGTGATATGTTGCAGTGATTGTGGCCAGGGCCTAGAGGCCATGCACCGAAGACTCTAGGCCCTGGCCACAACCACCGCAGCATATCACACCCATAGATCACACCCATAGAATCAAACATTTTAACTGTCTATATGGGCCCACCTATATCACACTTTCTGCAAAGTTTGGTGAGAATTCATCCAGGGAAAGCAAAGTTATAAGCCACCCATGGTGTCTTATAACTTCAGTGCATATAACTTTGGTGGACACAACCACCGCAGCATATCACACCCACAACCACAGCAGCATATCACACCCATGGTGGCTTATAACTTTGGTGCTTTTAACTTCGGTCTTGGGTGCATGCCCTTCGGCCATGCACCCAAGACTCTAGGCCCTGGCCACAACCACCGCAGCATATCACACCCATAGAATCAAACATTTTAACTGCGGCATATTGTCAATTTTGATGTCCGCTGACACCGTGTGTGTCCTTAGAACAGTTTCAACTTGCCTGCGGACAGCACATACACGAATACTGTCCTTAGGACACCCCTCATTTTCACTAATTACGAACATCCCGGACAGCGCGGGCATGGCAAATACATCAGTAGCACCTTCTACCTAAACAAATACAGTATTTGACCCATCTCTTACTCCCCAAACCACCCAAAGCACTCTTGCACATCAAAACACTCCCCAAAACTGCATTTCGCCTCTGTTCGCCGCCGTGCTGTCGGCGGATCCAAGATGGTGGGCGCATCGGAACAATCTGACGAACTTCAAGCTCTTCAACACCCAATCAGCGAACGCGTCACTTGTCTGCGGACATGACGCGAGCCGATTAGCCAATCGGTGTCTTGCCCGCGGAGCGAACATGGAAGTGTGTCCACAGAGCGGACATAGATATCACTAATTTTTTGAGGCCTACTTTTTGATTGTTTTTAAAAAAACTACTGGACGGATTTTCACCAAATTCACAAAAGCACGCTTTCGGGACCAAGCCGCTGCTCCTGCCGCAAATTTGGTGAAAATCCGTCCAGTGGTTCGGGCTGTAGGCGTGCGCAACGTTTTTTCCGGGCTGTAGGCGTGCGCAACGTTTTTTCCCCATTCACCCTATGGGAAAAAAAGAAATGTTGGGACCCCCCTATAACTTTGCCCCCCCTGGACCAAACTTTGCAAAATTTCACAGTGGGCCATATACTTTTTTGCAAAGTTTGGTGAGGATTCGTCCAGGGAGAGTGAAGTTATATGCTGCCCAAAAAGTGCTCTTCCTATGGGATTAGCAATTTAACTGTAACTACTCAGACACTACCATGGCTGTGTAATACATATATGTTTTTGTTGTCCGGTTGCCAAACCTGATTTTTCCCGAGGGAGCTTGTTGTGCAAAGGCAGTTCCTGTAAGGGCACTACTCCAGCCAGTTTTAGCAACAGAAATTGTTATGCAGTGTGCCAAAAACACCAATAACTTGATGAAACATCAACACATCAAGCTCTGGCTCAAAACTAAATGGTGTGTTTGCTGTAGGCACTGTTTTCTTTCAAGGACTATACATCCAATAAGTCATACACCTCGTGCCGCATAATTTGACTTCTGTAGAGAATTACAATTTCCTTCTGTGACAAGTGTCCGGTGGGTGTCGCCGGTCATAGAGTACAGTGCACTAAAGTCTGCAACTCTGCATGTATCTAAAAGTAAACATAGATTAACAAAACCGTGCTCGAGAGAAGAGACATATTTCAAAAGGGACATTTTCATGACAACTATTCAGGGATGTAATTTCACCAAAATTCCAGGGATAGCAGAAGTGACATCACACAATCCTTGACCTCTGATGACATCCCAGGAAGTGATGTCATCTGACCCAACCCCAAAGTCGCAAAACGCGAAGCGTTGGAACACAACCTTTCAACCCTTGACAAAACAGGAAGTGGCATTACATAACATTGTTTCTAAGTACACTACAAAAATATGGTTACGATATCACTGTAAAGTGATATACATTTCATTCAAGAATGGATAACCACATGAATCGTTAATATCAGCGTGTATAGGCCCATTTACCAAATTACTGTGAATGTAAGTAGACTTCGAAGGACAAATGGTAATGTTGCGTTATTATATAGCACTTACGCGTACACGCTTCATTTAGACCAAATATACATACAATATCACCCAACCTGTGTTGGTACTCATTTATCAATCTCAGCAGGATGAAAGGCAGAGTTGACCTTATTGGTAGCTGAACCTGCAACCTGCAGAGCACACGCCATTGCAGCATCAAACGCTCAACCCACTGAGCTATCTTACCGGCTATAGCTATTAGAACATGAGCCACTTCAGAAGCACAGAGCCACATGCTTCTGGCCACAGTCCAGGAGCCTCAATTTTAAAAAAAAATTTTTTACTTTTTTTTAGGGGTAGCAAGGGAGACCACAGGGGTAGCAAGGAAAACCTCAGGTGACCCCTAAATGATGTCCCTGCAACTATTGTGTTTATTGTATGTCACTTACAATTTGTTTGGAATAGGAAGAAAACCGAGCAAAGAACCATTTGTAGTTTTCGTTTAATTTCCCTTGATCTATTGGCATCACTACAATGCCTATAATGCAGGTCGTGTCCCTCCCCAGTGGAGTATGTGCCCCAATTGTGCAATAGCCTATTAAAAAGAGAGGGACTTGCTGTTATGGGATCTCGCCTGTTTCTGCTGGGAATTGCATGTAATAGATTCCATAGATTTTATTGGTATTTCCAGCCGTGCTGCCATAAATCTCCCCGGGGTTCATGGCCACACATATCACCTGCATCTCATTATGAGGTTCTCAGTCTGAAGGTCTGGCAGGGCTGGCTTCCTGTTGCTTGGCAGTGTGAGCACGTGCAGGCGCGCATTTGTAAGGTGCCACAGAGCATTTCCCGTAGAGCCGGCCTTGCTGCTGCGTCTGCAGCAGCATTGTAATGCAGTGAAGTCTTGGAAAACAGGGCATCGCAGGTGACAGAGGTGGAAGGGCATGACAACACTGTAGTGTAGCCTGCTGGCAGTCAGTGCACATCATGTATACGTTTGGCATTACTAACAGGGGTGGACTGGCCTATACGGAACTCTGGAGATATCCCGGTAGGCCTCTGCACACTGGCCCTCTTTTGCGTGGTGTTTCCAAATTGTCGAATAGGAAAAGGGTTGTGCTTGCTGAAAACCTGTATTCAAAGTGTATGAAAAGAAGTAGTTGAACTATGTTCCCTGGAGGCCTTCACCCACTCCCCACAAACCCCATCAACACGGCCCCTCCCACACAAAATACACGACCGGACCCAGACCTAATAGCGCATGGCTACCTCCAAACTCAGAATGAGGCCCATGGTCTTCCACATACCAATGCTTCTAGTGTAGAGAACGAAATGCACCCCTTCAAATTCAGCTACTCAGAACTCAGCCATACTGCACCTCGCCTGACTCACTCCTTTCCCCCCACACTTGCCTTCTACATGGTCTTCTGAACGTGGCACACTATATTCCCAGCATGTCTGGCATTTTTTGCATCATTCAATACCATTTTATCTTATCTCTGAAGCCCCTTGCTAGACTGTGTGATATGTGTACATTTATGCTTTATTGACCCACTCTGACTACCATACTGGGAGTTATGGGCCCTGACGATGAGTTAAAGACCAGAGGACAGTGAGGGCATTTAATTAGGTCTTCAGGACCTATAACTCCCATTATGGCCCAAAGGTGTGATCTATACAGATATGATCACTCTTTAGGGTGAAGTGTGGGAGGGGGGTAAAACATGAAGAAGTAAATAAGAAATAAGTCGGGAGTGTCTACTTTCAAGCAGCTGCATAGAGCTGATAAGGAGAGAGGAGATGGCCTAAGATGTAAGCTGTGCCGTGCAGCCCAGCAAGGTGAGTGATTGGTGGTGGGGGAGAAGCTGGGCTCCATCTGCCAGAAGTGGCCCGGTAAAGATTCAGTAAGGATGTGGTGTCATCTGCCCCACCTTAAGGGACGAGGTAGGGAACAGGAGATTTATGTGCACTGGTCGCATCTTTCAGTTGTGGCCTTGGTGGGAGGTGGGGTTTTTAGCGTGACACTCCTAGTGGTAGGATGGTGCACCACACTTAGAGCCCTGTTTACAGTGAGGCTGTCAGCGTGATGCTCCTGAGATGAGAGGTAACACTGCACTGCTAGTCCTGAAGGCAACTGGGCTGTCGGCATGGTTCTGACTGTGATGAGAGGGAGAGTCCTGCTGTGAACCCCGAGTTATCAGCTTGGTGCTCGCTCATAGCTCTTCTAGCTTCAGTGATTGGGGGAGTAATGTAGCTCCCACTATCATTGGGCAATTTCTGCTCCTTCTGTTTCAATTTCCGAGTCAGACCGGCTTGTATATCCCGGAAATTGGCCAATGGGTGAGGACATGTCACTCCGTGGGTTAAAATCAATGTCAAAATATAAAATAGCTCAGAGTGTCTAAGTGCTTGTCTAAGACATCCTTGGGCTACATGATGTAAAATATTTGAATATCATCAGTGTCAACGTTGTGTGTCCACCTACTGAGGGTGGATACATTGAGCACCATTAAACTGGGAAATAATAACATAAATTATTATAGTAATTACAAGCAGGAATAATATTCCAAGTTCAATAACATAGGAAAAATATCCCATCTACTCTTATCTAATAACCACTGTTTATCTGTTAAAATCCAGTCTTAGTCAAACAGTTTCCTGAATGTCCTGGCACTGGAACTCAGAGCTTACTTGGGTCATGAACTATGAGTGATGGAGTGCGGAAGTCTGATGTAGATGAGAGCTTTCTGTAAATACTAAATTCTTTGTCTTAGATGTTTCTATCTTAGCCAATGACATGGTATGACAATTGATGCCAGCCTTGGTAGTCATGTTAGAAAGAAAGATCAATTGACACCCAATTGTTGATCTATGTTAAATATCCTTTTCCTGAGAAAGTGAATGTGTCACCCGCTTGTTAAGCGATGGACAAAAAGGTCTTACATCTTCAGTAAATTAGGACAGAAATTAAAAAGTAAGATCTATTTCATAGCTATCAACTGTTTCTCTACTGAGAACAAACAATGACACACTGCGACAAATCAACTTCCGGGAGACGAGACGTCTAGGGATGAATATTGGTTTCCAAAACCTCAATCAGCCCCACACCTCTAGTACCACAGTACGAATCTGAACAGATGAGAAACACAAGCAAATTATAAACCTCCTTGTCCAATTTGTGTAATGTGGACGGAACGGCAGGCTTATCTCCGAAAGTTCATGGATCGTTGGTTAGTTGTAACATAGCGAAAATATAATTATCAACCAATGATAAAAGGCACTGTCCAGTCAAGGTTATATAAATATCTGTACTGTATTGTTATAACAACAGCCAGTTCTAGCAACACTACGTAAAAAAAAACAACTCTGTTGAAAAACGAAGAGGACAGACAGTTTCAGAGAAGGAAAAGGGATGCACTCTGGATACTGACAGGATGGTGGTGGGTATAGTAAAAAGTCCCAGCAGTTCAAGGATATTTAGCTTCAGCACAAATGGAGCAACCAGTCTTAAAATGTCTCTAGGCGCCTTCAGAGAAGGATCAGGTGGACAGAACCACAATGTACCATACGCTTGTAGGTGATCTTGGTGCTCGACAGGTTCGAGTAATTTCAGGGGGCTTTTCAGCTTCTGTGACAGAGTTCAAGATAGGAAACAGCTTTGGGCATCAGTCAGCAGACAGTTTGGTGAGAAAGGCTGGATGGACTGCTGCAGGCTGGCTAGACAGCAGCTCAAGGTCAGGAATCATTGTCTGAGTGCTGATCAGCAGTTCTAAAGCACTGGTCGAGATGTCTCAGAAGGCCTTAAGTAAGTGACTGCGACAAAACAAAAGTCAGTGTTGCAGTCGATTGAAGCTCGAGGGACTTGACAGGCTTGAAAATTTCCTTTAAGGCAGACTCTGGTGCTTGTCGATGCACATCTCCTAGCTTCTTCACTGGGCTTGTGTCATCATTTATGGTGGATGGGCCAAAGCTGTGGAGTGTGTTATAGGAAGCTGCCTTGTCGTTGGGTTCAGAGACTCTCTGGCACTTCCCCCCTAGGAAGTTTCCTGCAGTGCCTTCCAGGGCACACTGTGCGCTGGCTGGGTACCGGTGCTAGAGCTGCTGGAGGTTCCTCTGGATTCAGTATATCCCTCTGTTCCCTGGGAGATGTTTGGTGGAGGGATCTTGCTTCCCACTTGGACGTTGTAGCCTTCCTTCACTGTCAGAAGATGTAATTTATTTATTTATTTTATTTTTTATTTATTTTTTACATTTGTAAAGCGCACTGCAGCCCTAAGGCATAGAGGCGCTGATAAGTGGTACATAAGAAGGCTTGATTAAGGGTTACAAAAAAGCCACCCCAGAGGAGTTCTTAGAATATACATACAGAGTTACAGATACATAGGTCCAGGGTAGCGAAACAAAGAACAGGCACATTATTTGAAGAGACTAGTCTTGATGGCCTTGCGAAAGGCAGTGTGAGAGTCGAGTCGTCTGATGTGCGGTGGAAGGGAGTTCCAGAGGGTGGATGCCATGGTGGGAAAGCTTGTGCCACCCGCACGCACTCTGCGGGTTTTTGGCACAGTTAGTAAATTGGAATAGGCCTCTCTAGATGGCCTGGAAGCACAAGGTTTAGAAAATCTCTGGACGAGATATGTAGGGGCCTGATCGTGAAAACATTTGTGCGTGAGGGCAAGGGTTTTGAACAGGATTCTTTCCTTGACTGGGAGCCAATGGACCTGACGCCTGAGGTCAGAGATGTGGTCCCTGCGTGATAGTCCAGTGGCGGCCCTTAGGGCATTATTTTGGACTAGTTGGAGTTTAGCTAGGTTTTTTGCTGACGTCCCTATTAGAAGGGCGTTGCAATAGTCCACTCTTGAGCCAATGATTGCCCTGGCGATAGTCAGGCAATTCTGTTGGGAGAGGTACGGTCTGATTGCGTTGAGCAGTTTGGAGTAGTAGGCTGAGGAGGATGCAATGGCATTGACCTGCCTGTTCATGTTCAGGTTCGGGTCCAGGTAGACACCCAAGGTCTTGACTGTTTGGGAGACGGGGATAGGAATATTATCTATGGTGAAGGAGTTGTATTGCTTGTCCATCTTGCCCAGGGTGGACGGGGAGCCAATCAGCAGAAGCTCGGTTTTCTCGCTGTTGAGGCATAGCCAGTTTTCTGCCATCCAGGATTGGATCGTGGTGTAAGTGGAGTTGAGCGTGTTCAGGTCAGACAGGTAGTCCCCGGAGAGGGGGATAAGCACCTGAGTGTCATCAGCATAGTTCGTGTATGAGATGCCCAGGGCGTCAAGGATCTTGAACAGCGGCCTCGTGAAGAGGTTGTAGAGGGTGGGGGCGATGCATGATCCCTGTGGGACGCCACATTGGATGATGCTAGGGTCAGCGCAGGAAGAGTCAGAGAAGACCTTCATTGCTCTGTCCTGCAGGAAGGAGGTTATCCAGTTGCAGGCAGTCGGGGAGAAGTTGGCTGTGGTGGCAAGATGGTGGCATAGGGTCTTGTGATCCACCAGATCGAATGCAGCTGATAGGTCCAAAAGGAGGAGTAGAGCAGGTTTGCCTGCATCTCTGAGGTCGTCCATCTGGTTTTTGAGGTCAAGAAGTGCCGTTTCGGTGCCATGTCTTGGCCTGAAGCCTGACTGCCGAAGACCAAGAAGATGGTTATCTTCGAGGAATTTTTGAACTTGCAGGTAAGCTGCTTTGTCCAAGATTTTTAGTAAAAATGGGACAGTGGTAATGGGTCTATAATTACCTGGGACCGAAGGGTCTAAGGAGGGTTTTTTGATAAGCGGACGAACCCATGCTTCCTTGAGCTCAGCTGGAACATGGCCAGACTTGAATGAAGCATTAATGAAGGCAGTGATGAGGGGGACAAGGGCAGGGGCACAGTCCTTGATCACCTGGGCTGGGCAGACGTCCCCTTTACAATTGGAGGGCTTGATGGATCTAAGGAGGGCAGCGACTTCGGTTTCAGTCATGTCCTTGAACTCAAACAGAGGGGCTTGGCTGGTGTCAGCTAGTGGAGCAGGGGAGCCAGTGGGTTTGGCTAGAAGGTTGTTGAGGGCTTTTTGGTGTGCAAGGATCTTGGCGTGTAGAGTGTCCAATTTATCCAGCATGGCGGATTGAATTTTGTTGCACCAGGCTTCATCTTTTAGGAGAGTAGAAGGGGGGGACGCAGGGGTCTCAAGCTCTCTAAAGATGGAGAAGATTTCTTTGGTCCCTGATTTGGCTTCTGAAATCCTAGTGTTGAAGGAAGACGCCTTAGCCTTGATTATGGAGATTTTGTATTCAGAGGATAGGGCCTTAAAGGCTGCTTTAGTGGTGTCTTTGGGGTTATTCTTCCAGGCAGAGAGTGCAGCTCTTTTTTTTTTGACGTAGCTGTGAGAGCTCCTGGGTGAACCAGGCATTGGTATGTTTGACCTTTTTTGCTTTTTTGAGGGTAAGAGGGGCTACAGTGTCCACGGCCTTGGTGATGATCCTTTTGAAGTCTTTAGCAAGTACTGATGGATCATTAGAGAAGGGCGGAGATAGTGCAGGTACGAGGAGATGTTTAGTAAGGTTCTCTTTTGTGAGCTGCCGAGAGCTTCTGGTGAGTGCGGCAGGGAGGGAAGTCGCTGGCCTATGCGGCCCTTTTGATGTGGTGATGTCAAATATAATGCAATGGTGGTCAGACCAAGGGATAGGGGAGATGTCTTTGACCTCAAGGGTGCAGTTGTGGTGGGCCACCCAATCTAGCGTCCGCCCTTTAGAGTGGGTAGGCCTGGAGATAGATTGGGAGAACCCAAGGTTGGAGAGAGCTTTATTGAGGGCAGTGGCGTGGGAGTCCTTAGAGTCATTGAGACCGAGGTTAAAGTCACCTAGTCATGTAAGGCAGACTGTATCTTCAGTCAGGGTCCAATGATGAGTTCTTACTTCTGCTTCTGGTGAAGCCTTCAGATGATCAGCCAAAAGAGGGGTTCAGCTCTCTTTCAAAGCCAAATGGACCACAGTGATTGGTATAGGCTAAGCCTACCTTAGTGAAACAATCCTCAGGTCCCTACCAACAATCTGTATCTATGAGGTCATAAACAGAGTGCTTTGCAACAGGAAAGGTAAGGCAGTGAATACATGTGATACTAAGTCCCACCAATCCTCCTGTCTGTTGACGATCAAAGAGTCTCTCTGGTTAATGGATCTCTCTCTGGTTCCTGATTTAAGTGGCACCAGACTCTCTGGCTCCTGCAAACCACATCATTGTGCCTTATGAATGGGGTCTCCCTGTGGGGTTAACTACTGTAAACATGCAGTCCCTGAGAGCTCACTGTCATTTGGTATTGAGGGTGGGAGCTGGCTTCCGTTTGACACAGTTGCATATGAAGGGTTGCTGGGGTCACCTTTCTTCTTTGGTAAAATCAACAGCCAGGCCCCATGTGGGCCTTTCTGAAGTACATTCTATTCATAAGTAACTGTTGCCACCAGCTGCAGGGCATAACCAAAGGACATGAAGGATCCATGGAGCCTTTGTTAGTTAATCAGCCTGGCAATGGGAGGAGGAAAGTTTGGTCCTCCCCTTTCTGGAGATGTATTGTGTACTCCTCCTGGCATTTCCCAACTAAATATGACAGGGAGGACTGCACCTGTAGGTTGTGTCCACCCAGAGTACACAGGTCTATGCATATGCTGTGCAGTGAGCATAGGAAAATGTGTGCAGATTAACCCAACACATTTTCAGGAGGTCGCTCTACCATCATTCAATTTCATTAAACACGTTTTAAAAAGCCCCAGAGAGCACACAGCCACTGTGTGGATGATTTAATTTGTCACCCAAACACATTGTTAGATAGGTTGCTGACCATTCAGGAAGGCCTTCAATTCTGTTTGGTACCCCGTGCCTTACCAGATGTAAAAATAACAATTTACATATCAGTTATGCCCCACCCATAGGCATAGACCTGCACCAGATTGCTATCCAATTCTCCTCTGCAAAGGTGTAGCAACAACAGCCAAATTCTTCTTTCTTCTTAGATGCCAAAAGTGGTTTGTCGTTTATGTGGTGTGTCTTTCTAGCCTTAGACAGCAATGAATGTATGTTTGAACTACACTTACATAGGATGAAACCCGTAATATTTCAACATTTTACAAATATGCAAGAGCCCCTCTGTTAAAAAGAAACCATGCCTAATAGCCTGTTCGATGAGATGTTGCACACAGAAAGATTTACAATCCCTTTATAGCTCACTATGCCACATCTGAAGAGAAATATATCTATTTAGATAACAGCCAATTGACTGATCTTTCTGTGCTAGACAGCCATTCATTTGACGGTACTGACCCCTGTGGGAACCCTGCTGGGAGTGGGGCAGCAGCAGTAGTGGGGGAGCTTTGAGTGCTCCAGGAAATGCAAAGAGAGTGATCAGACAGGCAGTATGCCACCCAATTGAGGACGGTGGCCTGAAAGGCAGGTTGTGAGAGAGTCCAAAGGAGAATGAGAATAGAGGACAGACAGCAGATCTGATAGCGAGACAGTAATTGTGATGAAGGCGAGTTATGGATAGATAATTGACAGGGTAGTTTGTTGCAAAGGCACGCTTCAACAAAGTGGTATGACATTGTCCTTCTTACAGCAATCTTGAAAGTTAACAACGAAAAGTGAAAGGTTTGACACATGTGAGAGATAGGAGCAAGTCGGGTGTGCCTGCTCCTTAACAGTTGTGGTGGAGGGACACATTTTCCAGTAGAACTATGAACATAAACTTGGCGATATTTGGAATACATGTTGTTGTACTCTTACAATGACCGTGCTACACAATGATTGGACAGTAAAAACAACATGACATTTCATAGATGTTAAGGAGGAGAGGGTCCAGCCGATGGAAGTGCTGGTCTGATGAGTGAATTCAGAAAGTGTGTAAGTCTAGCAAACATATTGGGCCTCATTATGACCCGGGCGGTATTGGGTTAACGGCGCCGGTAGAGCTGCCAGCGCTGTTAACCCTATATCGCCTCATTACGAGGTCCGCTGGCGGGACCCACTCAGGACGCCTGGTTTTAGCGGGTCCCGTGAGTGGCCCAGCATGCTAACAACGGGCCCGTCATTAACGGGCCCATTGTTAGCATGCTCCCCATTCCCATTGAGTCCTGTAGGGGCTAGGGGATATACCGTGTCCGGGTTCCCTGAATGATGAAAATTGGGCCCTCAAAAGAATGGCTCGTTATTTCCCCATTCAGGGAACCAAGACCCGGACCCGAGTTTGGGGGTAGCCATGTCCTTTTAAAGGGTATGGCTACCTCCAAACTTGTAATGAGGCCCATTGTTTTACTTTAAAAACATGGCTTTGAGAGGGAGAACAATATAATCTATACCCACTGTGTGATGGCGGAAAAAAAAACCTTGATATCAGAATTGTATTCCATTGTTTCCTCGATGTCAATTACTTCACAGTGTTTTACTTCGTGGTAATTACTTCAAATTATTTTGAAATAAGTATATGTAGTTGTGGATCAAGTGGTAAACAGGGGTGGACTGGGGTTTGAGGTACGGGTGTTACTGAAGCGGAAGGGGGTATGGAGGAGTGACCCCTTAATAGTATTTACCACAAACTAAATGACTACAAAGTGATTTTTTGTTGTCAAATTAACATGGAACCGTCAGAATGACATCTTGCATTTATTCTCTTTTTATAATCATGTTGATAATGGGGTCACTAAATATTGATCTTTGTTTTGTTTCACTCTATTTCCATTGTACCCCTTTGTTATCAAATGACACATGTAACAGTGTTTATACTTCCCTTACCGGTCAATAGAACAATAGCTATATTATAAATGATTGATGTGTGCACGCATCAACAGGCGAACAGGAGGAGGTGGTAGCCTAGAGAATAGGCACCAGCTCAGCTGCAGTGTTCGGGAAAAGTCTGAAAGGTGTGTGTAACAGTGCACTCAATGTATTCAGCACCTTTACACAATGAAAAAAAGCAGCCGGATCCCATGCATAGATTAACAAGTGTGTGTTATGCAGATTTGTTCTGCTTGAGGCCAGTTTGCCTGACTAGCTCCATACATCTCATATGCTGTATCATACATCAACCAAGACTAACAGTGCCTTCATCACGTTCTGTTTTGACACTTGCAATACAGTCTTTTGTGCATTTCTTCATGCACCATTTAACTCATTCTCTCATCCATCTCTAAATGTAAGAAAACAAACCATGTGTATCCTAATTGTTTCCATTTTAGACAGAATATGTGAAAGCTTGACGCTTTGCCTACCACTGGCTTACCTTTAATGTAATATGTTGCACATGTCGTCACTATATATCTTTGGTGTACAATGCACAGACACTTAGAAGTCACGCACATCAATTAGAGTTCGGCAAAGTGTAGCTGATGAAATACATTAATTCTGAATCAGGCTTTTGTTCATATGCAAACACAACATCCTGAATGCAAAGGGAAATACAGATTGTGAGAATACTAAAAACATGAAGGTTCCATGTTGTTTGAGGGATTTGGCAATTTTTGATTAGGCCTTATGTCTGCTGAATCCAACAGAACTTGTAAAGTTGACAAATAGGTGGCTGGATGAACAGGCAGCGCAAATATTAAAGGATAGTTCCGGGACTTTTTTTTTATTGTCCCTACGGTTCGGCCATGTGTTTTTAAGCATAACTCGGTAGATCGTAGAAAACTTTCCTATGGACCTTACCCGACTTTTCGTCCATTAACGCACTCGAAATCAGCCGCCATTTTCTGATAATCCTATCATTTCCCCCCATCGACCTGGCTCACCTGCTTTTGCGGCACTAAATCAAATCCCCCGCCCCTGAAACAGACTTTATGAAAACATTCATATTCCCCGCCTCTATCCGTGACGTGACTGAGCTGCGTAGGCAAACGCGCCCAGGCGTCTTCTACGCGACTCCACACAGAACCCGGAAATCAACACAGATGAGCTCACACAACACAGCGCGCCACAATTGGGAATATGAAACTGTACTTTTAAATTAAACCGCAAGATTGTAAATTTGGTAAAGTACATTTATTTGACATCAAATGTTTTGAGAATATTCAGCGGTTTGCATTTTTATTTGCTCACGTTCCAAAAAGTTCGTTTTGAGGCACGCGATGTTCCTTTGCTGTACACAGGGTCTTAGATCATCTCACAATACAGCGCCACAATTCGGAATATGAAACTGTGGTTTAAAAGCAAACGGCAAGATTGTACATTTGGCAAAGTACATTTATTGGACATCAAATGTTTAGAGAATATTCAGCGATTTGCATTTTTCATTGCTCTCGATCCAAAATAGTTCGTCTTGAGGCAAGCGATGTTCGTGTGCAGTACACAGGGTGTTGGTTTACGATAAAATAAGCTCTTCGGTCGCACTGATAATCGCATGGCTGTTCCAACAACGAGGCACTAGGCCACCACAAAGGTCTGTATGTTGCATCTAGCCGTTAGTACCGCGTAAGGGCATACTTGTACTTGGCGATCGTCCCATAAAATGGTCAGGGTGGTAACGTTGTTCACGCGGAGAAGCAACTGGTGGTTGAAAAACCCATCCGCCGGTGTCTGGTACTCGTGACACATGCAACCATAAATACGGAGACATTCTATATTTTTTGAAAAATGATTTATATTACTGTTTGGTTTAATTTAATGCGCAAATGAACAAGGTTGGATAGACACATTGCATGTACACTGAGCAATCACTTTTATTTACACAATACATAGCTACACATATTCAATGGGCCTGCGACATGAGGAGACTCGAGAGCAAAGTCACAGGTGAAACCCGGGTGGTTCGCACTACTGCACGGTGAAGGGAGGGGCAAGGGTAGAGAGACACATTGCATGTACACTGAGCAATCACTTTTATTTACACATTACATAGATACACATATTCAATGGGCCTGCGACATGAGGAGACTCGAGAGCAAAGTCACAGGTGAAACCCGGGTGGTCCGCACTACTGCACGGTGAAGGGAGGGGCAAGGGTAGAGAGACACATTGCATGTACACTGAGCAATCACTTTTATTTACACGTTACATAGATACACATATTCAATGGGCCTGCGACATGAGGAGACTCGAGAGCAAAGTCACAGGTGAAACCCGGGTGGTTCGCACTACTGCACGGTGAAGGGAGGGGCAAGGGTAGAGAGACACATTGCATGTACACTGAGCAATCACTTTTATTTACACATTACATAGATACACATATTCAATGGGCCTGCGACATGAGGAGACTCGAGAGAACAGACAATCAAATTACAATCATTTAAACCGTGATGTGTATTTCTCAATGAGCTCTTCTTTAGGTGGACATGGAACAGAGGCAATGTTGGGTGGCAATGCAGTTGTCCCCTGCACAGGTTCATTCACAACTCCATGTATGTGCCTATCCAGGACATCAACAATAAGTCTCTCAATAAACTCATATTGCATATCCTCAAACACTGGTTTGATCACCCATTGTTTACTTCTTTTAGTGAAGGCCTTATTGTAGCGAAGTGTCCCTAAAGTTCCGGTCGTCCTACTTTGTTGACGGCCAACATTATGGTTATGTGCCAAGACCGCTAGAAGAGTCCGATTTATCATGCACTCCATGCCAAAATGCAATCGTTTTGGCCGGTACTTTAGGCACATATTGTGGAACACCTCCAAATCTCCTGTGTGGCAGAATTCCGTGAGTCCCCTCAAATCTCTATTTATAGTTTTATCAAATACAATCTTTTCAATGGCTTTGTGAGTGGGTGATGAAGGAATCAACCACTTCTTCTTCCGTGCCTCCTCTGTGGACAAATGGCCATGTTCACAATTGTGGAAATGTTGGTTTGTGTTCCAACGGTGAACGTTGGTACAGTGTAGCATTACTGACCGCCATTTTTCCAGTAGAATTTCCAACGACCCTCCACATGTTTTTGAGCTCCACCAAAGATGGTTGCTGATTGACTTGGACCACTGTGAAATACCTTGCATATCTTTTTTTTTACCTGCAGCCGACATTTTTTTATTGATTGTTTTTGCAAGATGCCAAACGTCAAATTGGTGATTTATATTTTTGTACTCTTCTCTCATTGTCTTGGCAATTGAAACGTGTCTGTCCGTAGCTATCAGGTCGATCACCATTCCCCGCGATTGTAGTTCTTGCAATGATGCTACAAAGCCAACTTTCTCCATGGCCACTGAGGATGTACTTTGTGACACCTGCACGACCACCGAACTCACAATTTTCTTACTTTCCATGTCCTGAAAGTGGTAGGTGCAGTACTTGGCTGAAAATCCTGGGCTGTCGCACTGTCCATCACCGGCTAGCCTGAACCGTTTGCCCGCGAATGTACTATCAATAGACATTTTTTCCATTCTCCAAGCTTCGCTAATGGCTGGAAATAGATAATCGGTTTGGTATTTGTAGAACTGAGTTTTCGCAATGAAATGGATTCCCACAAACTGAAAGAAAGACTCTAACTTTTTAAAACTTGAACCACTTAAAAGTGCAGCCGCTGCACAAAGTAGATTGCCTGCTGGCAGTTGCCCCAGCATGGGTTGTGCAGACCATGAGAAAGGATGATATTTTGTACAGGCGGCATGTATTTTAAGGTTAGTGCCTCGAATTGCACAAGTCACATTAATCAATGGCTCCCCACATACTTCCCCACCAACCGAATGCCCACATTTCATCCGAATAATAATATCAATCAAACAACTACAATGAATTTGGCCTCTTTCCTTATACTGTCACTCTGCATCCCAGCTGGTTCGGCCTGTAACGTTGAGGACATGTCACTCACATGAAAGGTAGAATCTCTGATATCGTCTTCCGCTATGTTCAGTGATATTGATGGTGTTTCATTGTCGTCCACTTCATTCTCTTCCATTGCAACATCTGTTCCTTCTCCGGCGATGGGTGAATAAAACAATTTCTTCAACTTTCTCGCGGTCTTAGTTTTTGCGGGTGTGGATTCTGTAAATTGATCTCCGACTGCATCCGAACTACCAGGAGGACATTCACTATCAATGGCTGGTGGTGGTATAGCTCCGTTGTCAATCACTTCATATTCTTCCCATTGGCACAATGCATCTCCAGTCTCAAGTCCCTGCCAAAAGGTTTGACAAGCAACATCTCTCGTTCGCTTCACTGTCTGTGTAGATCTAGTTCGTACACCCACTCGCAACTAGAGGACAGATTGGAAAAGGGATGTTCAGTTTAAACACAACTTACAGTATTGAACTATTAACAGTGAAAAACAACATAATATAGTGACCAGGCCACTAACCTTCTTTTGCTTTCTTTTCTTTGAAACTTTCTTGCCTCGAACTTCAACATCAGGACGCTGTTGCTCCGACTCGTGTGTGCATGTCTCCACTTCCTCTTGCGCTGCAACGACTATATTTTCATGATAAGCACATCCATCACGCACTGACCCTCCATCGACTCCCTGAAACATAGAACTTTCATTAGTATGTATAATAATATCGAAAACACAAAATGTACTTGGGGACCAATACCCACGTACATCTCAAAAGCAAAACACGAATGAACGCTTTGTGTAGAACATTCAAACGACAATTATTCACGCATTGTTGATCTATTTAGATGGAACTGTCAAGATCCATACCTCGGGCTCCTCATAGACTTCCATTGATGATATTATTGAAGATGATGCTTCAGTACCTCCCTGAAACACAGTAATTGCATTAGTATGGTTTTCTATTTTGTTAAAAAGATCATAAACTTTGTGCAGGCGTCAACGGCTCATCTAAATAGACCTGCACAAATGATCAGTTGTCTAAAATAAATAATGGATATGTAAATATGATTCGGTTTGCTCGATCGTTGGAAGTGTCACCACCCAGAGATCTGCATCAACTACTAGGGGTGATGTTCTTGTAGAAGAAGCTCCGTCATCTCCCTGAAACATAGTACTTGCGTTAATAAAGAAGGAAGTATAGCGGATGTAATCACGTCATATGATTTCGCTTGATCGAACTGTCAGTATCCATACCTCGAAATGCATAAGAACATCAAGGGACGATGTAACTGCGGTGCACACTTCTGCAAGCTGTTGCGCAGACCCGTAACTGCATGCTCCCGCTTCTTCTTGGACTAATGCTCCATCGACTCCCTGAAACATTGGACTTTCGTTAGTAATGAACACAATATTGAAAAAAGAAGAGACATAGGAGGGCGACGACAGAAGGACATATCAATGACTAAAAACGAAAGAAACATTGTGTGTAACAATCACGCTACAAGAATGCAAGATCTGATGATCTCCATCGGTGGAACTGTCCGGAAACGTACCTCGAGCCTCTGAGTGACATCAACGGTAGTCGTCAATACGTTGGACTCCTCAGCATCTCCCTGAAACTTGCATTATTTTGGATAACAATAATTATAACTGAAAACAAAGACTAGAGGACGAGTACAGTCAGTGGCAGAATAGCCAAGTAAGATTACCCGATAGGCGCTTGAAGTGGCTGATGACTGCAATAACGACACGGATGGAGAATCTTCCGCCTTCATATTGAGTGGATACATAAATGGGGAAATTATTGTTAGCTAATGCTACACACTGCCGCAAGGCCGAGAGATAAATACGTAAACTTGACTCACCAGTGGAGGGATGTGGACGAATAGAGTGGGAATAGCGGTTGAGAGCAATTTTCGCCTCGCTCGCGGTGTGTTCTTCTTTATTAGCAATGATGTGGAGTACATGTCAGAGGTAAAGTGCCTGCTGCAGATGCGGTATCGATCACCCCTCTTGTCCGCAAAGACTTCTAGGACTCTACTTTCAAGCTCAGACGGTGGATATCCGCAATATCGGACCCATTCTCGTATCTGATCTATTGTCTTAGGGAAAACATGCATTATAGTACCTTCAGATTTATTATGGGTCTTCGAAGGGCAACCGCCAATGGAACAGGCAGGCATTGTGGAAAGTTCTGAAAAGTAAAGATCAACAATTCTCTATGAATACCAATGTGTTAAAAAATTAAATGACACATAAAAGGTTCAATGCAAGGTTCGTTTTGGTTCTTGTAACTAAACTCAGAACATGTGACTAGTTCCTTGCATGTACTGTCTTGAACGAAAAGAAATTGGACGCAAAATGATTATGGTACATGGCCTTACCTTGACGAACAAACAGTTAGATGCAGGAATCAGAGCAGTTTCTTGTCGTAGAACAGGGAGCAGTTCACAGGTTGCAAACTGACGAGTTTCCTCGAAGTGGTCACGGAAGTTCGCAGAGACGAAGAGCAGATAACCAGCACCTTCACGGGTTGACTAGCAAAGCGCAAAGAAGTTCTCATTAGAAATATGAAGTGGGTTATAAAGAATTCGAAACAGGGGTGTGTTTG
The DNA here is from genome assembly GCF_040938575.1 of Ambystoma mexicanum. Taxonomy (NCBI): domain Eukaryota; kingdom Metazoa; phylum Chordata; class Amphibia; order Caudata; family Ambystomatidae; genus Ambystoma; species Ambystoma mexicanum. The sequence goes on along the minus strand of NC_090929.1, from coordinate 925,634,510 downwards.
TGAATGAATGACGTGTATATGTCGTGGCATTATGCGGTTTGCAGGGGGCCGTCCAGCGTGAGGGTGGATGCTTGGCAGGAGACACGGGGTCTGGAGGTAGACATGGGAACAACAACCCATGCTCTATAGACCACTTTGAAGTGTACATGGTCTTTGGCACCTCTTGGCCTTTATCGCTCCCTGACAGCTCCACTTGGCAGCGCAAGTACCCCGGTGCGAACTGCCTTTGATAGGGCGGGGGGTGGATTGGGGCGGTGGTCGTGCAGACAAGACACAGGAAGACTCGTGAATGGAGACACACTTATGTGGATTGCAGGGGGCCGTCCAGCGTGAGGGGGGATGCTTGGCAGGAGACACGGGGTCTGGAGGTAGACATGGGAACAACAACCCATGCTCCATAGACCACTTTGAAGTGTACATGGTCTTTGGCACCTCTTGGCCTTTATCGCTCCCTGACAGCTCCACTTGGCAGGGCAAGTACCCTGGTGCGAACTGCCTTTGATAGGGCGGGGGGTGGATTGGGGCGGTGGTCGTGCAGACAAGACTTGTTTGCCGCAGGGCCTCACCAAGGAGAGGCCATCTAACTGCATGTAAGAGGCAGGCTGCAGGATCTAGTACATGGAAGGCAGGGGGGTGAGTTTATAAATACCTCACCCTCCCAGGAGAATATGTGGTGTGACAAGACAAGGCACAGGAAGACTATTCAATGGAGACACACTAGATTCATTTAAAAAATAAAAACAACCATTGTTAAAATATATGTTGGGTTTTATTTTAGATCTTTATTTCAATTGAACATAAATAATAAACATTACACATTGTAAAGTTCCGGTTGCAGCACATCCAGGGAAAATCCGCGGTATTGTCCACTGTCGCTGGGGAAATGTTGTCTAATGGCAAGTACCGCACAGGCAGGTATTACTCTCCGAACGCGGTGTCCGAGCCTCCCGTGAAGCCACCAAGTGAAGCAACGATAGGCCACCAGCCTGTACCACCTGTGAAAATGAAAGATGCAAACTGTATTAAAATGACAAAACTTTCTTATCACTGTCGATTCAGGTAAAAAATGTCATTCTGCTTTGAAAAAAATTCTATCTAGAAAATGCACATTATAGAACCAATTTATATGCGTTCGAATGATATGTAGATGTAATTTTATATGTGGGAGACGACCATGACATAGTAGTGGCATCACTGACATCACAACCAGAGTATACTTACTCGTTACTCGGATAACGCGGACGAACAGTGCCGCGAAGTTCGTGCATAAGCACCATCATCATCCTCAACAGGGTCCATGAGAGGCAGGCTTCCCTGAACTCTGGCAGCTCGGTGATGCATTGCGGACTTGGCTCACCTTCCGAAATGTAGGCCAAGCACCCGGAATTTTCACGGCAGCAGCAGTTCTCCTCCTCAGTTGGCATTAGCTCGCACCGATTGCACGTGCACCAGGTGGAGACGCTGTCCATGCGACATGGTCCAGGCTCTTCATCAGTTGACTGGTCCTCCCAACTGCCGTCAGAATCCCCATCGTTTTCGCGTGCTTGCCTTTGCAGTAGTTCCTCCTCGGTGTACTCGGGCTCACACATAATAATTTACAGAGATGGTACAGGTGTTCACAAGGCCTAGAAGCGGCGAAGGTAGCTGACCAGAGCACAGAAACGAGTCACAGAATACTCAAAGTAACACAGAGAGAGTAATGGAATCGAAAATCTGCTGCTGTGTGTTGTGAAACGGTGTGTTTATACTTATTGAGGAAAGAGGCGTCCTGCCATTTCCATGGCGACACTTCATTAGCTGAGGCGCAGCGATTGTTGACACGAAACGTGCTTTGGCGTTGGGAAATGGGCGGTACGCGTCTGCTGATGTCAGGCTCAGGGGCGGGGGATTTGATTTAGTGCCGCAAAAGCAGTGCAGCCAGGGCGATGGGGGGAAATGATAGGATTATCAGAAAATGGCGGCTGATTTCGAGTGCGTTAATGGACGAAAAGTCGGGTAAGGTCCATAGGAAAGTTTTCTACGATCTACCGAGTTATGCTTAAAAACACATGGCCGAACCGTAGGGACAATAAAAAAAAAGTCCCGGAACTATCCTTTAATAATATTAGTTATTGTTTCAAAAGATGAAGATCTTGTTATCCTCCCTCTCAGGAAGTTTGTCCCAGTGTAATCAAACACACATGATAATAACTGTGTATGCCTTTAGCATTAACCAAAGGGAAATACAATGGTTGTAAAGGATGTGTCCTTGTGTGAATTCTGCCTCAGTTTGAAGCACTGCCAAACTACTGCATAAAGCTTTGGCTCTACTGCCCTCTAGTAAAGTCTTTAGACTGTTGAGTTTGTGATGGAGTGTTCTGGTAGCAAAAATAATACAGGAAATTACTTCTCAAAAGTAGGATGTCTTTTGCATGGTTATTCTATGAGCTCTGTCTCTCTCTCTCTCTCTTTCTCTCCCTCTCCCTCTCTCTTCCTCTCACTGTCCCAAGCAAGTTGAGCGCTCTGCAAACTAACAGTTTCTGTCCTTTGTCTAGCTAAGGAATAGGGACTCCAACATGTATCAACATAATAGTTGCAAAATATATACTTCACAGCCAGGCCTGGGAACAGGCTAGCATGCCAAGCTGTCTGGTGTCTCTCTGGTGTCATGACAAAGGCTGTTAGTGTATCTGATATTGCTGACTTCAGGTGCTGATTTCTCTTTTGCTAATTGCACTATTAGACCATCTGCAGGGGGGTGGGGTTGGAAACCTCACATGTAATGTACTAACCAATAGAGTAGGGCAATGTATGTCGATCATTAGGTTTGTAAATGTCGAGAGCCAGTAGGAGGTTAGAGATGTGCAATTACTTAATGTCTAGAAGAGTATTGTAATGGTCGGTTTCTCTTTATAAGGTCTGGGCAGGTTGAGAGTTCTCAGACCTTTGGTCACTTGAGACTGACTGACCTCCTGGCTGATAAATTCAAGCATTAAAGTGCTAACTTTCTGCAACTTGTGTACCTCGTTATCTATGTTGTACTGCATAATCCATTGGATATAGAAATATATAATTAGTTCATTCTATTTGGCTGTGATTTAAGGACAATTGATGTGCATTGCGTTTTTACTTAGTGTGGGTACGACCTTGCTACTCTAGATCGTTCTGAGTGTTCACACTGGCTTTATACTCAGTCCTTAAAAGAAAGTCAATGGGGGTCATTATGAGTTGGGCGGTAAGAGATTATTGGCACCGGTAAGGAGACTGGTGCTGGTAATCCCTTACCGCCCATATTCCGAGGTCCCTTAGCGGGAACCGTAAAAAACGTGTGGTCTGACCACATGTACTTTGCGGGTCCCGCTAAGGGACCAGGGCGCTAATAACGGGCCTGCTATTCGCGAGCCCGTTATTAGTGCCCTCCCCATTCCTATTGAGCCCTATTGGGGCAGAAATGGGAATGGGGAATGGTTTGTTCAATGGGGAATTACCGGTCCCTCCAGGGACGGAATGCACCGGTAATTCCCCTTGAACAAGACCGGTGCTGGACCCGGCATTGGAGGCAGCCATAGCGCAAATAGCACCATGGCTACCACCAATCTCGGAATGAGGCCCTATGGCTTAATTGCTTCAGGTGTAAAGCCTTGGTGGTAAGTGACTTGTGGATTTTAAAGCTTCCAGACCCCACTTTTGGAGTTAAGACTACACTCCTCTCCATGTTTGATTCTCAGGTAATGGAAGCCCTATTCCAACAATGCAATCCACCTGACCATTGCCTGTTATCTGCCATGTGCTGTAATGTTGTTTGTGTAGTGTGAGCAGCTCTTACAATCTGCCTTTTTTCTGCTTTACCTATGTTGTAAAACAGAAAATGATGACACGTTTCAAAATACATTTTTGTATGTTGCATTTACCTTTCCTATGAGTAATAGAGCTGTACAAATGGATAGCTAATTTCCTCGAAGACAACTATATTAGCAGTAGGAAAAGTGTCCTGTATCTTAAAATATCTGAGGGTTTTTATGGAGAATGGTATTCCCAGCTATTAGCGCCCAAGTCGGTGAAACTGAGCCCCTCAGATGGCTCAAAATGCAAAGAATAACTGCCTGTAGTGTGGGGCATTGTGAGCCTTCTGAGTGACATCACAAACCACCTATTCATTTTAATTAAAATGTACTTGTCCGCAGTCGGAGGTGGATGGCTCACAATTTTCAAACCTAATTTTTCCAGTGCGGGACTCCACCACCACGATACAAATAAAACTAGGCTCAAAGGAGCTCCCTATTGTTTGTTCCTGGGAACCAAATGATTTTTAAATTGGTTTGCGGTCATAACGTAATGCTTTTGGAGCACACAACCAACATCCCCCAATGCAAGCAAAAGCACCCAGACCTAAATACCGGGTTCTAACAACGTTAATGCTGACGGTAGATTAATGTCTTGGGCTTTAATTTAGCGTCTAGTCCCTTTAACGCAGAATAGGGACCGATATGACTGGCGTTATGTCAGTGACTGTGTATACAGAGGTCGATAGCTGGTATCTAGCGCATCATTTTGCTGTGAGTGTATGAGTGACTCTACACTCCTGTGTTCAGGATATGTTGGGAACTGAATTCATTCATTATGACCTTGAAAAGCATGCAAGCCTTTAATAAGCTCTAGGTGCTAGAAAACAGGATTGTCAGATGAACTTGATGAATCTATGGGGATATGCAGAACAATAAGCGAAAGATAACTTTTCGGCTTCAGATTTATAGATAAATATTGGGCCTCATTACGACTGAGGCGGAACGGGTTAACGGGCTCCGCTAAAGGAGGCGGACCCGTTAAACCCGTTCCGCCTCATTACAAGCTCCCCTCGCGGGACCCGGTAAGTAACGCCTGGTCAAACCATGCGTCCTTACCGGGTCCCGCGAGGGGAAGAGGGAGCAAACAACGGGCCGCTCGTAATCAGCCCGTTGTTTGCTCCCTCTCCCATTCCCATTGAGCCCTATCGGGGCTCAATGGGAATGGGGAAGGTCCAGGCCCGGGTTCCTGTAGGGAGGAATTACCGGGCCCTCCGAACTCGGAATGGCCCAGTAATTCCCCATTCAGGGAACCCGGACCCGATTTTGGCGGCAGCCATGCCGCCAATAGCTGCATGGCTACCGCCAAAGTCGTAATGAGGCCCATTGTGTGTTGTGTTGCGCACAAAACAAAAGTAGTGGTTCTACACCAAAAGACGTTGAATGCCCGTACATTTATGCAAAGCCTAACCAGGCCTTCTGGAGATGACACAACAAACAATTCCAGTATTAAACATGAGATTATAAACGTCTATGAGGTACTGATTTAGGCCAAGGAATCACCTGAAATCAAATGCCCTCTGCACTGCATTTGTGCAGAAGGGATTTTGATGAAATTGTACAACACAGACATTGTCCGCCTGCTTTATTCACACAGAGACCTAAACAACATCCCTAATTGCTGAAATGCACAGAGAAACCTGTACAGTATGATTATTTGGGCACTGCAGTGAGTGGTGGCCCACAAATGATCCAGCCCACAATGCCTGCTTAATCTGCTTTTAATTAATAATTATACAATTCTAAGCCACCGTTGGCTCATATGCACAATTGTCACGGATTGGATGACAACGCTGCCTCCTTTGCTTAATACCTTAAACAGGGCATGCATGCGTTATGCTCCTGAATGCAATCCAGTTCGTCTAGATAACCAAGGAAAGGATCGACGTCTTTATCTTCCCGCATTGCTTTTTATGTATGCATGCATTCAAATGTAAAGAGTGCTTTCAGCAAAGCACTGCACTAAATTAAACAAACCACAAACAATGGAATACAAGTATTTACAAAATCGAAAAATCACGAAGGACAATTTAAATCAAGATGAAGTGAGAAGAAAGGCTTTGACCCCTTAAATGCCAAGGATGAGTATTTTTGACCTTTTTGCATAGACTTGCATAATAGCCTGGCACTTTAAGGCAAGCCCAAAAACGAATAATTGTGGGGAATCTCATATAGAAATCGATACAATTCCAAGGTTTAGGGGCAACATAATGGAAATGAGCTCGCGCAGCGGGAGGCTTAGGGGCAGTCACACAAATGAAAATTTGAGGGCTAAGTGTTTGAGAAGGACCATAGCCAGAAACCAGAGAAGAGAGATACGTGTGTGTGTTTGGGGGATGCGGGGGGAGTTTAGGGGGAGGACAGGTACCATGGACACATTGATAAACACTCAAAATAAAATAAAACTGAAGACGGATGAAAAAAAAGATGTGGAAATATGAAGAGTGGGGTGGACGTGAACAGAGTAGGTAGAAAGCAGATCTGAAAATAGGCTGAATCATAGTAAGCGCATATAGGCGCATAACAGAACAACAGAAATCAGGACCTCAAAACATCACAGTAGGGGTAATCATTTTAACCGCTGAAAAAGTAAGCAATTGCCAGATGTTGTTACTGTTTTGCATCTGAAATTGGCAGGAATAAGCTAGAATGGAGATAAGATGATGATAGCACAGAGATGGATAAATAACAACACTTAGATTAAATGCAGAAGAAGAGAACAAATGCCAGGATGAAAAGAAATGGAACACGGAGGAACACAGCCTCAAGAAGAACGGCAGGAAAAAAAACAGAATGTGAGCTCTGCAAGGGTTAAAATGAAGAGATTGCTGGCACATCCAGAGTTTATTAGCGTAAAGACAACCTAGAATGGATGAATGTAATGAGTCAACAAGGAAGAAAATAAGAACACAGATCTGAGAATCATGAGCATAGATAGCACATGAGAAACAAAGGACTGGATGATAGAAGAGAGAGGAACAATGTACAAAGTAAAGAGTAAAAGTCCAAGGTCTGAGCCTTGCAGAACACCTTAGCGAAGCGTTAGAGAAGAAGATACATTCCCAGCCCATGACACTGCATGTTAGCCATTCAAAAGGTCAAATCAAAACTAGGATGACGTAATAAAGCAAGTGCGCGTGGATATATACTCGCGCTGGGTCAGGTTCGGAGATGGTGACTAGGGTCTTCTTCCACCTCCATGTCCCTCAGCAATGCATTGCCACTTGAAGTAATAAAGTAAGTACAGGTGATATATACATTGACTATTTATTGGAGTCGAAGAATAAGGAAAGACCCACTCGTCAGCAGAGAAGCCAGCACGATATGACAGTTGAACTGTCATTTTACATCATAGCCTCAGTGTGCTGGGATGACTCGCTCATGCAAGAGCAGCTGGTCTCATCTTGTGCACCAAGTATGTGCAACACAGGATATGGTAACAACTGAAATACAAGGCGAAGAAAGAGAACAACAGAGAGTAGGGTGATCCATTGTTTTTAAAATGGCAGATAAACCAAGAAGAAGTAGGAAAGGAGATTGCTTCACAGGATGAGATAAACAAATACAGTTAGTGGCATGTAGAATAAGGGCCTCATTACACGGTAAGCGGTAAGGGTTTACCGGTACCGGTATTTTACCGGTACTGGTAAATCCTTACCGCCTTACTACGAGGTCCCTTTGCAGGTTGGAGAATTTAACACCTGCTTTTTGCAGGCGTTAAAAACCAACCCGCAAAGGGACCAGGGAGCTAATTACGGTACCGCAATTTGCGTTGCCGTAATTAGCACCTTCCCCATTCCCATTATGCCCTATGGTGCAAAAATGGGAATGGGGAAGGGCAATGGGGGAAGGGAGAATTACCGCCCCACCAACCTTGGAATAGGGCGGTAATTCCCCTTTCCACCAAGGTGGTGCCGGTATTTTACCAGCATGGACCAAGGTGCTGATAGCACCTTGGTCCACCGCCGTTAAGTCTCCCCATGAAGTGCGCAGGATAAAACTCATATTGAAGAGCAAGAAGGATAGAGTTGGTTTCCAGATAAGACAAATGCTGAGAATAGACAGCATCCTCAAATGTTGGGATAAAACATGAAGGGCGGTAGTTGGGTAGTTGTTTAGAAGGATGAGAAGATCCAAGGGAAGAATTGTTGAAATAGGTACAACGGTAGCATGCATGAAAGAAGGAACAACATCAGAGGAGAGGGATGAATGGAAAAGTGAAGTTAAAAAAAGGGAGAACGACAATTGTAAGGAGAGTGGGACGGGGTCCACGGGAGCAGCCATAAGATTAGCCTGTTGGAGAAAGAGAGATGATGAGCATTCAGAAAACACATTTCTGATGAAGAGCCAGATGGCGAGGCGAGAAAAAAAGAGACTGAAGAAAATAAAGAATATACATTGTTGATCTTAGAAGTGAAGAAAAAGTGGAGGTAGAAAGAGTGTCATAAAGTGAAGCATCGGAAGGGAGAGGATACAGGAGAGTGTTAAAAAGAAAGAAGTAATGACATAGTTGTGAGGAATGAAGTAGAAAAACAAGATTGATAATATAGCAAGTTTGCATGGCAAAGGTCAGGTTCTTCAGAAGCAATGTAAGTAGAAAGGGCATTGGGGTTGGATGAAGGACAGTATTCTTTTCAGCACTTTAGAAGTGTTCATACATGTTTCTGAGTGGTTTGTAAAAAAGAGGTACAAAAGGAAGAGAAGGAAAGAGGAAATCCAATCAGGAAAACGATGTGGATGAAAGAATAGTGGGAGAGTAAGGATGAAGCAAAGAAATACTGAATTGATAGACATGAGAAGAAAATGAATATGCATACAAAGCAATCACAATAAGGACAGCACATAACGTTTAGGTGAAGGGAAGAGCTTGTTGAAAGAAGGACATAAAGGAAAGGGAGAAAAAAGTTGATGAGGAAGAATAAGTCAAAGGAGTACTGAAGGTCAACACAAGAGACAAACCAGAGATATGAGAAGAAGGGTGTGAACTATATCCATACAATATCAATACAAAAAAGAAATAACATGAACAGTGGGAGGATGATAGATTCACATTGAAATCGCCAATGGCAGTGGTGCACAACCCAAGGCCCTTTTTTGGCCATACAAGGCCCTCATTTTATTGATGATGTACCTGGTCTAAACTCTGTGTTTTATTTTGTATTCTTGCACCTGCAGTTTTACTTCTAATTCGAACATGAGTTAAGTCCTATGTCTGTTCTATAATCTCTTAAATTGTTTAGATGAGTGCATTTTTCAAGCTATTGCACCACTGTAACATTGAAATAGCATGGAGATGAATTCAAGCTTCCCCAGTGGCAAGCCATTTTATTAACTGGTGCCCTTGCGCTGACATGTGTTTCGGCTGATAACAGCCTTTTTCAAATCAGGGCATAGTCTTTACAAAGAGCTGACGCATATTAGCCCATGAACTAAAACCACGGAAACAAGGGGATCTAACCCATGACATGCAATGTATATCCTACAACCCTTCGAAACTGAAAAACCATGATTAGTACTAAGCTCTGAATTGAAAAAGGCTGTTATCAGCTGAAACACGTGTCAGTGCAAGGCCACCAGTTAATAAAATTAACTCATGAAAACCAACTAAGATTTTGTGCAAAACTTATTTTGGTGCAGTCGTGAGGAGCCATTATTCTAGAGTTTCTATTAGCGGTTTCTGGCTACATTTGCTTCCTCTAACAAGATGTGACAAATTACCAGTGTATATTTAAAGACACCATAAAAAAGCAACAGCTAGTTTGTCTAAATAGGCTGTACAGAGGAGTCGCCACCTGACCAGCTTCCACTAAAGCCAGCCTCCACTTCGTTTCATATTTACAAAAGTCCTTTGTTCTTTTTTATTACTGGTTTCCAAAGCCACCACTCTCACCATAGTCACGCTGTACAAGGGGATATTATATTGTCCTTTCTTGATTTCTGCACTCTTTACCAAGGCTACCATAGAAACTCAAAGTGCAAGTTGGATAATCTTCTTTCCAACACCGATGTGCGCAATCAAGCGTTGTCATTACTGGAGCAGGTAAACCTGTACATCCATACCGCCCGGCGGACACATTTATATAGATATGTGCTTACGGTAAATATTAGTCCATTAAAGAGGCATTGGCCTTACTCTCCCATTTTATGCCTGTATGATAGCACAGCGAGTAGAGCGCTCGCTTTGACATCAGTGCAGAGCCTGCTGACGCAGGTTCGAGTCCCGGCCGGGCCAAACTCAGCCTTTCATCTTTCCGAGGTCGATAAATGAGCACCACACACCGCAGGTAATAATAAGCAGCCCTCAGATACCTGAGGGTTTGTGGCGCTATATAAAAGCTAAATTATTATTATTATGCTTTCCTTTAGGATCTCGACCGTATACAGTGAATCTACACAGTATTTAGAATTTGGCCTTTGAGGTAGGTACCACTGACCTGAGCTTCATCTTAAAATTACTTTTACAGTAATTCACACCCTTAATTTGCGTTTCCTTTGTGACGCTGTATTGATGTCTTTTTAGTTTTCTAGTTCTGCTTCTATGTGTCAAACACCAACATGCAATGTGCCTGAATCGCATACAGGTATTTACTTAGGCATCGGTTATATCCTTCCTTCTTACTTGCCTTTGGGAATACACCTTCTCTTTTCTTTCAATATATATACGAAGGCATTTTATAGAGCAGGTTCTTCTCTAATCATGCCTGATCTATATGGTCACCAGTCATTCCGGTGAGGTGTGCACATTATACTTCTATCTAGACTGGGAGTGGCTTCCATTCAGAACTCTGCTGACATTTGATGTATTTCAGCTAACCCTAAGAGGCATGTCAAATGTATTTGAAAAATACACAATGGATTGGTCATTAGATGAGAATCTTTCAACATATAGAATTGCATTGTCTGTTACTGCATTATGACAAAACCCATCACCAGATTTGGAACTGATGTATTGTTAATTACTTTATAGAACTTTGAATTTGCACCTGATTAAGGGAGTGTTTTCCCGAAACGCCTTGTGCTGAAACCAGCAAATATCAAGGAATACGTTTCCTACAATATTGAACTGTGTTTGGATCAATTTATTGGGATTATATTCTCAAATCAGTATATGACATTAGAATGTAATAATTATAATATTATTGTCTACATTGTGGATGATTTATTTAGTGATAAGGTGTGCAGGAGATGGGAGTGCACGATATTCTTGAATAGTTTGTATCTGCTATCTCAAGAATTATGAGCAAATCATTATATGTCTTCACCAATCTGGTCACTGCTTAGATCCCTGGGATGGAATCTGCATTGCCTCTCTGTGATTTTAATTATATGGGATTAAGTTGCTTCGGCCACAATTCAACGTATCATCTTTTGGTTAACAAGTGCATTATCCAACTAAGCTATTATAATAAAAATACAAAAACACTGCAACAAAAACATGAGGAGAGGTATTTGAACATGTGCATTGCACAAATGCAATTTACTTTTTCAACTACCAGCAATGATTATGCAACACTAAAACTTTTGTTGTATTGACATCAGATGAATGAAATGCCGATTTTCATTTGCCTAGGTTCATAGGTGATCCTCACTGTAAGGCCCAACAAGCTGTGCAGATCTTTTTTGTGTGTTTTCTTTTGAATAATTGTCATTCGGTAAGGATGTAAAAGCCCTGTAACTTTTATTTGTATTCAAAATAAAATAATGAGGGCATTCGAACTCAGAAAGGCTGGTCTGCTCATCAGAACCCCTTTCCTTAAACTACATGCCAAAAACATAGTGTGCACCTGTGCCCTGCTGCATCAGTATCCAGATCTGCAGTACTTGCTCACCAGTGGCACAAAACAGGTTGAAAGGTCATGGGTGCCATTTTGACGGCTGCTGTGACAGCACATTCACTGCAGTGCAGGGTTGTATGTATGTTTGCCTTATGTTCCAAACCCATAATAAGTATGATAAAACATTGCCTGGTAGCAGGATAATCTGGAAATACATTCTATACATACGGTTTGGAATGATGTCTGATGGATCAGATAATGATTAATGCCATATCTGATTTGTGGCAACCCACTGAGCTTATTTTTTTTTTTTTTTTTATTTAGCTGAATTTAATCAACTTTTAAAAACAACATATTATGTACAATAGAATTGAGAAAAAGAAGAAAACAAAAATACGAAAAAACAACAAAAGAGAAGAAAAAAAAAAAACAGGTTCAAATACAAAAAATAACAAGCACAATAAGTACATTTCTATATGTGAATAAATAACAATTTTGACTTAGCTCATCCGATCATGTTCATTTGCTGAATTTGAAATATAAAAAAGTAAAAAAAGTAAAAATAAGTTTTTAGTTAGGTGACATCTCCCACTTTAAAACATTCTAAAAGGTTCACATCATGTAGAAAACGAATGACATTGATTCTAAGTGATATATTTTTACCTTCAAGTATCATTTGCCATAATAAATCTGAAGACAAGGTAACATATTCTTTAAGAGCAGGTTTGAGAAATTGAATTCGTTTCATGTGTAAAGAAGTACATTCAGTGAGCAGATGTTTAAGTGTTTCTTTCTGACCAAGATCTTCACAATGTCTACAGCTATCATCAACCAACAATTTCCGTCTCTCTAATATCTCGCGTGTTGGACAAAGATTGAATCTTAACCTAGAAAATTCAATTCGATGTGTAACTGACGGGGACTTAAGTAGATATGGTTCCACTGAACCCTGTTTTTTATGAAACAGAAAATAATTTTTAAAGTCACGCAATTTTGCACAATGCTCTCGAGTTCTAATCCAGTCAGCATCAAACATCATAGTTTTTGCCTTATTTGGATTTTCAATTAGAGTTTGCAATGACACATCTGCTTCTGCTAGTGCATTAATCGCAGTTAGGCGCCATTTTGACATGTGTAATTCTTTGCTAGTAAATATATAAGTTGACAAGGTGCCTATCAGCATCAAAGTGTTCATAGTCATTATGCATTTGCGAAACAAACTAACAATAGACCAGAGGTGTCGAGTATATAAAGAAATCAAACCCAGTTCATGTCTAATCCAAGAGATAGAAATACAATTTGGAAGACCTAGGCATCGTCTCCAATACAAACTCTCCAGTCTATTCCAGAACAATTCGGGCATTAGTTCCTGTGTTTCCGAACCATAAAGGAGAATCAGAGTGACCTTTTGACAATAAAAAGTTACTGCTGGGATAATTGAAAACTTCCCCAGCCTTGCCTGGATGATCTTTATTTGTGCAAGCATCTGGGTCAATTTTCCAGTGATGGTATGCCAATGTGATTGAGTTCTAACATTAGAGATGGTCACACCTAAATAGGTGTATTGATTGACCACTTCAATTTCACATTTATTAAGATGCCAATGAAAGGATTTGCTCTGCTTTTGCTGTTTAGTAGCAAAAATAATGATTTTAGTTTTGGAAAGATTAACGGATAGCAAATTTTTTTGAGTGTATGAAGCTACTCCGTCAAGTAAATGTTGAAGGCCAGAAGGAGTTTTTGAGAGAAGAACAAGATCATCCGCGTAAAGCAAGGCAGGAGTTGGTTTTAGGGCTAATTTTGGAGGGTCTCCTACTGTGTATGCTAGACTTAAACCAATGTCTGAAATGAAAAAATTGAATATTGATGAGGCTAACACACATCCCTGTTTCTGGCCCCTATAGGTTTTGATTGGAGGGGTTAAGGTACCTTCACGAGTCAGTCTTATTTGAATTGTTGTCCCTGTGTGTAGGGCATGAATTAAAGAAATTAAGTACGCGGGACAGCCAGCGAGGTTCAATTTCTGTAAAAGAATTTCACGCGAGACAGAGTCAAAAGCAGCTCTTAGATCGACAAAAGCCAAGTAGAGCGGCTGTTGCTTCATGGAATGATCATTTAGAATAGATGTTAAGGAAAATAAATTGATGGAAGTTCCCAAACCCTGTATGAATCCAGTTTGACAGGGGTCACGCCTGAAGTTTCGGTGCGTCCACAAATTGAAGTCTCGCAGGACAAATCGTGCGAACAACTTTCCAGGAGCATCAAGAAGGGCAATCGGCCTATAATTGGAAGGATTAGACCGATCACCCTTCTTGAAGATTGGAACAATTATTGACTGGCACCAAGACTCAGGAATGACACCAGTTTTGAGTATTTGATGAAATATACGGTGCAATATGGAGGTCCATTCAAGTGGAAACTGCTTGAAAGTGTAATTAGACAGGCCATCCGGGCCAGGAGCTCTGGAGGAGCTAGAATTCTGAATGTAAAATAGAATATCCTCCTCCAAGATTTCCATTTGTTCATAAGTTGTTGAAGGTGGAGTGGTGGAGGTTTGGAATACTTCCGGCAGGGAATACAAGTTCTTGAAGTGTTCAATCCAAACACGCTCCAATACACCATTTATCTGTACAGGGGCCTGTGAATCATGATTTGCCGAATTTAATAGGGACCATATGGCAGAGAGGTTTTTGGTGGTAATGGCAGATAGCATTGCTTCACCAACATGTTGCAATTGAGTGAATCTATAACATCTCAACCAATTTTTGTATTTGCATTTAATAGTTTTTATAGTAGCAAGTCTAATAGCAGTTGGTAAGTGCGCAGCACGACGCTTTTGGAGATTCACCCAGTTCTTTTGAAGTTGTATCTCATGATCAAAAGTATGTTTGTGAATATGATGAAAATGAGAATTAGGACCAATTTTAGAGCGAAACAATGCCAAATGAGTGGTGTACGACTCCTGAGGGTTGTTTATAGTTCGTTCAGTAGTAATAAGCTGCTTAAGTTGGTCCAATTTTTTAGGCGACCAGCGCAACCTAGTGCGAGCATTATTAACCACAACAGAAGTGATGTAAGTAGATTCTCTGAAGACGGGGGAGGCGGAAGGAAAATTCCACGTAACAGATAAGAGATCGTGATCACTAGTATCACGTTTAATTATTTCAAAATTAGAAATTTCCGAGAAAGTGAGCTTGTTGACTAGTACAAAATCTATAGTTGAAGTTGAAGCACCTCTATGCCACGTGGGGTGAGATGGAATGTCACCATCACATGCACCATTTAGCATATTAAGGCCACGATATTTCATTAGCAGGTTCCATTTTAAGTAAGCTTGTGAGGATTTGCTTTTTGAATTCGGGAGACAATTTATGTTGAAATCACCAACTACAAATAAATGGCTAATTTGTCTGTCCTGTGAGATGATATCAAGTAAGTTCTCCAGTTCAAGGAAAAAGATGGAATCTAATATTGCAACCGGATTACGGTAAAGATTTATTAGAGCAACAGCACCCCCTTGAAAGGTAATTCTTACCAATTGTAAAAAGTGATTTGGAGCAAGCCAAGGACTAATTTGGAAGCCCAAACCACATTTCAAAGCGACCATTAGGCCTGAGTACGGGCGACCCGTAAACCCAGCTTTAGCCGGGTTCAAAATTACATCATAACCACTCCATACAGGTCTTTCCAACAACCATGTTTCTTGAAAAGCAATTATCGTGTGACTCAATAAAGTAGCATCCATGGTAGACATCAGATGGGAATAACCACGGGTATTCCAGCTGCAGATTCGATGTTCAATATTATATATTTGCAGTGATGGTTATTTCTGCTGATGCCAGACTTGTGAGTTGGTTTCGTGTCTTAGATTGGAGTTAGGATGATCTTGTGAATACACAAAAGGTTTAGAGGAAGAATACAACCTCAATTTTTTTTTTATTATTGGGGTGTTGAGAGAAGGGGCTATAATGTTCGAATCCTCAAGATCAATTGGGTCAAGAGTTTATAGGAAGCCCATTGCAAAGAGCTTCATCTTGGCTTGCCATAAGGAGTTACGAATAAGTGCGGATGATACCCAAATGCGAACCACTGACCAGTCTTGGTCATTCAAGAATTCGACCTGTGAGATGTCCTGTGTGGAGATACCACTTAATGAGTCTATGTCATTCAATATTGCTAGTACACTGGATCTTGAAAGATCATAAGAAGGAAACGGGGCGTCTCGACATTTAAGAATGAAACGATGATGCTTATTGAGCGATAAAGCATGTCTAGATTTAGATGGACGGGATGCATCAATTGTACGTTCATTCTTGTGATTTTTTTCAATATTGTCAGGGAGGTGACAGTTATTACAATCCCTATGTATTGGGATCGTTTGTGAGTCGTATGATTGAAAGTAGGGGGCCGAAGGTCTTAGGTTAGAAGGTTGATTGTGTTGATTTGTTGAAGATTTATAGCTTAAAAGCTCTTCTATTGAGTGTCTAATTTCAGCTCGTACATCCGCCAGTATGGTGTCAGTCTGCGACAAGGAAGATGAGGGAGTTTGTTTAGAATGTTCAACTGATTGCAAAATAGAAGGTTCGGAACATGTAGTTGATTTTGTGAGAGGTGACTTGATTACTGGCAAGATCGTCGGCTGGCTTGATAAAGATTTAAATTTCAAGTATTCTTCCATGGATTTCTTAATCTCCGCCCGTACATCAGCTAATATAGTATCAGTTTGAGACTTGATGTCTACAGAAGCTATTTTTGAAGTCGTTACTATGGATTTGTCTTGTAAGATAGGTTTAGAAATGGGTAATGTATTCATTGTGGGCGAAGGGTTAAGAATCAAGTCATTAGCAGATGCAGTTTCAGTTGAGGGAAGAAGTGAGTCCAAAGGCTCACAAGATTGAGTAACAATAGCTTGAAGTAATTGATCTAAAGGTTCATGATCATCATTACGAGGATCAAATTTCACAGTTTTGCATCTTGAAGACTTTCGTGAGTTTTGGCGCTTTGTTTTGGTTACTTTGCTTCTGTTGTTATAGACCATTTGAATGCGCTGCAACCGTTTAATGCATTGCTTGGTGTTTGCACCTAAATTAAATCGACTCTTAGTAGTTAAAGATTGAGAAGTGGCATCGACATGTGAGTGAGCATTAAATATATTAAACAGAACTGGTGCAGCATCAGAGGTTGTAGGTTTATCTACGGAAGTAGAGGAAGTCTGGGCAGATACCGGAAAGGGAGCCTCAGTTATGAAGGAGTCTAAAGCTTCAACTGGGCGAATAATTTCCGGAAAAGACGGGAGAGCTGGAATAATGGCTTCTGATCGCCGAAGGTTCACTGGTGTGTAGTCTGGGTTTATGAGAAGACAGCTGGAATCTACTACAAAGGGGGAAAGAGAACATTCATCAGTCTGAGTACTTTGTGATGCAGTTTTTGTATTGAGTGCAGATGCAAGAGTATGAAGCTGAGTTGATTGTTGCAATATTCTATTATCCAGAGTTTCATATAGTTTAAGCATACAATTAATTGAAGAGTTAATAGCCACAAGAGAAACTTCAGTTAATGCATTAGAGGGCGGCAAGGCGGAGGAATCAGGGAAGGGCAAGGCTGGAAGCTGTAACGGTCTCCTCGGAGTAGGATGTAGAAAAGAAGCTGACAAGGCGATAGAGTTATCATTTTTCTGATCAAATAAACTAGGAGAAGAATATAGGCTCCCGTTATGAGTCTTTGAGGCTTCAAGATTTACAGGGGACATACACTCTAATTCAACATGATGCGTAGTATTTATTGTTGCATCCAGCGGAGACAATACAATTTGAGCAGTAGTATCATTAGCGAGTAGATTCTGCGTAGAGGTGGGTGTATGGATCCTAGATTCAAAGGATGGATTAGGGATAGCCTCATGAGGTGGAACTATGGATAAGTTATCATGAACAACGTGTTCAACGTCATTTGGCTCTGCTGATAAATCAGCGAGCTTCATTACTTCAGGCACAAGTAGGACAGAATTTTTAATCATCTGAGAATCTGTGATTGAAGCATTCAAAACCTTCAGTGGAAGACAAGTTAAGTCTGTGCACGGATTACATGAAGACGCAGTGGCCACAAGTGCGTTGGGTGTGGTATGCCCTCCTTCAATATCGTGATTGGAGTCCTGAGATACTGCGTAGAAATCACGAATGTCAGCGGAGGCCATTTTCTTGCCATGAGTGAGCGTGGAATGTCTGCTTAATTTGCGCTTAAGCGCTATCATGGGCGAAGCTTTAGGCGTTAATGGCTTCAGTTGAAATGTGGCACTTGATACAGCTAAGATGGCCGGCATCCCTGATTTAAGTGTGTACATTCAAAATCAGGCGATGAAACTAAATTGACTACAAGAGTCAAGTATAATAGGACGCCACAGGCACACGCTAACACGCTTAACAGCGTAACAGCACCTTTCTGAAGCAACTTCGTGAAGCGCGCGCTCGAGAAGCGCAGCGTTCACGTTGATGTAGAGAGTGCTGGGAAAAATGGGAGGAGTTTCCTCCACAGGAACTCCACACAAACTCCTACACAAACACAAAAACAGGAAGAGAAAGCAGCTAATTAGCCACAGCTGCTGGCTGCAAAGTCCATTCACCAAATGGCAATAGATGCAAAGTTGCCGTACCAAAGTCCAGGAAGCAACAGTCCTCGCAGTGGGTCCCAGCGTAACAGCACCTTTCTGAAGCAATTTCGTGAAGCGCGCGCTCGAGAAGCGCAGCGTTCACGTTGATGTAGAGAGTGCTGGGAAAAATGGGAGGAGTTTCCTCCACACGAACTCCACACGAACTCCTACACAAACACAAAAACAGGAAGAGAAAGCAGCTAATTAGCCACAGCTGCTGGCTGCAAAGTCCATTCACCAAATGGCAATAGATGCAAAGTTGCCGTACCAAAGTCCAGGAAGCAACAGTCCTCGCAGTGGGTCCCAGCGTAACAGCACCTTTCTGAAGCAACTTCGTGAAGCGCGCGCTCGAGAAGCGCAGCGTTCACGTTGATGTAGAGAGTGCTGGGAAAAATGGGAGGAGTTTCCTCCACACGAACTCCACACGAACTCCAAAGTCCAGGAAGCAACAGTCCTCGCAGTGGGTCCCAGCGTAACAGCACCTTTCTGAAGCAACTTCGTGATGATGTCTGATGGATCAGATAATGATTAATGCCATATCTGATTTGTGGCAACCCACTGAGCTTATAGCAGCTTTGAGACGCAATTTGGATGTAATGCACCTGACTGTCTTCATTCCAGTAAACGGGACATAAGTCAGGATGCCTGGCTCTGTTGACATGATGGGAGAGTTGGCAACTCCTCCTTGCCAGGCCATGTAGCTCACAACAGAAGGTTTCAAAGAAGCTTAGCTTCATATAAGCAATTTTTTGTGAAAGGCCTCCCTTAAACTAGCAGGTTGCACGCCAGAGAGCCATTTAATCTGTAGGCTGAAAAAGGGTAGAGTTAGAACAGGCTGGGAAAGGGCAGTGTTAGAACAGTCATGGAGCACATGTGAACATGATGAATGGTTTCTCCACCTTCATTCTGTGTGGGATTTTCTTTCCATTTTACCCCACAACTTCCTCTGGACAAGGTATTCTGCATATGACAACAGGAGTCATGGACCATGTGTCATAAGGACGGGGATTGCAACCCCCAAAAGCAGGTTTACTTTCATCCAATCACCTGTGGCTGTTTGCATATAAAAGAAGGGGTCTCCAACTCCTCATTTTATTCACTTTTGGAAATTCAAAGACTTCATGGAAAATTCCAGGGACGTCATTTCACCAAAATGCCTGGGGTAGCGGAAGTGACATCACACAACCCTTGACCTCTGATGACAGAGCAGGAAGTGATGTCATTTGACCCCACACCGAATTTACATCACGGGAAGCGATGGAAGACAACCTTTCACCCCTTGACAAAACTGGAAGTTGCATCAAATTGCAATGTTTCCAAGTACACTATGAAAAATATGGTTACAATATCACTGTAAAGTGATATACATTTCATACAAGAATGTATCACCATATGGATCGATAATATCAGTACGTATAGGCCCATATTACTAAATTACTGTAAATGCTATCAGACTTTCAAGGCCAAACGATAATGATGTGTTATTATAAAGAACTTATGCTTTAGCACTTCATGTAGAACAATTATACATACAATATCACCCAACCTGTGTTAGTACTCGTTTATCAACCTCAGCAGGATGAAAGGCTGAGTTGACCTTACTGGGAGTCGAACCTGTAACCTGCAGATCACACACACATTGCAGCGGCGAGCGCTCAACCCACTTAGCTATCATACCACTATAGCTATCAGAAAACCAGCCACTCCAGAAACAAAGATCCACATGCTGCTGACCACAGCCCACAAGCCTCAATAAAAAATAAAAAAAATAGGGGTAGCAGGTGCGACCCCTGGTGACCCTTACATGATGTCCATGGAGAATTCATATGAACCTTCTGCTAGAGGTGAAGATAGGTGTTCCAATGCAGAAGAAAACTCTGCTCCATACCCATTCAAAGGGCACGGTTAGGGCTTTAGCTGGCAAACTCCCTAGGCTGGGAGAGCAGATACTGTGAAGGGCTCTCTTTGCCCATGTCAGTTTAATGCACAACATCTATAAGGCAAAACAGCCAGGTCTCCTGTTTTCATCACTTGAACCATTTAAAACTGCATTTGAACTGTGTTTGCAGCTTTTGAACTACGCAGACCTGTGGTGCTCCCTTCAAACTTCCGACTGCTAATGCTGCACCATTGAACTGGCTGAAACACTGCATAGCCCTAGCAGAGCCTCATAACCTGTCCTGTTTGTGTTCCAGCACACATCATATATGACTTTTAACTACTGGATTGAACAAGGCATTGAATTTACAGGACTTTTAATCAAGGCATGACTCGAACCACTGGATCATTGCATCACTCATTGACCTGAAACAAAGGTACTCATCTTTTTGAAAAATGCTAAATTGATGAACCGCTACTGGTGATCCATCATCCTATTTGATCTAGCCTCCCCTGTGAACCTAACACAGCACCGCTTGAACCGGTCAACACGAACATGCCATCTGGGATCAACACAACTCACTGCACTCAAGCCAGGTTTGACCCACAAGCATAGCATCTCAAAGCCTGGGTCAACCATATCAACCTGCCAAAGAAATGGAACCAGGTACTGTTGCAACCCAAGTCCCTTTGGTCCGTTTTGGGGGCCCTGGTCAATGGTCAATGCCCCTGTACAGCTTTTCCTTCAAGAAACACATCCTTAGATACACCCTTAGACACATGCTTAGAGTGACATAGTAAAATGCCTACATTTCTCCTCCCGGTAAAGTAGCCAGCATACCTAGACACATTTGTTCTGCATTTTAGGTCTTCTTTTACAAGTATATGTTTCTTAATAGTTAATTGCCAAAGGTATTTGTTTGATTAAAGTATGCATTGATTGTCTAATCTTTTATATTGGAACATGTGTACTAAGGTAGAAACTGTCACACATTCACATCCCTTTTGAAGAGTATATCCTTCCCTCTGTCCAATGTATCAAAGAAGGCTAAAGAGGTATGGGATCACTGTATGGGATCACTGTTTGTTTGCAGAGGTGTGAGGGCAGAGTAAGCAGTTTACCCACTGCTCATCATTGTATTCCTGCAGAGCACAAGCCATTTCATCACACTTGCTGAGAGCTACCATAGGGGATGAAGCTGGACCATACAGGTTATATTTCCAGAGACCTTATTTAACAGCAGGTGAGTGTGCCTCCCTAAATGCCTTGCCCCTACATTTGGCTACACTTTACCACCTCCTGATGAATGAGGCCCCTCGGCGAAGATATGCACCATAAATGACACACAGTTTGACCACCCACACACGGAAAGCCCGATTAAGTATGCGTTGTACTGAATCCAATTGCCTAGACAGCCACCCCATAGAGTTCAACTGTTTTCTAGACACCAAAGACAGTGTGCTATTAAAGGCTGTTTTACCATTGCCCTGGATGCAGTGAACATAATTACAATAGTAAGCAGCCAACCCCCCACTCATGTCGGATAAACAGTGTTTAGGGGTGTTCTTTTCTGGGACCTATTCTTACCCATTGCTTCCTTCACTAGTGATGCCACTGTGTACATTGATTCTCTTAAACTTGTTAGGTCTACTCTACCCACTAGTACCTTATTTGTTTGTCATGTATGTTCTTCGCCTTGACTTCCAAACATGTTGGTCTGTTTCTTTCTTTAAGTCATGTTATTGTCATCTTTCTACCATGTTGTTTTTTCCATGATCTGTCAAGATCCCCTTTTGTGATAAATGTTGAACCCTTTCCAAAACAAGAAATAACAATGAAAGTATCAAGAAAATGATTAGATTGAGTTGCATTGCTCCAACATAAATGTTGATTAGACTGTATTGCTTTCCATCTTGTAAAACATTACCTAACAGTTTGGGGTGGACTGTCCCTTTGTGGTGATAACCAAGACCAATGTTTTTACAGCATTTCCCTTCTGTGGTGTTGTGGCATTTTGAAAAATGCCCATTGTTATCAATAATTCAAATACTTCCAGCCACCACACTTCAGTTTGTTTGAATGCAACTCAAACAGCAGCTTCAATGTGCTTTTGCACAAGTGCAATGAATATAGTGCCAAAGATATAACAGATATTATTAGGTCACATCAATAAAAGTAGTTACCTCAAAGGTCTCCTCAATTCGTGCCTGCAGGCCACACTCAGTGTCATGAGTCATACATCAGTGTTTTCCCTCTCTCTGGGGTTCATCTCTCCGTTTTATCGTTATTATTGTGCACAAATTAACTGAGGTCTTGCATTTAACAGTAGATATCTACAAACAACACAATTCCTCCAGCTTCTAAGGGGCTAGCTACATCATGCAGGTTTTCCCAGAACCACAGAACACTACAGAAAACCTAACCCAAGGTTATTACTTATTCAGAGTTGTTTAGTTGTTGAAAGTGATCCATGCATTACAGTCCATAGATGTTCAATGTTGCTCAGCGTGGCACTGCCTACACCTTCTTCCTCAGTTACACTGGTGCTCACAACTATACCTTATTGGGTAAAACGGCTTGAATTTAGGCGATCCAGTGATCTTAGTTATCAGAGGTAACAATAGGATAACATGTAGCGGTGGCACTATCCTGATTTTATTATTACATTCACATAGGTCATAATATATAAATAATGTGCCAAATCAGAGGCATTTTGGGATGCATGACATAAATTGCCACAGTGTGAATATTAGTAGTACATGTATGCCCCCATAATAATTTTTCCTGAGAGCACACAGCATATTTCATTGCAGTGGCACACATGTTATCCAATATAAGGCCAAGTGTTTAAAAGGGAACTAATTGCCTATTTGCCAATAGCACATGCATATTTGTTGCTGCGTACAGAATGGCGCGCAAGGAGGTCATCTGTAGGAAAGAGTCCTGGTCCTGGCCATGGATTCACTTGCTGGTGAAACCATAGTCAAAAGGATAAAACAACAATGAGTTTATGGTCACATTTTGACCGATTAATATGAATACTCACCCTGATATATTTGATAACAACATGTACATTTTTTAAAGCCAAGAGTCGCAAGGCATGCCATTTCACCAAACGTCCAGGGGTAGTAGACGTGACATCATACGCCCTTTGACCTCAGATTACATCACAGAGAGTGATGTAATTTGACCCCAACCCAAAGTGACATCATAGGAATTGATGGCGCACAACCTTCTGCAGCGTCTAACAAATGTGTTTCCAGGCACTCTCATTTTTGGCCAGATATGAGAACCGAGGCACAGAGGGAGGCGAAATGTGCCCATGATCACACATTTGCAGAATGTCTATTTCTAGATTTAACGTGGGGCCTCTATGCAATACATACATAATGCAGTACTTGTAACAGGGCTTCTGAAGTCTACAACAGACCTAAATAGCGTGGAGCTGCCCCAAGTGCCTAGACAGTGAAGTGCTCGCCTCTCTGTAAAAGGTCAAGCAATGCTGTGCAATGTGTGACCTGCTTGTTAGCAGATTTAAAGAGTTATATAATGCGTGACATGTCAATAAGGGACACAATGAAATGAAAGCTACAGTGGGCACCACATGCTGGTAAATGCATTCCTCATTGATGTACACCACTCCTAATGCTTTATGCATTTGTTCGACTGTTTTAGCTTCAGGAAATAGAGTCTTAGAGCCCTCGCAAATGGACAGGATCTTTGTAGCTTTCATCGTTTCCTTCTACAACTTCCACAGAGCTCTTGCTCTTATAAATTAAAACTATACATGTCCATTGACCAATTTTGCACACTTACGCACAGAGATAACTGTTGCAACACATCCATGGAATGATGTTTCCCTGGTAAAGGATATTTGGATTCAAAATGCACTAGGGGATTGGGCGATGTGGGCTGTCCACTTGAGAATTACATGGACTTGTGCTTAATAAAGTTTGTTTTACATACCATGCTATTTTGAAATACTCTTGTTGAGAAAATAGCAATTCATGTACAATTGCAGCAATAATTTGTCAGTAGGATTCTCCCAGCGCCTCAGGAAGTTCCTGCGGCTTAATGCTTACCTGTCCATATCATGAGAGACACAAAGTGTTGCGTAACACATGACATGTATGTAAGCAATATTTTACTTATTTAGTTATTAGTTATTTCTAGTTGATTTCTAAGGCTCCTCTTGTGATATGAAGTCATGTCTTGGGGTCACAAGTACAAAGGAGGAAGGAGAGATGCTCCACAGTCTTGAAATAATCAGATCAAGTAAGTGTGGGCAATGAGGCAGCGGGCAGGGTCGGGCGGGGTCATAAAAATGCTTCGGGCACCAATGAAAAAGTGGTCCACCATTGCAAATGACAATTAATTCCTGCTGTGACACTGTTTGAATAGCACCCAAGGGGGAGCAAATTGTGCATTTTAAGAATATGTATTCAACAACACTGGTCAAAAATACTAGCCACATAGTGAAGTGACTCATCAAACTGGACAACAATGGCCAAAAAAGTGGCCCACTTTTACCAAAAAAACTGCCCCACACCAGTATGTTGTGTTTTTGGTTTGGCCATGGGCCTATTGCCCTACAGGCCAGTCCGAGCCTGGCATTGGGTCATTGAGACCTCAACATGGGAATGAAGGATTGCATAGGCAGGGTCACAAGAGCACTTTGAGCTTATATGAAAAAATAGATATAGGAGTAGCAAGGGAGACCGCATGGGTAGCACCAGAGACCGCAGTGGTCACGCCTGAAACCCCTAGCGACCCCCAAATGACGTCCCTTAGAGTCACTAGGAAGATTAGACCACCATATAATTCATAGTTATTGTTATACATCATATCGAAAATAGGGGATTTGTATTATCAGACACGCAGAAGATTTTTCTTTGTGTTTTGTAACACATTTCACACAAACACTGCAAACTCCCTGGTACTTCACGTCAGAAGCACACAGAATGGATTTGCGTATGTGTCCCTTGAAATCAAAAGGCGGGGCTCTTCTGCAAAGCACATTCTGTGAAAGCATGCCCTTAATCTGTATGACGCATCTTGGCTTTATTTTTGCAGATAGCATAATATTCCCATGACTGTATTCCAGAGGGTTGTTGGTGGCATTCTTCACTTTGGTTTCTTGGCATTTGATAGTTACGGAACTTTCTCTTTATAAACAGCTTGCAATTCTTAATGTAGCTCGTTCTGCAACCTGTTCAGATGAGCTAGTCACATAGATATTTGTGCATGATACATATTTGATTGCAGCAGCCAGACACAGCTGTGAACGGGGCTACCGTAAACACATGCCTTAATATGAAACTTGATCTAACCCTGTTATATGTTATGGCTCACTGTGCCCTGGTGAACTATGGTAGCTTAGATCAACATTGTTTCAGAGTTTTCTTTCTGTTTTGCCATATTTGAAACTCATGAAAAACATAGCTTGCTCCACAGATGTCAATTCACCATAATGACTGAGTTGCGCATATGACATCACACACACAATTACATCACAGGAAGTGATGACATAGGACCATTGACCTCAATGACATCACATGAAATAAGATCACATGACTTTTAACCCCGATTATATTGCCTGAAGAGACTGACAGTGGAAAAATCGCACACAAGCTTACATTTCATAACGTTCCAAACCAGTGCCAGGCATTATACTTTGTAGATACTAACCACATCTTAACTAGGGTGCTGCCTTAATATGACATGATTGTGGTCATGTTATGACAGGGCTACACCCAGTAGAACCAACATAGGTCAGGTACACTGCCATGTACATGCCACTACAGTCTCAAAGCCATCTTATACCAATTATTGCTGCACATGTCAGTGCCAGTAACCAAGCCCCACATTCCCAGGTGCCGCCATTACAAAGTATGGCTATTCTTGCCTTTGCGGATACTGCCATCTCATGTCTGTTATATCCTTACAGTCAGGGTATGGTCAACATATGTACGTTACAACTTTAATATATGCAGTTGTTGCTTCCATATGCTAAGTGCATCCTTAAATGTCCACTAATGCCACCCTATATCATTTAATGCCTCATGAACCTGGTAAGGGATAATGGCAACTGGCACAAAAGCCCACACATTGAATTAGTAACAAAGAGCCCTTTCTTTTTTTATTTTTCACACAGAAAGATTTTCACCATTACATCATGTTTGTAGAGGCAACATCCATCAATAAAATGTGAAACCAAAGATTCACAAGAAACAAAAGGGAACCCATGACACCTCAGCACGTTTTGATCCATACATGGTTCATTATCAGGAGGACCTCAATGCTGACAGAATGGAATTGTACTCATACATGTCACTGATCATAAATGCTATTAACTATATATGTCTGAGTTATAAGGTCAGCTGGATATATGGTTGAGTAGACCTTGCTTGGATTAAAACCTGTGACACGCATAACACACATAGAACCTAGCAGTGACCACTGAACCGACTTAGCTATCTTACTAGCTATTCTTCTTAAATTTGCATACACCATCCATTTGCTAATAATTGCATATACAGGTTACATTTCTTATTAACAAAACTCTTATTGTTAGAGTTTTTTGTTTTGTTTTAAATGACTGGAGAGGGTGGTTGTTAGCTATCCTGATAAATGTTTCTTTTTAACTGCACAAATGAATAAACAGCATCTAGTGTCACAACTGGATAGCTAAGTACATTTAACACTCAACTCTGCCACTTACCAGCCTGCATTTTCCAAGTTCAGAATTCAACAGGGGTGAATCAGCCCTTCACCCTTCTAAGGTTAATACATCAAGTGCCATTGCACTTCATAATAATACCTATTTTACAGCGCTTAGCATGAGGGATCACGGAGTCAGACGTGAAGTGATATACCTACAAAAATACATAATGCTAACGACTTTATAGGGCTATGGCAGAATCTAGCCCACAGTAACATCAACACATGGATAATTTTTCGCACACTTATAGGCCTCAGAAACATAAATAGTTGACTCTGCAGCTTGGTCATCCATTTTGTTTTTCTATATACACAAACACTAATCTCGAGTTGCACTATTGTGAATAAAGCACATTAAAGAAAGCAAAACGTATCGAACATTTCCAAAAAAAGAGAGGTCTTTAAGAAAATGCTGTATTTTATTAGCAGACTACCTCTGCATTCCTACGCTAGGGTCACAGAGGCAGTGCCAGAGGTCGCAGGGGAGTCGCCAAAAGTTGATGTTGCTATGCTGGCCACCACCATGACATCCATGGCTCGTTCCCTGAACCCATACTCCGTTTTCATAGGAATTTGGATATCTTGCTAAGAGAGCATTTTTCTATGCATTTGCAAAACCTCACAAGATATTAAATTAAAAAAATATATCTTGATTGCAGATGAGATCCGTCATACCATTTTATTTGCAGTGTTTGTGTGAAATGTGTTACAAAACACAAAGAAAAATCTTCTGCGTGTCTGATAATACAAATCCCCTATTTTCGATATGATGTATAACAATGTCTCAGCCTAAATCAACAGTGATGTTTTTTGTATAAGTACTGACTAATACCTTATTGAATGTTGAAGCTTATTTTATAGGCATGTCCTCTTGCCATTGTGGGTAAACATTAGGGACATGCATGGGTTATTGGGAACAGAGGTGAGAAAGAAGATGTGTTATTGCATTATTTGGTGATCCAGGACCTGCCATACCATTGCCTCTGTGAGGTTGGGATGGTCTATGTGTGCAGTCCGAGTTAGTGCTCTCCTAGGCGCTGCCGATCACCAAGTCAGCATCTGTTGCCTACATGAATGTTAGAGTATGAAGAGCGGGTGAGGGTTTCAAAACTATTGGGGGGGTGCTGGACTTTGTCAATGCTTTTGTCTGGAGGCAGATAGTCATGTGGGGGGTGATTGTTAGATGTATAGGGTGTCTGCTATGGTAGGAGATTGAGAGTTATAAGCATCAATGGCTTAATTCCTGGCAGTCTTGGGGCACTAAAGCCACACCAAACAAGTTGTATGAATGACTGAAAACGAATACTAACTGTATCAGTGCACTAAATAATACATGAACTGGACTCCTCTCCAGGCCATTTCTATATGCAGTAAGGATTTAAAGGCAGAATCATGTATATTATGCGGTATTAGTAAAGAGTTCTGTGTACCAAGTGTTCAGTTGCTTGTCACTGAATCGTAGCAAAGGTTTAAACATTATTTTCTAAAATGCTCACTTTGGATAATAGACGAAGGCCTGGCCATAGAATCCTTAAATGTGAAGAAGTGCAGGACATTGCTTCTATGCACTTACCACAATATATCTTGATTCCTTATATTGTTGGTGGACCATGTGCTAAATCTATGAACAGAGAATTCTACTCGTTCAGGTCCAGGACATTCGTCTTGAAGAATGGATACAAAAAAAGGGTTTGTCACAGTCAATTGTTTCTTATGCAAACCTTCTTCCTGGGTCAAACAAGTGGTTACAATTCTCTTTCTCGGTAGGCATCTCCTGACGAACCCCAAAACAATGTCTGAATCATCAGTACTCTTTAGTATTTGTGTGCACCCTCATAAATAAACCGTTGTCTTCTCCCATTCCAGGCCCAGACAGACACAACTCAGATCCTTCGTTCAATTCAGAGGGTTACAGGTTGGGCATGGACATGCAGAGCCATGCCCTGATTGCTTTGTTGGCGGACTCACAGCTATGCTTCTAATGAAAATGGAGTCATTTAACTCTCACACAAAATGGCCTTTCATATTGCACTGCTGGGTCCTTGGATCTTCCAAGGTAATTCCCCCTAATTCCACTCTTCTGCTGGAAGCAATGCTATAATAACACCCCCCCCACCGAATACTGCAATGAGGCAAGACATTAACCACATCCACACAAATTCTGTATGCCCTTTTCTATGGTAATCCCATAGAGGTCCTCCAAAAAAGTTTGATTTTACAAGAGCACTGGCAGTGTCCCTTTTGCATTTGTATGAATGTATTCACAATCGAGCTGCAGGTGCATCATAAGATTCTGAAGGAGGTAGCCAGACTCTGCCGAAACTTGTGGAAAATAGGATAATACCAGTGGAAAAGTCAATGTACACGGGCTACTGTGCGTAAAGGAAGACACTTTCAGTGTGTAAATACATTATGTGGTGTTTTTCACTTTATTTATGTTAATAGAAAAAGAAAATTTGTAAAGAATATTGATCCTTTTATGTGGAGGAGTAGCAACCTTAAACGAAATCTCTCAACATCTGTTGAAAGTTCTATAAAGTACATACGGCCAATTGTTGTATCTGCTCCTCATTGTCTTGGATTCCACTTTCGGATTTTGGACTCAAATACATAATGTTGGGGATGTCAGAGTAATACAATTCACGTGCAACATGATTCTGTTCATCCATCTTGAAGTATGCTTTTTTGCAGCTAATTGTATGTTGTCATAGTTGAAATTCAAATTGTTGTTGTTGGAATACACATTGAAATACTAATTTATGTTGTGGAAATACACATTTCTGTTGAAATACACATTTTGTTCACCTGGAAGGTGAACTTGAAGTCACATTATTGAATGTGAAAGGCAACAGCTCCCTCTAACGGTAGAATACACATGTTGTTCTCCTGGATGATGAACTGAAAGTCTTTATTGAATGCGTAAAGCAACAGCTCCCTCTAGCGGTGGTAACATGCGAGGCAGGTGCAATGCGACTTCAGACAAATATACATCAGGTATTTTATTACACAGTATACAGTACAAGCAGAAGTACCCGTTCCCTCTAACAGGTTCTGTAGACAGACATGATAACACTGATCCTGTAGGTCGCTATTCCAGTTTGCTTATTGCTTGATGAGCTTTGCATTCTGAAGTAAACTGCACTGAGAATGGGAGTGTATGGCTGGCTAACATACCCTGCAGCAGACAGTGGGGGGAGGTGAGAGTTGGTGTGCTGCTACATACTGGGACCTTCTGTGCTCTCTCCCCACGTGGGGGCTCATATTGCTGTGTTGCAGTTCATTGCAGTACATTGTGGTGCAAATATCTTGGAAACCGTGCATCCTAGGACCTGACCTTGAGTTTTGTTCCTCGTGTCGGGACCGGTCCTTCTACGACCACATTGATGTTTTGCCAATTTCTGGCAAGCGTCTCGTGTGAAGGTGCTGAAATCCGGGGAAAGGGCTGGGGTTTCCAAATGTCATATAGTCAGTAATGTTCTGAGGGTCCTAACAGGTGAATGTGGAAACATTTGGTGCAGATTGGTGAAACGGTGTGAAATTGCATAAGGAACAGCACTTTGCCAAGCCACAAACCCACAAACACATTTTGACTTGTGCTGAAATCCAGGTAACAGGAAGGGGTGTCCAAATGGCATCTAGCCAGTAATGTCCTGAGGGTCCTAACAGGTGTATATGCAAAATTAGGTGCAGATTGATGAAATAGTGTGGAATTGTATAAAGAACTGTACATTTTGCAGGATAGGAAACTGAGATAACAATAAAATCAATAAAAAATACCTTGTCAAGGAAGGGCCTGAATATATAGTCCTTGAATCTATCTCCTCCTGCCAAGTAGGGATTAAATTCCAAAAATAGAAGACAGTGTCTTCTTCATTTCTCAAGTAATACAAACATGTGCTATCATGCTGAATGGCCAGGCTCACTTTTGCAGAGGAGATGTAAAATGTACTTCTTCAATTTCCGCTGGCTTCAAAGTGTCTCGAAGTGATAACAATGTGATATGTGCCACTCAACAAAATCCATGCGTGTGATTTCAACTTTAGTTAAAATCGGTATTGATGGGCCGTTATACAGTGAGTTTATGATTAATCAAACAAATGTATTTAAGTACACCAGTATTCATGTTGATGAGGACAGGAGACTCCTACTTTCCATTGTCTTAATGCTTGATAAATAAGGAGGAATATCACTGGGAAAATGAAGATGTGCCTACAAGAGCAAACCAGTAGTGTATGTTTTATTGGCAAAACCAACACAGCGTATTTAATGGCAGTTCCAATTCATTTACAAAGTATTCTGACTACTTACCTGTTATCCAATTCCAATGTTTGTTTTCCTACAAAAGTAAAATTAAGAAATAAGCACCCAATCTGGAGCTGAACGGGTGGTAATGGCCAGGGAACAAGGTAACGCCATGCCCCAGCACCACTACCACTTAGTTCAGCCTGCGGGGTGCTAAGAATAATGTATTTGTTAGAAAAATGGATCAGGGTGAGAGTGCAACCCATGTTTTCTCACAAACATATCCTCACCTAACATCGCCACCATAGTAATGGAAAGTAGGGTTTCAATGCGGAACCCCTCATCTATTACCATGACGACCTTGGGCAGGCGTGAGTTAAGTAGAGCTGCAGAAATTATGCAATTTCAGAAATATAAGTTAAGTGTGGGGCTCAGGTGGGTTGGGAGGGATGAGGTGAGATGAGGGAAACAATGGTGGGCCGGAAGCAAAATGGCCGGGGGGTGCATCACCCCTGAGGTTGATTCAAACCGATGCTTAGACTGTGTGATTCAGCCCGGATTTCGAGCATCCTGATTGGCTCACACACCCACACAGGGTGCTAATATGTGGCTAAACCCTTCAATGGGGTTGAAATTACTGAGTTGATTCTCTGACCATCAGACATTCTGTATAAATAATGTTTATTCAGGCTTAAAATAGTATTTTCAAAAAATATTAGATTTGTGTAATGCATATCGAAAACTTGTTTGCCTGTTCTAGTAAGATCAGGAACTAAAGTCAGCAGCCAATTCCACTTATTTAAATGTGCCATCTGTGTCGCTCTTGTTTCCTGCATCTCCAAGTTAGTAAAACATCTTGTGCCTCAAAATCTGCACATTTCCAAAAAGTGTACACTGAAGCAGTATTATGGTATATGCACATGAGCACTGTTAGCACATTTACAATAATATTAATACAAGCACATATATAATTGTAATGTATTTGTACTGGCACTAATATGATTCTGCAAGCGCAAAACAGAATGTTCATAGGCCAATATGATTGTGTATTCACAAAGAAAGGATACATGTGTAAAAATGTTCAGAAATACTGACAAAGTGTGTTTGTTTTCCAAGTAATTTTTCATTGGCACAACGCGCCCCATTACAAAAAGGGAGACACCCTCACAGTCTGTGGTAAGTGCTATTTGCCACCGGAGGTAAAATACATTTCACTGTTGTGATAACCTGACTTCTGCCCTGCAGGAGTACATGGATGAGTAGATACTAAAACGCCCACTCAGTCCTACAAACTAAGCCACAACACAATCATAAAGATTAAGCAGGCACAGTTAAGAGATATATCTCCTTTGCCTTTAGTGGTAAAGTGGGCGGAAGGAGGGCTATGCTCTCAAGATGGATGTGAATGTGGTCCAGTAGCAACCCAAACAGCAAAGTATAACAGTCCAAAATAAATTAATGTCTAATCAAGGTTCTATGATTTTAATCAAACACACCATGTAAACAAATAAATAACTAGAAAACACTCCATAACCCCACCCATGTAGAAGATAATCAGAAAATGCAAAAATAGAAAATAGAAATAGAAATAGAAAAAGGTTTAATGTGACCTATCCAGTCTCTACGGCCCAAGATGGAACAAAGTAGAAGATATCATTCCGTAATACATTTGCAAGTGACCTAGAGGTTTGACAATGTTGAGCCAGGCTTCTTAGTGCAGTTTGAAGGTTAAGTTTGGTTCAAGGATGCAGCAGTCATGGTGTTCCAGTGGCGAAAAGGAGTAGAGCCGCGGTTAAACCAGAAGGCAGCTGTGGGATGAAGCATTACTCCAGTGATGCGGATAGGGTGCTCACCAGGTTTATTTTGCCAGTCGAGGTTTGTCTCCAGCAAGCTCATACCAGAATATGCAGGCGAGTCAGTTCAGTGCAACAGCTTGAAAATAGTAATTCGAGGAACACCAGGTCCAATCGACTTACAGTGTTGGCGTTGATGCATCAGCGAATGAGTTTGAACGGGTGAACATGTGGTTCATGGAACGAAAAATGCCAAAGGCACCTCTGGAGGGGCCTGCTGCTTTGAATAGTGATTAATATGCTTGAATCATGGATCTTAGCAGATCAACAGAGGAAACAGAGGGATCCTTGCTGTTCTGGTTTTCAGTTGTTTTGAGGCCCAATCCAGGGACTCAGAGACAAGAAAGATCCTTGTTCTTGAGCTCCCAAATCTGGAGGAGGATGATTCATAACTGCAGGGGTCCTCCATCACAGAGGGCTCTTTGATACGTGCTGGCTGGCAGAGAGACGTGTCTTGTTAAAGCAACAGGTCACTGCCAACGGTCCCTGGAGATGTTTGTGGGGCAGAGCTTTCTCCGACTTGGAACACATGTCATCACCTCACAACTGTAGGACTCTGGAAAGGGTTTCCCTAACTGCGGGGTCAAAATAAATCTTCTTTCAGGATTGGCGTCCAAAGGATGATTCAAAGATGATTCAAAGAGCTGGTGTGAGACCCCTTCTTTTAAAGGTAAATGTCCACAGGTGACTGGACGAAAGCTAGCCAGCCTTAGTGGTTCTATGCCTGCTCTTGAAATTAGTGCAATTTGCCCTTCTGACATCACAATCAAAGTGCTTTGCTCTAGAAGAAAGGGAGTGGACTGGAAGGAGAGAGGCAGAGCTAAACAAGATGATAGCAGTC
The DNA here is from genome assembly GCF_040938575.1 of Ambystoma mexicanum. Classification (NCBI taxonomy): domain Eukaryota; kingdom Metazoa; phylum Chordata; class Amphibia; order Caudata; family Ambystomatidae; genus Ambystoma; species Ambystoma mexicanum. The sequence goes on along the minus strand of NC_090929.1, from coordinate 925,600,736 downwards.
GTCCTCCACTGAACAGAGATGCCATGTGTACATGTCTACACTAACATTGTCCCATTCCATTCTCACTAGGATGAAAGGTCTTTAGAAATGCAGAACCCTGATGTGAGACTACTCCCTTAGAATGGATCTGCTCCTTTTATGTCTGGTCCCAGGTTAGATGCCTGCTGCCTGGCTGTCTCCGGAGGAGGATGTTACCTACCCTCACAAAGAGATCAAAGTGGAGGCATTGCCATTCAGGTTTCTGACCTGTCACTTTTTGCAGGATCAACTTGTCCAGTCAGAAAATACATCATCTTCCACAGCTAAGGTGGCTCAGAGGATCTGTCACATGTGTGGTATGGAATTGGATGTGGCTGCAATGATTGTAAATAGTACCATGCGCCATGCCTTAATTCAGCCACAGCCTATGTTTAGAGTTTACCCTACCACCATCATGGGCTACTTATGATCATCATAGTTTTGGTACAGGGGTGTATTTCTTGAATGCAGCCTATGCGCTGCAGAGACGTGGCTGTCACTGCATCTGTCAATTGGGCAACTGTGACCTCTGAACCTGATATGTGCCACTGGTAGAGCAGGTGCTGTAATGTGATGCAGTAGGACACTGAAACACACTAAGGTTTTGGGATGAAGCCTATACAAGAGGAATCTGATCAACCGATTCACCTTTCAGAGATTGAATTACCTGCATAATTGTATTTTTTTATATCCATCAACAAATCCAGGACTTTCCCGTCCTTTCCAGGTGGCAATTAATCGCAACTGCAAAAAGAGAAAACCAGCATGGAGGGTTTGTAAAATTACAGTTGTTATTAAAAATAGTGCTGGTGACCAATGCATTGCCATCAGTAGTAATTACATCTCCAGGGCTAAAGCCCATCAATGGGAAAAGAAACATTTGTGTGTCCAAATGATCACCATAAACAAGATCAGCGATGGGCCAAATTTTAATATTGCATAAATCAAAAGCAGATACCAACGGCCAGCATGAAAGTGGTCCTGATCATAAAAGTCATGATGTAGGAGCGGTGAGCGCACCAACAGTACTACAGTTTATTGTCTTTCACTTGCAAATCAGAAAACAATGTGTTTCAACAGTGGCATTTCAGAAGAGTTGCACAAATTACCACATATGATATTTAAAAGCAGTGGTAAATGCGATACCTCCTGGAAGTCAAGCATAATTACAACGTCACTGGGATTTCGGTTGGGTGATATTGTATGTAAATATGTGCTCTGTAAAGCACTTTGGATTAAAGCGCTATATAAATAACACATCATTATCATTATCATTACTGCCTGCCGAGTGGTCATCTCAGAGTAATATTGCACCAACACTATTTTTTGCATACTAAACCCCAATAATGCAGTGAATGAACATCTTATGTGTCACACTCGAGATTAGTGCAATTAATAGTTTTACCATAGCTACTCATGCACTTCAACTGGGCATCAAAGGAAAAGCAGCTGCTATCCCTGGCAAAATCCTTATTTGTATTACCACTGCTATCCTCTTCTCAAAGAGGCACTCTCAGTGGCAGCTAGAATGGTGTGGCTCTCGAAGTGATGCCTTGATGAAAAACGGGGATTTAGTTAAGAAAGCTAGCTAATTTAAAGATGTGTTTTTTTAGTAAAGTCATCCATGTATTTACAGACACAAAATTACATTCTCTAAAAGTTTTTAAAAAACACATGCACTGTATGGAATGTGAAATGCAAGAAAATGCTGCCCCAAACTGTGTGCAATATGCAATGAAGCATCTGTTCCAAAACGTTTTAGGTATGGAGCAGACAGAACTTCTACGACAGTGATGTTTCCCCTTTGCACTGACTTTGCCCTGCAACAATACACTTTGCGCAGTTCCATGAATAAAGTTTCGTGTCGGCAGTCCAAAGTCACTTTTTAGCAGTGCAAAGCACTTTGAACTGTGCAAAAAAAGTCCATGAAGCAGGCCCAACGTTGCCAAAACAACAGCATAACCACACTGAGTCTGAGAAAATGAATGCTGGTGCTCAGAAATAAGTCCTGGGGCTGAGCCCTGGCAAACACCGCCACACATTATGCATTCTCTTTAATCCTTTCCCATCTGCTCAATGCTTGTTTTTGGTCCACCTTGGGTCAACCTCTATGAAAAAGTTGTTTTTCAACCATTGTTTTCAAATGCTATAGGTTTGGCAGATGTTGCAAATTCATCTGTGTACTGCAAATTTAGGAGTGTGTGGAAAGACATAATACAGGTACATCACCCACGCAGTGCAGAGTGTATACCAGGAATACACTTTGTGGCACACTGAAGTACATGTTCGTACATCTGCGTTTCAACATCACACTGTTACTTTTAAATGGCTTTCAGCCTACAGAATAGATGATTTTAACCTTGTTTACTTCGCAATGAAAGCTGTGGCAGAACTATTTTTATCATGAATTACAAAGGCAAATTAAAATATGTTTCATTAAGAACATAAGTCATAAACATAATTAATGTAAACCTAACACCTCATTCTGTGAGTGTGAGCCAGAGAGGGACACGACGCCAGTCTTCTCTCGGAAGTAGTTGCTATGACGAGTGGAAAGGCAGGTAGAGGGGCTTACTGGTCCAGCCCAAGGGCTCTGGAGTGTCTTTACACCACTGAAATCAAAGGAACTGCACTATGTTGCAGCTTGCATCGAGTGGCCATCAGTTAATGAAGAGGGGTATGCATCAATTCGTGATTGTACTATTCCAAGGAGTAGACAACAAAACCATAATTTGACATGTATATACCATTTTGCTGAAATAGCATTATGTAAAAGCCACTTGAATTCATTGTTACTGAACCTTGGTTCAATGTGTATGCAAATTGTTTTTCGTTTTAATTCCTAAACATTTTTTTTCCGATGAGGTTTGGTTTCAGCTATGCTTGCTCAGGATGTCATGGGACACCATGCATGTTAAGGCTTAGGTCAGAGCCATCTCAGTGCCTCAGGCAGGACCACCCAAAATCTTATCCACTATTACTCCAGAGTGGTGTGAAGGCCATGTATGCTATGAAAGCCATTTGTATGGGAATCATTTGGCAGTGCTGTGGTTGGAAGGAACATTCACAGTTCCTATGGACCGGTGAAAGTCCCTTCCCAACATCAACGTCTATGCGTCCATTTCCTTTAGTGTGAACATACTGTGCAGAGAGCATCACATAGCACTACATAAATGTAGCAATTAAACCGTAAATTATAGTTGCTACATACAGAGACAGGGAGAAATGGATGCAGGTGCAACATCTCATCATAAACTAGACGCAGGAGGGTCCAACTCCACGCCTCGAGGGTCAGAAACCTGACAGGTTTGCATGATCCCTCATTAATATTCATGAGTAAAAATGGGCATACATTTAGAATCACTGTATGCAAATTTACCTCATGCATGTTAATGAGGGGTACCATGCAAATCTGACATGGATCCGGCATGCGAGTCCTGGAGTTGGACAACCCGGAAAGGTGTGAAATAGAATTCTTACATGGGCACCTGAATTTCGTGTATCAAATATTCAAGTGAATTGCACATAATTTCCCTTGATACACCAGTGTGATATATTGGCTACGCCCTCTTCCTTACATTGGTCCCAGATTTTATGATCTATGCGTGATGGTGCTGCCCCTTGTGGATCTGCGCAGATGGGAGCTTGTTCAGAAATAGATTAACCCGAGTCAGCACTGGTCCTGCATTTCTTAGTCAATTGCAATTTTCAAGACGTCATTGAAAAGCGCTGGACATTGAAAGTATTTGAGCAAGATAAGCATATGGCACAGTCTCCATTAACGAGTTAGAGTCTGTGAAGTGCACACATGTCAAATCCCCTATGGCTCGCCTGACTCGCTACCATGTGCTGCAATCCCTTGACATGACAGCAGTCGCCATCACTGTAGGAGATAGTTCCACGCTGCCAAGCGTGGATCAGGAAGTCACTGGCGCCTTCCATTTAGCTGATAGACTTTGGGAGTCATGCCCCTTATTGTTCCGGAAGCTTCATCTCAACTGTATCCTGGAGACAGGTCTGCTCAGCTCTGCTTCACGGCCGTCTCGCACCCATGCGGTGGAGATGACAGCTTCAATAGCGCAAGAGACACCTCGCACGGTGCCTATTAGCGCAGAAGCTGGTGATCTGACGCCTGCCAGTTCTGAAACCGGAAAGATGCGTATAGGGGTCACGCGTTACTCCTGCTTACTAATTATACGCTGTCAACATACTGTGTCATCATATGCGCTGATTTAAATCCGTGTTCAACAAAGCTCAATACAAATCTTCTCAACAGCTCGCAGTTTGTCATTAACCATTCACGATATCTGTCGAATTCATATGCAAATAGCAATCGCATACTGCTGCCCTTCGCCATCCAAGATGGATGACAGCAGGCTTTAATTTCTAAAGATGTCGGTCCCTTGCATGTACAGAGCATGATACTTCGACCAATCTTAGGTTAAAGTTATAGGCCTCATCACGACTTGGGCGGTAACGCCGGCGCTATTAGCGCCGTCGCTATCTGCCCTACCGCCGAACCCACTGGCGCTAATAGCGCCGGATCACAAGTTTGGTGGTAATGGTATTCCCCATTCCCCATTGAGCCCATTCGGGAATGCCCCATTCTCCGTTGGGCTCAATGGGGAAATGTCGCGCTCATACCGCCGGCGGATTTCCCACCGGCGGTATGAGCGCGAATTGTCGACGGCAGAGCTGGGGCGAAATCCGCCGAAGCCCTGATTTGGCGGACCCTTAAATCCGGCAGTAATATCGCTACCGCCGGATTTAAGGGTTACCGCCAAAGTCGTGATGAGGCCCATAGTGTCTTTGCTTGCTTGGCTCCTCTATGCAAAGCGTTCTATATCGAATCCCTTCACAATTTTTGGTTCCGCCTACATACATTTCAACATGTTTTCACCGCAGCTCTGGGCAAACACTATTCCCATAGTGGACACTATGGGTGACTCAATGGCACATATCCGACAAATACTGGCAGCAATACATTGATTAATGATTAATTTGCCTTTATTTTTCTATTGTTCTAGATCAAAGGGAAAAGTGTACAGTGGCAGGCATGGGGGTGAGGGGTGGCGGGACTGGGGAACCCGTCAGAACAGGCTTCTAATAAGGTTATTTTATGGAAATCAGATATTTTTATTTAACTTGGTTAACATTTACATTGGGAGTACGAGGTATTATTTGCCACTCACTGATTGGGTGAGTGACCGTATTATTCCAGCAATGATCTCCTGGCCAATATTTCATTAAGAAATCTAATGGCATTTCATCAGTGCACACAGCATGTCTAAAGCACGGATTTAGAATACAGTAGTTGGTATTTATTAGTCAGTAGTTGAACTTCACAAATAAATAACACAACTGAGTGAAGATACCTTGAAGCTTACGAGGGCCCATGTTAAATTGACTTTTGAGTGCACCCTTGTCTTTCTGTGATAACTTAAAACTGTTTCCAAAGGCCTGTTTTTCATTGACAAATACAGATTTAAAGTGACAGAGCCTTGTGTTTTGGAAGACTGTTGCTTCTTTTAGGGGTATCTGCATGACGCCATTCCCACCCTGGGCAAAAGCCCGATCAGGCAATGGAAAGAGGGGACCTTGTTGATGTTCAGGGGACAGGTGTATTGGTTGCAACGGGCAGAATACACCAAAGCAGCCACTTTAAAAGAAGCAATCCATTGTTCTTTGTAGAGGTGATAAGAGCTAGCGTGCTGCAGGGTACTGTGCTATGCTGGATGCTGCAATGCAGGAGGAAGTGAACAGCTTGATGTCACCAGCAAAGACAGTCTGTTACATTTGTGCTGCAAAGCATGCATTAAATGTACAGAATTAGAAACATATTTGAATTATGCTGAGGATGCCAGCATGGGGTTGACAGCTAGAGGCCGCCCTGGGGCTTCAGGTCTATTTGACCTGCAAAGGTAGAAACGCCCGTCGCCGTCCCTGTTAGATGCACTCATCAGCCACTTACTAGAGAAGATCGCATTGTACCGTCAGGGTTATATATGCGTCTGATATTATTTGCTTTCACTCTTCTCCCCAATTCATTGACGTTTCTATTATGCTACATTGCTGTATTGTTCATACTACAAACAACATATTGGCCTCTTCACTTGGTGCAGTTGGTCAGCCGCATCAATTACTTATCAAACATCCATGTTTTCATTTTTTTGGGGAAATGTGGTAAATTCAAGCAGATTTAAATGTATCTGTTCAACCTCAACCCAGGTTAAATTCCGTACTCCCCGTCTTCTTGCCTGATTCCCCTGCCTGACAAATGACGTTGTTGTCTCGTTTCTGTCTGTTCTTCATGTGCGCTCTGAGGCCTATGGGCATGTGGTGTGTAATAAATATAAAATAAATAAATAAATAAATACATAAATAAACAGCAATATCGTGAAATACCAAAGGGAGAGAGTACCAATGGCAAATGGCCTGGGTGGAAAAATAACTTTCACTCCTGCCTAAGTGGGAGGTAATCGTTGTTACTTTTATATTAGTTTATGTATCGTTATTTTAGACCACCAGAACTCATCCGATTATGGTTTGGTAGCACCTTGGAGAAAGGAAAAGATTAATAGATTAGGATTAGGAGCAGAGAAGGGAAAGAGTTTGGGAGCTGTGTGCTGTAAAGTACAGTTGCTTGTTTCAACTTGAAAGGATCAGATTTGAGGAACAGTTGCAGTGGTATTGAGTTCCGGGAGGGCGAGCCTTAGTGGGGAATATGATATAATATGATTGGTTATTTATAACACGCTTAATACCCAGAGGTTTCTAAGCACGGACCCGGGGATGGAATCTGTGTTGCTCCGTGTCGTCTTGCTTCCAAGGCGAGCACGTTGCCGCTGAGCTGTCCTGCCGTGACGTGCCGCCATGAAAGGTGGATTGTGCTTGGTTGGCGTAATATAGCACATTTTCTAAATTTGCAGCAAATAAGGTATCATGTATGCAATAGAAAGATTAATAGAGGGTAAAATAACGATTTAGCCTCTTTACTGGCCACAACATGGACAACAACATACTGCGTAATCACTTTGCATTGCCCAGGTTGTCGACCACAATATCTTTGTGGCAGCTCCGAGCCAAGCAATGCTGCAATATAAGAAGAATTCATGCTGTGGTCAAAAGTTCTCAAAAGAAAGACTTCCTGTTTGGATTACTGCTCAGTGTAAACAGCACACATGACGAGATATGGTTCTGATCTGGAATATGAATGATAATCAAGTTTGATTTAAGCAATAATGTTGTTTCTGCTCAGCATTCCTTATAGCATCGACCTTGCTGGGATGGGGGGGCCTTAGGGGGCTATAGCCCTGGGTCTTTTGGTTGTATTACCGTGTAGCATCTCACGGGCTACAACCAAAAGGCTAGCTAGCCCCGACAGTCCTGACATTAGCGTAGCCCTGGATCTTTTCCAGACCTATCAACACCCCTGCCTTCTAGTAACATCCTGCTGTCCTGAGTTGGTAGGAAGGCAAAACAAGGGCATTGCCAGAAGTGGTGGGCCATGAATAGAGTGGTTAGGCCTGCACTGAGAAGGCAATATCACCATTACCACTTGACACATTGCTGGAGAGAGTGTGGGTGCTAATGGACAGGGTCCACATGAGTCAAACACAGAGGTCTGTTGGATGCATGAGGCAGTGTGCAGTCACACATGTGCAGTGTTGGGCTTATGGGCAACAGGGCCCAACAGAGATGCTGTAAGGATGGTAGCAGGGACGAGATAAAAGCAGGCTATTGAGATAGAGAAGTTGGGAAAGATGGAGGGGGGAGGAGGGAGCTGTGATGCTGGTGAATGTGGTGAGGAGTGAGCAGGGGAATACACAAGAGGGCAGTAATCAAGAAAGTGCCAATGGAATTTGAGGAATGCGTGCTTGTGTTGACAAATAATGCCTGTGTTCAACTCCTCCTGATTGGATACTGTAGCTCAACATTCTTCCCAGGGTGCTAATATGAGAAACGTTTCAAGGCACCCAGAATAGTCTCCAAAGGCCTGCTTAGACTGGACCAGGTTCAGAGTTGCCTGCAGTTTGCATGAATAACTCTGTAAAAAGAAAAGGCATTCTAAATATTTTCGGTGGCAGAAATTGATGTTCACGACCAAGGAGCATGAAAGGTAAATTGAACACTACTCTTAAATTTCCTATTGACGAAGGACTAGTACCTAATAGGATGGAGTACCTAATATGGAAGCCATATTGAGTCCAAGCAGACTACATGATTCCTAACTCATAGAATCTCACGTTTAGAAGGTTTGTATTTTCATTTTTTATGTTTATTTTTATTTATATTTATTTGTTTTATTGCTCATCCAGCTGGTTATTGCTGACTTTCCGCATAGCCTGCATAGCTGACCCGCTCCTTCCTAGGCTCCAGACCCACCGGCTGGCACACATAGGATCTGTAATACGAGGATCCTTTCCACCAAGGGACCAGCAGTCCAATGGTGTTCCACCTAGCCCTTAAGGCTACCACAGCCAGCCTGACCCATCCCAATCAGCATCGCACCTTTCAGTGAGCTGAAGTTACAACTATTCTGAACTTGTACCTACAACCAGCACTACCCAAGGGAGACCTGTTTACACTTGGCCGCAGAAGAAGGCTCTAACACTACTTAGCCGAAATGCCTATGGTCACCATGTTCCCGCCGGAACAATTGTGAACGTTGACCACCAGAACCACGACTATTTTTATTTTGACATCGATCAGTCAATTGGTTATCCCTCCTAAACCAGGCTAGAGCAGACCCTATTTTTAAGGTCTAGATTCCACTCACAAGTGGACCAGCCCACCAGTTCTTCGGACAGCAGTCTGCCATCAGATGAACAATACCTTTATGTCTTATAAAAACGTGTGTCTTTTTTGGTGATACTTGCACACCTTAAACACCAAAGATACATTGTGGACTGTTTGGGCTTAGAAACGGTGCATTTGAAACATTCACTGCATTTTATGTATTTTCTGAACATGCTTGTGGACTAATATGAAGTAATATTTAGCCAAACTATGCATATGTGAGTTGATACCACACACCTGTTTATGTGTTTTTTGGATTTGTCCCCAAAGGACATTCTGTTGTTTATTTGATTTAAAGTGTCCTGTTCACTGTACTTTTTGACACAATTGTTTATGCACTCTTTTGGATTTATTTTCACAGAACACTTGAGAACCCTGCGACCCACTTGATTTAAAGTGTTTTGTTTAAACTTTCCTTTTGAAAACCTACATGTGCAGCCAAATTAAAAAAGGCAACAGTAGTTACATTCCAGTGTTTGGATCATTCCTTTTCCAGTAAATACATATTCCTTAATGTTTTACTGTTGATTTCTGGAGGTTTGAAATTATCACTGCAACAAATAATTGCAGCCGTAAATATTTGAGGACAGGACTACCCCCTCGTACACAGTATCATATCAGCCTTTTCGTCCTGTCCGACCCTAGGCTGTCCCTTACGTTACAAGTATTTCTGCGAGGCAACTGGAAAAAAAAGAATCACTTATTTCTCAGGCAACACAATCTTAATTCTATTGTAATCCGCATATCACCTTCAGGATTGTAGAGTAAAGATTAACATAAATATTGCCCAACTGTGATGCCGGTTAATAATAATGATGTGTTATTTGTATAACGCCGTCATCCAAAGCGCTTTACAGAGCACATATTTACAAACAATAACGCCCAACCGAAATTGATACTCATTTATCAACCTCGGAAGGATGAAAGTCTGAGTTGGCGTTACCGGGATTCGAACCTGCAACCTGCAGATCACACATCACGCTTCTACCGCAGCAAGCGCTCAACCCACTGAGCTATTTTACCGGCGAAGTTAAGGGGGCAAGAGGTCAATAGGTAGCCAAAGAAAATGCTGACAGGTTGTGCCTTGTGGATCCCCACTTGAAAGTGGGTATGTTTCCGAGATAAAACGACATATGATAAAACTACTTTCTGACTGAAAAAAAACAAGCAAACCATTTTAAGGCCTGGGCGCTAACCTCATTTTGTAAGGCTGTGCAACACAATACTGCGTAATTCATGGTATAGGTTACCACGGTGGGGGTGGGGTGGTTGAAAAGAACCAGGGCACCAACACTGTCCTTGAGGAACAGCATTCATATGTCACATAGGAATGAAATCAAATCACTGTGGCTCCAACTGCAGGCCTGGAGTCAGACTTTTTGTCATCTGCTATATCACCGAATGTAATGTAGTGAATGTTTTCCCCATATCTCCAGCTGCTTTTGCAGGATATGTCATGTTGGAGCTAGGACTATTGGATATTAGCTACCCTTATTAATCAGGTCCAGGTTTAACTGATATCAGTGATGTTAGTGCACAAATATATTGATGAAATTCCACAGAAGGGGTAACACTGGTCCAAACAAAAAAGTACATATACATCCCATGGTGCATTGCTGCCGTGAGACTTTTCAGAAATAAAAAGCTAACATTGTTTTTTGGCTCAGTGCAAGCGATTATCATGGGAATGCTGCAGGAATTTGGAGCAGTGAAAGGTTTGTTTTGACATTACAGTAAAGGACGGAAGTGGAAAATCGAACCAGATGTGTAGTCGGAAGGTTGTGGGTGGAATGGGGAACCCGTTTTGTGTCAGAACGCATTCATAATGTTGTGAGAATCCTACAGAATTCCTGCACCATCCCCTGCAAGATGCAGTTGGAAAAGAAAATGTGTCACTGAAACTGAAGAAGGAAAGAAGACATTAGTAGTATGTCAAGGAGGACTTATACAGAGTAGGGCAGAAGGGGGACCTAGAAAGCTGTATGGAGGAACATAGAGACTGGCAGTGGGGTTAGGAAAGATTTCTCAATGTTTCATCATTTACCCATTTACCCATGTATAGGCAAACAGTGCATTACCACCGGAATGATTACTGGAAATGAATAGTTCTGTGAAGTGACCACAGTTTGCTGGGAATTTCTTGGGGAAAACTACCATAGGAGTTAAAGGAGGGTAAAAATGGGGCAGAGGCCAATGGTTAGTGGCCCATGCACTCTAAGCTGTGTTGCTGAAACAGGGGTCATGCACATGGCTGTTAGGATCTGAACATTTGTGATATCATCTTTGATATCCTGGGTGTTAGTCTTAGCAGTGCATGGCGGTGGCGTGAGTCATGGTTGCTTAGCTTACACATTTCAAGGGATTTTTGGTTTTACTTGTAACCATAACGTCCCTTTTTTCACTGAATAGCTATACATTTTGTTGCTGCCTTTTAATTCAGTATTAGTTGCAATCATTTTTATTTACTTGTCTTTCAGCTGCGCTACTGCCATCCCCTTTTCTCATCATCAATCTTATCCTCTATTGCTTGTTTTGCACCCTATTCTGATCCTTTTTAAAAGACAAATAATATCCATTTTGCTCCCCATCTACCTTTTTGACACTTCTTACTAATTTCCCTCCCTGAGGCTATGATGGATGTCTCCATTTCATAAAATATGTTATTTGCAACAGAAGTACATTTAGAAACCCCAGTTTCTAGACTATACACCAAAAACGATCCACCTGGTGATTTTTAAATTCCTTCTAATTTTCAATATTTGCTCAACTTTTTGAACGGTTATTATATAAACTTTTGTTATGTCCATTGTTAGCTTGCAATACTTTTCAATCGCTGCTACTACGCTTTGCACTCCAGTGACTGAGCCTCCAGCTAAATAACGTTCAGCCGAGTTGCCATAGCTGCTGCGGTGCCTAGCTGATGTGCTGCAGTCCAGAAGCTTTGCCTATTACCCGAGCATTTGCTCGGTTTAAATAGTAGGTGGGGGGTCAGGGGGGTGTTCTTTTTTTTCCTGTGGTCTTTGACGGAAATTGATAGTAAGTTGATAAGCTTATGTGACATTGACGTTGACGTTGCACTGATCAAGATAACATATTTATTTTTGGATTTAGATTGCAGTGCATTGGGAATCATGATCCATTTTAACATGCTTCTAGAAAGCAGCCCCCTTGTAAATTTGTGAGGCTTTAGACTATGACGTGTCTAAGTTCTCCACACATTATATTATAGGGAGATGCAAGTCACCTTTTACCTAAGGTGAAACCTGTTATAAACAAGAAATGCAAGAATAGTATGTCCAATAACCTTTGAGCCATAACACAGATCAACATGGTGTTTTAAAAATGTAATTTAGAGCCCCCCCATCTCCGAAACTGGTACATTTTATAAAACCGTACTGCGGTTCAAAATAGTGTGTGTTTTTCACTTTTCCATTCATTTTCCCATAGGACAAATATCAATGTTTGCTCAAATGCACAGACAAAACCGCTGGATTTCCCCAAATAAAAAATAAATAAAAAAACAGACTGGTACAAATCACTCAAAGTAAATCATGTGTAGGTTTGATGTAAGTCCATTCAATGTTTATTTTTTATTTGGCATTGAGCAGGGTGCCCTTGTACCCAAAGGGGTAAATTACATCCCCCATGATGCATTGCTAGTGCCAAGCTTTTTTATTTCGGAAAATTCACTATTATTGAAATACAGATTTGAATCTAGATTTCCTTTGGGGGAAACTATCCATGAAATAAGGGGTGTTAATGATGTAGTTTTAAGGGTTGGGCAGCATGTGCGCAGGGTAGGAAAGGATGATTTGTGAAGGTTTGGGCATGGGGATAGTCTACTTGATTTCTGGGTTTTCTCAGGATTTTGCCCAGATCTCGATCGTTTTGTGTGGCAAAAAAACTGTAAATACCTCAAAACTATCATATATTGAGATATGGGAATCACTGTAATTCCTATTTAAGGGAAGAGGAGTATTTTAAACTAATTTAGGATTTGCCTAATATAAAAGAAAATTACAGGGATCGAGCCCTAGATTGATTTAAAATGTGTGGGGGGATATGATATGATATGATTGGTTATTTATAACATGCTTATTACCCAGGGGTTTCTAAGCACAGACCCAGGGATCGAACCTGTGATGCTCTGTGTCGTCTTGCTTCCAATTGGGTTTTGCCATTATTAAACACTTCTGAGAATTAGGCTTTATGCTGCATTGGTGAATAACAGATATTAATAAAAAATGATATGACATCAGTTATGTTATCAGACAAAATGCAGATTTACAGGTAGTGGGAGGGCGAAACACATTGATCCCCCGCACATTTTTGCACTATGTGAATACATGTTATTCTTATATATAGTTTAATTCAGGAGAAACTTTTGGAGTGGCACCCACTTCCTTGGAAGCTGTTTTGCTGGTCAATATCAATCTATCTGCAAAACACCAAAATAGGTATTTATTTTTATTTATTTACGTATGTGTACATTTATAAAAAGTGTGCAATGCCCATAGGCATCTAGGTGCTGGTTAGTGAGGCACAGAAACAGCAGTGGGAAAATGAGACAAGGAGGAGGGTGGGGAAGGGTGAAATGTCATTTGAAGAGGTGGCTTTTTCATTTTTTTTTTATTTCATTTAGTTTATTACAAACTTTTGAAAAAGAGAAGAAAAAAGAAAAAAGCAAATATACTTATCGAAGAGGTGGCTTTTGAAATTCCTTGTGATGGAGTAGTAGGAAGGTACATCTCAGAGGTAAGGTGGGAGTTCAATCCGCAGGGAAGAGGCATGGACTGGGAAGCTGGATCCCCCTGCTCTTTTCCAGTTGCATCTGGGTGTGATGAGGTGATGTTTGTAGGTGAGTCTTACAGGCCTTGCAGAAAGGATGTTTCTTGATTTGTTGGCCACGGTATGGCGAGATGCCGTAACAAAGGCATCAGTGGGAGATGGACACAATCTTGAACTTGATTGGGTCCTTGACTTGGAGAAAGTGGATAGATCTTCCAGCCTCAGAAATGTGATCGTACTTGCCAATGTCCAGTGTCACAAAGAGGTAAGTATTTTGTATTTTTTGTAGTTTAAGCATTCTTTTTTGGGAGATGCTGCATACTAGTGAGTAACAGTAATCAAGTTTGGATCCAATGAGGGCATGGGCCACTTCAAGACGATCCTTGGCAGACAGGAAGGGTTTACTGGCATTGTTGAGCTTGTTGACGTAGCCTGAAGATGAAGCAATGTGGTTGACCTGTCGTTTCATTCTTTATGAAGAGTCAAGGTACACCCCCAACGTTTTGACGGAGTTAGCAGCAGGAATGTTGTGACCATCGTCAAAGAATGCTTGGTATGGCTGGTTAAGTTTTGCTTGGTGGGCGGGAGGGGCGATGAGGAGGAGCTCCCTCTTATCGTTGTTAAGACAATGGCTCTGTGCGGCCATCCAAGATTGTCTGGATCAGCATATATGCAACTCTGTCAATGATTTTCAGGAGGAAAGCGAAAGTTGTAATGGGAAAGTAGTTGGTGGGTATGGACAGGTCGAGAGAGGGTTTTGTGAGTAGCAGGAAAATTCTGGATTCTCTCAGGGTAGACAGAACAGTACGGGTGGTGGATGAGGAGTTAATGATGGCGGAGATAAGTGGGAGTAAGGTTTCTGCACATTCCTGTACCATAGAGGTTGGCCGATATGTTCTTTACAACGTGAGGTCTTCAGACCTTTGATATTGGCGAGAGTAAAGGTACTGATGGGTTGAAACTGGAAGAGTGGGATGTCTCTCTGATCTTTGAGCGGTGGGGTGAGAGGTGGGATGATTGGTATGCTAGGTAATTTGGCTTTTTTCTTGCTTGTAGCTGTGTAACTTTTCCTGTGAGGGTATGTTGGATATTGTTGTAGAAGGTGTTGTCTTTCATGATGGTCGAGGGGGAAGCGATAGTGGTCTTCAGTTCTCGGAGGATAGAGTTAAGGTAGGTTAAAAATGAATGTAGGATAGTCCATTTCAGTGAAGTCACACATTCCACAATCCCACCTAGTAGCCATCATTGGAAGTTCACCTCCAGTTCTGAGTCACATCAGCAAGGAATTGGTGATATGCAAATTAGCCCACATGCAACCCTTTTTCTTCAGGAAATTGTCTTTCTCTTAGAGAGAAGTACTTATTTATACACAGCTTAATGAAAACAAAGCAGACATGTGGCACTACATACATGGTTTCAACCACATTCAGCATCATAAGTGCAGTACATTCCTGGCAGCCATGTGCATATAAAACACCCAAAAATAAAGGGTGTTTGTATATAACTTTATGAAAAGAAAAATCACTTTTCACCTGCAATGTGAAAGTAGGGCAGTCCTTTTGAGCCAAATTGCACATTAGACAACGCTATTTAGTAGCCAGCACTGGCAGTTCACCTCTAGTCCCGGGCCACATCAACAAGGCATTGTGGGTATGCAAATTAGCCCAAATGCAAGACTTTTTCTCCTGAAAATGGTCTTTGTCATAAGAGGCAGTTCAACTTTATACAAAGCTTAATCAACCCAAGACAGAAGTTTTGCAAGGCTGTGAGGGCAACTACATACCTGTTTTCCATTCAGAAGCCAATATTTATTTATTTATTTATTGTGCATGTCTAAGTTGCTTATACATCCAGTAATTCGTGTTTCAAAGTGCCCGCAGGGCAACGGGGAGAGAACATATACGAAACACAAATATAATAGCTATGAAGAGAAAGAAAGAGGTGGTCCTACTTGGACTTGTGAACATTCAGAATGTGCAAGTACAGAGAGAGAGAATAGACAAGGGAGCGGGGTATGTTCTAGGAGAGCCTCAGAGGGAAGTGCTAGGGAGTAAGTTGTAGGCAACTGTTACGTGCCTGGCAGAGATCACTTGGTAAAAGTGGTCAACTGCCAGTACAATAAGTGCAGGCCTGTGAGACAGCACAGGTCAGTCAATGCAAAGGCAAGTGCTGGGAGTGGGCGGAGGCTGCAGGTGATTGGGGGTGGAAGGCTATGACCCAGAAGGGCACATAAGGTCCCTGGTTACCAATCTCAGCAAGTGTGGAGTTTTGGAAGGGAGTGAGAGAGGGAAGGAGGAGGTGAAAAGGAAAGTCTAGAGGATCTTCTGGAATTTGAGGAAAACCAGCTGAAGACAAAGAGGAAGGGGGAGGCTGTTCCTGAGGAGGAAGCCAGCTGAGAATAGAGATTGGCCACCAGCTTGCTGTTTGGAGAAGTGCTTGACAGACAGAGAGTTGGCGCCAGAGGAACGTAACAATCTGGAGGGAGAGTATTTGGTGAGAGGCAGTTGTAGATAGAGCGGTTCCCAGCCCCAGACAGCCTTATCAGAGGGATTTGAATTTGATCCTTGTAGCAACCGGGAGCCACTGAAGGGAATTTAGGCTGGAGAGATGAAGTCCCTGGGCATGAGGCCAAAGATAAGTCTTGCAGCCTTATTCTGGATAAATTGGAGGGGACCTTGCAAGGAGGAAGAGGCTGTTGGTGTAGTCCAGTCTAGAGAGTGTTGCAGCTCGAGAGACAATGAGCTTCTGGGGGCAAGTGAGGGAAGGAAGGATTTCTTTGAGGAGGTGGAGATGAAAGTGGGCCTTCTTGGCAAGGTCCGGGATGTGAGGGAGGAAGGGTTACAGAGAATTTGACGATGACTCCATGGTGTCTGGATTCAGATGAAGGAGAAGGGGAGAGCCCAAAGAGGGCGGCCAGATTGAAGGAAAGAAAGCGGGAGCAGAAGTCCAAATTGGAAGGATCGAAGTCTTGCTGGCATTGAGACAGAGATCATTGGATGCCCACCAGGACTGGATGTCAGATAGGCAGTCAGGAATGATTTAGGAAGTAAGGAGAGAATCAGAAGGAAGTTTGAAAAAGAGTTTTGTGTCAGCTCCAAAACAGTGGAAGTAAAGGGAGAAAGTGGTAATGATGTGTGCAACCGGAGCAAGATAGATGTGAAAGAGCCAGGGGGGAGATTGGAGCCCTGGGGAACACCACAGGTGGAGATAGAGGTGGGAGTCGAGAGAGAGCCCACGCTAACCTGGGGGGGTCGGTCAGTGAGGAAGGAGGTCAACCAGTCCAGTGCCGACTCTGAGATACCAAGGGTATCATCAAGCCATTTTATGACGCTGGAGTGGTTGACAGTATCAAATGCAGAGGAGAGATTAAGGAGAATGAGAACAGATGGAGAGTTAGAGCCAAGATATGCGAGCATTTCTTCACAGATGGCCAGGAGAGTAGTTTCTGTGCCTCTGGATGCTCAGAGTCCATATTGCTGGTTGTGTAGACAACCAACAAGCTCACTATGCTAGGTCAGTTGGGGCAAGACCAGCTTTTCCAAGAGTTTCCCAAGGAAGGGGGTGATAGAAATGGGGCAGTAGTTAGCCAGACCTGCCGGGTCGGCAGAATGTTTTTTTTTTTTAGGAGGGGGGCGCACAAGAGAGTGCTTGACAGAAAAGGGGAAAGACCCAGTAGCAAGAGAGTTCTTGCAGAAATCAGCAAGTGCACGGCAAGAGAGCCGATATTCTCCTTAATACTTCCGGAAGAACATTGGGAGACCTGTTTGGAGGAGACCTTCATAGAGTGCACAACTCTAGTGACCTCATTAGGTGTAATAGGGGGGAAGGAGGAGAGAGAGGCAGAGGGAGGATGGGAGGCCATTTGTGGCAGGGGGATGGGGGTTGAAAAGGAAGAGAGAGTGCTCAGGACTCCCTGAGTTTTTGCAATGAAGTGTGTGGCCAGAGCATTGCCTGTGAGGGAAGAGGCGGGGCGGAAACTGTGGAAGGGCTAGTTACCTGCAGATTTTACAGGGTTTAGCATGTTGTTGGATGTACCAGAGACTTGAGCCTGGATATGGGTCCTTTTATTGGAGCAAATGGAGAGTCAGGATTGCCTTTGGAGAAGGTGACAGGCTAGTTTGTTAGAGGGTGAACTTGAGGTCTGCCACTTCTGTTTTGTTGCACTACATATGAGCTTGTGTGATTCACTGGATTACTCTTCTAATTCATAGCTCCCCCTCTCATAGGTTTGATGCACCATCTTCTGCAAGCAGAAACTGTGGCATTGACCTGTTGAGAAATGCAAAGTCCATTTTTATCTAACATTGACCGATACAAATACAATTCAAAATAATACATTACACATAATTAATTTCCATAAAAATCAACTAAAGAAATTACACAAACCAATTAAAGCACATAACGAAGTATTAGAGTTAACATTACAATTAATTTACATAACAACCATGTATGCAATGTATCCCATCATTACAATAGAGAGATAGGAAAAAGAAGGGAATAAATAGTCCGTAACTCCGGTTTCACTTGTACTCCGCCCTCTAACTGCGATTCCACAGTTTACCATATTTTATGTCAAAAATAACCTGGGGCATGAAAGATGGGTCCATGAGTGTGAACAGAGCTTTGATTGTCTCACTCATAACACCAACAGAGAACACCTGTGACAACACAATTAAAACTTCATCAGCTACTTTGGGTCATTACATTCACAGGTGTTTTTGTCATTCTCTACCTGTCGATGGCAACGTGTACTGCCTTCCTGGTCAAGGTTAACCAAGGCTCCAATCAATTCCATTTTTAAAAATGTATAACACACATTTTCTTCTTTCGGGGAGATGGAGCACATCAAAAAGAAACCTATGTATATTCCCTGCCTGAGTAAGATTAGCAACATGGGTCTCAGGAAGGAGTTTGGAGTGTGCACTCATGTAATCACTGATTAATCCTCTTTCTTTAGGTGTCTCTTAGTTGTATGTTGGCGGCCTATCCCCTGATGATTTTGAAGGGAGTGTTACCCATTGGGCCACATTTGTTTTCAAATCTTTACAGTGCTGTGTGTAGCCACGAAAACAGATGTTTTTAAAGCAGTTCTCCTTTCCAGACAAAATCCTACCATAGAGAACAAAGATATATCCCCACTGCCTGGAAATCAGTGTATTGAAGTTCCAACTCTAGTTGGATAATTGGGATGGAGTTGCCTTAGTCATCATGACTCTTCTTTGCAAGCTGTGGTTCCAAACACCTTCACTGGCCCATCTGCCTTACCACCACTTTTTGGGGAACCTCGGTTTGCCGTAGCTCGCTGCGTACTACCTTGAACATTTCCATCATAGGGCTTCATCTACTGGGCCATCCTAAGCCATAGTGATATTGTTGAGGGGCTCAGGAAAACCAGTACTGCTTCATTGGCCCCCACACACTTGGAAACCTCCTCATGCTAGAGGTGCAGACTAAACCTATGAGTTATCCATCCTGGTCACTGCCATGTTTAAAGTGATTATTCTATTCGATTGTGCAGTGCCTTCCTTAGAAAAAACAATATAGTGGAGAGTTGGGAGGTACATCTATGTTTCTGGGTAATGTTTATGTCCTTGTGTGCATTAGAGCAGATTATTCTTCCACAATTCATCATGAATGGTTTTGTTTTGGTTATCACTCACTAGTATCGCTGACTGCAACACAGAGTTAGTCACCTTGATACTAAGGAACCCACTTGAAAAGTACCCAGGAGGCAGACAGCTCAGACTGGAGGAAGCAAGAGAGGATCTCACTGACGTAGATCGAGGGGCGCAACAGTGATGTTATGAGCATCAGATTGTGGGAAACTCTCCTGACTATAGCAATAATAGGGGTACATCTAGAGACCCTGCAAAATAATAATGCAGTATGGGCCTGTCCTTCCTAACCTGAATCTCTTCTTGTAACCCACTGTATTCCCTCTTTGAATGTCCTAAGTGTGTACCAAATAATCTATTGTATCCATACTATGGCATATTATTACTGTTGCCCCTTGTGGTACAGTGCTGCACTGTTTCATAGCTAGGTTTGCATGGCAGGCTCTATGACATTTCATCGACGAGTGTAATTTTGATGGATTTTTTTTCAGAGAATTTTCTACCGAAAAAACTCATCAGAATTGATTTATTTTTGGGCGGGGGGGCAATCCCCCATTGCCTATTGTTTTTACCTATTCCCGACCACACGTTATATATACTTTTCCAACCCCCTATATATTTTGATTATTTTTTTTTTCCCAAAAATGTACTCTGAAAAAAAACCTCAAAATTACACCCATTGATGAAAGAACGCTCTACTGCATGGCATGACACCCATTAAAGGAGATAGACTAGACCGCATTTGTAGATCATGCAATTCAAACACATCAGTCTTTGAATGAATATTAGACATCATGGATGGAAGTAAACAAAAGTGCACGGGTAGCATAGCTCACAGGCTACACACACAGAGCAGCACAGCTTCAAATCCTGGTCCGCGCTTAGAAACTTCATCGCAATTAAGCACATTATAAAAAAAAAATACAATTATACAAAAATGATTACTTGGGATGTTCAAATTTCTATCTTAAAACGTGTACCTTAACAACTCCATACCCACATGACATTCAATGCCCTTGCAGAGTCACAGTCATAATAACATGGCAGTGGTGTATTGCTGAAGCAGAACGCGTAGACCCTATGTTTCATTCATATTCCATTCAGGACATTGCACCTAAAGTCCGAGACGGGTAATATAACTCTCCCTTATGAGTCCAGCTTGTGAAGTTATGAGAAGGTTCAGCCCGCGTGCACATATCAGTCATTTCTGTTGATACTGTCACTCTGGGTGCCTCTTAGTGACATCCCGTGAAGGAACTTTTAGCGATGTGACCTGGATGCCACGAATTGGATTGATATTATCTGCTCATATCACACAGGGGCCTGAACGACTGTCAGGTGGTAATGAGTTTCTGTCGCAAGCGACCTCGGATGAACCAGTGTCCTAAAAGGCTGTCCATCCAGCCTTTCCTTCAATCTCATCCCCGGTGCGTTAGAGCTTGTAACACATGAGCGGGAAGCTGCTGCATGCCACACTCAAACAATCAATGGGTCTGCGACAGGGGCGTTGCTAGGGGGGGCTAAGGGGGCTATAGCCCCTGATCTATTGGTTGTAGCCCCGGATAGAATCTCAGGAGCTACAGCCAAAAGACTAGCTAGCCCCCAGTCCCAACAGTTCGGACATCAGCTTAGCCCCGGGTCTTTTCCAGACCTAGCAACTCCCCTGGTCTGCGTCGTTTGAGGAACTTATGGGAATAATTAGTGCCACTACCATTCAGAACAAGACTTGTTTAGATATCTAGAAAATGTATAAATGCCATCTTAATGTGCCCGCACAGTTAAAACAGATAACACTGATATTAAGCAAAACGGGCAGTTGGTCAAGTGATATATTTCCCATGTAAACCTGCGCGAGGGCAAAACGACATAAAGCAAAACAGGAAATATGCAGCAATATTATATGTCTGCATTCTTGACATCAGGTCTAATTTACAGACTTACCAAATGTTTAAATAAGTGAAAAGACTGTTCTGCAAATGAGTTGAAAGCACACAATGAGCAATGCACTGTTTTATGCACAGTCCCTTGCATATTCAGAGCGTGCTGTCACCACCGTGCCCATTCACACTGTGGACATCCTTATTAATACGAAGGATTCACTTGTCTGCAAAGCCCCTTTGTATTCATCTTCTCTAGCAGGATATACCATAGACAATGTGTGTGGGAGACTGACACACACCTATGTGTGAAGTCGTGGCTCTTCTCTCGAGTATGTTAATATTTCCTCTGCGATGCCACATACTTCCAAGAGCCTTACCATTTCACTGAGATAGGTTGTGCTACACCATCTCCTAATAAAGGAATACAATATAATAAATAAATATGCATGCTTCATAGATATAAGCACCCAGAAAACAAATGACCAATAGATTTTAAACAGATCCATAATGTTCACTTTTACATTCAAGGGAGACATGCAACTATACACATTGTTTTACTCATGCTTAGATGACAGTTCACACTCGTCCAGCATTGGAAACAAATGTCTGTGCTATAGTTGAGACAAGATTAATTTGTTTGCTTGCGGATGAGATGTCATTTCATCACTCTGTGACCAAAGCATGTCTGTTTCTGGGGTTGTCCTCTCCATTGACACATCTATGGCTGATTAGATGTGAAGGCATCCATAGGGAGCATGGGATTTTGCTACCCTTGTATCCAGGGACCCTCAATGTAAGGTGATATAATGTAAGTGGTCTTCTATATTTCACTTCTGCCACTACTAGCGGCCTTGCTGCATGAGGCTCTGTCAGAAAGAAGGGTTACGGGGAGCCATTAGTGCGATCGTGGGAGAGGCATATGCAAATAATATGGTGTCAATGTGTGCAGGTCGGAAGTACCCAATTCCTGTTGTTCTCTGAGAATCTTCAAAGTGTGTTTTCCATAGGGAAGGGCCCAAAATGTGAAGGTGTTTTTCAAATGGGTGGCGTCTGATGTGGGAGAGTGTGATAGGGCTGACGAGGAGAGCTTAGTTTTGGACCAATTTATGTTGGTGTGCTAATGCTAGGCCGTGGCCATCTTTGGAGTGGTGGTGTAGTGTAAGGCAGTAAAGTGCTTAGAAACTTAGAAAATCAGTTACTTGGTAAGGGAGTAGTAGGCCTTATGAGCAAAAAACCTTGCATTCCTACCACTAGCCATTTGCAGCCAGGTCCCGTTTCTCTAACTCTCAATGCCACCTGTCAATCCCCTCCCTATCTCCCTTGATCTCACCCTTTCTGTCTCTGTGTTAAATAAATGTATTATATCCTAAGAGGAGTAAAAGGAACATCTTTGAGCTGGCAAATGAGGGCAAGGGGCAGTCTCTAAACTCCAGACTTTTTCATGAGCTTTTTCATGAGCTACCTATTAAGAGTTATGGTAGCCACAGACACTTGGTTCAGAGGAAGGGCTGCTTGGAAATCCAATAACAAGAGAAAAGCCACGACGTGCAGCCATTGTATTCAAATAATGTTTGTTGTTGAGTGGTGGAGACAAGAGCTGATGAATCTCAAATAGGAATTTGCTGCCCCTTTTCTTCGTGGGCAAGCAAATTATGTGAACGTGTGGTTGTTTATCTTCTTATGAGACACCACGGTTTGGGGTGCACAACATTTCAGAACTTTACCTATGCACAAATCACACAGATTGTTGTCGTATCATGCACATGTAAGAGCAAATGCTACTCTTCTTATGGTAAAGTTGCACACCTGTAGATAGAGAATTGTTAACAATGCGTTTGACCATTTCAATAACATTGCATACACCTGTACTATCAAAGTGATACGAGGGTCCCAAAACTTAAATTTCTTATACAAAAGCCCTGAGGCATTATTTCTTATTAATACCTAGCGAGGGCACAATCAGAATGAAAGATCCATTCTGATTGGCCGTCACCCAGGCATTACCCAGCCACCTTGTTCTCACCGGGGGGCGAGGCAGCCCCTCAGCCAGTTAGGAGGCTCGAAGCAGGGCCATCCCCGCTCTGAGCCTCTCCGCGGCTGAGAGGCTGCCTTTGCCTCTGCCGGGGACTCAGGTAAGGCTTTTTTTCCCCTTTTCTCCCTCTTCCCTCCTCCCACCTCCCTGCCCTCCCCACCCCACTTACATTCTATCCCTTGGTCCCTGGTGGGGACAGTGGCAGCCTCCAGGCGTGTGGAGACTCGGAGCGGGGCCATCCCCGCTCCGAGCCTCCACACGGCTGGAGGCTTTCATCATCCCCCGCCGAAGACCACGGGACGTTTTTTCTGTTGTTGTATTTTCCCTTCCCCTCCCTTCCTCCCTACCCCACCTACCTTCTTTTTTCGAGAGCATACACGTTGGGAATGCTTCTGTTTCCAGCGCGTCCGCTCCCGATGGCCGCCATGGAAAGGGAAAACGGACTCTGTTTTCCCTTTCCCAGCTGCCATTTTCTTTGTCTATTTTTTTTAGATCTTGCCCCCGCCGCTCAGGGCATATTGCTTTATTATCTAAAGCAAAAACGTCTGAACGGATTTGCTCCAAACTTGATGAGAAGCTGCTGTCTGGTTCCGTTTGTGTGTAATAATAATAATAATAATAATAATAATAATAATAATAATAATAATGCATGGTCTGCAGAAAACCTCAGCATATTTTTCCTTACAAATACCCAGAAAGTGACTAGAGGTGTTTAAAACAAGTTTCAATATTTCAAGCTAATGGACCAGTTTGCACATCGACAAGACAGTTTTGTTGGTCCTGAACACCGAGAGAAAAAGAATTACAATATGAATGGGTCCTTAAAGGACAGAAATTCTAATGGACTTGATCGCTTGCACAAATCACGATTGCTATTGTGACACATGGATGTTCATGGTGGCTTTTGCAATAATGACATATTGTAGCTCTCTTGGTTCCCCCACCCATAGCAGTGTGTGTGTGGGCCCAGAGAAGTGGCATATGGCCATTCATGTGACACCGTACTGACTGGACATGGTCACAGGCCATGCCCATTGGGCACACTTGGTGTCTTAAAGTGCCTTAAAGTGCATTACATATATGTGTGCATTGTAAGATCATTGTTTTTGTACTCCCTTGTTCCCCTCCCTTTCCCTGTCACGCTCTGAAACACTTGTGTATGAGCGTGATACAAATCAAATATCAATATATAGTTATGTTTTTCCATGATTGTGTGAGAACACCTTAACATTGACAGTGTTTTCTAATCAGACCCCAAAGGCTCTGTCCACCAGGATGTCAGACTATACTGCACTGATGATTTCTAATTAGAGGTTGAGGGATATGTATGTGGCTGCCTGCATCCAGGAGAGCTGTATGCTATGTGCTCATATACCTAAGTCTACGCATGTATTGCCATATAAGAAAAAGACCATTTTCTAAAAGAAAAAAAAACATTATATTAAGGCAATCTGGTAATCTGCATATCTGCAGTCATTGCTTAGCTGCTCTAAACTGGAGATGAACTTCCAGAGAGGGGTACTGGGTGTTGCTGTGGCCCATTCTTCCCTCCTATTTTCATGCTTTATTACACAAACCATAACACTAATGGTGTTTGCTAAACATACCCTATTGCTCCAAACACAAACATGTCAGACGTTTTTAGCATATTTAAGTACTGTTTGGGTTGGGTTGTTAAAGCTATATATAAGATAATGCTGGTTTATAAGACGAAGATGTGTATACCCACAATGAATTAAGACTGAGTTAACTTCTCGGGATGGACACTGGATGGTGTTGTGCTATGCATGACTTAACTGAATTGGTCTATTCTTCTCTCACAGTTCAGGTAGAAGAGTTCATTTTTTTTTTCTAAATCAACTATAGCCTTGACTTTTTATGATAAAAAACATCCCATTGCTTCAACCTCATACATGTCAGCACTTTGATCCCTAATGAGAGTGAAAGCATGTATGTTTTTGTCTGCATCCTTAAGACCTGTCAAACGCTAGCTGTTTCCTATAAAACAGAGACAATTTTGCAGAAAAACGCCGACCTTTGAGTTACAGCCAAAAACCCTTCATGTAACCCTGTCAACATATCAAACTTCAACACACCAACTGCCTCTTAACAATGTTCTAGAAATCGTTTGCTCCTGCAATGCCCTTTGTTATACAAACAAACTGTACGCAGTGCTGCTATAAATGCATATGGAATATTGAAAGTAATCATACTCTTGCAAAACGGGTGGATGGCCGCCCACTTCATTCTTCAAATCCAAGATTTACAGGTATTCCACCCTGCTCGCAGTAATCCTTCAACCAATAGATCCAAGAATTGCCCACCATCCAGACATTCTGCATCCTCAAAGTCATCACACAGCAAAGATAACTCTTACTACCCAGTCTTCCTTTACACCACAACCATGAAACATGATTGGCTGGTCCCCTGATGTCTGCGGTCTCCACAGTCCCCTTTTCATGTCAGGCATGCCTAAAGATCCAAAAAGGCACGTGCTGTGTCAGGGGATTCCCTCCATGATTGTGGATGGCATGCCCAATTAATGGTGGTGGCGAGGTTTAAAATCAATACCATTTGTGTTCCTTGTATCTCCTATAGTAACACATGTTAAACTTGATTAAGAACTTTTTTTAAAGGATTTTTCCCAAGGTTTTGAGGGTCGAGAATTGTCTGCAAACATTTAGCCAAATCCATTACACAAGTCAAATATTATTAGCAATTCATTTTTGGGATTTCCTATGGAACCACGACTCACCTTAACTAGCGACTGCTGGCCTATAATTGTATGTATTAGTTAGCTAATGCATTTATGATTTGCGCAAATGTAGAATACACATGGTGCATTGTGAACAGGGGGTCATGGAAAGGTTTTAACTGCAACACTGAAAACTGGTTTTACTTGTGGCACACTGTCATATCAGTTTGCCATAGACTGCACTTTTGGGCCGGGACCACATTTGCAAATGGCCTTTCCCATTCTTTAATGGTATGGTAGGCTGAAACATGTCCTCTGGGGGCTTCGCAGAACAATGAAAGTGGCGATAATGAATTCAAAACCCTCCAGCCATCCACCTTAATATTTGTTAAAACAATAACTGTGTTCACAGAATTAGGAGAATGTTCGGAATTAAAAAAATAGGTGAAGGTAAGTACAAACTGTTGTAAGTTGTGAAATAAGCTAAACATATGAAACTCATTTTTTATTATATACATGCATATTCATAAAAAAAGCTAGATATGTCAAACACCATCAAAGCTATGGTGGGATTTAAAAAGCATTACAAATTCCTGCCTACCTGAAATGAGAAAGTAGACTAGGTAACATCTAATAGTCTATCCATTCTACAGCGCCATATAGTAGCAATCTGTGGAAGTTCAACTGCAGTTCAATGCCACTAAGAAATGCATTTTGGGAATGCAAATATGCTATCAATGCATGCATTCTGGTTCAGAAAAGTGTCTTTGGGCCTCATTACGACTTTGGTTTCCCTGAATGGGGAATTACCGGGCCATTCCAAGTTTGGAGGGCCCAGTAATTCCTCCTTCAGGGAACCTGGGCCCGGACATTCCCCATTCCCATGTCAGCCCCCATATGGCTCAATGGGTATGGCTGCAGGGAGCTAACAACAGGCCGATTACCACCGGCCCGTTGTTAGCTCCCTGGTCCCCTTGCAGGACCCGGTAAGGACGCCTGGTCTTACCAGGCGTCTTTACCGGGTCCCGCGATGGAACCTCGTAATGAGGCGGAATGGGTTTAATAGGTCCGCTTCCATTAGCGGACATGTCATCACCATGTGCATGCACGCAGGGTTATGTGACTTTGTCTGGGAAGTCCGAGATGACATCAGACGTACACAAAAGTTGGCGTACAACTCACAATGTAAAAAGTTGTAGAAAGTTGATAGAAGTGTTAGGAATGTTGCTACAAGGTGGTTAATGGCTCAGTTTTCCCTTGAAATTTCCTTGATTGGCTGAAAATTCGGCTATTTCTGGGGTGAGTATGATATTAGGAGGTTGTAGCAAATTAGAGTACACTTGTAAAAACCTATGAAATTCACTACAACTAATTTCTTAAATGGATGTTATGGTTAAGTTGCACTAATACAAACCTACGAAATTCAGTGAAAAAACATTGTTAAAGGGACGTTATGGTTACAAGTTAAACCGAAAACCCCACAAATTTGCCAGTCATGGTAAGCTAAGCAACCATAACTCGCGACACCACAGTGCACTGCTAAAACTAACACAAAGGACATCAAAGAAGAAATCACAAATGTGATTGATGACATCACTGATGGCACCACATATCTGGCACACTTGTTTTTGTTCACTGACATATCTGACACTTCCTTGTTGTTGTACAGAAGGGTAGATTCATTCAAAGTTCACAGTTATCCCGAAGTCTTAAAGTCATTCTTGCAGACAATGCAACACATTGCAGCCAAATGGAGTAATGATGGTTGGATTGGACTGAGGGAATGAGGTCAGATTGTGAATGGAGCCAGGAGAACAAAAGACAATAGGAGGAATGGATTAAAGAAGGAAATGAGGGAAGGAGTCAAGATGGAATAAGAAGGAAGGAAGGAAGGAAGGAAGGAAGGAAGGAAGGAAGGAAGGAAGGAAGGAAGGAAGGAAGGAAGGAAGGAAGGAAGGAAGGAAGGAAGGAAGGAAGGAAGGAAGGAAGGAAGGAAGGAAGGAAGGAAGGAAGGAAGGAAGGAAGGAAGGAAGGAAGGAAGGAAGGAAGGAAGGAAGGAAGGAAGGAAGGAAGGAAGGAAGGAAGGAAGGGTTATAAATTCATGAAAGGTAAGGGATAGGAAGGGAGAAAAGATGGAAACTGTGTAAAAAGGGAGACAGGATGTAAGGAAGAAAAAATTTAATAATTTATAATTTGAGTAAATATATATTGAATGCCGGATGCATCTGATAGAAAATGTGCACATGTTGATAGGCTTATTAGTCTAGTGCAAACTTCAAAATACTACCATGCTTCTACAGTAGAAGACTATTTCTTTATTACACAAATTACATTTCTCCTCTATCTCTCTCTCCACTGGTGGTGTTCCCCAGGTTTCTAACCTTTCTCCCGGGTTGTTCAACCAATACCTGGCAACTCTCGCCCACTGCATTGCTGCTCTCTGCTTCAACTTCCAGTGGCATGGAGGATGACTCCCAGCTCGCTTTTAGGCTCCCCTCTGCCACTTACTCTCATTATCTCATCACTATTTGTCTGTCTGCAATCCAAGAGTGGTTTCGCTAATGATCTCAGACTGAATGCCAGCAAGACAGAGATCCTCCTCATCAGCACGTCTGCACCTCTGTTTCCCTGCACTCTCTGGCCGGCCTCCCTTGGCATTCTTCCTGCTCCCACCTGTGAGGCTAAGAACATTGGGGTTATCTTCGACTACACATCTCCGACGTTTCTAAGAAGTCAAACTACCAACTGCACCTCTTCAGAGGTATTCTTCCTTTTCTCTCCTCCCCCCAGATGTTCACTGTCGCTAAAGCTCTGGTCGAACTAGGCTTGACTACTGTAACAGCCTCTTTTTAAATCTGCCTGCCTCTACTCTCCGTCCTCTGCAACTCATCCAGAACAAGACTGCAATACTTGTCCTTGGCCTCAAGCCTAGGGATAGCACCTCTCCAGCACTGAAATGTCTCCATTGGCTCCCAGTGACTGCAAGGATGAAATTCAAGAACCTTTGTATTGATTTGCATTGTCCACAAGTCCTTCTGGAGCATGGGACAGGCATATCTCCAGCTTTCTCTTCTGAAGTATCTACCTACTCGAGCTCTTTACTCTTCCACCTCCAACTCCTTGAGGGTCAGTCGTTTTTCCGAGCAATGTATTGGGGCAGATCTATCTCTTCAACTGTCGCCTCCCTCTGGAACAGCCTCTCTGCCTCTCCGAAACTTGTCAAGGACCATCTCTGGTACCAGAAGCAGCTCAAGATATTCTTCTTGCTTCTGCCTTCTCTCTTCCCCTCCCCTGCAGATCTCCTGTCTGATACTACACTGGATACCTGGCTACCCTCTGAACCTCAGGCCCAGGTCCCTGCACCACCAGTTGCACACCTGCACTGCCGCGTGGCAACCTTGCACTTGGGGCTGTATCTGCAACCCTACAGTCCCCTACCTGTACTATATAACACTTGCTGTCGGCACTTAACCCCTGCACTGCCACCTGATGGGCACACTTCTTGTTTTTTGTTGTTTTGATCCTATGTCCTGCACTTGCTCCTCCTCCCCTTCCCCGGAACTTCCCCCCTTTCCTCTGCCCTGCACTTGCACAATCTCAGTGTCACTGGGCCTAGTAAGATTGTTATCCTGTTCCCCCTTTTTCCCCCTCCCATGCCTTGTTTCACCTTGAAACACTTGTGTATAGGCGTGCTATAAATAAAATATATCATATCATATCAAATATATATCCTACCCCAAGGAAATCCCCAGACAAAATATAATATATGCTGTACTCATTTCCATTGCTGTCTGGAGATAATTTGTAGTACGGAGATGAGTGCTTGGTAAACTGTGTTTGCCCCTTTTGTCACTAGGCTATGAAAGCTACCATTAAAAGTGATTAAGGTTAGTGTTAATGTCGTAATAACCTCTGTAGGTTGGTGGAATTCCACCATAGTGAATCTCCTACTGATTAGTACTTTCCAATAACTTGTATAGAACAAATGAAGTAGCCTAGGGCCTCAGTGATACAATAAACTATTGTCCTAATGAAGGCCTAGGCATCTATCAATAAAACCATGGTGGATTAACATATTTTGTTATGAAGGGCCCAAATGCTTTGGTGTCAACATGTTTTTTTTTCCAATGAATGTTTTGAGATTTTAATGAAACATAGGGATAAGATGGAATCGAAAAATCCAAAGGGAAGATGAAAGATATGATACTTTAAAAAAGACTGAACCATGAGGGTTTGTTCAAAATTTCAGTAACATTGAAATAAATAACTATACCTCATGCTTATAACATTGTTATTGTCAAGCACTAAAAAAATCATACTCCCAGTTTGAGCTTGCAACAGCAAGCACCTGACCACGTTTTTGGCACTATAAAAAGCACTTTTTACTAACTTCTTTGGCACACACTTTGAATAACTGAATTTATTATATTTTCTCATAAAAATCAATTGACAGAAATAGGAAATGTGTTGGACTATGAATAAAGATTGAGTGTGCGTAGGTTTTTTTCTACAAAACAGTTTGGAATTTTCAATATGCATTAATGGAATTGTGAAAAGCCGTAAGGTTTTCGAGGTCATTATTTTAATGCAAAACAAAAAAACTGGAGGAGAGGGTAGTGTGTGTTTTTCATGATTTTGTATGTGTTATGATCACTGTTATAACACACATACACCCTGTGAACAAAAAATGAAGGGCTAGACCAGTTATTGAACTAGTGGGTGACTGATGTACAAAATTTGGATGAAAGAAACGCATGGGAGATGGGAAATGATACAAATGGCTAGGGTGTGGACAGTTCCATTTAAATTGCCCAGCACTACCAGGCAGCTACCTAGTGGACCACCAAGAAAGGGTTGTGCAATAAGAGGGGCTTAGAAGGGTTTGTGAAGCCTCTCAACAGTGTCTCACACCTCCTGCGGAAATGAAAGGCACTACTTGGTGCAAGGAGTCAGGTAAGTACTGCAGCCAATGGGATTGGTAGACACACACACACACACACACACACACACACTAAGAGCACCAGCACAATTGAAATGGAGGCAGAAAGACAGGGAGAGTAAGGATTGCAGGTGTGAGGTTGTAAGAGTTTCTGGAGATGGACCAATAGACCATCAGGAGGATGGACTGCAGTGTCTGGGGGAGCTGGTGGTGGGGTCAAGAAAATGTGAGATGTTTGAGAAAGGGGGTTATCACTGGTGTACAGTGTATTGTATTGTTGTGCAATGCAGAACATGGAGAGGGGACATTTTAGGAGAGACAGAAAGGAAGATGGGATGATGTGGGTGGCAGTAGTGACTATAGTAGTTAATGTGCAAGGGAGTGAATGTTAGTCAAAAGTGTGGCTACTAAGGAGGGGTGTAGACATGGGTGGAAGGAGCAGGGTATATAGGAGATGTGTGGAGCAAATGAAAATAATGAGAGTGGATGTAGTGAAATGGTGAACATGGCACCATATCCCTGAGTTTAATGGATAGGAGAGTTATAGTAATAGTAGAAAGCTGTGCAGTGGTAGTAGTATTCAGAGGAGCTATGGTAGTGGTTGTGGGAAGAGCAGTGATCATAGGAGGGAAAGAAACCATGGAACTAGTGGTAGCAAGACAAACATTGGTAGTAGAAGTGAAAGGAACTGAGTAGTAGTATAAGGAGCAGTACCAGTATGGAAAGTGAGGTAGTAGTGACAGCAGAAGTAGCAATTGAAGAAGGGAGTAGTAGTAGTGGTAGAGCAGGAATAGTAGCAGTAGCTTAGACAATGCAGATTGGTGAAGGGAGAGTGGTGGGATGAAAGGACGTAACATAGAGACATGGAGAGAAGAGAATGTGGGTGGAATTTGTAGGCAGAGGGCAGTTAGGGAACAAGCAAAGGGGTGAAGAGAAAGAGAGTTAGAAGATCAATTGTTGTATGTAAAAAACTCTCTAGTACTAACATCATTGGTAGTGGTATGGTGTCCCTGAGGAAGCAAGGCATGCAGCATCTCAGGGACTCCTGCTTATACTGAGGCAGAGAATAGACAGTAGGGTTTGCCAATCTGTAGTACTACCTGGGGGTAAAAGAAGCCTGGGCTAGGGTGGGAATCCCAATGGAGATGAGAGTGAGAGAGTGACAACCCTAGCACCACTTCCCAAACCCCTTTTCCAGCTGGTACACACTATTGAACCACATGTCCATCTGTTCATGTTGAATCATCTACCGTCTGAAAGAGGCATAACCATTACACAGTCTTCTGTGATCCCTAATAAAACCTGTGACACTTACTGGAGACCATATAGTAGTTTAATTCCATCCATGATAGTAAGCTGAACTATATTGAAGTGGGAGAATGGAAGAACAGGCTCCCGCCCTTCCCCTCTCGCGCTTGGCCTAGAGGATCACGGCCTAGACACCCGCCACGAGAGGAGTTTGCCTATCTACCAGACGACCAAATACCCTGGTACAGGAACATATGGATGTGCCCACCTACCTGCCCAGCAGCCCGCCCTGCCCATGCCGACACCTGCGGCATGGATCAACTCAACTAAACCTACACGTCGTTAGAGATGCCATGACGACCTAGCCAACGGTCAGCACACCTGTGCAAACATGCACACCGGACACTCCCACACCAAACCACACGAAGAACATACTCAGTGCTATGACGTAGGCGACAGACATACCCACGGACGTGCATCTTTATTATTTTCCACATAGGCTCTCAACATGCAGAAAGGCAAGACGCATAATGAACTTATCTAAAAAGGCTTGCTCACGCTTCTTGTAAGAACCATGTACCATAATGAAGAATATAACGGAGACACGATACTGAGGATAGAGCAATATGATACGGTAACCTAAAGCGCTCTGCATCAAACGGTTCCACCTATGCACCAGGCCCAAGTAGGCCGCAAGCAAAAGCTTCCATGAACATTGAATGAGCAAGAGCTCGGTTGCTGACCCTGCAGAATGAGCCCGGCGAAAGCACACCGCCAAGGGCACGATGTTGCAATCTCGCACGCCGCAAGCCGACGCCAAGGTCGCACCTGCAAGATAAACCAGACACACAGTGGGAAAAACAATATTAATTGTGCTGAATTTTGCCTCAAACACGGTCCCACCTCACGTGACAAAGCCAAACCTGACAGGATGCCAAGCCCAGGAGGAAGGAGACGCCTGAATCCCACGTTTCAAGACACAGGCAGATACAATTAAAAGACTCATTGGACATCTGCAGCAGTGGGAGTAGTCAACCTCCCAACATATGAATAAATCCTCACATTGTTTACACCTACCCATAGTAAAACATTGTTGCAAATGACAGGTGCACCGCAAGCTGGGAACAGCGATAGTCCCAGACTGGGAGGCTCGCGAGCGGACCAATCAGAACATGGGGCTCTTATCACTGACGTCATTAACATTGACCAATCCTCAGAGGTCTTCATGTAACAATTTTCATGTATCAAATTGAAGGGACAGCCCAAGTATATCACCTGACTAACCCTCAACCACCAACACCATTCTCTATATGTATGCTATACTAACCCTACCACTCGAGTAACCAATCCAGAGTGGAAATAGGTTTTTTGCTAAACTTTCTAAGGTGACGCAAGTAGCGCGTCATACTAAGGTAAAAAGGGCCTGCGAGCCCCACGATTGTGTGTGTGTCAGGACGGACGCGTACGATCCTTGACCCATCCCTGCCGTTTTGTCTAATGAACAGCAGAGTCACCTTGCTTCTTGCGTGTGTCTCATACTCTATAGCTTTTGGGATATACAGGAGGAGTTGGGGCCTCCCTGCCCGGAGGTCTACGGACGGCCCGGCCGACCCCGGCAGAATTTCCCCCCGACAATATAATGGGTTAAGGGAGTGATTGATTCAAAATAGGATGTGAGATATTTTTGTGCACACAGCCTGAGCTTCCATATGTCCAGTTTTATTGTCAGCCAAAGCTTAAACGTGTTATTTTTAATGTCCAAATCTGCCTTTGAGGTTGTGTTTTGAATCCAATCATTTGTTCACTTTGGATGTGAATCTTGTTTAAAGCCCACAGATTTCATATTCTATGGAAATTAAGGTGTTTGTCTAACATTCTTGCAAGGAAGACTCCCGAAGGTTGGAGGGATTTTGCTCTGAGTTGAAACCCAGATCAACTCAAAATCAGCAAAATTTCAGGCCTAATCAAACATGTTATTTTAACCATACAAAACATATTGTACTGTATACTATCATTTAAATCCACTAAATTTGTTTGGATGTGTACAGTAATCTGAACGTTGTTGGAGAAATACATAATGTCAATACAAGGAGCAATGATTGATAGTTTTTTCCTTTGTTTGATGTAAAATAGGAAATACATGAGCATGCAATTCAGAATACCTGATAACATGTTATTGCTGGAATTTCATTAAATTAAAATGTATGTGTCATAATCCATGTCATAGTCCATCTTCTCCCATTAACAGGATTGCATTTTTGACAGATTGAGGCCTCTCTGGACTTTTAGAAATTAAGTTCCATTTTCAACTGGTGCATTCTGCATCCCCTCTTTTTCTTAACACTGGTAAAAACACAGTATTTGGGTGGAATGTACTCAAGGCCAAATGTGTCGCGGGGTAGTCTCTGAGATGAGCAAATGATTAGCTGCATCTTGCAGGTACACTCTTGTCATGGTAGCGAGCAAGCGGTGGAAATCATAGATAACATGATGCATTTGTATGGTGCTTCTGACACTTAAACTTGAGATAGTCTCTAATGGTATTTGATTCTCCCACAATGAGCCATTAATAATCTGCCATCTGCCTCACACTTAAAAGGAGCAACACGGTTGACAGTTTGACCACATTAGTTAGGGAAAGAGTTTTGGTTTCCATGTATCTTCACTGTGTATAATGGAAAAACAGTGTAGGCTGGAATAACTGATCTAAAATTCAGGAGAATGGGGGGAAGAAGGAGATAGGAGAGTGACCAAAAGAGGGAGGCAGTGCAGTATTTGAAAGGCATGGAGAAGGTGGTCCTGTTTAGCCCACCCACAATATAAGTCTATGCTACTTGGAATTCTGCAGAACTTCCCAGTGGGTGAATTTCCAATTTATGTACATGACTGATGAAGGCATTGATTGCTGCACATTGTATTTACAACTTCCACAACCCATTTGCAAAGTTCCCGGTTGAACAGAGCAAATTGGCACAGATATTTTTTCAGAGTTTGAGAAGATGAAAAGATACACAAGTACTTGTTCATCTACATAGTCACAGATATAAATTCACAAGGCTTCCCGCACACCACTGAACAGACATGCTCCTGTTACCTGTCATTCATAGCTACACTTATGCCTTCTTCCTTGTGATGTTAAAGTAGTTATTTATCTCGTCCTTACCACAGCAGACCTACATTCAATATCATTATTACAAAGAGAGACTCTCATGTAAATTGCAAATGGTAGACATATAAAGAGAGGAATAAGTCCCATTCAATTAGTTCCAAAGATTACACCAGATGTTCTGCTTGCCGGATTAAAAAGAAAACATGCAACTCAGATGTATGAACATCCTTGTCCTTTGACCATTAGTTAGTTCTTATCTCTGAGTCATTAAATGGCTCCAACAATCCCACAAACTGCAATGATACTCTCTCACATTCATAGAGGATAGTCAGTGTGTTTTGAGATTTTTTTTTTATTTGACTCACTTTATTGATTCTGTTGTAGTCTAGCACACAATTATCTTCATGCTCAGACCCTTTCCTCTCTATGTTATATTAGTTCCACCCATTCACATTGATTAAGTCAATAGGCTAATTATGAGTATATCAGAGAGGTAAAAAAAGGCCAGTAAAGTGGCAATAATTCTGTTACTGCAAATGTATTGCTGCATTACCGCAGCACTTTACTACAAGGTCGGGTGTTTTGGCAGAGGATGTTCCTCCATCAAAAAGCTGCAGGTAAATCATACACTTTCTGCTTAAAATAGTTGGACTTACTTTAGTAGGGAACATACCCCATTGAGTCCAAAAGGCTCCATAAATTGGGACAAGAACCACTGTACCAGCACTCACAATCCTGTGGCAATGATACAGGACCCAGTGGCAGTAACGATAAACATGTTTTGGGGGGAAATTCCACATATTTCCACCAGATTAGTGCCAAACTTGTGTTGAGGCCAAATGTCAGGAGTGGGGGATTTCTTCTACTCCATAATATTAACTAATGAAATTATCATATATTAGCACCTGGGGCAGGCACTGCCGCCAATCAGGTTGCTTGGAACAAAGGCTGAATCTCACAACATAAACCCACTTTCCAAGTGAGCTGACAGGTGCTTGCACGCTCCCTTATATTTCCCTTGCCCCACCATTCCTGCTTCTTTACACCCTCCCTCTCCACATCCAACTTACATGAACGGGTTGCAGCAATGCGGCAAAGCCGCCCGCTCTTCTCATGTCCACTGGGCCTCCATGGAAATAGAAGAGCGGCTCTAATCAGTGCCTTGCTTCTGTTTCCATGATGGCATTATTAGGTTAGCATTTATTTGAATCAATGGGTGGCACACCTGCCACGACCCGTTGTTTCAATGAAATAAATTGCTATAAGCACCCAGGGACGTAAACCTGTGGTGCTAATAGCCATAATCATGAGTTTCAAGGGCCGCAACGGGTGGTAGCATCCCAGGGCCCTCATTAAAAGCCCTTGCTTCGCTAGGGCCTCATCATTTGGGCCACAGGCTATTACCACCCCATACGGCTCTGGAATTTGTGATTATGGCTAAAATACTATTGCCTCAGCTAAGTAGAAGGTCACATGCCTTCCTTCCAAAGTCAACCCACCTCCTGAATCCACATCCTCTAACATGAACATGCTCCTAGCCAAGAGCTGGAGGTAAATAAGGGCTCACTGGCAAAAAAAACAGCCAGTATTTCCGGTGTCGGAAATACCAGCAACCCCTTTCATGGAGTTCTATGGGACACCATAGAATGGGGATTTACCACCCTTTCCCCTACCTGTAATACCCCAGTAATTCTGCGATATCGGGAGGCAGAACTGGTAGGTCTGGTAATGAGGGCCAAGGATTAGCCCTGGTGCAAAGAGGCCTTCAAAGATTATATGTTTGTGCACATGGGAAATGGTTGCCCTTTGCTTGCACCAGTGCACAGTTTCTGTAATAATGCCCACAATTCCACTGTCTGGACTATCTGCGCAGAGATTGAATGAGCAGCCAACAGCGGCGCATTGCAGTTCAATGGAAACAATGCTCCTCCTCTGCTTCAGAAGCCCAGGATTGTTCAACTGCAATGGCTCATGGTAAAGAGGTGTATAATGGATATTGCTACGCCAGGTGAGCAGAGAGCTTTGTAGTCTGTTCTCGGATAAAACTAGGACCAAATTGAGTCTTACGAACGTCAGCAGGACGTGATCAAAGGTGCTGGATTTAGTGAGGACAGTAAAAATGTTACACAGGCTGTAACAAAGGCAAGGAGATGCCTGGGTACAACGCTGTAGTTTAAGGGAAGTAAAATAGTGAATCACTGTCTTTGAAGCCTTCTGGGCAAGCGTTTGCAAGCACACAAACACTCGCTGGCGCTGGCTGGATAGAAACAACTACTCCATCAATTCCTGGCGAGTGCACTTTTATTAGACGGATAAAACACTGCGCCATCCTCCGCTTGTCCAGACAAAACCATCACTCCACGCTTTTGCAGAAACCCCTTGCCTAAGTAAACACTCAAGGGATGTAACTCTTGCAGGTGTTGTGGCCGGATTTCAGTGCGTCAAAACGTTCGCCATCTTCCTGCTTTCGATCATTATACAGCAACAATGATCTCCCGTGTCGCAGTGGCTCCGAAAATAGGCCGAGGAAAAAACGTAGTCGGTGAGCACGGGTGCTGCGTGCTAGTTTCTTTTTTTTTAACCATTTAAATAGATTTGCGCACAGCTAAAATAATCTTTTAAGCAAAATTAGACCTCAAAAGGAATACAATCTTAGTTTGTAGATACACATTTTCAAGGTTTGTGAAAATTATGTCTGTCAAGAATTGCTTTTGTGTTCAATCAGAAAACATGTATTCTTCGGTGTCAATAGGACAAAGCCTTTACATGGCACATTTATGTCCCTTGAGCGGTCTGCAGCCTGTGTGCAAGCACATGCATTGGCAAAGCCAAAGGTTTAGAGATTTTGAATAATGCATTACGTTCTATGTTGTGAAGTATTTCCATTAGATGATGGGGTACTCACATCACGTGTCAGGTTTTGATAAGCACACCTGATGAAGGTATCATGCAAGGAACTCCCACCCAGTGCCCGCAAATCACATAACACCAGATATTGATGTCAAAAGCCCAGGTAATTGCCTTGAATTATTTGTCGTGCCTTCAAAAGCCTTGTACTCGAGCCACATGCAAGGTATTGCATGAACATTGCATATTCTAACATGCCCAGTGCTCACATCATATGGCATGAATTACCATGAAGTTAACATGAAGCACCAGGCATTATCAGAGTCATCACGAGTTTGTTGGTAACCCTTAAATGCGGCTGTAACATTATTACTGCCACATTTAAGGGTCTACCAAATCACAGTAAATCTGCTGCAAATTTGCTGAGTTTCGGCGCAATTACCACATGGTAATACCGCTGACAGTAGTCGCGCTGAAAATTCCCCATTGGGCGCAATGGGGAATGGGGAATTCCCAAATGGGCCCAATGGGGAATGGGGAACTCCCATTCCGCCAAACCCATGATTTGGTGCTAAGAGCGCCCGGGGGTTTGCCAGTAACGCTATTAGGCCCGGCAGTATCCCAGTGGCAATAACCGTCAGAATACCACCCGACTTTTGATGAGGCCCTATATCTTTAATACTAGGGATTCTAAACAAATGCCCAGATGCCCCCACACCCAACACACCAATGTCAGGCATTCCAAACAAACCTACTTGCATCATAAGGCAGGTATCACCATCAAATATCATGATTTTGAATCAGATGTCAGTATCATCATGAAACAGCAAGTACAATTATCATATGCAATGTACTATCATAAACATATAGATGATCACATTATATATAGGAAGTACCACAAAATGTCAGACACTCATGTTGCATACCGAGCACTGTATTACAAATACATTTCAACAGTGCAAGCATATTGTTGAAATGCATTAACAGTCGGCCAAACACTGCAATGGTGCAAACAACATTTTCTTATAATGCATGTTGTCACTATTATAATGTATCCCCTAGTGTTAATAGGTAATCATTGTCAGCAGTTCAGCAAACTTAGTCCTAGAGGAAACATTAATTGGAAGATCATTTATTTATAGAGGGACAATGTTTGCAAAACCCCAAATACTGTGCTCATTTTAACTTTCAGTGATGCAAACAAGGTCTCAAGTATTCCCATCAAATGGCCAGGTATGTATGTCATATAACATCCATTGACATTAAACTCTAGCATATTCAGACATTGGCAGTCAGTGCCACCAAAAGGCCTGTTACATGTATCATGTTCCAGGCATATGCCCAAATGTGAGATGGTTGTGTTGTATCCCAGTTATTGCAGAGACCGTTTTTTAAATGGATATTGCCAATATCTGATCAATAATAATCCACAGGAGGCAAAGAATACTCTGCAAACAAAAACGTTCTTCTCTGGAGGCGTATAAGGATGAGTAGTGGATACTGCATACTCAGCCCTTACACTCCCATAAACCAACAGTGATTCCATTCATAAAGGTAAAACAGAGTTAAGAGACATATCTCCTTCACCTTTTATGGGAGTGTGGGCCAAGGAATTCCTGTACTCTAAAGAGAGGAGTGAAAGTGATTCAGTATCACCCCAAACAACAAAGTATAACAGTCCAAAATAAAGGGAATGTCCATTCAAGGTGTGATAAAAATAGATCTACTTGTATTAGACACACGATATGCAAGAATGACTAAATAGAAAAGCACTGTACAAAGCACACCCCTATGTAATTAACAGAGAAGACGGAAAGAATACAACATGCAGCACTCTGGATTACAATACATGGGTGACAAGTGATTTGGCAACCAAATTGCACTTTAAAAAGGATATGTCTTTAAATGAAAAAAAGATGCACTAGTGGCCTAACCAGTCTCTCGAAACCCAAAATCGGCCAGGGTGATAGATAGGGGTCAATAGTTATTACTTTGCTGTATAACAGCATCAAACCAAGCTTCAAGCTGTTGTGTAAATGGATCCAACCTTGTTTGTACACAGCGAGTTGTGTTGGCCAAAGTGGTAAGCTGGAATTGAGTCATTTAGAGGGGGTGGCTCAAACCAGTTTGAAGGTGACATTCAAGCGAAGCAGGTCAGTGTGCTCAACAGGATTAGTTTGAAGTCACACGGGTTTGGGATGTGTTAATCGCTGGGTAGGGTTGATGTGTGCTCTCCAGTGATTCAAATCGAAGGCCAACAGTGGCTCAAAGCATTAATCCTGATGTTCCGGTGTGCAGTTTGATGAAGATGTGGTTCAAGATATGCTATTTTGAGTGGTTCAATAAATGCTGTTTTGATTCATTGAGTTACACTTCAGCAGTTCAAGTTGAGTCTGTTGATTGGTGGTTGATTAGATGTGAGCAGGTGACAAACTCTATGAGGGCATGATGTGGTGTTGAGCTGGTTCAAAGTTGCAAGCATGGAGATTCAAAGATTCTGTTGATTGCCAAAAGAAGCACTGGCAGGTCCATCTGGTTCAATGGCAGTGAACATGGTTTGAATGCAGTTTGACTGGTTTGATGCAGCAGGACAGGGAGCGTTAGCTGATCTGATCATCCATACGATGTGAGATCCACTCCAGGGGCTCTAGAGCAGGAGGAATCTGTTCAGGGTCTTCTCTCCCAGAAGTAGGGAAGTTGGTGCAGAGTGTCAGGCCCTGTTCCACTGCAAATGTAACCTCCAAGTTGCCCTGGGCATGGGTAGTGAGCAGAACTTGCCTCTGCCATGCACTACCCCTTGTTCACCACAGTGGTTGAGCATTTTGGAATGAAGTCCAAATGAATTCTTCCTCGGGTCTTTGTCCAAGAGTTAATTAGTGAGGGAGTGGGAGACACCTTCTTTGATGGCACAGGTCTGAAGGTGGTACAACTAAACCAAGCCTGCTTTAGGTGATCAATTCCTGCACAAGAGACAAGTGGACATTTTCTTCTGACATCATATTAAAAAGGCTTTGTGTTAAAGGAAGTGATGGGGACAAGGAGGATGAGATATTAAGAAAGAAAACAACTTGTTGGAATCTTCCTCAAGCTGGTCTGAGCTCCCTCTTTGTACCCTAACGCAGGTCAGTGTCCTTATCGATAGCATCAAACACCTGTTTGGTATGCAGGACCCTAGTGTGAGGATAGTCCTTTTGGGATATGTGTGCCCTGTGATGCCTGTTTCCCAAGTCAGCTCCTGATGGTACGCTGGCTCACTGGAAAACGGCATTGCCCAACCTCTCAAAAGATGAATGGATAGGCATAACATACATTATCCTTCTCTGTCACTTGGCAGGGCTGGTTTGCCTGATCAGAAAACAAATAACCCTTCCAGAACTCAGATGGGCTCACAGTGCTGACACATGTATGATATAAACATGATGTGGTTGTAGTAAGTATGAGAGATGATAGCCACCATAACTCAATATAGGTATATTGCATATTTACAATGGCAACCAGGATAGTAACACTGATAGTTATGCAGTTTTGGGTACAGGGCTGCATATCTGAAATGCAACCTCTGCACTGCAATGACCTGACTATCTTTGAAGCTGTGCCTATGTATCCCACTCTGTGCACAGGGGATCATGTGCAGCAGATCAGGATACTGATGCAGCAGAGCACAGGTGTACACCATACTTTTGGGTCTGGTCTGCAGATTTCCCTCTCAGAGAGAGAATTACTACATAATTATTATATATATATATTCTTTTAAATGTTTAAAAAGCCAGGTCTTTTAGATATTTGTCAGGTGATAATACTTCACACTGATACAGAGAGCAAATGTTTAGGCACTTGCAAAGTGTTTTCCAATATTATAATCACAATACAAAAAATCATACATGACCTCCTGCCCTGCAGGTCTACTGCAGGTTCTCACATCATAACCCAGGAACTGCAACAAATGGCAGGCCTTTTTTGGGGGGTATTCTGATCCAAGGGGTGTGGAGGCAGTACTCCCCAAGCCTTGCCACAGAGGCTGCATGGTTTATGTGCAGGGTAGAGTAGAGGAGGTTGAACATACCAGCAAAGTGTTAGTGGCATGGCTTTGCATCTGTACACTGACTCAGGCAAAGCCCTACTAGCCTTTGAGACTTTCTAGCTTTTAGGGAAACGATCTGCGTTTTTAGAGACCAATAAGCCTCTTCTTCTTGGGATCTACTGACTAAGTTGTCAACTGTAGCCTTGGGTGGAATGACCTTGATCATATGTTGTAATATTTGACAAATCAACCAACATCCATACATCAGAGTTCTGCCAACATTGGGAGCATGTGAAATCGGCTAAATGCCACAGTGTAAGATATATGTATAATATGTTTAATCTGCAACCAATCAACTTTGATAGGTTCTTTTTTGTCATAGGGCCTCATTACGACCCTGGCGCTAAGGGGTCTGCGCCAGCGTTAGCTGCGCGGACCCCTTACCGC
The DNA here is from genome assembly GCF_040938575.1 of Ambystoma mexicanum. Lineage (NCBI taxonomy): Eukaryota > Metazoa > Chordata > Amphibia > Caudata > Ambystomatidae > Ambystoma > Ambystoma mexicanum. The sequence goes on along the minus strand of NC_090929.1, from coordinate 925,558,298 downwards.
CAACTACGAGTTCCTGGAGCGCCATGGTCATTTTTCCGCCCGCTTTTTGCGGGCGGAAAAATCCATGGCGCTCTGGGACCTTGGTGTTAATTACGCCACCGTATTTTACGGTGGCGTAATTAACTCCTTCCCCACTCCCATTGAGCCCTATGGGGCCGAAATGGGAATGGGGAAGGGTAAATGGGTCAATGGGGACTTACCGCCCCGCCGACCTCGGAATGGGGCGGTAAGTCCGCCATCCGCCATGGCGTAAAGGGACTTTGCGCCATGGCCGGAAAGTCCGTCGCTGGCGGAAAAAATCCGCCAGGGTCGTAATGAGGGCCATAGTCATTAATCTTCATGGTGCATTCGTATCAGAGGATCATTTGCCTAATGTCAAGGTGGGCATAGTGAACGCGGCCTTGCTTTTGAGCACCCCTACACTTCAGATTGTTTTGTTCTCCGTGACTTTGGGAATCCTTGGCCGTTAATTAGTGCTGCAAAGCTCTGAAAATAAAGATCTGAAATGCAGCTTGCTGACTCAGCCCAGGGGAACTTCACAAACCATCAACTTGTAACATGACCGCAGTTTTCTTTGTGCTTTTGTACATTGTTTTTTCCATTATGAAAGTCTCACCCATTTCACCAACTTTGTCAACTTCCAAAATAGAAATTCATGCTAACATAGTGGGGTGCGTTTATGTTAACATAGAAGTATGTGTTTTCATTATGTTTGTAATGCACACTAACTTATGTAGAAAACAACAAGATGCATTTTAACCAATGTATTTTGTTGGACTCCTTTCTAATAAATTTGCATATATGTTTTATCTTTTTTGTCCTTAACCCTACTGATAGTGGATAAAATACTTTTTGCTAATATGTTAATATAAAGAATATGTGTTCCATATTAGTTTGAATCATCATGTAATTTACATTGTATTGAGCACTGCAATTCCCGCTATTGAAAGAAAACTGTGCATAAAGCATTGTGTGTTGGTGTATAACTAAGGAATGGACATGATCAGACATCTCTAGGGCTACTGGTTAAATTGCACTCTGTGGAACTGGGAAGACTGAACAAATATACAACCACCTCAACTTTACATCTTGGTCCAATCACTGTCCTCTCTGTTACTTATTTTTCTTAACTGCCAAAATGTTGAGGTGATTAAGATCAGTTTGAGCAGTTGGAAAGGCCTCACAATATTTGAATATACTGTTCCTCCAAATGTATTCGATATATTGAGCACTTATATAATACACAGCTCAAGCAGTACTGGACATTATGCCAGTAATGACGATGGTGCTTGTGAGCCATGGTCCTCTTCTCAAATTAAATAAAATCTGCTGCAGCATTATTCCACAATAATAATAACAGTCCCGCAATCACACAACTTCCTAAAATATTGTTTTTCCACAACAGAGTGCTTCTCTATTCTCTGCATACATGGCACAAACATTTGTGGAAATACGCATTAACTATAGCAAGATCTGATGATAAGTAGGGTTTAAAGATAAAAAGGCGAGCTTCCAGTACACAATTGCAAAATGAATCACCTCCAAAACACACCATTATCACTTTCAAGAACACTGCAAGCTCCACACATTACAAACCCCACTAAATCACCTTCAACACCTGTGCACTGCCCCTAGTTTTGACACCTGTTTGTCATTCTGGACTATGGTGTCCTCAATCTTAAATCTGAGTAAACGGGAGGGAAAGCCCAAAACTATAGCACAGGACAAAGGGCTATCAGTAGAAAGAAAACACGAGGGAGAGTCCTGTCTATGGAATCAAAGCTAATTGCAATTTGATTATATGCAAAAGAAATTTGAGGTGTATCTGATCCTCTATTGTAGCCTTATTTATGCATATCCAAAGGATAGGTGTACAAACAAAGGAGTAATAATACACATGCACTCGTGTAAATTAAATTAAACCTGAGAGTGTTTTTTATTTTCTCTCCTCAGTCATTAAATCACTTTTTTTTAAAAAGGAAACAAAAATTGGATTGTCAATTCCAATATGAAAGACAAAAATTGCATTTATACATTGATACAATTGTTCCGCATATTCAAAAACATGAAGCATGGAGACTTTTTCGGCATGTATAAAACAGAACCTGAATAAAGGATACATGAATATGCCGTATGCTGACATTCTTTGAGAAGGACCCATGTACAGGCAGATTTTTCTTGTATTTAGTACATTACTTGTTCTTCTCATAATTCACCTAATATCAACACCAGGTAAGTTACACATTTACCTCAAACGGATAGAAACAACATAAACAATTATTGCTCTAAACACCAGACCTTGAATAGGTCTGACAAAAGCCAGGCTAGAGGGTGACCAAAGTGGTCCACTTTGGTCACCCTCTAGCCTGGTGTTTAGAGCAATAATTGTTTATGTTGTTTCTGTTATGTTGGGTGATGCCCATGATATCCTGTTTACCTGCTTAAATCATGATCTCCCTGTGTCTAAGACATCTGCAGCATGTAGGTTCCACCAAATCACTAATGGCTGCATTAATCCACCCACTAGTGAACCCACTAATTTGTAGACTGTTACCTATTATCCTGCTTGCATGTCTTTAAACTTGACTGAAGAACAGTGAGAAGAAAGAGATAATACTCCCTTTTCAGGATCCAACCCTTTGTTTGAAATAATTGGGCTCTATATTCACTCTAACTCTGCTAAACAACAACACATTTGTTGCCTTATTAAACATCCCACATTGGCGCGACTGTATAGTCCCATTAATAATCCTATTCTCTTTCACAAATTAGTCCGATATCATCAAAGTCATAGCCCTTGTTACAATCTGTCTGCCAATAGGACATGGGTAGCTGCAAATCTGTAGGAGTGGAATAGAAAACTGCATTGCGGGCCTTACCATACAATACTACCTATTGTGGAACAGAATTTCTGAAAAGATATCCCACAGATTTTGTAGAGAAACTAGATAAAATGAAATATATCTAAATGGTGGTTTTCATGGTTGGATGGGGCAAAGTATCTGCTCCAACCGTACCTTTCTAATGGCTGGATCTCTCGGGTTAAACACCTCTCCCAGAACCCATAGGTCAGAAATGTCAAGATGTGGATAGACAGTAATGCATCACAAGACACACAAATAAATCATCTAATAAAACAGGCTTTCACCACCTTTATTTGCCTAGATACCTGACTCCTTATGTGGATCTCCAAAATGGAACTGTCCTGGTGACTAGGGGTGAGTGCTATTTTCACCAGCGAATAAAAAAGTGTGAAATCCACCCTGGAATCTGCTTCCGCCCCCGTTCCACAAAATCGCCATACCGTTATGCTGCCTCCACTGCAATTTTGATTTGCTATGAGAAACATTGTGCAATTTTTTGATTTGCTATAGGCTTGCACAGCAACATGAGAAACATTGTGTGGGTCTTTTTTCGCTCCATATTAGTTTAGTGCAGCCTCAATGGAAACGTTGTGCGGGTCTTTTTTGATGCTTGGTTGTTCTGTGCAGCGGGCCAAGAAACTTTGCATGGTTTTCCATGATTAATTTTAGTTTTTCATGCAGCGACATGAGAAACTTTGCACTGGATGAGAAACTTTGCACTGGCTTATCTTAGAGCCGTAATAGTTTTGTGTTGCATTACATAAAGTGTGCTCGTTTTTTTTTAACCGTTCTGCATTTGCATAGCTGCACAAGAAACTTTCTGCAGGTTTTTGTTAAATTCATGGTAGGTTCACAGCGGCATGATAAACTTTGTGAAGCCATTTTCGATTCCAGATAAATTCACACAGAGGCACAAGAAACTTTGGCCGTTTTATGTTTTGATACGTGTTATGTTCCTGCAGCGGAACAAGAAACATCATGTTGCTCTTTTTGATTCGACGCAGATAAAATCTAGATCACCGTATTCAATAGGTCAGTTTGTGAAATCACATTTGCTGCCTTTCCCTGTGTGATGTATATTTTCAGAGAAAAATGTTTTTCCCATTTATTCCCAAATCTTTCCATAATAGCCCATGCAGATTGTATATGGTGTGAGAAAACATATTATCTATCTGCAATCTGCAAGTGGCCCCACATTGATAAACTGATGCTTTCAAAATATTTGATTTTTCAAATGATTACATTTGTCATTAAGAATGCCATCCATTAGGTTTCAAGGCAGGTCTGAGAATGTAAGAACTGTTGACTTTGGCCTGCAGATGTAACTGTTAATAAACCCCTGCATGTTCTCTTTCCTGATATGCAATGTTGTCCAGACAAAGTGTCTTAGTTCATGGAGATCAGATATAGTATTACATGACTTTGGCTAATGGATTTTATGAGGGGTTCTGAAATGATATATGGGATAGCTCTCTTTAAAGCTGTCCATTAGCAAGGATCTGACAGTGTTTTCAAGAGGCCTTGCTTTCAGAACGATTTTCAACAAAACAGATCACAATAGTTCTGTGTGGCCTCAGTCTTATGAGGTACATTCCTGAATTGAGGCTAGGTTTTAGAAAGGTACATTTTTGGACAGTTTCAAGCTACCCCAAATTACTTCAGCAATATGATTGGGCATGTTCATTTCGAGCTTGAAATACACCAGACTATTATTTCAAATGAAATGAAAACATGGCAAAACAAATATGGAACTTGAATTGCTGCTTGTTCGAAAGTACATTTTACATGTATTTATAAAGATAATTAGTGCCGTTTCCTTGAAGACACAAGTGTATCTGCTGACTTCATATTGTTTTAAACACTCCAACGTTCTAGGCTTTGTCTTTAGCGTTGGGGACAGTTCTTGGTGGTTCTAGGCCTTGTATTCAGCACTCTTACTCCAATTTCTAAATTTAATTAATAAGGCTGAATGGTCACAGTCTCAAATTCACTTTAACACAGTTAAAAATATATACTTAAGAGCATAGTGATTTACATTTTTCATTTTATGTTGGCATCCTTTATATCATGCGTCCTCTTCAAAACTTTCCGATGGCTTTTCACAGTTTTCTTTATTTTAGGCCATTATCTGAGCCTTATTTTCTCCAACATATGTAAGAATTAATGAGCCACATTGTTAATGCTGATCCCTGCTTGAGTCTGCCTGGTGGTGAAGAGAGTTTGTATATGAATTAGTTCATTGACACATTGTAGGTGCAACATTTCTGGTAAGATACCACAATTAGAGAGTCTGCCCCCTGTGAAAAAAGTGACTCCACAATTGGTCAGAAGGATGTCATGGCCCACTAACACATAGTAAACAACAATAAGGATCAGTATAAACATTGAAAGGGCTCTGCCGATAGAAACGGTTTTAACGCACAACCGACAGGAAACCCAGACAGTTACAGTATGCTTTCACATGCTAAACTACAAATAAGAAACTACAACATTGGAAATGGTGCGAGTGGCACACCAACAGATTAAACGGAAAACACACAGATTGAATTGTCCTTAATAGAACCAACCTGTGCTCCTAGGGAATGGTGGTGTGCTGCCTCTCTAAGAAGCAGATAGAACAGGAATGAAACACATAACCTTACTACAAGGGTGGGGATTGCAAAACTCCCAGCCATTACACATCTCACTCAAAGAAACACAATGAACATTTTTAAATGTTTTATCAATGCAATGTATGGCATATATACAAAATAGCGATAGGTTAAAGAAGATGCAACGATCCACGGCACCACAATTTTAATCTTCCCGGACCTGTGATTCCTTAACAGAAAAGACATCTGTGAAGATATAATTAGATCTGGTAGCAGTGCTTAAGTGATCTGGCCGTCCAGGATATTCTTGCAGCACTATTCACAGTTTAAGGGTTGACTGGTTTCAGTGGCCTTAAGTGATTATGTTACATGGCCATTCTGAATTTCATTCTACCAAAATCAGTACATTGAGTAATAAAAGCATCTAATTTCACTTCTATTACATCTATTACTACAATGCTTAGGAGAAGGAGGAATCAGACACAAATTGCTCAATAAGAATGCACATGGTCATTCTTCCGTAAATATACTTTTCTCTTAGGATATCTGTGTATTTGGAACAGAGCATCTCCCTCACCAGAAAATCTGGAAGCTCTTGGCCTAACACAACTGATTTCCCACCTGACCCACATTGAAGGACACATCCTATATGCATTCTATATGCACTTTTCTGCACATCTGGTCAAGTCTGCCCACTCCGGTCTTTCCCACTCATCTGTCGTGTTCACCACACGAAACATGTGTCACTTCAACACCTCTCCCCTTCCCCACCACTTCCCAACCACTTCCAGCTAACATCCCCTCAACAACCCTGCCAACCCTCCCGCTCTGGAATAAAATCATCATCCACCCAGACCTGGCCAATTCCCTACTTCATACATTACCAGATCTCTCTTGCAAGAAAGGACACCTCTCAGAAGCTATGACTCCCCTCACACCAATCCGTCAACCCTCCTGACGATCAACCACCACCAAAAGCTTTACACCCCTTTGCTTAAAGCTCTCAGAACCCTCAAACATCGCCTAGAATGAACCAGGAGGACCAACCCCAAACCACACAACAAAACGGCACTCTCAAGACTGAACATGTAATGGATATTTGTACAAAATCAAGGAAGCAAAATAGACCACTATCGAAACAGAATCTCCAACTCCAAAAATCCATGCCAGGAACTCCACAAAATCCTAGAGGAATTAAATCATCCTATTTGTCTTATCCGCTCTCCCTGAACTCACATGCTCTCTGCGTTGAACTTTCCTACCACTTTTATAACATTTTGCTTGAAAGAAACCATACCATCACAACACAACTAGCTATGCTCCCACCATCTATACCACCCGGCCCCCTCTCAAACCTAAACTATTCCTCACCGCCCAACCAACTATCTCTTCTTTCACACTTCTTTCCTAGGCTGATTTCTGCAATGTACTGGCACTTATATGATGCCAGGGCTTGTCTGGAAATACCTACCCACCATTGCGTCTAAAACACATTCTTACCTCCACCTGTGCTGGCAGCATAGCCTGCTCCATCTTAAATCATCTCTCTCATCTGGCAACTTCCCAGAGGCTTTCAAAACCTCTCATGTCAAACAGCTTCTCAAAAAACCCAAACTCGACACACTCTCACCATCAAGCTAGCACTCAATAGCCAACACCCATTTCATGTTAAACTAATTGACTGCATGCACATACACAAATTGGCGTCTTCACAGAAGCCAATAGACTCCTCAACATAGCCAATCAGGGTACCAACCCCTCTGTGAAACTGAATCCTCTCCAGTCTCCATCTGGGATGACATACAAAGAATTGTTGTTTCAGAAGGGTGTGCTGCACTCATACTCCTGGATCTTTCAACCGCCATTGATAGCATCGACCACGCATTACTCAGGAACAGCCCCCTCACCCTAGGCATCTGATAACCAGCTAACAATTTTCCTATCCCAATGGCACTTGGATCCCAATGGAGGGACTGATGTTGCAGCCTCTCTAATCTCACATCCAAATCCCGAGACTGTACAGATCAATATACTTGGTTCAATGTTACAATCATCTTAATAATAGGATGAGTGTTGTGAAAAATTAAATGAACACAAAGCCTTGTGTGCATTATGCACTTAGTGATTCACTTATACAGCCCTTTAATAGTAGACCTATTACTCACGTTGAAAGATTTGTAGTCATTCTTTTGCTTCCAAAATACTCTTTTATTTTATATAATGTACGTCATTAACCCCCTTTCCCATACGGGCATTTCAAAAGATTACACAAGGAGTATACTAGACTTTCCATTTTGGATGGCTAGCCTTCAATCAGAAAATAATGCATATTTTTATTGTAGGTTTGGTGATTTGCTTTACTCATTAAGATATATAAATTCGTATTATGACTAAAATGTTTACTGGAAGTGATCATTAGAAATGAAATCCTAACATTTCAAAAAGAACCAATTTACAATGTGTACTATATTTTCAAACCCCTCCGCCCTCCTCCCAAGGTATCGTATTGTTTGTGTTGTTCTCGTTTCTCCTTTGGTCGTGAAGCTGGTCAGTAATGGCCTGTGGGGTTTTTCAAATGCACACCTCAGAATGCAACCTTACCCACATAAAAAGAGACAGAAGCATAGAGAGAAAGATAGAACCAGGTCGGCAAATTATGTATTTGATGCAGCTGGTATATTAATACTCCAAAAAAAACTTTGAACCCTTACCTTGATACCATACCCTTCCAGTATTATGCAGTGGTCGAAGTGAGCGGGAGCGGTCGGGAGCGGTGCTCCTCTACTTTTTTAAATTACCTTTTACAGCTCCTATACATTCATTTTAAAAAGAAACCGTTCCGGAATGGTTTCGTTTTAAAATAAAAGTGTAGGAAGACATTGAAACTTGCACTTTCAGTGCACTGCACTGAACGTTCCCTTAAACAGCAGGTGCAAGTGTTTGGGTGTGTGTATTGTGTGTGGGAGGGGCGTGGTGATGGGGTTTGTGGGGAATGGGTGCAGGCCAGCAGCGAACATAGTTCCACTAATTCTTTTCGTACACTTCGACCACTGGTATTATGCACAGGGAAAATGTTCTGTATGGACTAGGAACGCAAAGGAATGACTAATGTTCTGGCTATTCTATGTGCACAAGCAGATCTCAAGCTGTCCGAATCAGTATACATGGTTCAATGTTAAAAACAAAAATAATACATTTTTAATCTTAAGGTGAGTGTTATGAAAAATGAAATCAATGTCAATCCTCTTGCAGTCTGTACTTAGTGATTCAATCATGCACTCCTTTAATCACCAACATATCTGTCTGATTTAAATATCTGGTGGCATTCCTATGTTCCCAAATGTTCTTTGATGTTATGCCAGGGTAGCTGGAACCTCACTGGAGTTATTTTCCCTCTTTGCTTTCTCCAATGATATTTCAAAATAGCAAAATAGGAGTCTACCAGGCTGTTCATCCTGGAATGATAAACTATCAAAAAATAATGTATATGGCTATTCTAGGTTTTTATAATGCACTTTGCCCAAGAAAAAAGGGCCTTGTTCTAATATTGAAATGATATGCGAGAAGTGATCACTGGAATTTATTGTTTTGAAAAAAAGAGTCAATTTACTTTGCTAGTACAATTACATAATTCCCTTTGTTTTAATTAACTACATTTGCAAGCAAACGCTGCTGCTCTCCCTTCACCATCAAGATGTCTGTTTTCTTTTCTTTCAATTTTGTCGTGCAGCTGTCCGTTGTGGCTTGGGGTGGCATTAGCAAATACACACCTGGCAAAGTGGCTCTGTCCCACATGGAAACATAGACATATACTTAGACATAGGGCCTCATTACACGGTAGGCTGTGGACCAAGGTGCTATTAGCACCTTGGTCCATGCCGGTAAAATACCGGCACCGCCTTGGAGGAAAGGGGAATTACCGCCCTATTCCAAGGTTGGCGGGGCGGTAATTCCCCCTTCCCCCATTGCCCTTCCCCATTCTCATTTTTGCCACATAGGGCATAATGGGAATGGGGAAGGTGCTAATTACGGTACCGCAAATTGCGGTACCGTAATTAGCACCCTGGTCCCTTTGCGGGTTGGTTTTTAAAGCCTGCTAAAAAGCAGGTGTTAAAGTACCAACCCGCAAAGGGACCTCGTAGTAAGGCGGTAAGGGATAACGGTCACCGGTACCATTACCGGTGACCCTTGACCCTTACCGCCTTTCTTGTAATGAGGCCCATAGGCTGATAAAGAGGGAGAGAAAGTGCAGAGAGAGAGAGAAGGAGAGTGAGAGAGAGAGGCATAGAGATAGATGGAGAGAGATGCAGATCGGTTTATGATGCTAAAAAATGTATTTAAAAAATAGATAGGCAACATTAAAAAAAAAAATACTAGCACTTTTTTTTTTAAACTTCCTATGTAAAATTTTGAGCTATTCAAGCTCAAAATTCGCAAAAGCAAGCACATGGGTGCATCCATTTTGTGAAATGGATGCCCGCTTGTGCTGGCTTTTGCGGCACTAATAAAGGAAAAGCCAGCCAGCTGTAGTAAACAAAAGCTACCGCTGGGTGGCTTTTCCTTCATTGGTGCTGTACGCGGAGGACGGGGACCGGAGACCAGAGCAGGAAAACTGCAGCTGAATCTCGGTAAGTGCTATTTATTTTTTTAAAAAAATAAGCACTAGCTATGTTTTTTTTTCTAAGTTTTCCGGGCTGGAGGAGCCTGGAAAACTTAGAAATAAAACCGCAGCTTTAAAAACATTGTATTTATGTTTGCGATCGCTTTTGAAGCGACCGCAAACATAAATACAACGTTATTGTGTCTGAAAACGCTGCGGTTTTTCTTTCCAAGTTTCTCAGGCTCCTCCGGCTCGGAGGAGCCTGAGAAACTCGGAAAGAAAAACTGCAGCGTTTTCAAACACAACAGCGTGTGTTTCTGCCTGCCTTGGCTTTCACTTTGGGTCTCCGGTGCTCTCCTGGGGGAGCACCGGAGACCCAAAGTGAAAGCCAAGGCAGGCAGAAACACAACGCGGTTGTGTTTCTGCCTAAATCTGCTTTCCCATTTGGGGCTCTCGGGCTCCCGGGGAGTCCGAGAGCCCCAAATGGGAAAGCAGATTTAGGCAGAAACACTGTAGCATTTAGCATTTCCCATTTGGGGCTCTCGGGCCCCCCGTGGGGAGCCCGAGAGCCCCAAATGGGAAATCAGATTTAGGCAGAAACACTGCAGCATTAAGCATTTCCCATTTGGGGCTCTCGGGCCCCCCGTGGGGAGCCCGAGAGCCCCAAATGGGAAATCAGCTGTAGGTAGAAACACTGCGGCATGTAAACACAACCGTGTGTGTTTCTGCCTGCCTTGGCTTTCACTTTGGGTCTCCGGTGCTCTCCTGGGGGAGCACCGGAGACCCAAAGTGAAAGCCAAGGCAGGCAGAAACACACGCTGTTGTGTTTGAAAATGCTGCAGTTTTTCTTTCTGAGTTTCTCAGGCTCCTCCGAGCCGGAGGAGCCTGAGAAACTTGGAAAGAAAAACCGCAGCGTTTTCAGACACAATAACGCTGTATTTATGTTTGCGCTCACTTCAAAAGCGATCGCAAACATGAATACAACATTTTTAAAGCTGCGGTTTTATATCTAAGTTTTCCGGGCTCCTCCAGCCCAGAAAACCTAGAAAAAAAGACACAGCTAGTGCTTATTTTTAAAAAAAATAAATAGCACTTACCGAGATTCAGCTGCAGCTTTTCTGCTCTGGTCTCCGGTCCCCGTCCTCCGCGTACAGCACCAATGAAGGAAAAGTCACCCAGCTTTTGTTTACTACAGCTGGCTGGCTTTTCCTTCATTAGTGCCGCAAAAGCAAAATCCAGCACAGGCGGGCATCCATTTCACAAAATGGATGCGCCCATGTGCTTGCTTTTGCGAATTTTGAGCTTCAATAGCTCAAAATTTTACATAGGAAGTTTAAAAAAAAAAGTGCTAGTATTTTTTTTTTATGTTGCCTATCTATTTTTTAAATACATTTTTTAGCTGGACTACCTCTTTAACATTAACAACAACAAATGTTCAAGATTGTAAAAAAAACATTTGCCAGTAGAACCAAGCCACATTTGAATGGTTGAATTATTAAGCAGGCACACAATCGCATTGGGCCTGTGGAATGTTATAGGGACGATTGAAATAATCTGTCTTGTCCCCAAGAACATTAGAATCATTACCAATGGGTTGGGTAATAGTTAGCATGTGTTTTAAGGTGATACTAAATTGAACACTTGTGATGACGAGCTCCAAATAAAGGCACTATTTACTTTAAAAGTGCTTCTTCCCATTTCGTGCAATGGGTGCTGCCCACTATTTCCTTGATGTTCTAATATTTTCTTTCTTGTCCAATTGGCACATCCTACTTGGCAGATTCTTAGATCTCGCATTAACCACAGGAGGCAGGGCTTCACCACCCCCCACGCTCCCCCCAGGGAGCAATAGTGTTTACAGTCCATGCGATGGGGACTGTTTCCCTACTTCTTTTTTTCAAGATGAGTGGCAATGCAGCTGGTTTTATGGCAAGATAATGGCTGACAGGCGCATCTGCACTCATTCCGCATCATGCATTACTGTATATTTGATGACTGTGAGTGCTCCAGTGAGAGCAATGCTTGGGTCTTCAATGATATCTACGCAGCATTCGCTTTTGGAACCTTATTAATATGTCACTATGAGAAAACCAACACATTTTTACAAATATAACTGCAAGTGTTCTGCTCTTATTGAGCACTCTCCAGTGGGCAATATTACTTGGAAGAATTTAGAATCTGAAGTGGCAACTTGCAAGCTCCCATTTATGGTCATTAGCTGAAGAGGTAGGCTCCATAGCTCAGCTGGTAGAAGAATGTTGCGCGTTGTCTCACAATACCTTCACGATCAAGGTGGATACATTCCTGCAACCATAACCCCAGTCTTATTACGTTGAGGGCTTCAGACCAAATTTCAATACACATCACTGCAAATGGGCTTTCAAAATCTGCAAACCCTTTGACTAATCCCTACCCGCCACCTTATTTAGTCAGTCAGGAAATACATCTGGAAAAAGCATAACATATATGTACTATACTATATATATATATATATATATATATATATATATATATATTCAGTGAACAAATCCTTGGTTAATAGAGTGTTAAGATGATCAAATTGAATGCAACAAAACCCTTGAAATTCAGCAATGGCATTTGAAGCAAGTTCACTTTAACTCTGTGCCCCATGGTGTGCAGCGTATGAACACAATCATGACATCACAGATGACATCACTGATGATATCACTGGTGACACCACTAATTACACCATACAGCAATGAGATCAATAATTAAATAAAATGTGACACTACTGGTTAAATAAGTTAGAATACATATTTTATTTTAATAACAACATGACATTGAACAATTAACTGATACAGAAGTATGATAGGATTACGTGCGGCACCTTCATTTCAATTTCAAGTATTAGTAAACAATTACAATACTTCATTGAAGGGAAAGTACCTGATTCTGGAAAATCTATTTCAGGTATTTCATGCATAATATGATAAGTATATGCAGTAGAAAAAAACATAGAGACATGTTTAATTGTATGAGTTATGAAAACAGTCAATGATGACATTTACATTTTCATCTGTACGCACTGTGATAACATTACTTGAAGACCTTCTTTTTTAAATGACAAGTTTAAACAAAAATAATCACATACAAAAGAAAGTATGTGCCCGTGTGCATTCTGATAATATATGCTCAAAGAATTAAACATTTTGATAGTGTGAAAAAATCAGTTACTTATGCTACGTAATTCTAAAACACGCGTTACATTTAAAGAAACAAGGGCAGAATGTGTAAGTATGGAATATGTACTTATGTTTGTCATATTTCAAAATGTAATTAATCAAAGCAGTGACATCAATGATGTCACGCATGACGTAATTAGTGATGCAATCAGTGATGTCAACAGTGATGGCATGTATGATTTAATTAGTGATGTCACCAGTAATGTCAACTGTGATGTCATCTCTGATGTCATGATTTTAGTCATATTCTGTGCAACATGGGGACATAATTCAGGTGGACTTGCTGGAAACGTGACTGCTGAATTTCAGGGGTTTTGGTAGATTAACTGCCTGATTCATGGAATTATTTGCGTCAAAAACTGAGATTTGCGCCCTTTCTGCCCGAAAATCCCCATACTTCAAACAGGGATTTTCGGGCAGAATGTCGCGCAAATCTGCGTTTTTCACGCAAATAATTCCATGAATCAGGCTGCAAATCTAATCACCTTAACTCTCTCTTAATCAAGGATTTTTCACTGAATTTCAAAGGTTTTGTTACTATGCATTTTTCAAGTTCAAAACTGATCAACTTAACTCTCTCCTAATATTTTCTTGCTTCTGATTTTTCACCAGTCAGTGAGTAGCACTCTCCGTCGTGATTCTCAATAATGATCAGGATACCAATCCATTAAAGCATACTTCCTTTATTTTTCTTTGTAGAAACGTCACATCAATATAATTTAAAAGCCATACGAGTATGGCACTCCCATGGTATTTCACCCACAATTCGGCAGCATTTACGCGTTTCGCAGCTACCTTGCTGATTGTTCACAACAATTGGCTCTTACGAATGTGCTCATTCAAATACCTGGTGTGTCATAAGGTCAGAGACAGAAAGGGGACTGATTTTTCCATTGTTCATGTCGGTCATCGTAGGTGGGTTACTGCTGTTTGCGTGTCTAGTTATGATTGTTATATGTATCAGCATAGTACGTTTTTCAACTTTAGATGTCCTATATGTACGTGTTACATTTAATTTTGCTCAATCTTTTATAGAAGCCAGTACATTTCAGTATATTTCCAATTTCAATCACCAATCTTATAAATAGAAAATCGTCCTGTATGAGCCTCGTCTCTGGATTGTGATTGCATGTGTGCGATACTCTGTACAATCTATGGCAAATAGCCACATTCGTCTCTTAATACATAGACAATCAATATGACGTGCGTAGTGCCCAACATTGTTGTTTATCAATGTATATCGGAGCTATGTACAGTAAATAATGCTCAGCATGTAAGGTGCATAGTGGCTACCATCATTTACTGCCAATGTATATCAGCATGGTGTAAAGTGCATGGTGTCTAGCAGTAGTAATGTTTGGCATATGAAGTTGAATTTAACATGCTACCTCACACAGCATATCAAAGCTATATAAATTGCATAACGTTCAGCAAGAAAGGTGCATAATGCCTACCAGCTTTTCCTCCCATTGCATATCAGCACGATTTAAAGTGCATAGTGCCTAGCAGCATTGATATGTGGCTCATGGAATTAAATTTGACACGCTGCCTCACATGGCGTGTCAGAACTTGATATAGTACATAGCGCCAAACATATATATATATATATATATATATATATATATATATATATATATATATATATATATATATATATATCGAGGGGACTATTATTAACGGCTAGTACTTCCTACTCACCTCAACTCCAGGTTGTGAATCAAGGATTTGCAAGCAAGCAGAGAACGGCGGTTGATGGATGTGAGGTATACGTTGCACCTCTCATCCTGCACTACAGAGCTGTTGGGAATTGACCCTCATGTGCGTAAATCTCGAACAAACATTGATATGCATTCATTATATTTTTCGATTTTCTTCACTTACTTAACATTTATGCTTTGTTTACTATGAGTGGTAAGACTCCCTTCACTGTTAATTGCTACATATCCTGCTTTACGGATACGTCCTTAAATAACCATGCAATCAGGTATCTTTCCAAACTCAGATCCATTTATAAAATGTTTTGAGTTCTTCATTCACTGTACCCCCAGGCCCACTGCCATATGTCAGGGTTCCGCTCATTGGTCAATTACATGTGTCCTGATGTATATGAATTTTTACATACTGAAGTGGTTAATTTTCTTTTTTTATATTTTTAAAGCACTCACACAGCCCGCAGGCATCGAGGCACTGTTACAGGAATTGTTTGTTTTTTCAGTTGCGTAATTGTTTTTTTGTTGTTGTCTTAGTTGCGTATTTATAACGTGCTTAAACACCCAGAGGTTTCTAAGCACGGACCGGGGATCGAACCTGTGTTGGTTTGTGTCATCTTGTTTCCAAGGCACACACGTTGCCGTTAAGCTACCCTCCAGGGTCATTTTCATTATGGCAGAGAATGTGCATGGTGTGTTAAAAGTATGTGCAAAATTATGCATGTTTTTTACATACTACGTAACTCATTATGCTCTTGGCCTAAAAGTAATGCGTAAATGCTCTGTGTAAGAGTTTAAAGCATTTCATTTAAATAATGCCCTATTTTCATTCATTTGTATGGTGGAGAGGAAGGTGGGGAGTGGTAGATTCAATGCTACTCCCCTTCCCTCTTTGCTATATACATTTTTCAGCATTTATGCCAGCTTGCATTTTTAGGCTGGCACACATGCTGTGGATTCCTATGGAATCAGCCTGCTTTTTACACCAGCAAAAAGCAGACATATTTGATAGGAATCCATTTAAATGCTGCCTGCCATGCATACATCACAAGCAGTGTTTACTCCTTTTGCACGTCGGATTGCAAATGGGTGACGTACAGGCGAGCATGCCACCATTTTACACTCCCCTTACACAACTATGAAAATCATGTGGTGGGGACCTGTTTACACAAACATGTAAACATAAGAAATCCCCTGGCATGTAAATACTGGGAACTCTAAAATGAGCACTAATGAATTGTTCATTGTTTTGTTACACAGGGCAGAGGCATGCATCACAAAGATTGATTCTGCCACCACTGCTGCATGGAACAAATCCAACAGCATCCCATTATGCATATTATTTTGATGATTTGGCCTTGAATCTTATCTGACTGCTTTTTGCACATTCAAAAAACTCATTAACACCTCCTTCTCTTCAGGCACCATCCCCAGCAACCTCAAAGAGTCCTGGGCCCTCCCTCTTCTCAAAAACCCTTCTCTTGACCCCTCTATACCCACCAACTACAGGCCTATTACCACCGTCCCCTTCTTGCTTAAAATATTAGACAAGACAGCATACCAACAAATAAAAAAATACCTCGAACAAAACCATCTCCTGGATATCCGGCAATCAGGCTTTAGACCCCAACATGGGACAGAAACGGCCCTTATCGACCTGAAGGCTCAAATTGACACTCTAAGACACAATGGGAAAACTGCTCTACTGGTCCTCCTAGACCTCTCAGCAGCATTCGATCTAGTAGATCACAAAATTCTATGCAACCACTTGGACTCAGCTGCCCACTTCTCCCAAGAAGCCATCGGCTGGATCGAATCATTCCTAAGTAACAGATCTATGCATGTCTTCTCCACCTCAGCCGCCGCTGACCCCATCCCAATCACATGCGGAGTCCCTCAGGGATCCTCTGTCTCCCCCATACTGTACAACGTGTTCATGAAGCCCCTGTTTGATGATCTCGATGGCCTGGGTATCACCTACACTAACTATGCCGATGATACCCAGATCCTCATCCCATTGACAGGAGATTACAACCATGATTTGGCTTTGGTGAACAGGGTGTACCTCATCATCCAGGCATGGAAGGCCTCTCATAGTCTATGCCTGAATGATGACAAGACCGAACTCATCATCCTCGGTTCCACCCCCAGCGTCACCAAATTGGATCACAAATACACCAGCTTCATCATCAACGGGAACCCAATCGTGGTAGCCAAAGAAGTGAAAACATTAGGAATATACATTGACTCCTCCCTCTCCTTCCACAAACAGGTTAGTTCCATGGCATCTTCCACGGCCTACACATGTAAGCTAATAAGAGCAGCCAAATCCTTCCCATCCTCACAGAGCTGCATCACTTTAGCCAGAGCCCTTATACTATCAAAATTGGACTACTACAATGCCCTTTACGTAGGAGCCAACAAACAGGTTACCAATAAAATCCAGACACTGCAAAACAATGCTCTCAGAGCAGCACTCAGCCTCCCTAAGAGAGAACACATTTCCAATATCAGGAGAACCCACAACTGGCTCAACATTACAGACAAAACCCTGCTAAAAGTAGCTTCCCTAACTCATACATGCCTCAACAATGCTGCCCCCCGCTACCTAGTCGACAGAATAAGTAGATATACCCCTAACAGACCTACCGGGACCTCTAATGCAAATGTGTTTACAGTTCCCAGGTTCAAACGAACCAAAACGGGTGGCAAAAGCTTTCAGGTGGTGGCAACAGCTTTCAGGTGAAAGCAGCCCAACATTGGAACTCCCTACCGCCTTCCTTAAGGGCACCTCAATCTTACACCCACTTTAGACACAACTACATCCAGTGGGTAAAAGACAATGACCGTTAATTGACTGCCTAACCCACCATACCACTGTAAACTATGTAAATATGTATATTTCCAAACTGTATATCACTGCCTCTTTCGTAACTGTTCCAACCGATGTACTCACTGTAACTACTGTACAGCACTGTAATTAAGCTGAGAATATTCATGTCTGCTCTTGCACCCTCATACCCTCGGGTCTGGCGCGCAATATAAATGAATAAATACAAATGCAAATACAAATACAAAAATAGGCAGATTCCTAGGAATTACATGTCTCCCGTCAGGCACAGACATGGTGGCAGTCCTTACTATAGTGTGCATGCTCAGACGTAACCATGCACAGACATCTTCACATGAACATTCCTCTCTGTGCAATACACCGGCCTGCCCGAAATTACACCATGAGTGTTTTGGGTGAAACTTGTTATAGGAATATGCTCTCTAGTCTTTTATCATCCACACCTTTACTGACACATGTGGAAGTCTCAGTGCCCCTGAGCATTCTACATCACTTCAGTCACCAACTTTTGTTGGTGGAACAATCAGAAATCTGCATCAAACTGGATGCTTTAACCTAAAAATAAATCACATGGAACAACTAAAAGTCCTGCAGCTCTGTAGCTATGCTGGTATGCCACTCACTCAGCCATCACTGTCTGATAAAGCAATGCAAATGCATTAAAATGGAGCTTGGACTGCGTCAGAGACTCCAACCTGTGCTCTCCATTTGTTTTGAACTATGACTTCCATGATCCCTCATCATGGACTGTGCTGTCTAAGGCTGATGGAAGTTACAGTCCAAAATCCCTTTAGAGTCAAAGGTTGCAGACCCTGGCTCTAAGAGAGTCTTAACTAGAGGCAATCCCTTTTACACAACATACATATGCGGGGGGAGACCTAAGGAATCACCCCCCCCCCATATTTGTATTATATCCATAGCCCCCCACATATATATGTGGTGGAAGTGGGATAAAAAAAAAACAGAATTTTCGGTAGTCGGAATTCAGGAGGTGACATTTTGGTATATTTCCCAGAATTCTGACGTGATAGAACAGGAGACTGTGGCAATACTTCAGGTGGTGCTGTGCCAAGAAAAAACAAAAGGACAGATGAGGGGGTATATTTGAGGGTCAACGCGTTTGTCTTGGAAGCAAGACAATGCAGGGTAAGACAGGTTCAAATCCCGATTCTGCGCTTAGAAACCAATCTCTGGTATCAAGCGCGTTATGAAAGAACACTTATAGCAACAGCGGCCCCACTGCCAACACGGCCTGCAAAGACATCAACTATGCGAGAGGAAGTGCAAGCAATGTAGCTGGAACCCTAGAGCCGAAAGGAATTGCGAAGGATAGCTGCAATGTCCTCAAGGTGTTACAGCAAGAATAACAACTTTCTACGTGAATTGGCAAATATTAAATATATGGTATGCGTGTTTTAAAAAGTTAAGCGCGTAGGCTGGAGCAGCCTGGGTAAATAAATGAAATCACTCAATGGAAACTGCACGGAGGAGAGGCAATCCTGCAAACGAGAATAAGGTTCAATTTGACAATAAATGCTAGCTAACTACATACATGGCTTCTAAGTGTACCAGAACGCTCAGAAAAAGAGGCCCATGAGTGATGCTTGCATCAGCAAGGAATAACTTAATGACGAATCGGTGCCGACGATATTGGAAAGAGCAGTTAGTCAGATTATAGATTGCTCGGTATCAATTATAAACATTTTAAAAAAATATCCTCAATGAAAGAAAAAAAAAAAAACCTGTCTAAAATGTATGGACAATTTCATGAGTATGTTCAATGTTTTGAACCCATAGTATTACATTGAAAAATGAAATCTTGTATCCATATAGACGAATCAAAAAGGTTCCAGAAACACTACTTGATGAAAGATTGTAAGGAGAATACAAGAAGAAGCAAATACTTTGAGTCATGTGTTGAAAAATAAAAATACATGACACGCACAGCAAATATTCATAGAGATAAAGGAACGCAGGGAAGGAATTGAGAGAGGTTGTGAGACAAGGCTGGAGCAAGGGAGGAAAAGAGAGGGCTAATAAGAATAGCAAGAACGAAAGTGAAGGTGGACATGAATGAAGGAAGGAGGGAAGGAAGGAAGTGATGGAGAGAGCGATACTGAAAGGAAGAAGTAGGGATCAAGGCGGGACATAAGGATGGGAAGCAAGAGTTGGAGCTGGAAGGGAAGGTAGAAGGTATCAAGAGATGAAGGAAAGAAGATTCTGAGGGAGGAATAATGAAAGGAAGGAAGGAGACGGTGCAGAATAACGGTAAAATAAAAGAGGAAGGGACAGAGAGTAGAACACAATGTGGGGGGGTTGGGACGTGAAAGATAAGGGACAATGCAAAACAAGGCACGGGTGGAACATACACATCGAGTGAATGAGGTTAGGATGTTCATGAGTATGTTCAATGTTTTGAACCCATAGTATTCCATTGAAAATGAAATCTTGTATCCATATAGACGAATCAAAAAGGTTCCAGAAACACTACTTGATGAAAGATTGTAAGGAGAATACAAGAAGAAGCAAATACTTTGAGTCATGTGTTGCAAAATAAAAATACATGACACGCACAGCAAATATTCATAGAGATAAAGGAACGCAGGGAAGGAATTGAGAGAGGTTGTGAGACAAGGCTGGAGCAAGGGAGGAAAAGAGAGGGCTAATAAGAATAGCAAGAACGAAAGTGAAGGTGGACATGAATGAAGGAAGGAGGGAAGGAAGGAAGTGATGGAGAGAGCGATACTGAAAGGAAGAAGTAGGGATCAAGGCGGGACATAAGGATGGGAAGCAAGAGTTGGAGCTGGAAGGGAAGGTAGAAGGTATCAAGAGATAAAGGAAAGAAGATTCTGAGGGAGGAATAATGAAAGGAAGGAAGGAGACGGTGCAGAATAACGGTAAAATAAAAGAGGAAGGGACAGAGAGTAGAACACAATGTGGGGGGGTTGGGACGTGAAAGATAAGGGACAATGCAAAACAAGGCACGGGTGGAACATACACATCGAGTGAATGAGGTTAGGATGTTCCAAAGAAGAAATGAAGGGGAAATAGATGAAGGAAGAATGGAGAGGGAATGAAAGATAAGATAAACAGAGGAAGGTGGTCAGAGAGAAGTAAAAGAAGAGGGAGGGAGGGAGGAAGGAAGGAAGGAAGGAAGGGAGGAAGGAAGGAAGGAAGGAAGGAAGGAAGGAAGGAAGGAAGGAAGGAAGGAAGGAAGGAAGGAAGGAAGGAAGGAAGGAAGGAAGGAAGGAAGGAAGGAAGGAAGGAAGGAAGGAAGGAAGGAAGGAAGGAAGGAAGGAAGGAAGGAAGGAAGGAAGGAAGGAAGGAAGGGTGCATAATCTAAAGACGAGAGAGTGAGAGATACACGCACAGGGTTTCAGAATCTCGCCCTTTCATACTGCCTTGCATTCCCCAAAGGTGCTTCTTAGAAGAAGAATATGCCACGCGCATTGCAATAGCCACGTGAAGGGGACTGCTGAATGCTAATGAATCCCATTGGTGGTTATGAAGTGTATGACCTACTTTGCAAAGGAGATTTCCCCATTAAAAATTCTACAAGATTTTTGTATAAGGAAACGCTGCCTGATCTTTTTTTTTTACTTCAACAACCATATCCTTGATGATTAGATAAGAATTTTAGCTTCCACAATAATTTTATTGAAAGCCAGCATGTTGCCGATTTTTCTCCTGTGTTATTTCCCTCTACAGTGCTCTGAGCATAGCGAGGGATATGTAAATCAACGTTAGGACTTACACAGCATAGTGTTAAGGATAGATTGGGAGTATCCTGTAAAGAAGGGGAGTGGCACAGAACAGCAGCGGACCACAATGACTAAAGCGTTTTCCTTTTTCTCTCTGGGGAAAAGAACACTTGTACACTTTTAATTTTCATTGAATCATAGGTTCTAGAAAACCTCAACAAATGTGTGAATGGCAATCGGGTTATGATTGGACACGCAATTTGAATAACCACATTTAAATAATGTGTTATGCTTCCATGGGTTAATAGAAACACTACCAAATAAAGTGTCACAGGTCAGCATCATATACATCTTAGCCATGCACCTAGACACACATGCGAGCAAGGCTGCCAGGACTGTGAGGAATTGCCATCTGACAAGGGTGTAGAAGCTCTGTTTTTTTTTTTGTTTTTTTTTTATTCATAAAATGTTGCAGATAATTCCATCTCAAAAAGGGTAATCTGCTAATCAGATCCCCTTTTATAAACTCCATGTCAAAAGCAAAGTGTGCACCTGTGCCCTGCTGGATCTGCAGCAACTTGTCTCTAGTCGCATAGAGCATATTCCGGGGTCACCGATGGCCCTTGACAGCTGCACTGACAGTCTTGTCCCTGTAGTGGAATGGCTGCATTTAAGATATTACCCAGTGTTCCCAAAACAAAATCATTATGAGTATGCCATACTGGTGGCATGTTAAGCTGGAAATATAAACCGGAGCTGTATTTGAGATATGGTGGCCAGTAACTCTCAGAATTATTCAAGACATGTCAAATCAATATCACATGTGTGTCATCACTGTGTTTCCAGCTACACTGTGAAAGGGTAATGTGTACTGCCCACTGCCAGGATGTGGCTTCCACTCGCAGCAGGACTGTAACCTTGGGGTTTCTCTCTCTTTTATCCCTTGTGAGGACAGGTAATACCCTCTCCAGTGAGCAGCCATTCCACAGGAATCTATCCTGGAAACAGGAGTCAAATGGCACACCCTTCACAAAAGATCTACCCTCACAACAGGGTTCTGCATAACAAAGGGGCCTTTGATGCCATTGATAAGGGCAGGGGGCAGAGTTAGTGTAGACTGATGGAGCTTAGATGAGCAGGAGGAAGATTCGACCATCTGATTTTTTATTTATAGCTCTCCTACTTCCCTCCACTCCACTTCCTTTAAAACACAGCACTTTGGGTATGATATCAGAGGGCAAAGTCTACTTGTTCTTTGGAAAGGGATTGGACCCCTTAAGCAGGCTTGATTTACTCAAATTATCTGTGAGATTTGCTTTTATTAAAGGGGTCTCTCGCTACTTCTCAGATTCAAATTGGAAGAAACACCTAAAGAAGAATTCATTGGACCTCTGTTGTGAGAGTTGACTTTCCAGAGCCATCCACCAGTGAGGTGAGCCTTACTGTCCAAGGGCGAGGTGAACACTGTTCCCGAAAAATCCCCAGGGCACACTGGGTGTGACCTGCTGGTGGAACAAGACCTGTACCTCTGCCAGCCACACTGCTGTACAGGGTCTGATTATGCTGACATACTCTGGAACGTGTGGGCCAGTGTCCCTTGTTTGGGAACCTAATAATGTGGGATTAACTTGTCCCTGAGACCCCCAGAGTTGGATTTAAGACATTTTGAGAGCCACGACATCCAGGACCGCTGTGTTTAATTGCCTTGTTCTACTCAGACAGCCTTTGAATCAGGTTGGCTCCGCCAACATTTTCAGGATGTGCCAATGCTGCTTTCAGAACTCAACTGAACCCTTAAGCCACTTTGCTTTCAACTTTGAACCTGCTCAGTGCTGCACCATGTCCTCACAGAGCTTGTCAACTGTTCTGATTGAATCAACCACTTAACACTAGAACTGACTCAAAGAGCTGGAGTGTCACTCATCGACTCAAACCATGTATAGAACCTTGATTGGACATTCCCTATCTTTTGGACAGTTGTACTTTGTTGTTTGGGTTGCTACTGAATCACATTCACATCCATCTTGAGAGCACAGCATTCCTGCGGCCCACGTTACCACAATGGTTGAAGGAGGTACGTCTCTTAACTATGGCCCTCATTACAACCCCGGCGCTAAACCATGGTTCTATTAGCACCATGGTTGGTGCCGGTGTTGTAACGAGTCCGCCATGGTGGAATGGGGAAATACCGTCCCATTCCAAGGTTGGCGGAGCAGTATTTCCCCATTTCACCATGGCCCTTCCCCATTCCCATTTTCGCCCCATAGGTCTCAATGGGACTTGGGAAGGTGCTAAGTACAGTACCGCAAATTGCGGTACCGTAATTAGCACCAAGGTCCCTTTTCAGCACCCTACTTTAACGGCTGGTAAAACCAGCCGTTAAGGTCGGGTCCCACAAAGGGACCTCGTAATCAGGCGTTAAGGGTTTAACGGCGCTGACACCTTTTCCGGCACCGTTAAACCCTTAACGCCAGGGTCGTAATGACCCCCTAATGTCTGTTTTACCGTTCTGATTGCAATGTGTTTTGGTTTGTAAAAGTGTGAGGGCAGAGTTGGACATTTTACTGGTTCTCCTACATTTACTCCTGCAGAGCGTAGTTCAATTCATCACACCTTTCCCAAAAATGAATATCAAAAGGTTTAGTGCAGCTGAAGGAATAGTGATTTCTTCTGAAAAATGCTGAGGCATACAAATGTGGTTGTTGTAAGCCACCTAATAGGTGTTTTTCCTATGTGGGTACTCAGTAACAAATAGGAATAAAAACAAAAAAATCTATTACCTCTGATCTGACAGAAATGTGTCAATATTGTTTAAAGTGGTTTACATCTTATATGTATTTTCATCTGTACTAGCGCTATGAAAATGGTGAGACAAAAGATACCATTATCACTATATATACATCATGTTAGCAGCTTCCTGACCCAAAACTCCTCTCCAAAATCATTTTGGTCCTGATGAATTCACCTTGAAAGAAGCAATTGCAGAAACTGGTAGATCTGCCCTTTATGGGATATTCTTTATGTGTTTGTGATACCCTATCTTTCCAAAATGTTTTAATTGAGTGAACGTAGCGGATGTGGATACACACTCTGGTGTGGGTAGATTAAAGGCACAAAGGATTCCCCTCCTGAATGTATCTGATTTTATAATTGTGTTTTTCACCAAGTTACAGGTCTAGCTGCGGCATTGGGGAACCACCAAATGCTGGATGACCCTCACCTCAGAAGTCTTGGGCTCACTGTACAGGAGTTGCCTCCTGGTGCACCCTGAACATCCCTGGGATTTCCCCTCTGGGCATGCTTCTCTGCCTGTTCACACAAGTCTGCCAAAGTTTGGGCAGTCACGCTGTGCCTGGCAAATTTTAGCTTGACTAGAGACTTCAGCTAACAAGTCACTTAGCTCGGGGAGACTCTTGAGTTCTGAAACTATCCTGTCCTCCACCGTTCTACACCTGTAGGCAACCGTGTGGACAGTGAGTCAGGTGTTGCTGCAGTAAGCACTTCAAAGGCCACTAGGTACTCTCTGGCAGTAGCAGGTTTCTCAGTGAACTCTGGATCCGACTGGGTACTACAGGTGGAGCCAGACCTTTGTCATCATCAGCCAGAAGAGACCCTGGACCCATGGCTGCCAAGCCTGCTTCCAGTGCTGTCTCATTTGCCTTAGATCATTTTATCGCTGCAATGATTTTGGCATTGGTTTTATCAAGTTGCAGCAGACAGTCTATTGGAAAGGCACATTTAACAACAAGGCAGAGCTGTGAGGTTTCTCCCCACCAACTGAACTCTATGATAGCCAATGGGCATCAGGTGAGGCTATCAAACCCCCTGACAAGTCTGGGAGGACCAGGGATAATCTGGTCCTCTCGTACTCACTGTCGTCAGACATCAGTGATACTTGCTGCAGTATCACAAAGTGCTGCTCCCTTAATGAGCATGTGGTCCAAAAAGATCTCTGTATTCACAGGAACTGGGGCCTCTCCATTAGACCCGCACCTTTCCTCCTCAGGGAAACCAGGATGCATTAAGCCAACTCCAGGCCAAGTGGGAATTCATCCTCTAAAATGCCCACATTGACAATGGGCCTCATTACAAGTTTGCAGGATCCAGGAATTAGGGTACCGTTAAGCTTGCTGGTACCGTAGTTCCCAGACAGGCAAACTATGAGTTGTGCTCACTGGCAGAGCGGCACTCGCGAGTACAGCATGCTGCATGCACCAGCACCATTCACGAATGGAGCCGGTGCATGTAGCTTCCCCATTCCCATTGAGCCCTATGGGGCTCAAAAGGGAATGGGGAATAATTTTTTCCGGTGCCCTCGAATGGGCAAATACTGGGTCCACTGGGGTTCTAATTCCCCAGTAATTGCCCATTCCAGGGTTCTGGAAAAAAAAACAACTCTGGCAGCAGCTGTGCCTGTATTACAGGCACGGCTGTGCGCCAGGGTCATAATGAGGCCCAATGTCTTCTTCTTCCTCCTTCTCTATGAGTGTAGCTCTAACTGCAGCCAGCTTGGATCATTATAACTCACTCTATGCCTCCGATCTCTGTAGACAAGATAGACTTGAGAGGCTTTGTATGTGGGTGCCTCTTGTGCTTGGGGTGCTCTCAGGTCTCCTTGCAGTTGACTGGAATTTTCCCTCTGGTTTTTAGGGCCCTTTCTTAGGCAGAGGGGGTGGACCTTGGTCCTTACCCGCTTTAAATTTACTTTTCTCAACCCTCTAATGATCTGGTTTGGATGTAAAGGCCACTGCCTTTTTTCTTGATGCGAGTAGCTAAAAAACAGTCAGCTGCCTTGGCAAGCTCCAGAGAGTCTGTGATTCACATATCCGCTAGATGCTGATGTAACGACATCTCACATTAAGAACGCTTTCACATACAATGCCATATCATATCATACAATCATATTAAACATGTCCGTAAACGTATGAACTTTACCCATAACCCAATCATTCAGATTGTTCAAGGATTGATGTGTAAATGCCTCAAAGGATTAACTCCCCTTTTTGGTGAGCTCTCTAAATCTCTAGAGGTGCTGTTCTGGGGTCTTGCAGAACTTCCTGAGGAAGGCAGTCTTCATCTTGAATTAGATAGGTCTTTCTGCAGGAATCAACTGCATAATTATATAAGTTCCAGACGTCAGTAGACGGCTCATAAAGGCTGCACCCACAAATTATCTTACACCTCCTGTAGACAGCAAGCTAACTCAAGTTGTTCACACCAGTCAAAAATGTTATTCCTCACCACATACGGCTGGACTAAGTCCTTGGGGAGGTGATACCTAGGCTTTCCTTGGGAGCCACAGATGGAGATACTTCCTTCCCCACTGGAAGTCTTGGTGGCCTTCTTCTGGGCCTCAAGTTCAATTGTGTGCAGCACCAAGAAGTCCCTCTTCTTCCTCTTTGCAATATCCTTGGCAGCCTACAGTTTCCATTCATCCAGGCCTACTCTACTTTCTTCCAGAAGGTAGAGCCTGTCGAGGTCCAGCACAGCAAGAGGCTCTCTGTGCATGTCTGAAGTGCGGGACCCCATGGATGAGTGCAACTTGTTGCAGACTTGCAACCTTTGGGAGATCACAGTGCCCACTCAGTGGGTGGAATGCTGATAAGTGCTATCGCTGTCACTCTCCACAGTGGTTTCCATGCCCTCTACAGGTGCATGGGCAATAGGAATAGGGGATCGAGCTCGCTGTGTGTCCATGGACAGCCCTCCATCGCCTGAGTTTCTTTGATAGCTTGCTGGCTTTTAGCAGTTTGGTTTTCTTCTCCTTACTGCCAGTTGGGAGACGCCTCTCTCAACAGAGTCCCGCACAAGTCACTTGCTGTCAAGATCTGCTCCATGCTCATGTAACATTCCATGCTTATAAAAATACCTTGGCAGTAAAAACAAATATTAACTGCACACTTTATGTTGACTGTCTGGGCTGTAGGCCCAATCGTTTTCAAATCCCACTCTACCACCAGTGTGACGAATTAGATTTTGCTCTGCAGGAGCACAAGGAAGAGTAGGGGTAAAATGGTCCATTCCACCCTACAACTTTTACAAAACCAAAATACGATGCAATCATAAATTAAAACAGAGATAGTTAAGAGATATCCCAGTAGTGACCCAAATAATACAGTATCACAATCCAAAATAAGGGGAATGTCCAATCAAGGTTCTATGAAATATATAAACACTTTAATTAAACCCACCATCTGCACATAGAATGATTAGAAAATACTGTACACAAACCCACCCAACTGAGGTACAGAGAAGATGCTACAGATTGGAAAAAGAAGCACTCTGATCATTGTTCCAGGGCTGGTAGGAAAATATCTTACTAAAAAAAAGAATATGTTGTTGAAAGAAGGAAATATCATGACCACACCATTGTTTAGGGCCCAAGTGGACTGAGGGAGAAGTTCAGCGTCAACAGTACTTGGATTCAGCTCTTGGTAGGCTGAAGCAGTCTGACCCAGGGTCAAGAACAAAAACATGAGCTAATCAGGCCCCAACAGTATGTGGGCATAGTGTAAGGGTCGAATGTGGGTGCTCTATGTGGTAGGAGGGCGACTCACAAAGATGCATGTCTGAGTGGTCGCAGGAAAGCTTTGCAGTTGGCCAGGCCAAGTTGGGATTTAGTCGCTGACTGGGGGTGATGATTGACGCTCCAGCAGTTCAAGTTGGCGGGTGACAGTCTTTGAAGTGGTGATCTTGGGTGTGTCAATGTGCGTTCAATGAAGTGTCAATTCAAAGGCTAGCTGCGCCAAACTGTGGTTGTAACACCTGGTTAGAGTCAGTGTATGACTCTTCAATGATTCGGTTTGGGTTCCAGCATTGAGCAGGTTCAAGCAATGTGTGATCTGTCAAGAAGCACAGCAAGCAGCGCCGATGATGTCCCTCTTGTTCAAGGCGCAGTGAACATGGAGGGACTGTTTTGGTGTGGTGAACTTTGGGGAGATTCGACTGGTCTGGTACTCTAGATGCTGTGAGGCCCACTCAGCGGGACTCGAGGATAGGATTGTCCATTAAGGGTCTGCTCTCCCAGCTAAGGAGATTCCAGTGCAGAGTGGGAGGTTCTGATCCACAGCAGAGGTTACTCCTGGTGTGTAATATGAGCGGTAGGGGACAGATCTTGCTTCTGTCTTGATTTGTTCTTCAACTCAGGCTGAGGGCTTTGGAGAATCCAACTCTCCCAAAGGAACTCCGGTTAGATCTTCAGAACAAATCTGCTGCCTTAAAGGATCTGAGAGGAACTGAGCAAATCTCAGGAAGGGGTGGAAGAGCCCTTCTTTTAAAAACACAAGTCCTCAGATGTCTGGCCTAAAGCAAGCCTGCCTCAGTGGTCCAATCCCTGCTTCTGATGTCACACCCAAAGTGCTTTGCGACAGAAGAAGTGGAGTGGACAGGAAAGAGAGATTGAGACAGTGAGAATGAAGGAGCAAGTGTTACCTCAGGCATTTAGAGGGACTTAAAGTAGCCAGCCAAAGCATGAGCAATGTCCTTATCCATCTTAATCCCATTCCCGTCCACTTTTAGAGATGTCAGCATATTTTTCTGATTCCTAGTTTTCAAATATCTGGCTAAAAATCTCTCAGACTTGTTAGCCCCCAAAGAATGTGGGATTATACTTCAAGAGGGGGGGCGTGGCCTGGAGCTTATGGTGGACAGAGGCTGAGGCGCCGAGCTCCGGCCGAGACGCTGAATCTTGATCCTTTTACGCATTAAAGCAGACATACCTCCGAGGCTGCAATCAACTACAGCGCTGCAGGAATCGAATCTCAGCAAGGGACAGTGCTTCGGCTGAGAAATTGAGACACAGAACGTCCACAATCTCGCCCGTACACCTCTACCCCCCGTTCCTGCCTGCACCCAAGATGGAGGCCATCGCATGACGCCGCACCAGTTCGGGACTAGTCAGCCAGCCACCCCCGCTGCAGAGCCCGCAGCAGGAGAGACGCACCGCAAGTGAGATCGCGGTGAAAGTGAACTCCCGTAGTGGCACTGGAGACCGTTGGGCTCCCCTGACCCCAGCAGCCCAGACTCCGCGCCACGCCGCAATCGCGAGCCACCCCCGAGGGAAAGGGAGACTCCGCTCATAACACGCCGGGCACCACCAGAGAGATCGGCTGGGAAAGCCAGACATGGCTGTCCCCCCAGACGACCGCAGTGGACCGGAGCGCGCTGGAGCTTGAATCAGGCTGCCGAGAAGCACCATCCACGAGCGACAATAAAGGGAAACCGCGCATCGGCTCCCTGCCATATGTTCATCTGCCACATTGCTGAGCCCCCGGGAGAAGCGAAACCAAAGACCCCGAGGTGAGGAGGCCTGGGGGGCGCTAAACAAACCACCACCCTGCTGACCATGGTGCTCCACCCATAGAGATCACTAAAGGAAAGAGGACGATATTCCCACCTCGCTGTGGGAAACACCAGTCCCCCTGCAGTGGGCACTTCCTAAAATACGCAACTGTAATAAAGAGACGACCAAATCATTTGGCACATTTAAACCACTGCGTCGCAGGCACCGCAATCTACGTGTGACTCCCAATTCGCCCGAGAACTGTAATAGACTAATCCCCACACACTTGCTAGACCCAGAGACCCTTCATCCGGGCCAACAGTGGGAGCGAAAGCACGATCCTTCCTAGACAGGCCCTGCGCTGCAGCACTGAGACTATAACATGTCCTCCAGGAGTAAAACGAAACCTGCCACAATGGACACTTATGTCACCACCAAGGCAAAGAACCCAGTCAACTCGCATCCTTCCACTCCAGAACCCACACAAACAAAAGGGGCCGACTCCACCGAAAGCCAATCCCAAGTACTAGAAGCCATTGCATCGCTGCGCACATTCATTGACTCCAAAATAGACGAATTCAGATCGGATATTCAGCTGGTGCGCCAGGATGCCAGAAATGTAACAGAAATAGTGACTAACTCAGAAACAGCCGTAAGGGAGACGACAGAAGACACCGTAGAATTAAAGACTAAGCTTGCAGACCTCGATACTGGAAGTGCCGGAAGGCGACGAGGGCCCGAACCCAACGGCATATGTAGAGTCCCTCCTACAACAAGAAATAGGTGCGGAAAAACTTACACAAGGGTTTGCAGTTGAGAGGGCACACAGGTCCCTCCAAAAGAAACCTCCCCCAGGCTCGCACCCTCGTACGATAATCGCCAAAATACTCAATTTCCAGGACCGAGAAACCATCCTGAGGCACTCCAGAGAAGCTGGACCCATGGAACGTGGCAATGCCAAAATATCTGTCTACCCAGACTATACTCCAAAGGTGCAAAGGGAGAGAAACTCATTTGTACCGATTAAGGCCAGGCTTCGGCAACTGAATCTAAAATATATGCTACTCTACCCATCGAGACTAAAGGTCATCTACAAGGGTCGTGCGATCTTCCTAGAGTCCCCAGCAGCCGCCGATATTTGGATGGAAGACAACAACCTAGCAGAAGGCGGAGATACCCACTCCAAGGGTAAAAGAGGAAACCCACCTACCGGCATGCACGAAACAAAAGCGCATACCACACCGCAAACCCGAAATAAACATGCGCAATTTGCAACCAAGGAGGTAACTTACACTACTGTTAGCTAAACAGATTCGGCTCTCGCTTGGCCTCACACCAGGCACAGGACTCAACCCCCAGGAACAGACCAGGACAGGCCAGTTGCCTGACTGACCCCACTTGAGCCCGATACCCGGATGGGACCTGACGGCGCGAGAGCGCCTGAGCACCGCGAGAAAAACGCAGTCGCTGGGCGCACCAGTTCCAGTTTGGTTAAAGTTTTCACTAGTTATACAGTCTTCACACCAATGCCGCCAATAAGGCAGAGAGCAGGGCTACCACTGATCCCAAACAGGACCAAAGCTAAGAGTCGAGAACTGGGAACTACCGAAGATGATCAACAGCCGCTGAGAATCATCAAAATGGGCATGCGCAAAGGGTACATCACTCCATCCCAATGGCGACACAACTGAAAGTGTTAAAGTGGAATGTGCGGGGTGTGGGATCATACCTGAGAAGGAATCGGATCCATCATACCTCCGCAAAAAGAAGATATCGATGGCACTACTACAAGAGACCCACCTGTTGAAGGAGTCCTCATCCAAGTTGGCGGAACAGTGGGGAGGCACTGCGATAGGAGCACCCTGCTCTAGCTATGCTCGAGGAGTCTTCACGTGGGTGAACCCGAATACACCATTCCAACTATTGGGCTCGGACGCCGACAGAGAAGGCAAATACCTAATAATATGGGGAACCATCGAGCATACTGCAGTCTGTATAGTGAACTCCTACTTTCCACAACACAGAATTCCCTCACACCTCAAAGTACTCTGCGCCAAAATGACACATCACAGGGAAGGGACCTTCATATGGGGCGGCGACTTCAATTGCTTCAGAGACGGAAACATGGATAGATCTGCACCCCCTCAACAACCACGCAACGCTGCCACTCAAGCACTTAACGATATACTAGAACAGCTCAACCTGGTGGACATTTGGAGAGAACAACACCCTACCGAAAGAAGCTACTCATATTACTTGGCCCCATATAAGATCCACACGAGGATTGACTATTTGTTTATCAACAAGGAGCAAACCTCAATGGTAGACACAACAGCATACCTAGGTAGATCGATCTCTGATCATTCGCCATTAATCATGCTATGGAAATTAAGGTGACCCAGACCACCGATCCTGACATGGAGAATGCCCATCGCAGCTCTCACGGATCAAGAATTCAGGGAAGCCCTCGGTAACAAACTTGAGGACTACATAGACAATAACAAAGGATCTGTATCAAGCTGGAGCACGCTGTGGGAGGCTATGAAGGTAGTGATACGAGGAGAGGTGATATCGGGGGCCGGAGGGATCCGGAAACACTTGATGGCGGCACTAGTGGAACAAGAAACCGAAATAACGAGACTGGAGACAAGCACTGTCGCCACCCCGGAGTTGGAAGTGACCCTACAAGAAATTTACGACGAATGCCGCACAACCTGGGATAGGCTAGCCAAATTTGATTTCACAACAAACACGCCAAGACCCACAAAGAATCCAATAAACCAGGCAGACTACTGGCCTGGTTGTGCAAACGAGAACAACCAAGACACTTTCCAACAGAGATCATAGATGAAAATGGGACAACATACAAATCCCAAGAAGATATCAATAACGCTTTTGCAAAGTTCTACTGCAGACTATATTCCCATAACAAACAAATACCCAGAGAAGAAAGACCACCTTGGAAGAGATCGGGCTCCCGAGACTATCCGAGGAACAGAGGGATACATTGGAAATGGAGATCACCACAGAAGATGTGACGGAAGCCATCAGGGCCCTGGCCACCTGCATGACTCCTGGCAGTGGCGGCCTACCACCCGAATTTTACAAAGCTTACGAAGCTACCATCACTCCAATATTGCACGAGGTCTTCATGGGGGCATAGGAGGAAGGTATTCTCCCCAACACCATGAAGGAGACAATCATAGTCCCCTTGCTCAAGCCTAACAAACAGCCCATGGATTGCAATTCGTATCGCCCATTAGCGATGTTAAACTATGATAGCAAGATCCTGACCACTATTCTAGCCAACAGACTCGCAAAGGTAGTGGGAACCTTAATTCACGATGACCAAAATGGCTTTCTCCCGGGACGCAACACCACGGCCAACCTGAGAAGACTTCAACACACTATGGCAGAAACCTACACGAGAGACGAAGATCTTGCGGTATTCTCACTCGACGCCATCAAGGCCTTTGATTCCATATTCTGGGAGTGGTTGATTGAAGTGCTGAGGGAGTTTGGATTTGGCGAGGGATTTGTGAGATGGATCAAGGTACTCTACAACTCACCGATGGCACGAGTGAAAACTGGAGGAATAATTTCGGAACCTTTGAAGATACAGCGAGGTACCAGGCAGGGATGCCCTCTATCACCAATGTTATATATCTTAGGCTTGGAACCAATTGCTATCTATTTTAGAAAACAATTTTTCGATGCAGGCATCAAACTGGGCAACCAATACTCCATAATATCTCTGTACGCGGACAATGTACTCTTGTATATGAAAGACCTACATGTACATGCACAAGTCATATTAGACGTCCTCGACAACTACGCAATCTACTCTGGGTTCAAGTTTAGCAGATCGAAATCCTGTGCATTCCCGCTAGCACGACTCAAAGACCTGACAGGATCCGATTTACCAGTAGTGGGGATAAAATGGCAACCTGAGACATTCCGATACCTTGGAATCAACATCTGCCACACACCGGAACTCACACACGCCCACAACACCGAAATAGCATTGAAGGGACTCTGCAATTCCATGAAATTCTGGTCGAAATTACCACTCGCAATGATGGGTCGGGCGACCATCGCAAAAATGATAATCCTCCACCGCTTCTTATACTTCTTCACAAACATTTGTTATTACATTCGCCAGACCTTCTTCAAGACGCTTGAAACACTGATCAGAGACTTCTTATGGGGCCCATCCAGACACAAATTACCTTTATCAATCCTCACGCTGCGTCACAAAGAAGGGGGAGTGCAACTTCCCGACTTTCAGATGTACTATCTAGCTGCATAACTTAGCCATGTGACAAGATGGCTCCAAGACAAACAGAACAATGAGTCAGAGCTAATAAGGCGGATACCCTCCAAACTGTTCCCCAAGGAAGTACTCTGGAACCCACTGAAACATACACATGATGTCCCCATGATAGTGAAACTGGGCAGACAGATCTGGACCAGAACTAGCTCCATTCTACAGTTGAGCCACCCATACTCACCCAATACTCCCATCCTGGTGGACACATGCAAAACCACAACAGACCTCAAGGTAGCAAGAAGCTGGGAGACAGCTGGAATCTATGTATGGGGGGACATGTTTGAAGAGGACAAATTCAGAGACTTCGAATCAATACAGAAGATCGAGGGACTCTCCAGCGGCCAATTCCTATGGTATCATCGACTCAAACAGATCGCCAGGAATCAATGGGACAACTGGCCCGAGGAACCCACCCCGGATCCTCAACTGCAAGAGATGTACGAACTAGCTGATGGCTGGAAACCAGTGACCCGGCTCTACAGCCGATTGATGGACAAACCCAATCCCAAAAGCACAGTACTTAAGGAAAGATGGGAAATAGACCTGGGCACTACACTAACGGACAAAGAATGTGAAAGAATTTTACTATACCCTAAAGAGGAGTCCCGTAACACCAGATTCAGGCATATACAATTGAATATCCTCTACAGGACGTTTATGACCCCACAGCGGGTGGCTAGCTTCAACAAGAAAGCATCATCAAATTGCCCCTGGTGCGGCAACGACACAGCCGATCTGACCCACATGTTTTGGACCTGTAATAAGGCGAAGAAACTCTGGTCCAAAGTTAAGCAGACCAGCATGACTGCGGGCATTACCAGATATGAATGGGACCCGAAAGACTGCCTACTAGGAGCCCACCCCAGAATAAGCAAATACAGACATGTAGTCAAGCTGATGGACCTATCGTGCATCCTCACGAAAAGAACCATAGCAATTGCCTGGAAGTCCCCAGGGGGCCCGAGGTACGAACGCTGGATTTAAGAACTGGAAAGGTGGACCAAGGCTGAGACCAGAGCATGGCAGGAGGGCGCCAACTCTGGACATGATGAAGCAAACAACACCCTTGAATCATGGAAAGCTCTCCTAAGAGATATACCCTTCACCGCAGACCACAAGCCCCCCTGAAGGGAACCACAGGAACAACACCACGCCAGAAAGAGACTCACCCAAACTCCTGAAGACGCCCGACCTGACCCACCCTCGGCACTCGAACTTATGAACTCACCTACCCCTGCCCCTGGACAGAGGCTGAAGACATCATTGCTCCGAATGAAGACTGTTTTGTTTGTTTGTTCAGTATCTTGTTTTTGTTAAATGTTATCCATGTCTAAAACCCAATAAAGTACGTTTAAAAAAAAAAGAAAAAAGAAATACTTCAAGAGAACCCCTGCCACCCTGTTGGAACAATATTTATTATATGCAATGTTCTCTTTTTTGAAGGAGCACACAGATATTCCAACTCTCTATTCTTGATTTTGTGAAGCCTTTAAACAGCCTCCTGCCTTGCCTCCCTGTTTGGGCCTTTACAAAACACATAGGGCCTCATTACGACCCTGGCGGAATGGGTTAAACAGCGCCGTAAAAGGTGACGGCGCCGTTCAACCCGTTCCGCCACATTACGAGGTCCCCTTGGGGACACGCTAAGCACGCCTGGGAAAACCAGGCGTGCTTACCGGGTCCCGTGAGGGGAAGAGGGAGCAAACAACGGGCCATCTCGTTATGGCCCGTTGTTTGCTCCCTTTCCCATTCCCATTCAGCCCTATGGGGGCTGAAATGGGAATGGGGAAGGACCGTGTCCGGGTCCTTGAGGGAGGAATTACCTGGCCATCCAAACTCGGAATGGCCCGGTAAATCCTCATTCCGAGGACCCGGACACAGATGCGATTTCGGCGGCAGCCATGCTGCCAATAGCGGCATGGCTACCGGCCGAACTCGTAATGAGAGCTATAATTTGCATATGTAGAGTTTACTTATAGGCATCCAACACCAGCCCCTGCGAGAAGGAGTCTCAGATATTTTGCTTGAAAATGTTTGCAGTGAACTGCTCTTTGGCTGTAACAAAATCAAGCGATTGTAGTACATCTGTATTCAGCCTCCAACCAGTGCTTCATCTCTGGGTGTCTTTCAATTCCAGAGCTACTCTCACTGGAGCATGGTCAGAAAGAAGACGCAGAGAGATGTCTGCACTCTGCACTTATTCAATGAATTGTCTACTTAAACAAACAGTCAATACATGTGTAGGAGGTGTGTGGTGGGAAAAAAAACCTTTGGGACACAGATTCTCCAGATAACACCCTTTCCATTCACTTGGACCAGACCCTCAATGGCCTTGTGCATATCACTTCTGTGGAAGGAGACTTGTGATCGCCTGTCAAGTATGGGATCCAATGGAAGGTTACAGTCCCCCCTATAATCATGGAGATACAGTTTACCTGTTGAAATCTGCCATTTAGCATATCCCAAAATGCTGGGTATGATCAATTTGGGCTGTAAATATTCACCATCACAACATCCATGTTTCCCAGCTTGTCTCTTTCTATTAGCCATCTACCATGTTTATTAGATTTAGAATCAATTGTTTGCAATTGGCACTATTAATGCATTAAGATAGCCACTCCTTCCTTACGACTTTCTGCATTCAAAGCTACTATTTGCCCCACCCATTGCTACCTGAGCCTGACACAATTATTCTTAGACATATGTATTTCTTGTAGCAGGCCACATTGGCACCCAACCTCCTCAAATGTGTCAAAACATTTTAACGTTTCATTGGGGATTGTAATCCCTTACCATATCAGGTAATAATATTAATCATTTGTAATGAATGCTAAGTGGTGTCTCTAAGAAGAATATGGGACAAACAAAATAATATATGGTTTAGAGCGTTAATTCAAGGAGATTGTGTCACAACCACCCCACCAGACCACTCCCTCCATCCATGATAATCCAATTGTCATTCCCCCATGCAGCCCCAACAACTCCACCCCAAATGAGAAAGAGAGGAAGGAAACAAATATGAGCAATTTCAACATTATTGACATACTAACCCATACCCACAGAGGCTGCTGCTCCATAACCCCCATTTTAGGGATCTATCTACACTGCCCAACTTCACCCAACATCAAATTCGCTCTTACACCTGGCCTGAACGAGAAAACAGTGAGGGTGCAGGGTGATACAGGGGACAGGTAGAGCCTCAGAAAACTAGCCCACCCCCACACAACCATTTTATAACCCTGCAAATGTTAACCAAGAAGGATTATTGAATTATTCAGTGGCCCTGACAGTTTCCCACCAGCTGTTTTCACCACCCCAAGGATTTGGACAACCTGGTTGTTTTGCAGCATACACACAATGAGTGGTCATACCTTGTGGGCTCTCTAAATCTCTACAGGAGGAACAGAGGCAATAGTAAGAAACAATGGGAGTCATTGCTGCAGCCATTCTGCTGCATTTGAGCCCTTCACTGCCTCAGGAAGCCCATAAACCCTAATGTTATACCTCCTGTTCCTGTTCTCCAATTCGGTCACACTTGCTTCCAAGGCCCTCCACTTTATCCTCCAGCTTGGAGAACCTTTCATCTGCCTCTGTTAGTCACCCAGTGCATTAATGCATTTCCGCTTGGAGACCCTTCACCTCATCCTGCAACTCCTGCGTGCATTTGTCCACCAAAGTGATTGTCAGTTGGAAATTCTCCTGCTCTGCCAAAATAATTGACAGTTGCCTCTGGGGATTATTGTTTCCTTTCATTGTTTTTCTTGTATTGGTGAACTGGCCATGGACTTTTCACTGTTGAAATGTAAAGACTTATTGGACACCAAACTTCTAGTGAACCCAGCTGTCACTTTCTAACATCTGTATTTCCAGAACAAAATATTGTCAGGACAATGCGAGCACCAATCCCACTCACCAGAACTAGGGGGCACCCTCATATGAATAATAGCTTAGATAATACAAGCCTTGGCCTTCGAGTGTTCCTATATAGCTCCTTTAACAATCATCTCTTCCAAGATGGCCACCAACGTTGTAATCCCAGCCGTGACTTCCTAAAAGACGTGTTTCAGAGAAATGCTGTTAGGGCCATATAAGCGGCATAAAAAAAAACTCATCCAAACAAGGGTTGCACTTCAGTGTCAGTATTAGCTTAGGCAAGACAAGATATTATGTGTGACTTCTATATGGCTTCATTGTGTATGCTTGATTCCATGATAGCTGCTAAGCATCTGCCTGAGGCAGCCAGCATAATAGAAAAAGGGCTTCATTGGCCCTCTCTGTGCTGCCACCAAGCACAGTGTGAGGCCTGCTGGTGCATCTGTTCTCTCATCCCGGGTAGAGGTCATCCCACTTACGCTCTGACACACAATCCTTGGCTGCTACTGCCTCCCACTCCAGAGCTGCAGGACCCGCTCTGGAAAGAGGGACAGCATACTCCCTCAGTGCATCTGTCGTTTGCCGCATCCACAGGGAAGCATTGCCGCTCGGCCCTCAATGAGCAAACTGGGTCGCTCTGCAATCCAGAGGGCTCCCTGGAACTTGTGAAGCCTCTGAACACCTAAAATAGCTCCCCAGCACCTCATCTGCTCCTGCTCACCTGTAAAACATGCTACACCGGGTAGGAGCTGCTTTTATTCTGTTTCAATGGCATTTGGGTTCTGGAGGCTCAATACCCTGCGGCCATCTTATTGGCTGCAAGCCACACTCCCCTCAAATTACTACTCTATCCCTTTTGGTTAGGCATCATATCACCACACTCTATGGGCAGACTTTCACCGAGAGTATAGTGTAGCTCTTCCTGAGGGAGTGATATTGACACATGGTTGAATACTGCAAGGTGTTCCCCTTTTTGGTGGTATCTTAAAATGAATATTAGGTTAACTCTTTTTTTCCTTAACTTGCATATATTCCATACCAATATAGTTATACTTCCATTAGAGTGTGCTAACCATCGCACACGTAGGAATGCTTTTTTAGGGGAAAGCGGCCAGGAGTTATCCAGGTCTCATCTAAATCAGAAATAGAAAGTTTAAAAAGGGAAAAAAGGCAGAACGTGAGAATGCAGCCCTGCCTTAGTCCTCAGTGAGTTGGTATTGAGGTTGACAGGGCACCTACTTTTTATTGTTGCATTGGAATGGAGAAGGATTTTTACATTTAGCAGAGTAGGGGGTAAGACAGAATTGGTTCATGGAATCAAAAGCTGTGGAAAGATCAGTGGTGGCTATAAAATGTCAGGAGATTATTTTGCCCAGACTTGTTCTTGAAAACATGATAAGATGCCACCATTAAGTTGAGTTCCCACGAAACGCCTGAAGCCGGTTTGACATTTAGGCACGGAGCTAGACATTGCAGCCCAATTTTCAAATGTATTGAGGCAAAACACTTACTGTTGGCATCCAATATGGTGATGGATGGATAATATTTAGGCAGAATTCTGTTCCTCTTCAGAAAGATGGGACAATTGTGGGCTTCGTGCCAAGCTAGAGAGAATGTACAGGAATACAATATAGAATTAAAATAAAATGTGAAAAATCTCTGTCCAGGGCTCTGGTGAAATTTGTATGATGAAGTAGGGTACTCCATCAAGAACTGCAGCTCTTGAATTGTTGAAACGCATGATGAACTTATACACGAGGTCTTGTCAAAGTGCAACATCCGTAGTCCAGTGGAGTTTAAATCTAAAGAGACCCTGCTGATGATGTGAGGAAGGCCATAAACCTTACAGAAATTCTGAATCCCAGGGGGTTCATTAATAGGGTTAAGTTAAGCTGATTCATTGTCTGTATGTGCCTTGTTTGTTAGGTGCTGGAATCTGCTGAGCATTCAGTTGACAAAGTTGTAGGCATTACTTGGATCTCTCTGTTTAGCATTGTAGCATGGTGTCTTCACAGTCAATGTTTGCTTTGTTGTATTAGAGCCTCCGTCTTAGAAATAAAA
The DNA here is from genome assembly GCF_040938575.1 of Ambystoma mexicanum. NCBI lineage: Eukaryota > Metazoa > Chordata > Amphibia > Caudata > Ambystomatidae > Ambystoma > Ambystoma mexicanum. Next base: position 925,518,234 of record NC_090929.1, on the reverse strand, counting down.
ATGTGTTCAGGGAGATTGACACATTTTAGTTGAGTGATGTTGTGACAGAGAATACATTTCCGATCTGCAATCACAATATCATAGAAATGAATGTGTTCATGCATAGCCCACTTAATGCAGAAACTGGCGGTTTTACTTCTCTTATGAAGCTGTGGAAGATTGTAGGATTGAAAAAAACAGTGCCATTCAAAATCGTCATACATATTCATATAATTCATAATGGTCGAATATTTGTGTACCACTTTATTTTTTCCCCTTTGAGGAAACTGAAAATAATACCATGAGTTGATGTAGTAGCTAGCAGCCTCATTCTAATCTCCAAAATCCAATACAGTTGATGGTAAACACTCAATGCTTTCAGAGTAAAACAAAAGTCTTTACATTGTGCAAATTGCCTTCTAGCTACCCACATGTAATCAATGTAGGATGAGATTGTCTCGATATGCCACGTAGGTTCTGGGACAGTCACCCTTGCAATTGCCATTTAGTTTGCATAAACCCCATGTAACAAAATGATTTGCCCAGCAAATTCCCTGACATGCATGGAGTAATGGCTTCTTAGAAAGAGATGGCTCAAAACCTAGGTGTAGCTTGTCATCAAGATTTGGGTAAAAATAATTAAGTTCTCCACCAAGAATAATTGAATCATTGTATCCTTTATCATACTAATCAGCGTGAAATTCTGTTGGAAAATCTAGAAAAGCAGCAGGCTCACTTTGCCCGGGTTTACAATCGACATGTATAATTACAAGTCCTTTGGATGCTCTAGACGTTTGAATCTGGTTTTAAAATCAGGAAGCCAAAAGATGGATTCATTAAACGGTATGCCATCAACACACATTGTATTGTCTAAGGGTTTTAAGAGGCCACTGAATGGTGTTCCCTTTTTTACCATGGATGGCTGGTTGAAGAAATGTAGACATTCTGTGTAGAAGGGGCTGGTGTCACAACCACAGCTCTTGAAAAAAAAAACATGTACTTAATATGCAATCAGGACCTCATGAAGATGTAGAGAAAACATGATTATTTCTGTGTGTGTTGTATGAACGATTCTTCACTTGCCCGTTGTTAAAGAGGGCCTGTGTCTGATCTTGAAGGTAAATGATCAGAACATAAGGCTGTAGATAACCAGGACAAATCCTGTCCAATCAGTTGAGTCAAAGAGGAGTCCTGTGCAATGTGAAACTGATTTCTTCCCATTTACAGAATTATCACATGATATTTTAAGGACACATACATTGGGCCTCATTACGACCCTGGCGGTACGGAGTGAACGGCGCCGGAAAAGGTGCCGGCGCCGTTCACTCCGTACTGCCGCATTACGAGTTCCCCTCGCGGGACACGGTAAGCACGTCTGGGAAAACCAGGCGTGCTTACCGGGTCCCGTGAGGGGAAGAGGGAGCAAACAACGGGCCATCTCGTAATGGCCCGCTGCTTGCTCCCTCTCCCATTCCCATTCAGCCCTATGAGGGCTGAAATGGGAATGGGGAAGGACCGTGTCCGGGTCCATGGAGGGAGGAATTACCGGGCTTTCCGAACTCGGAATGGCCCGGTAAGTCCTCATTCCGAGGACCCGGACCCCGACGTGATTTCGGCAGTGACTGGTTTGTATACATTAGCTGGCATCTTGTGTTCAGCATAGGTAAATAGGTTGTAGCCTAATTATAGACGTGATGTTGTGTCTTCTAAAAGCAATCAACAATTATTCTATATTTAAAAGGCAGACAGTCAAGATCAATTCAACTATTGCCACAAACTCATCCCAGTCAATGGCCCTCACTATAAGTTTGGCGGAACGGGTTTACTGGCACCGGTAAAGGTGCCGGTGCCGGTAAACCCGTTCCACCCTATTATGAAGTCTACTCGCGGGACCCACAATGGGCGCCTGCAAAAACCAGGCATCCTTACCGGGTCCGGCGATGGGACCTGGGAGCTAACAACGGGCTCGTCATTAACGGGCCCGTTGTTGGCTCCATCCCCATTCCCATTGAGCCCTATGGGGGCTTGAATGGGAATGGGGATGGACCGGGTCCGGGTTCCTCGGACAGGGAATTACCGGGTCCGCCAAGGTTGCGATGGCCCGGTAATTCCTCATTCGAGGAACCCGGGCCCGGATTGCGGTATGGAGGAAGCCATGGCGCTAATAGCACCATGGCTACCTCCATACTCGTAATGAGGCCCAATGTCCTGAGAGAATACATAGCAAAGACTAGGGATTTCAAAAACTAGAGGTAAAATAACGGCCATGTTTAATAGTGTGTTTGTTGGAGTCTTGTAGTTTGTCTGTTTTGGAAGCAGGGAGGGAGGAAGAGCAATACGTTCCTGCATCAATTGTGGTGGACTTTAAAGAAGGTCTTAGGTTTTCAACAGAAGTTGTAGAGCTATTAGGCCTTGCTGGTATACGGACATTATTGGTGCCTGCACGGGAAGTAGGCTGATCGAAGTAAAAGATTATTTTGTTCTGGTCAGCCAAAGTAGCATTCGAGGGTGAGTCATTCGATGTTTGGCTCTTGTACATTTTCACTTTTTTATGCAAGGGAGTAGGGGGTTCAAGGTCATAAGTGCAAGCCAAAGGCAGAGTGAGCATTTTTTCCTGAAGGATTATGGCTTTGGCAGTAAGTTTCTATAGGAATGTCCTTTTTTTGGTTTCCTAATTTGGAATTTAAAAGCTCTCTGCATCTTTGTTTTAGGGGATTCAGTAATCCCTTGCACATATGAAGGATCCATCGCATGCTCTGGGACAATCGCTTTGTAGGAAGTGTGCAGAAAGAAGACAACATTATCTGTGCATCTGGCATTTGCTAATGACAGAATCAGAACAATTAAGACTTAAATTGTGGACAATAGTAGAATGGTCAAATATAGAAAAATTATCTGAACAATGCATTTTCAGGTAGTTGATAATACCATCCAAAGTGGTTGCTTCGGTCTTTAGTTTACAAAAAATGTTCTCATATAACTTGAATAAGGATGAAAGTACAGAATTAAGGACTAAGAAGGTGTTAGGACATTGTTTTATCAAACATCAGATGGATTCAAGCTTCTTTCAAAGTGAAATGGTTTCTAGTCATGTTGTTGGTAGATGGTTGACAGGATCATCATGAAACATTACAGGAGATCCAGACAGTCTTTCGTGCTCAGTCATGCTGGTTTCAAAAGTGCATCTTGTCTGAGATGCAGTGTTATCCATAAGCTCAATAAGCCGTGCAAGAGTAGGGGATGAAAGAAAAAACTCATGCTGCACCACATGAAGACTCATTCACATTCTCAGAGGGAAGTACCTCATGGCATGGAGGTGTCAATGAAACTTCTTACCTTGAGGGGAGGGGAGGTGTGGCAGAGATCAATGTTTCCTTTTCAAACAAATGCATGATTCTTGAGGCATTGATTTTAATTTTCGGGGTTTGCAGAACTGGAATCTCAGATGCTATGACAAAGATGATATCAGATGCATTGGAGTTGGAAGGAGAGTTTGCAATTGTTGAGGTCATGTTCAACATGTTCAACCAAGGATTGACTTCGAGGAAAATTGGTAAAAATTGGTAAATACCCAGATATGCAACAAACTATACATTAACAAGCTTCTCAAGGATGACACTTAGACCCTGATCAAACTACAATTTTAGACCCTGATAAAGCTACAATATCTGTTGGCCCATAAACAGGCAGTTTGGAAAACTATTCCAGCTACACCTTATCATCTTGCTGGAGAGTCTCACTCTAATCCTCACAACCTCGATCTAACTGTTGAACAGGAAGACGGATTTCACATGTTCGTATTTCTATACCCATCGATCAATCTGATAAGGCAGCAATCCCCTTCACAACAGTTTACCGCCAGTCACCTGCTGTTTAGACATTAAAACTGTCTCTTGTTTAACTAGAACCTAGTCACAATTGGCTATCCTGCTCAGAATTCTGGCTAACGCTCTGCATGGCAATGCACCATCTAAGGCCAGTCCAAATCTTCTGTGCTGCTGTCCAATTTCCTTGGTACGCTGCAATCAGAGGCGTTGCTAGGGGGGGTTAGGGGGCTATAGCCCTTAGTCTTTTGGCTGTAGCCCAGTATAGAATCTCAGGGTCTACAGCCAAAAGGCTAGCTAGCCCCAGGTCCCGGCAATCCCGACATTAGTGTAGCCCCAGATCTTTTTCAGACCTAGCAACACCCCTGGCTGCAATATTCATTTGGAATACAGTGCTCAATGGAATTGCATACAAGTCACACTCTACTTTAATCTTTTTCATTTTCTGTCACCAACGGTGAAGTCACTAAAACCTGTAACAAAATAGAAATAAGATAAAATGTCAATGACCTTCTTCATTAGCATTTGTCATGCCTGCGCCATGGGAACATCCATTTACGCTCAATTTGGACTATATTTTTATCATTTATTTACAACAGACTCTTGGATCTATCTATATTTACTTTGGAAACTTTATTTCCCATTTGCGAGACTTTGCTGCTTAATTATTATTTCCAACAAACTACGCATACCATAATGCACCTGGCTACAAGCATTGATTCCGGGCTGTTCCTATTGGTTATCAATGGAACTACACCCCCCAGAAGCCCTAGAGACTTGCCCTGCTTCCACCAGCCCAGGAACAGAAAGGGAGGTGGCCGATTGCCTGCAGGTGTGTTTAGCCAGGTGCAACCAATTAGCCAGCCTCTGTGCTGGGCTAGGCAGTATAAAGGCTGCTGCCTGCAGTGGCTCAGCCTCTTGCATCTGAGAGTTCTTCCTCCACCTTTTGCTTCTTTCTACGGATCTTGTATGCTGCTTACCTTCACTCCTGCTTGGACCCTGCCTTGTTGCTTGCTCCACCCTGCTGCCTCCAGCCATAGCCTTCCAGGCTCCCTGCCTCACAGCCCTGCTCCTCTGGGCACTCCACACTGCAGCTGATCACGCTATGCTGCCTTCCAGTCTCCGCCCTTGCCCTGCCCGGCTCTCCACATTGCAGCGGATCACGCTCTGCTGCCTTCCAGCCTTCGCCCTTGCCCTGCCGGGCTCTCCAAATTACAGCGGATCACGCTCTGCTGTCTTCCAGTCTCCGCCCTTGCCCTGCCGGGCTATCCAGATTACAGCGGATCACGCTCTGCTGCCTTCGCCCTTGCCCTGCCGGGCTCTCCACGTTGCAGCCGATCACGCTCTGCTGCCTTCCAGTCTCCGCCCTTGCCCTGCCGGGCTCTCCACATTGCAGCGGATCACGCTCTGCTGCCTTCCAGCCTTCGCCCTTACCCTGCCGGGCTCTACACATTGCAGCGGATCACGCTCTGCTGCCTTCCAGCCTTCGCCCTTGCCCTGCCGGGCTCTCCACATTGCAGCCGATCACGCTCTGCTGCCTTCCAGCCTCCGCCCTTGCCCTGCCGGGCTCTCCACATTGCAGCCGATCACGCTCTGCTGCCTTCCAGCCTCCGCCCTTGCCCTGCGTACCCTCTACATTGCAGCTGATCACCCTCTGCTGCTTTCCTGCCTCAGCCCTTGTCCTCTGGGCTCCCTGCCCTGCAGCCTGCCTCACTCCGGCTGCCTTCAGCCCTTGTCCTCTGGGGCTCCCTGCTCTGCAGCCTACCTCTCTTTGGCTACCTACAGCCCTTGTCCTCTGGGCCTTCCTACTTTGCAGCTTATCCCGCTTCGCTGCCTACTACCTACCTTTTCTGCTGGGTTCTCGGCCTAGCAGCTCTCTACAGTCCTCTGCTACCTTCTACGTTCATCGGCCCTGTCCCTCAGGGTACACTCCTTACTGCCCGGCCCTTACGGGATCTTTGCCGTGCAGACTGCTTTACTCTGCTGCCCTAAGCCCTTTTCCTCTGGGCGTTCTACCTTACAGTCCTACCCCTGTGGGCTTACTCATTGCTTTCCTGCTCCTCTGAGCTCTCAACCTTGTTCCTTACTGTCCTCTGCTATCCTATCCTGTTACACGACTTTCCTTTCATTTCCTTCTGCTAGTTTGCTATCACCTCATTTACTGGATTTGTCTGTAGTATCTTCTCTTGTACTGTTTGTAGACCCTTTTGTACAGAGCTTGTCTGTTGGTTCCCATCAGTCAACCTCTGCCCCTTCCCTTGTCCTGTTTCTACATTACAGACACCCAGAGCTGCTGTTCCAAGTCATGAGCAATCAGCGTGGGCCTCTGTTATAGCAAACTGTGCAGAAGGCTAGAGTATTTCCAAGGTTCGTGGAATACTCTTTTCCTATATCTGCATACACCCCAAGAGGGTATTCATTCTGTATCTTTTCCCTTGCTACTCTTGCTTACTCTTTGTTCTCTTTCCTTTCCGCTGTGTGTGTTCTTATCTGTCCACTTTATTTGGCACAACCACCCAAACCCTTTCTGGGTGTCCTGTGCCACTCTTAATAGAGTGCCACTCCTGACAGAATGCAAGAGCCAAAAATGTCTTGTTCCATAGGCCGGAAAGGCACACACAGAACAAAGATGCTTTCCTTTCGGGTAAAGAAACCTTTGCATAAACCTATGGTTTCCCTAAAGACAGCAAACAAGAACCTTAGTCTAAAGGACAGTCTCGCCTCAGTAAACAAAGATTTACAAACACGGTACTATACTCACTGGCTAGCTGACCCTTCTTCCATGTACAATTATTATGACATCTGCGACTATGACCCGCAGTCCTTATCTGTTGCAGAGCTACAGCAAGATAATGAATTCTTACAGACCTTGTTAAACCAAACAGTGAAAAACACTCCTGCGTCTTCTGACAAGCCTTCTAACACCGCAACAGCCAAGGATATAGCACTCATTGTGGGAGACTCTAAACCAGAATACGCTGTTGCCAGAGTGATATGCGCAAAATCAGCTTGGCAAGCTCCCCAGAATGCTGGAAACCCTTATTTGACAGGACAAGGCAGTCATTATCCTGAGGTTTGTGCATCTGGTCCTGGGTACAAAAGACCTATACTAACCATCGGTTGTCTTAATGCTTCCACAGTATCTACTAACCACAATAACCCTAAGGTCTGTCTTCCCATTGCTACAACCGAATGTTCTGCCACACTAGCTTCTGAAGCTTTAGATCAAACTAATGATACTTACCTGCTACACGAACAACTCCTACGCCTTAAAAGAAAGACCGAAGACCTCTATGATGACTTTGTTTATTTGCATTATAAGAATCTTATGAAGGGACACAAGTCACCAGACCATCTGACACTATGTCCAACACCTGACATCTTATCTTTAGAGATCGACATGATAAGGCCTGGAATTGCCATACAGAAAAGTATACAGACTTATTCCAAGCAGATGGAAGACCTAAATATAGCATATGTATCCCTTCTAAAGACTGACACAGCTCTTTCACCTTCCAGCCACAGAAACTCAGGTTGTTGTACTGACAGAAAAGAATTAACTCCTCCGGTGGGTCAAATCACGCACACAGCCATTACACCACAAAACAAGGGTGGTCTTCTGATTGGAAATCCCTCTGAGTCAAAGGATGGTTCCGCCCTCACCCTTGCCTATTGTCCAGTACTCACACTTACAACCTCTTATGAAATGACAATGGCAGCTGAAGAGACTGGTGCAGTTCACACCGAGCATGCTGAGTTGGCAAGCGGGGCTTGCCAAAGTGTGGCTGTGCTATCAGATAACACTCTTGAGCAATCAACATCTTCAGTTTCTTCGATACCCCCTGAATCGCCAGTGGTTGTGGTACCCGATCTACCAGTAGTTGCAACACCTGAACTATCTGTAGCTGCTACAGCACCCGAACTTCCAACTGCAATCAATGATCTTCCTGCTGCTGTGGTTCCTAAACTCCCTGCCACATTTGAGACTCCTCAAGTCTCTGCTGCAAATCTTGAGGTTGCTATAGCTACTGTGATTCCTGAAGCTACTGCTAATTCTGATGCTCCCGATGCCCAGATTTCTACTTCCTTCGCAGCTGTGCTCGCTGCAGCAGAATCCTCTGCTACACAACCTGATCCCTCAGCACCTTCTCTTCCTGATCCTACATCCGCCATGCTAACTGTTGCAGGGTCAGCGAAGGGTTTTCCTGTTAAGACTACTGCTCCAGTTGTTTCTGCTGGTGTATCTATAGCACTAAGACTGCCAGACTCTACTCTACCAGTCTCAGGTGCGTTCCAGCCCGCTGGCTCTCTCATGACACCCACACACCAAGTTGCTACCGCCTTGATACTCTCTACAGCCATTCAAGACTCTCACCTTGCAACCCGTTTCTGGTGCTTTATGTTTTGCCTTTTTGGAGTAAGACTCGTGTACGGTGTGACAGACATTCTTCCTATAGGTCGGTCTTCAGGGAACTTGGAGAGGGGCCTGGAGAGGGGCCTGGAGAGGGGCATACTGTCATGCCTGCGCCATGGGCGCATCCATTTACGCTCAATTTGGACTATATGTTTATCATTTATTTACAACAGACTCTTGGATCTATCTATATTTACTTTGGAAACTTTATTTCCCATTTGCGAGACTTGGCTGTTTAATTATTATTTCCAACAAACTACGCATACCATAATGCACCTGGCTACACGCATTGATTCCTGGCTGTTCCTATTGGTTATCAATGGAACTACACCCCCCAGAAGCCCTAGAGACTTGCCCTGCTTCCACCAGCCCAGGAACAGAAAGGGAGGTGGCCGATTGCCTGCAGGTGTGTTTAGCCAGGTGCAACCAATTAGCCTGCCTCTGTGCTGGGCTAGGCAGTATAAAGGCTGCTGCCTGCAGTGGCTCAGCCTCTTGCATCTGAGAGTTCTTCCTCCACCTTTTGCGTCTTTCTACGGATCTTGTATGCTGCTTACCTGTACTCCTGCTTGGACCCTGCCTTGTTGCTTGCTCCACCCTGCTGCCTCCAGCCATAGCCTTCCAGGCTCCCTGCCTCACAGCCCTGCTCCTCTGGGCTCTCCACACTGCAGCTGATCACGCTCTGCTGCCTTCCAGTCTCCGCCCTTGCCCTGCCGGGCTCTCCACATTGCAGCGGATCACGCTCTGCTGCCTTCCAGCCTTCGCCCTTGCCCTGCTGGGCTCTCCACATTACAGCGGATCACGCTCTGCTGTCTTCCAGTCTCCGCCCTTGCCCTGCCGGGCTCTCCACATTACAGCGGATCATGCTCTGCTGCCTTCCAGCCTTTGCCCTTGCCCTGCCGGGCTCTCCACGTTGCAGCCGATCACGCTCTGCTGCCTTCCAGTCTCCACCCTTGCCCTGCCGGGCTCTCCACATTGCAGCGGATCACGCTCTGCTGCCTTCCAGCCTTCGCCCTTACCCTGCCGGGCTCTACACATTGCAGCGGATCACGCTCTGCTGCCTTCCAGCCTTCGCCCTTGCCCTGCTGGGGTCTCCACATTGCAGCCGATCACGCTCTGCTGCCTTCCAGCCTCCGCCCTTGCCCTGCCGGGCTCTCCACATTGCAGCCGATCACGCTGTGCTGCCTTCCAGCCTCCGCCCTTGCCCTGCGTACCCTCTACATTGCAGCTGATCACGCTCTGCTGCTTTCCTGCCTCAGTCCTTGTCCTCTGGGCTCCCTGCCCTGCAGCCTGCCTCACTCCGGCTGCCTTCAGCCCTTGTCCTCTGGGGCTCCCTGCTCTGCAGCCTACCTCTCTCTGGCTACCTACAGCCCTTGTCCTCTGGGCCTTCCTACTTTGCAGCTTATCCCGCTTCGCTGCCTACTACCTACCTTTTCCGCTGGGTTCTCGGCCTAGCAGCTCTCTACAGTCCTCTGCTACCTTCTACATTCATCGGCCCTGTCCCTCAGGGTTCACTCCTTACTGCCCGGCCCTTACGGGATCCTTGCTGTGCAGTCTGCTTTACTCTGCTGCCCTAAGCCCTTTTCCTCTGGGCGTTCTAACTTACAATCCTACCCCTGTGGGCTTACTCATTGCTTTCCTGCTCCTCTGAGCTCTCAACCTTGTTCCTTACTGTCCTCTGCTATCCTATCCTGTTACATGACTTTCGTTTCATTTCCTTCTGCTAGTTTGCTATCACCTCATTTACTGGATTTGTCTGTAGTATCTTCTCTTGTACTGTTTGTAGACCCTTTTGTACAGAGCTTGTCTGTTGGTTCCCATCAGTCAACCTCTGCCCCTTCCCTTGTCCTGTTTCTACATTACAGACACCCAGAGCTGCTGTTCCAAGTCATGAGCAATCAGCGTGGGCCTCTGTTATAGCAAACTGTGCAGAAGGCTAGAGTATTTCCAAGGTTCGTGGAATACTCTTTTCCTATATCTGCATACACCCCAAGAGGGTATTCATTCTGTATCTTTTCCCTTGCTACTCTTGCTTACTCTTCGTTCTCTTTCCTTTCCGCTGTGTGTGTTCTTATCTGTCCACTTTATTTGGCACAACCACCCAAACCCTTTCTGGGTGTCCTGTGCCACTCTTAATAGAGTGCCACTCCTGACAGCATTACACTCAGGTGCTATCCCATGTTACCGGCTTATCTCTTACTGGCACCCACCGTGAGAGGTATCCGGATATATATAAGATGCTGGACCTCAGTCCCAGCATGAAAGAGCAATGAAGGTTCCTTTGATGAAGAAACGCTTGTGCCCTAATGAAATAACATATATTGTAGCCATTTCACAGCTGTCAGCGATGTAACATATCAGTAATTAGATGACAAACAGGTTGAAATTGTCCCATGGCAATGCATGGTTTCCGGCCTAGCATCAATTTTTAATAATAATAATAATAATAATAATAATACTAATTAATAATTCATCTACCTCTTAATTATGTTGGTGACACTGGGATGAGGTTATTAGATGTGTGACATTGTCTGACAATGTCTAAAATATAGTTAAAATATTACCAGAGGATTTGGTCCCTCAAACAACATTGGGCTGGTGTAATCCTTGCTTATTGGGTTCATGAAACTGGCAATCTTGGCCTCAGCTTCCTGTAGACTCAGACCCTGCCTGTGACGTAAACTTGGTTCAAGATTAACACCCCTGTAATTCAATCAGTATTATACATTGTCTAATATATCTCATTTGTTCACAAGGCTATGCCTTTTGCCCCTGTGCCATCTACCCCTCCATCTGAATAAAGAGATGTGCTGTATGCAAACCAGTTTCCACCCGTGCTGCCACTTGGTAAGTGAAAGGATGAGTCAAGATTGGTTTGAGCTCAGCTGGAAAATATCTTAGCTAGTGCTAGAGATCACTCTTTTAGAACCCCAACGTTGTGTCGACTGCATTCAACTACTTTTGGAAGCAGGAGCCGATGGAACATAATCCTATCAGAAAAGTGCACCCAGACCCCAAGGCCTTGCTAGTCTAATCTTCAGTGAAACAGACCCCATGTTGGTACTATGGCTTCAGGCCTACTCAATGGCAATGTCTTAAGTGTCGGTCTACCGGAGTATACTTTTGACCTTGCGTAGTTGATCCAAATGCAACTCCCTCACCTCAGGTTCCTCTGAACAGGAACCCATTTCTCCTATCCCTCCTAGTATCACTCTCTACCTATACCGCACTGAGTGAAATCCCCTTAGGAGTCCAAGCAGCAAAAGGTCAAACATTAAAATCCGAATAGAGTTGGATGACAAAGAGAATTGTGAGACACCACCAGAAAAGACCACATTCTGAGAGGACACAGGAGGGCACATACTTGAACATAGATATGCAGCAATTACACCAGACATGTGCATGCACAGCTGACAAAACCGACCTGCTGCAGTTGACATACAGTATCTTTTTAGTTAAATGATACAGATGGCAGCTCGAAATATATCAACATACAGACTTCTGCCTTCAGCTGGAACCCACCTGTCAGGAAGGATTTGATTTGATTGTATATTTACACATCTGGTCCCATGAGCCATTCTTGAAAGGACAATAGATAAAGCCACGCCATATAGGCAATCTCATAACAAATATAAAGTCATTCAAAGCTAACATTCAATTAAGCATAATAGAGAAACCAAATCTTACTATGAAACATGTGCTGGAAACTTTGAATATCACAAAGTCCTCTAGACTGCCATTAGCTTATTATATACAGTGTCCACGCAAACTCTCTCCATATATATATATATATATATTCAAAAGTCTCTGATGTAATCACAGCACAATACCCTGAATAATGGTATTTCAGATTAGTTCAATGTTAATTCCGTCTGGGTGATAATTGTCCATGCAGCAGATAGAAAGTCTCCCGCATTTGTTGGTTACATGGGCATCAACGGAGCCTAAAACATGCAGTCTGAAGCCTTTAGCTCTCCAGATATGTTGGACTACAAGTCCCAACAGCCCTAGCGAGCAGACAGTTAGGTGAGTGATCATGTGAGTTGTAGTAAAAAAAAAAAAACAATGAAAAAAATACACCTGCAGAGCCGCTGGTTGCAGACCCCAGGCCTAAAAGAAATTCCATAGCATCATATGCTGTCCATATTCCTTCAACTCGAAACCTAGGAAGTATCCTACTTTTCATTAAATGTTTAAACAGAGAATAAATTTTCCATGTATCTGTGTTGCAATTTAGCTAGTGTAAATAGTCGCCTCGTGTGTGGCAGAGAAAGTAACAAAATATAAGTTAGGCTTAAAGCTTCTGCATAGAATATAACTACCCATTTCAGAGAATATCCTTTATAAAAGGCATTTTGGCTATCTACTTTTAGCATTTCTGCAAGCTTCGATTTAGAAAGTCATGAAAGAGAAATACTATCGTGGACTCATTACTTTGCTTAAGTCGAAATTTCACCTTATCCAAATGAGTTGCCAATAGCCGTCTCCGAATCCTGGGGCCAGACTGCTGATATAGTTCACCCATTAAAGCACATCGTTCCACCCTTCTCTGTTTTATAGGCTTCAATACAATGCATTTTCAAGACTCTCAAGGCAAGCCCCTGCATCATCTAAAATTTCCAGTATGTACCCACCCAAGAATTCCCAAGATCTAACATCTCTCTATTATCTCCCCTTATCACAGGCCATTTTGCTCATATGACCCGGTCTCAGAACATTCAAAAAATCCAGAAGTCTGAAAAGAGAGGCGTGGCTTTCAGTTCCTCTGTGCCAATCAGTGCTGGTCCCTCCTAACTGCTCTTCATGTTCAACCAACACTTCTGAAATGTAGATAAGCCCTGAAGACCCTGTTAAAGCAGACCAAACAATCCTCTACCCTGAACTTCCTGTTAATATTTGACTGACCATTTTGATTGTTCAGTTTAATGCCACTTGTGGCAAGCAGTGCAGAGATGCATAAACGACTACTTTGGTGAGTGCAAAGTTGGTGCATGGCTGGTGTTGACGAAATGGCAATGCAGACAGTGCTGGATTGAGTGTTAGGTTATATCAGGGTTGTCCAACTCCAGGCCTCTGGGGCCGGATCCATGCTGGGGTTTCATGATACTCCTCATTAATGTTCATGAGATACATTTGCATACAGTGATTCTAAATGTATGCAAATATTTCCTCGTGAATATTAATGAGGGATATCCCGAAAACCCATCAGGATTCTGGGACTTAAGTCCCAGAGTTTGACAACCTGTGTTATATGTATTTAGCTCTGTGTGTTTTGTATTGGGGAAAAGCAGACTTTTGATTGTTGTTTATTTGCACTTTCCTAATTCCCTAGTAAATAAAAAAATGTTTACAGGGCCATAGTAGCGTCTTCATGCACATGCGGTGGAGCAGAGCGAGTTTCCACACAGACAGGATTTTAATTTGGCAGAAATTATCCAGGTCTGGCAATACGCCATTATTTCTTTAACAAAATAACACCAAAAATACATCGGGCCAGTCTGGATTGAGAATGTGTGTCTTGTTAACGCGTACATGTATGCATGTGGGTAGTGCACAGCTGTCAAGGAAGGCCAAAGTCCACTGCGTTTTGCAATTACATGCTGGTAGCAAAGCGACATTGGTTCTCTTCAACACAGCAAGGAAGTTTTCTTATAAATGCTGATATGGCGGAGGAAGAATCCGGGAATGTGCCAGCTGCATGCCATGTCCCCTCTTCTATTCTTATTTCTAAGGCAGTGGTAGGAATATTTTTTGGGCGGCTTATAACTTCACTGCTCCTGGACGAATCCTCACCAAACTTTGTAAAGAAAGTATATGGCCCACTCTGCTTCTTTTTTTTTGGTGAGATTACATCCAGGGGTTACAAAGTTATAGGGGGTCCGATTTTTTTTTTTTTTTCCATAGACTGAATAGAGAAAAATTTTGCTCACGCCTACAGCCCAAACTACTGGATGGATTTTCACCAAATTTGAGGCAGGAGCGGGAACTTGGTTCAGAAAGCGTGCTTTTGTAAATTTGGTTGAAATCCGTAGAGTAGTTTGTTTTAGAACGACCAAAAAGTAGGTCCAAAAAAATGTGTGATATCTGGGTTTAGTCCGCTGGGCCAGACAGGGCTCTGATTGGCTAAGACTGCAACGTGGTGTATGCGGACATCGGACGCGCCCACTGATTCAATGGTGAAAAGCATGAAGTGCATCAGATTTTTGGAACCCCCCGCCATCTTGGATTCGCGGACAGCGGCCGTTTTCCACGGACATTGCAGAAAAAACATATAAAAAAACACAACGTTGCACTTGTCAAACTTATCAAATAATCTCTAGGGAGGTGAGTGTTGATGAGGATGGGATATGGCTGCAAGAAGCAAAAGAAATGGTGTTTTTTTGCTGTAAAAGTCTGGAACAGTCATGTGAAGTTCGCGGACACCTCTGCATTACAGGGTTGGTTAAAAGCAGTTCTTGGATGGCTTATAACTTTGGCTCCACTTAATGAAACTGAATGAAATTTTGCAATTATATTCTTGACCTGATTCCAAATGAGTTTGCAACGTTAGGTGGGTTTCTGTTGAGAGGGGGCAAAATTAGAGGGGGGGTCCCAAAATAATGTAGAGGCTTATACATGAGGTGCCATTTGACCAATATACACTTAAGTTGGTAATAGATTTAGAAATAAATGTTTTTCCGAAATTTGGTGGGATTTTGTCAGGAGGGGCCAAAATTAGAGTGGGGGTCCCAAAATATTGCAAAGGCTTATTAATGTGGTGCCATTTGACAAATCTACACAAAGGTTTGCAAAATAATTATAGATCTACATATAACTGTTTTTGCAAAGTCTGATGGGATTCTGTCTAGATGGGGCAAAATTAGAGGGGGATCCTAAAATATTGTAAAGGCTTATTCATGTGGTGCAATTTGATGACTCTACACAAAAGTTTGCAAAACAATTTTAGATCTAGATATAAATGTTTTTTGTAAAGTCTGAATGGATTTTGAAATTATATGACTAATGCATGTGCATAGATTTAACACCTTTGAAAACATGGGTGGATTTCCAGGAAACTTGTGTAAGGAGCATTGGCAAGAACCTTAAAGCATGGTTTTGCAGATGTGTCCTCGTTTTATTTTTTGACATGTAGGTACAAAAAATAGTGACATACCCTTGGTGACTGAGTTGACTGAGGTGAAGCCTGTGGAGATGGGCAGTGGCCACATTGTCTGGGTCATGGAATAAGGTCATGATCCGGACAATCTGGCTACTGGCCATGACCACAAGGGACAACACATGGGGTTAAAGTGGCCATGTCCACCTAAGACCGGCTTTATGGTAGAGTTATTCGAAAATGGGAGAGCTTTGAAGTTTGAAGTTTAGTTTATTTGTAAAGCGCAGCCAGGCCCCTGCGCAACCAGGCACATAGTCCTAGATACAGGTTACGATATGTACAATATAAACAAATTACATACATACAATAAAGCAAATTACAATTTACAGATTATTTTACAAGTACATTAAAGCATATATACACAGGTGAGAAATATTACCAGTCGGTAGCAACTCTTAAGTGAAAGGAGCTTCATAGATTCTGCATGAACGGCCAAGATTTAGTAATATTCTTGAAAGTTAGGAATGAAGGCTCAGTTCTGATGGAGGTAGGCAGTGAGTTCCAGAGTTTTGAAGCTAGGACAGGGAAGCTCACACCACCCACTTTTTGGAGTTTAAATTTAGGCAGCATTAGGCTGTGAGTTTGAGCTGATCTAGTGGGCCGAGAGGAGGTGTGGAGTGTAAGGCGAGAGGAGAGTTAGGGTGGGGCATTGTTGTCCAAGTGTTTGTGAGTCAAGGCTAGTGTTTTCAGGGCAATTCTTTGTTTTACCGGGAGCCATCGTAAATCAGATCTGACGTTAGAAATGTGAGACCGTCTGGGGATATTGAGAGCTGCCCTTATGGAATTATTTTGGATAGTTTTCAGTTTATTGAGGTTCGACTGGCTAGTCCCCAAGTAGAAGGCACTGCAGTAGTCGATTTTGGACACAACAAGTGTTCTTGCAAGGGTAATGCAGTTATGAGGGTTCAGAAAACGTCTGCAGGCGGTGATAGGTTTGCAAGTATAGGCAGATGGCGACCTTACTGCATTTGTTTGTCTGTTCAGGGAGAGGGTGGATTCCAGATAGACGCCTAATGTGTTAGTGTCTTTAGAGACCTTGATGTCATTACCGTCAATGTTGAAAGACTTGTAGGCTTGGTCTAATTTGTTGAGACGTTGAGTAGATCCTAGTAGTAGGAGCTCTGTCTTGTCGTGGTTAAGGCATAGTTCATGTTGTGCCATCCAGGCCTGAATGACCAGACAGACATCATTCAAGGATTTGGTGTCGGCTGTGTAATCACCAGTGATGGGAATGAGTATGAGTATTGAAAGGGAAGAAAAATGTGCTTGTGGTAATATCATCATAGGGTTCTCTCTTTGTCTTCTGCAGGCTGCCATGGAAATAGACGAGGGGCCCTGTATGTAACCCAGTCTTCCCTTTCCATGGTGGCAATCTTGGAAAAGGGTTTTCCTCCCTACACTGGAAAAAATCTTTTTTTTTAGCTTTTCGCTTTGGGAACCTGTGGTGCTAATGGCATTCATCCCCCATTGCAGAGGCTGGAATGGGGGGATAATGGTCCAGAGACCTCGTTATCCACCCTCGTTTTGCTTGGGCTGATAATTTGGGCTACCAGTCCCTGGAATGGGGAATGAACACCACAATATTCCCATTAGCATAACACAACATGCTAATGGAAATGTTGAAAAATCTTATTGAGTCTATGCACTTTACTGAGAAATGTAAAGTAGATGGAGTCTAAGTTTTTTTTCTTCTATTTTTTAACTCTGAAAGGTGGTTCCTAAAGGAACACTTCCTTTGTTGTTTTTTGATGTATTTATTTTTTTGGCAGGAGAGTTTAGAACGAAAGGTGGGGAGGGAAAAGAGGGAAGAGGCACCATTCACTCAAATGGAGGGGCAGGTGGACTGGGGAAGATGTTGCACATGTGTTACTTCTAAGGTAGGGACAGTGTTTCTCATGCTCCTTGATTACCACTTCAAAAGCAATTTGAAATTGCTTCCCTCTGCAGAATGATGTGTTGTAGTATATACAGAGAAATGTTCTCTTAAAAAAAATATGGATCAAGAGCATCTTTTATTGCTTGCAAGGTAGCTGGTTGTAGGCAGATGTAGGCTGTGTGGTTACAGTATTGGTTGAGAAAGATGAGGTGGAGGAAGATAGCCTCCTTTCTTGCTAAGAAAGGAACAACCTTTCTGAGAGCATTGCGGTCACTGGATTTGACGTGGTAGCACATGGAGGTGGTCCAGTAGGAGCACTGTCCGGGGAGTCTGCAACTCACTCAGTGCATTTCACTTTGGCAGCTTTATCCTTTGGTACATTCCCAACAGTGGTAAAGAACTGTCACACCCATGATTCTCTCTGGTTGCTAGAGGTAGGCACTTTCTCTACCTCATTATCTTGGTCCTCTTCATTATCTTTGGAAGTACTGTGCTATTTCTGTTGTGAAAGTCCTCCCGCTGGTGGTGGCTCTTGGGGAGGAGCGATTGCAATAGCTGATGCCATTTTTAAGATCAATAGCAGTTTTGCTAAAAGTCTTCCAATTATGTACTGTGTACTAGATTGTTAATGGATAATGAGTAAGAATAGGTGTCGGAGCTGTGCAAGGGAAATTTTGAAGTTGAAAGTTCCTAGATGAGTAGAAAATGCAGTTTGGAAAAATGTCCGCGAAGCACGGACCTGATAGTGAAGTGCAGACGCGTTCTTAGACACGTCATCATGCCACGCGCCAGTGTATGGTCACGTGGCACTGTCCGGAATTTCAACAATGAAATCAGATGTACGTGGACGTCTACGGACGCAAAATTAGTTGAAAAAGTTGCAAAAAGTGTATAGAAGTATTAAAAATGATGCTAGAAGGTGGGAGTTTTAAGGTGAAACTTTGCAAATTGCACAGAAATATTGCTATTTTGGGTAAGTATGATTTTAGTAAATTGTAGGAAAATAGCATGCAATAGTAAAAACCCATGAAATTCACTGAAATAACGTTGTTATAGGACATTACGGTTAAGTTGCACTAATAAAAATCTATGAAATTCATTGAAAAAACTTTTTTAAAGGAACGTTATGGTTACAAGTAAAACCGAAAAACCTCAGAAATATGCGAGTTATGGTAAGCTAAGCAAACATAACTCGCACCACCACCTTGCACTGCAAATACTCACACCCAGTACATCAAAGATGACATCACACATGTGCAGGGGAAGGGAACGGGGGAAGAGCAGGGGGAAGGGGAAAGTGCAATCAGGACACCAGTGCTGCCAAAAGTGCACAGCTACTGGGTAAGTGTAAGTGCAAGGAGGCTACAGTTACAGTTACATCTCCTAGTGCGTGAGAGGCCCGGAGGCAGTGCGGAGGAGACCGGTCAAGAGGAGCCAGGTACTCAGTGAGACACTGAGAGTAACCATACAACCAGTTGGCAGAGCAGACAGGTCGACAGGTAAGTGAGAGAAAGCAGAGGAGAAAAGGAAGGTGTTGAGCTGCTCCCGGAACTTCAGGTTGTTTGGCTCAAGTTTAAGAAGTTCAGGGAGGCCATTCCAGAGGGAGGCACCTGCAGAGGAGAGGGATCTGCCCTGTACTCTCTGCCTGGAGAAGCATCTGACCCTCAGAGAGTTGGAGGCAGCAGAGCGAAGGGCTCGAGAAGGATTCAGGAAGAATGCATTGAGTGTAGTGTGGGCCCCAGCCCCAGAATGCCTTGTGGACGATGCAGAGGGTCTTGAACTTGACCCATCAAATGACGATCCAACAAGCTTGCAGAACTACTTGTGGGTATAGTGTACATGGTTTATTAGGCTATATGCATGATTATTGCTTGCCTCTGAAGCAATTTAGTTTCTTTTAGTTCCAGTTTCCCTCAGCAACCCTTTCAGTTTTTCGACATATAAAAATAAGTTTAAGTCTACAATACTCCTTGAATATAGGCATGTTGAGAATGCATATGCCTTGCCATTGCCATGGCAAAGTGAATTTATGTGTTGATGAGAAAATAGTAAACATTTAATTATTTTTTATACAATAAACATTTCAAGCATGAAAAAAAAACATCTATTTAACTGTAAATATTACAGCAGTCAATAAATGTCTGTTTTCGAACTTGGCATCCACATAGCTCACATCCACACAATGAATCATTTGCCACATGTCAGAGATCTCACGTGCAAACGGAAACGCACATTCAAACACTACCTCTGGGTTGAAAGCCGATCTGAAATGCACATTACAAGCGGGCTGCACCTACAACCAGCGGAAAGGGCATTTTTTCCCTGCCCACAAAGTAGCTCCGCCAATGTCTAAAAAGCCATATTTCCAGCCAGCCCTAATCTGTGTTTTTACATTTCTTCCATTTTCCGGTACTGTCTTTGTACTAATATGTAACTTCAGTGTCCTTGAATTTCCTATAAACATATATTATTTCTGTAATTTACAAGCCTTCCAAGACAGAGGTTTTATTTCATGGTTGCTTCTTAACATACATGTTTAATATTGCCAAGAGAAATGTGCAACCTTTGCAATGTACCTTTGTACAAAAACGTATAATAATACATGTATAAAAGGCATGTTCCCCCCTATGCTCAGAGCAGCAAAGATGCAGTTTTGTGCCGGTTCCGCCACATACACAATGCAGTCCCGTCTACATTTTGCTCTGACAATACAATGGGAACCCAAACACCCGCTAATATGCACAGCTGCATCCCAGCCATGGTGACCACTGTGCCAGGACAGTCCGCCAGCTCGGCATTGTGTACAGAATGTGGAAGCCTCCACAAACACCAGGGGGACATCCATTTCAGCCCCACTACCTTTTAGCTTAATTGACAGGAGAATTTATGTGTTACTGTTTATTCTCTCCAGGCCACCATTCTCCTAATTTCACTGTATCCTCTACCCTCTTCTCTGTTCCTATTAGAGCCTGCAGTGTGGCTTCAGGAATGAAAAGTTACTAACATTTGGGTAACAAGGAAGTGACTCTATCATAGCCTAGAAACACTTTTGTACAGGCTCGCTATAAATGACTTATCATATCATATCATCGATATTTTGACAAGGCAATGCCCTTCTCCAAGAAGTGATAAAGGTCAAACATTTGTATCTCATCGGATAGAGTGTGGGTCAAATTTCAGAGGTCACCCTTAATATTCTGGCCAGTTTGGGGGTTTACAAACTGTGCTCATAAAGGAAATGTGTGTAAATCATGAATATAATATTAATTGACTATCCAGGTGGCTATTTTAATTCACAAAGGCATGCACAATTTCACACACCGTGACTTCATAAATGTGCTCAATTTCCTTTCAAAATAAAATGTGTATATGTAATATACTGCTTTCAGAATCTGATACACATCACATCTGGAGAACAAGTTATGTGGTGCCCTGTTTTCTTATGTTATGTGACATGTGCGGTTGATCTCGAATGCCAATCAAATGCCATTGACTGTCCCAAAAACATATGCTATAACTCTCTTTGAGTCTCTGTTCATTGTCTGAGGAAAGCTGCGTAAGATTTACTACGTGTATAATCGGATCGGGAAATTATGACCTCTATGGAAAACTGAAATTTAAAAAATTATGGTTAGGAGTGGATGTGCTATATTGTTGATTCTGATATAATGTAACATAATGATCAGTATTACTCACATCTTTTGCTACTTTAGATACTCAAGACAGCTTACAGTTACAATATTTGATAAACAAATTAAATTAACTTGATGGCAATATTCATGCTCATCTTATGGAGATTATCTAAAATGTGTTTACATCCATTAAGGAATAGGTTCTTTCTCAAATCACATGCATGTTTTAATCAAATGTGCAGGTGTTGCATAATGTTTAGATAACAGCATATTTATGATTTGTGCACAGTCTTACTATGATATTAAAAAGTAAACAATGAACCACTCAAATGCTAAATTTGTGGTTGTGTAGTTATGTTTAAGTTGCTTTTCCCATAGGAAGAGCACTTTTTGTGCAGCTTATAACTTCGCTCCCCCTGGACGAATCCACACCAAACTTTGCAAATAAAGTATATGACTCACTCTGAATTCTGTTGCAAAGTTTGGTGAGATTTGGTCCAGGGGGGGCAAAGTTATAGGGGTGTCCCAAAATGTCTTTTTTTCCCATAGACTGAATGGGGAAAAATGTTTGCTCACGCCTACAGTCCAAACCGCTGGACGGATTTTTACTAAATTGGGCCAGGAGCAGTGTCTTTGTCCCGAAAGTGTGCTTCTGTAAATTTGGTGAAAATACATCCTGTAGTGTTTTAAAAAATGACCAAAAATAGGTCACAAAAAATTAGTGATATCTGCGGACACACTTCCCTGTTCGCTCCACGGACAGTGTCCTGATTGGCTAATCAGCTTGTGTCATGTCCGCGGACATGCAACGTGTTCACTGATTGGATGGTGAAGAGCATGGAGTGCGTCAGATTTTTGGGGAGCGCCCACCATCTTGTATCCGTGGACATCCGTGGACAGCGCAGTAACAAATGGTGGAGAAAGACAATTTTGGCAAGTGTGTTGGCATGTAAGACTGTATGGGGAGGGTGGGGGGGTGACAGATGGGTCAAATGTTGTATTTATTTAGGTGGCAAGCACCACTTTTGTGTTTGTTGTGTCTGCGGACAGCCGTGCTGTCCTTGATGTCCGTATCAATCAAAATGGGAGTGTCCTAAGGACACGGTACCTATCCGTGTTGTCCGCAGGCAAGTTGGAACAGTTCTAAGAACACGCGTGGTGTCCGGGATGCCCGTAATCAAACAAAAATGGGGGTGTCCTAAGGAGACTATACTTGTCCGTACTGTCCGCAGGCAAGTTGAAACTGTTCTAAGAACACACACAGTGTCCGGGATGTCCGTAATTAAACAAAAGTTGAGGTGTCCTAAAGACACTATACCTGTCTGTACTGTTCGCAGGCAAGTTGAAACTGTTCTAAGAACACACACGGTGTCCGCGGACATAAAAAATGCCCATATGGCATAGTTAAAATGTTTGATTCTATAGGTGTGATCTATGGGTGTGATATGCTGTGGTGGTTGTGACCAGGACCTAGAGTCTTGGGTGCATGGCCGAAGACTCTAGTCCCTGGCCACAACCACCGCAGCATATCACACCCATAGATCACACCCATAGAATCAAATATGTATGAAATATTTGCAAATGTACAGTTTATGCAGTGATTGATTTGTATAGTTTGTATGTGAAGTTTTGGCTACATCATGCCATTAAGATTGTAGAGTTTGGTAACAAGCACTGCAGTATAACATATCCATGGAAGTAAACATTTTGCATACCTGTCCGTGTTGTGCGCAGGCAAGTTGGAACTGTTCTAAGAACACGTGCGGTGTCTGGGATGTCCGTAATTAAACAAAAATGGGGGTGTCCTAAGGACACGGTACCTGTCAGTACTGTCAGCTGGCAAGTTGACACTGTTCTAAGGACACACACGCTGTCCAGGATGACTGTAATCAGGCAGAATGTGGGTGTTCTAAGGACACAATACCTTTCCGTGCTGTCCGCAGGCATGTTGGACCTGTTCTAAGAACACTTGCGGTGTCTGTGGACATAGAAAATGCCCATATGGCATAGTTAAAATGTTTGATTCTATGGGTGTGATCTATGGGTGTGATATGCTGCGGTGGTTGTGGCCAGGGCCTAGAGTTTTGGGTGCATGTGGTGGTTGTGGTCAGGGCCTAGAGTCTTGTGTGCATGGCCAAAGGCCATGCACCCAAGACGAAAGTTATAAGCACCAAACTTATAAGCCACCATCGGTGTGATATGCTCTGGTGGTTGTGGACAGGGCTTAGAGTCTTGGGTGCATGGCCGAAGCACACAAGACCGAAGTTATAAGCACTGAAGTTAGAAGCCACCATGGGTGTGATATGCTGCAGTGGTTGTGGCCAGGGCCTAGAGTCGGCCATGCACCCAAGACCGAAGTTATAAGCACTGAAGTTATAAGCCACCATGGGTGTGATATGCTGCGGTGGTTGTGGCCAGGGCTTAGAGTCTTGGGTGCATGGCCGAAGCACCCAAGACCGAAGTCATAAGCACTGAAGTTATAAGCCACCATGGGTGTGATATGCTGCGGTGGTTGTGGCCAGGGCCTAGAGTCTTGGGTGCATGGCCTTTGGCCATGTACCCAACACTGAAGTTATATGCACTGTTTGCTTCAATGGTTGTGTTATGGAGCAGTATTTATGAGTTGTACTTATTGTAATATACTTACTGTTTGGTTTGGTAAGTGGAGTACATATATTCTTTGTCAATTTCTCTAATAAAAGAAAAGATCATGTTAGTATTGGTAGTTTATAAGGACTTATAACATTGAATAATAGACATTCTTTATTCATATCGATCCTCATATTTAGTACATTACAGACCAGTGTACTGTGCAATTTGCTCAGATTCTGTGTTTGTTTTTCAAATCATTGGGTCTGTGAAAAAAAATCCATGTCGGATAAAAAAAAAACTTTTTTTGTTATTTTACAGTCTATTTGTTTGTTTGTTCTAAGTGTTCACTTGTTGTTTCTGGCTAATGTTCTATCTGTTGGCTTGTTGCAGATTTTTGGAGCAGTTAGATACCTGTTGGCGTATTCTAACTGTCTATTTGTTGTTATAATTTAGTGGTATTGATTTATCTGTTTGGTTGTTACAAAATCTTGGGACAGTTAGATACCTGTTGGCGTATTCTAACTGTTTATTTCTTGATATAATTTAGTGGTATTCATTTATCTGTTTGGTTGTTATAGAATCTTGGGGCAGTTAGATACCTGTTGGTGTATTCTAACAGTTAATAGTTTTTTAATTGAAGTTTTGTTAATGTTTAAGTACAGATTAGTTATTACATTTTGAGATTAAACAAGCGTTTGTAAGATTTGCTGGTCATCTCTGCTTTAGAGCAATGGTACTATCATTACATTCGAACCATCCACATTTCTTTTTAATATATGCCGTGTAGTACCTGCATTGGTTGTGACTCCTGCGTGGTAAATTAAACCTATTGTTGTGAAGGTTTTCTTACCAAGTGATACTTGACCATGTGTGAATCCAATGAGCTTGCATTTGTTTTTGGTACCATCTCCATTGTGACGTAGACGCATTAGTATTACGTATTTACTATGTGTTTGTATTAGTAAGGTGGAGCGATTGTCTGAATTGCAGATAGTACATAATCTACCATGGTTTGCATTTTGTACAAGTTGCTGTAATGGAACGGATTCACAATTAGGTATGGATACATACACAAAGCGCTCATTAGGGATTTGTTGCTGTGTCACATTGTTGCAGAGAGTGCATGTATGTTTCCACATGTATGAAATCTGGAAGATTTCATTTATAGGTATGTTGTTTGTTTTCCAGTACTTGTAGTAAGTACAATAGAAATTCTTGTGGATCTTCTTGTGAGTTTATAGTGAATTTCACCATTCCAGCACAGTTGTCCAATTCTTGTCTTATTCCATGAACACTATACGTGTTGTCAGGATTGTTTGTTGCGTTTCTATGAAGTACTAACATTTGCAAACACAATGGGTCTGTACTGTGTAAGTAAATTTTGTCAACAATTGGTGGTAATTGAAATAGAATATTCATTGCTACATTTGCATAGCAACTTACACCAGTTATATTTGAAGATTTGAATGGACCAGATAGGTCTGTGTCCAAGTCATTTTTTTCGGAGTGTGTGTTGCTTCTTTGAAGAAGTACCTGAGTTACTTTGAGCAATAGGATCTTCTTTGGTTGTGGTAATGGATGAAGTATTAGCTTCTTTTCCTCTCTTTGGAGGATTTGCAGTGAGATCCTGTTGCATTTCTGTTTGAATCAGTTTTCTTTTACAACGTTTTACTTTTTGTGGAACAGGATAAGTTTTTAGATGGGGGTGTATAGTGAACGTGGTCTACTGTATTCTAAAATGCAAGGAATATCAGTGTTTACTTTCCTTGCATCAAAGTTGATTAGAAATAGACTGTCAAGTGTACGTAAGCGTGATGGTGCTACTTAGCTCATACCTTCTTTAAAGACTGTGTTAGCAAAATCTATCAATGCTTTGTCTAAGTTAAGACCTTCTGATTTATGAATGGTGACTGCGTATGCTAGAGTTAGGGAAAATTGTTCTCTGCGTACATAAATGTCTTTGAAGAGAAGGAATCGAGCTGTTCAGCACACTATCCTTTTTACTTCTGAAAGTTTGTCAAAGAGAATATTGACAAACTGAATGTTGTTGTCACGTGGGTATGTTTGAAAGCCAACAACTGTACCCTGTCCTCCATTAACTAGTTCTTGCTCTACATCAAGGTTACGTTTAAGCATTACTCTACAGTTTAAGGATAAATTTTATATTTTCTCCAAATCAGCTGTGTTGGAGATAGAATTTTCTATGGTATTTAATCTTGTTGTGGCTTGTTGACACATGGGTAGTGTCATACCATGTACGTCCAGTTTGTCTGTGGAGCACATTTCAATTATCGGTTGCATTTCTTTTTTCAACATTGTTTCATTGAATTTGGAAAAGCTTGCAAGAGTTGACATTAAGGACATACAATTGACATTTGTATGCGCTAATTGTTCCATAACATCAGTAGCCATGAGTTATGGCAATAAAGTGCATGGATTTGCCGGGTTTTTAATATTGCTTGTGCATGTTGAGATAGTACACCAACTCTAATACTTTTTAAAATGTTGGCGTCGGTGAGGTCTGCTGACTGTTGCATGTTTTCTGTTAATTCTCTGTATTGGAAATGTTGCCAAAGGTTGGCATATCCTATGCTGCCAACAGTTTTACGGCAGAGTTTGTGTCCTAAGGTGTTAAAAATAGGTTCACCTTTTAATGGTGTCAATTGAAGAAGATCTCCGAAAACAATAATGTGTTTTCCTCCAAAGAGCTCTTCGTAGTTTGTTTTAAGTACTTCTTGTAATCTGAGGTGAATCAAAGCCAACATTAGGTTGGAGACCATGCTCACTTCATCTATTAGTAGCATTTTCATTTGTTTTAACGTTCTGCGTAGTTGCATTTCAGCTTCTGTAGAAAGTTTGAAATAATCTAATTTGTTTTGGTGTTCTACTGGCAAAAGTAGTAATTGGTGTAAAGTGGCACCACCTATGTTGTAGGCAGCTAAACCTGTGGGGGCAGTTACAATAGCTGACAGTTTGTTGTTTGTCAATTGTTGAAGGAACTTGCTGATGATTTTTATTAAGAATGTTTTGCCTGAACCAGCTTCACCACTGACGTAGAGTGGTATAGGTTTGTAATTTTGGAAGGTACATTCTTTATTTTCATGTTGTACACCATGTGCAATTTCTTTTGTTACTTCTTGAAATATGCTACACTGCCTATTGTTTAGTTTTGATTGTAGTATAGTTAAGTCTTTTGTATCTTCATACTGACACATGGGGCCTCATTACAAGTCACCCGGTATAGAAATAACGGTGGTGGTAAACCCGCTGCAACTGTTGTTTCCATACCGGGTGATCTCGAGTCCTGCAGGCGGAGGTGTCATTCCCACCAGGTCTGTCCTGGCAGGTTTAACACTGCCCACCTGCAGGCAGACGTGGAAACACCGGCACCATCACGGGATGGTGCCGGTGTTTCCATGGTCTCCATTCCCATTGAGTCCTATGGGACTCAATGGGAATGGGGATTTACCGAATTATGCCTCCGGAATTCCCGGGTCACCAGGGTTGTAATGCCCTGGTAATTCCGGGAATCACGGAGGCGGGATGGTAATACGAGTCCGGCGGTAACCGAGCCGGAAAAAGCGTCAGGTTACCGCCAGACTCGTAATGAGGCCCATAGTGTTTTTTTCTTCTGTCATAGCTAATTCTCCTACATTTGTTATTAGTGGCTGTCCCAGTGGTTCTTGGCTTCCTATTACAGAAGGTTGACTACTGTCAGGAGTGTCCTTATCTAGTTGGGCCTGGAGTTCTTCTTCGTGTTGCTGTCCATTGTGCAACATTGTTTTGTACTGTGTAAAGTTTAAATCAGTGTTAGTGCTTTCATTTGCTTTGAAAGCGTCTTCATAGGAGTCATAGGGCCTCATTACGAGTCCAGCGATAACGCAGCGGTAAAACCACCTGGTTACCGCCGGACACGTATTACCATTCCACCTCCGTGACTCCCGGAATTACCAGGGCATTACAGCCCCGGTGTCCCGGGAGTCACGGAGGCGGAATGGTGTTAATCCCCATTCCCATTGAGTCCAATAGGACTCACTGGGAATGGGGAAGTGGAAACACTGGTACCATCTCGTGATGGTGCTGGTGTTTCCACGTCCGCCTGCAGGCGGGAGGTGTTCAACCCGCCAGGTCAGACCTGGCTGGAAGATCACCTCCCGCCTGCAGGACTGGGGATCGGGGAGTCTGGAATTAACAGTGGCGGCGGGTTTACCGCCACTGTTAATTCCGGACTGCCCGACCCGTAATGAGGCCCATAGTTATCTAGTATTTCTTCTTCTTTTCTCCATGGTTTAAAGAGTTGTAGCAGGGACATGTAATATAGTTCTTTATGTTGAGGAGTTTTTAATGACAATTTGATATGACTAATTAAACTTGGTTTGGTAAGTTTTACTAAGCTGCCTTCACAATTTGTCACTCTGTATCTACCTTTTTTTCATCAGGTTTTATATTATTTTTGTATGTGAAGTTTTGGGCTATGTGGAATAGACAGATGGTTTCCAAAGCGGTACTTCTGTTTGGGTAGTATGTGTCTAGTAGTAAATTGTTTTTCAAAATGTCTTGGCTGTTGGGGTCATTTTTGGCTATTGCTTCTATGTTGTCGCATGATTTGAGAACTCTTTTTATAGATTTAGCAGGACCAAGACTTTGCCATACTATATTTTCAGATTTTCCATACAAAGCAGTACCGGTTAAATGATCTGCAGCTTCATAGCAGCCACATTCTTTATGGGAGAGCATTTTTATACCCAAGCTGTACAATTTCTGAGACAGTGTTTTGTCTGATGACAGGTCATTCCAGAGGTCTTGAAGCTCTGTTTTTTCTTCTTTGGATAAGTAGGCTATGACATATCATGCAACTGCGGTTGAATTGTCTACAATGTACTGCACATCTATGTTTGCATTCCACAATAGGGCAATGATTGCATTGTAATCATTGATATATTTTGCTTCTTCTGTTCTTTTTATGTAATGTGTATTTTTAGGTGATTTAGCTTTAACACTATGTCTAACTGAAGACATGAAGTTGTTCACTTCACCTGTTTCTGTAAATGGTCTAGGGAAACCAAAGCGGCATTTGGTGTAGTATTTCCCTTTGTTTTTGTATTTGCGACGACAATATTTTCCACATTTGTGTCTTTGAAATTGTAGAATTTGTGCATGAAGATCACTATTTGTTGCTTCTGATGGAATCTCACAAGGGACATATTTTTTGATAAACTGTAACACAGTGGCATCACTGTCTTGACCAAATTTAGGAGCATCTTTAATCCATAAAAGCATGTGGATATGTGGTGCTCCTCTGGCTTGGTATTCTTTTCTCCAAAAGAAGTGTTTCAGGTGTTAGTATATCTATGTTTGTTTTGTTTTTGTTTGATATGCATAGGAAATCATGTATATCTTCCCATGCATATTCTGCACAACTTAATGTAACAAACCAAGTGGGTGGGCCAAGGTTTCTTATCATACAAAGTACATTTCCGTGACTTCGGAACCAGTACTCTTTTGTACCACGCATGTTTGCTAACAGATTTGTAATGTTTGATTGTAAAACCTCATCGTTTTCTTGCACTTTTTGTAGTAATTGCTTAGCTGACATATTTTGAAAGTGGGTTCCTGATTTTTATGTGTGTGCAACTCCGTAAAATAGAGTTGCAAGTTCACTTTCAAAGAGTAGGTGGAATATGTATTCCACATTTTGTCCAAATCTTCGGTCTTCAGAATACATCCGTAACAAGCGTTATTCTGATGCTGTTATTTGAATAGGTCTATTATCGTACCTTCCTACTTTGCCAGTATTTAAGAGTAGAGGAAAAGCATGTGCTTCTATACTTTCTTCCCATAAGCTGATTGGTGATCCTTTCGTTTCTCGCATTTGGTACGTTTCTAGTGCATCTTCTATGGTGTCATTAGAGTGTAATGGATGAATTGTATAATGGTCTAAAATATTGGATACTGTAGCAGGATCTAGAAGTTCAAATTGACCAGTTTATGGTGACTCTTGAATTATTTCAGTTGTTTCCCTTAAGTTTACTTCAATATTTATTTCTTTGTACTATTCATTATTGTCTTTTAGATATTGCAAGGCTTGTCTAATTTTATGTAAGTCTACCAGTTGTTGCCAAATGTTTTTGTCTTTTGTAGGTACACCATTTACTAAGACAATTAAAGATTGCTCTATTGGACGTTGCACTCCCAGAATGTGCACATTTTGTTTTAGATCTAATGGTAAATATACTACTTTGCCACAAATGCCTTTCACCAATTCAGAGGGAGGTAATTTTGCTGTTTTTGTTTGAAGGAGTATTATTGCTTGAAATGGGTTCACTGATGATGATGCGCTCATATAAATTGAGTTGTTGCAGGGGTTTTGGTATTGGGAATAATTCCAAATTATTCGTGATAGCACGTGAAGGAGTTTGATTGTTGTCAAGTTTTGTAGTGCAGTAACTGCAAAGTGTTAAGGGGTCAGTTATTTCATATTTGTTTTCTGCTATAAGGTAGAGAGCTAATTGAAACCATTTGGAATCGTCATTGTCTTCTATTTTGTATGTTATGTCTATAGTTTTTGTGTTACTTTTATAAAAAGTTATGCAGCAACACACACACACACATGGTTTGGTACTTCAGCGGATGTACTTTTGAATTTTAGTATATCTTTTTTGTATGTGTGTAGTAGAAGGATGTCATGTGCAGAATTGTTGCTAGTCTGTTGTAAAACTATTGTATTTTGTAAGTGGTTTTCACTTCCAAACTATTTCCTCTTGCTATGGTTGATTTCTTAGAGTAGGTCTTTGACTGTACGATGTAGAAGTTTTTATTTAAATTGGCTAGTGCTAAAGCAGGACTTTTAGCATAGTACAGTTTATAGACTAGATTTCTTATAGTTGAATGATGTGTTGATATAATCTTGATATGATGGAAGCTGCATTTGCAAATAGGTCTTGAAATGCAGGCCAATGAATGTCCTTGCAGTCCTGTGTATTTGCGCACTGGGCAGGTATCCATATTTTGCAGCAGTTATATTTTGATTTTTTCTTTTCCTTTCACATATTGATTGAGGAACTGGCGTAAAGATTTGAAAGATTTTTTGGCAATGTTACACATTGACGTGCATGGCCATTTGTATACTTGACCTTCTGGAGAATTGATACTGAGTTTTCTGTGGATATTTTTGGAAGCAGTATTTCTTGTTCCATTATGGTATTTTTAAGTTTTTCATAACCTCGTCCACTGCTATGGATGGCAATTGTGTTTGTTTGACTTTGTTTGTATGTTACTTCATTGAAATTTGGTTCTGTGCTTGTGGTGTGACTCCATTCACCTCCACAGATATTTAAGAAGTTATTTTTGTTGACATTCCGTTTATTGAGAGCCCTTTTTTGTAATTTAGTACTAGTGTTGTTAGTGTTTTCATTCTGTTTAACACTAACACTAAAATAAATAACTTTCTTTTGAGAAGGATTGCACTGTCTAGCAAAGCTTCTAAGATTAATTTTCTACAGTAGTTTTTAAGGGTTGTGCATGTTTTGTCTCCTGTTTTTATAAGATTCTGAAGGACTCTGTGGCAGAACATTTTTGCTAATATACTTTTTTTGGTATGGTTACTTCCTACTATATCAAGATTTATAGGAGCAGTTTTAGCAGTAGTGGTAACTGCATTTCTATTAATCATTTTCTTTTTTCTTTTACATTTTGATAGATGAGGCAATGTTTCTGTACTGGAAAATTGTTTTGTTTTGCTAAATGACAAAAAAAGAAGGTATGGGTTGGGCTGTTGTGCAATGTATGTGTGCTGTATGCATGAGTGTCTGAATATGATGGCAAAGGTGTATCTGGTGGTGTGTGATTGTGCATTGGGCAGCTACAATTAGTTGGGAAGGCTATTTTTCTATTTGTGTGTTACTATACTGCGGTTCAGATGACAGTAGAAAGTAAGCTAGTGGTGAGGATAAGCATCAATAGTAAATGAAATGGTATAAAATTAAAATAATTCTTTGTTTTGTAATACTAATATTCTAGGGGCTGAGTTATGTTATTTGTGCTCTGAAAAACGGGGATTTGTGTGCCATTCTGCGTGCTAATCCCTGTTTAATAAATGGTGATTTGTGGGCAGAATGGTGCACAAATCTTCATTTTTTTGGTGCACAAATTACATGAATCACCTGCACAGTGTGTTTGAGTAACACATTTTAACAACAAGAGGATACAATTAACATTATAACAGTAACAGTGGAAGAAATTTAAAATTGAGAATCAGACCAAGAAAACAGTAAGTAGAGCAATTAAACTGAAGGGAGAAGGAGAGTAGTGCAGTAGAAGTGAGAGAGGGGGAGGGGTGGGGAAGAGGAAGAGGAGGGAAATGGATGGGGTTAAGGGTGATAATTGGGAGGGGGAAGGAGGGGGAGATGATTAAGGAGATAAGCCAAGGGGGAGGGGGCAAGAAGGTGGGAGGGGTTTCATGGTGGTGAATGGAGAAGGAGAGATTTAAGGTAAGTGCAGAATGAGGAAAAGGTAGAAATAGAGCGGAGTGAGAGAGTTAAGGAGTTCCAGTGAAGGGGGGGCAAAGAGATGGAAGGAGCGGAAATGGGATATGGCACAAGGGGAAGGAGGAACAGTGAGGAGAAAGTGGTTAGGAGAGTGAAGGGAGTGGGAGGGAGTGTAGAAAGAGAGGAGAGAGTAGAGATAAGGGGAGCAAGATTGTGGAGAGATTTAAAGACTAGGCAGAGAAACTAAGGTAGTATTGTACTTACTCTTGTTTTATGGAATTAGCAGGTTTCTTTGTAGTTGGTGTTTGTAGTTCAGATGTTGCTGTTTTCCAGGAGAGTGGTCTTCACTGCAATTGTAAAAGAAAGAAGTTAGTAATTGTGTGTGTTTATAGCAGTGATGTTAATTGAGAGATTCATTTTTATGTCTTTGTAGTAGTATTCTTGTTTGATTTCTGAACGTAGTGTATGCATGCAGTTTCATTTGACTATGTGCAGCCTTTTATATTTAATTGATATTATGTTAGTTCAACATGCTTTGTAAATGAGTAGAATATTAAGTGTATGAAATTCACTTTGGTTTTTAAAACTGTGTTTTAGAATGTTAGGAGAAAGAAGAAATAATGTTATATTTATTTTGCAATTTTTATTAGGTAAATGGCAGAAACTGTATAGAAAAGCATGGAATATATGTATTTGTGAAGCTGTGGGTAATACAGTAGAAGGATGTGATTTACAGGTAGTGGTGTTATTGCAGCTGGGAGCATTTCAATGAAAGTGTCTATGTTTGTGAGTGTATGAAGATGCATGAAATTTTACTGGCTGTGTGTAATTTTATGATACACTACTAAGTGTTTTTCCACAATGTTATTGTTATTTCTTCCATCTTCTAATATTATTATTTTTTTAGATGGGTGTGTGTGTAAAAAAAAAAAATAGATAGCAGACAGGTTTGGAAGTGACAGTTGATTATAGCAGATGGGAAAATTGACAATAAGTTCATTTTATAGTTTATACAGATTAAGTTGCAGTTACTCTGTTTATATGCATTTATAAGAGTTGTACATGTAAGGTGCAGAAAATATGCATACCTGTAGTTTGTATTCATGCATGTGGATATGCATGCAGCTGCAAGTAGAAATCTTGGAGACTTGTAGAGTAGTTTTTGTAGTAGGTGCTTTCCAATTATATGAGACTTGTACTCAGAGTGATCAACAGTACATTTGAAGTGCTGAACTCTGATGATGGAGTTAGATCTAGAGGTCTTGGATGTGATTTGTGGATGGTTGTGTGACTGGTTAGCTGTATCCAATGAGGGAATGGCACAGAGAGTGAAGTGGAAATGGTAGAAGGGCTGTCCAAGTTACGATATGTCCGCGGACATAGCGTTAGTCCGCGGACATCACGTATTACATACAGGGATTTTGGGGTCTAGAGGAATGCAAATGAGAATGAGCAGAGCAACTGATTGGTCAGTAAAGTTTAGTGGGTGTGTTGTGTAAGGAGAGAGTTTTTCAGAAAGTCTTTTTACTGAGAGAAGAAAAGTTAGCTATGGCTGTGCGTTTCATAAAACAGATTGTCTGGATTTTGGGAGACTCATGGATACATTGGTTGGAGGTGCATGCAGAACGCTGTGGAGTGGCGGCAAATCTTGGATTCCCTCATGTGGAAGTGCACTGGCATGGAGTGCTTACAATGAAGTGGCTGGACTTGGTACCTCTCTGTGCTAGTTTGGAGACAGAGCTTCATCCAGACATAATTATAATTTATTGTGGAGGGAACAGTTTAGGACATGTGTCAGGAATTTCTTTACAATTTGCGATGAAAGAAGGACTTGGGAAGGTCATGGACATGTTTCCAAATTCCCAAGTAATATTTTCTCGTATTGCGCCGAGACAAATGTGGCTGCGTTCTTCTTCATTTGGTCCACAAATGGAGAAAGCAAGGCGGAATGTTAATAAGGCTGTTTGTGCATTTCAAAGAGATGTTTGCATGTCCTCTTTACACAATCAAAATATTATGTTTCGTAGCACATATATTTTTTGCAGAGATGGAGTTTATCTTACTTATGCTGGTAATCAGATTTTTCTGAGAAATGTAAAAAATGCATTGCAACTTTTTGTGGAATTACAGCCATCCATTTTGCAGTAGGTGTTGACTATTTCAGAGCCACCACTTCCTCCCAGAGAAAAGTGCATGGTTTTGATAGGGGAGCACCCCAAAATTTTAGATGTCCGTGGACTGTCCGCGGACTTCTAAAAAATGCACAGGGCCGTGCTACATTTATTTACCACTTCTATTTTTAGACTGTGAAAGGCGGCTCTGAAAATAGCCTTTTTTGGGGGGGATTTTTGTTTTATATTTTTTTTGTTTTTTACACACGACACACTAGGAGAGGAGGGGAAAGGAGGGGAAGGGTTGACACCAACCACAGGGATAAGAAAGGGCAGGTGGAGAGAGGAAGATGTAGGGTGGGCCTTATTTAGGTAGTGGGCAGGTCTTCTCGTGCTCCAAGACCGTAGTCTTGAAAGCACTTCGAAGTCTCACCCCCCTGCAGAGTACTGCGTCGCAGTACATACACAAAACTGTGACCCTCGAAAGGTAAGGGTCATCAGCATTGTGAATGGCCAGGGAGGCATCCAGGAGGGATGCACTCTCCCACAGGAGTGTCTCTTGTGGTGAGAGGTGTGGAAACGGAGGATGTAGTAGAGAAACTCAACCTACTACGTTTCTCACAAGGTACCACCTTGCGAACCGCCACACCGTGGAACGACCTTAGGTGCTGCTTCATAGTTGTCGTACAGAAGCTGTACGAACCAGGCTGCCCACGATTTTACACTGGTTGCAGGTGACCTTGTTCGCACACCCATTGGGTACGTTACCATGAATGGTAGATAACCGCCACACCCAAGACTCATGGCGAGTGCTGGTATTAGGGACTTCCACTACCTCATCCTCGTCATCCTCTTCATCCTCCTCTGCATCCTCACGCCTGTTCCCCTCTTCAGGCCCTTGGGGAGGTGGTGGTGGTGGAGTGGGTGGGGGTGGTGCTGAGACAGATGTAGCACCAGCAGGAGCAGCAAGCATTGATGCCATCAGGTCTGATGGAAAGCAGCAGCAAGAGCAGCAAAATACCTGCCAAAGTAGACAATGCTTTGTCAAATAGTCAAAAGCACAATAAGGATGAGCTCTGGGGTATGGCCCTTTATAGGAGTGCGTGTGCGCGCTTCACAGACACCCGCGCTGTCCGTGGACAGATCGAACACCCAAAAACAGCTCAAAAAGTTCCAAAGAGTATGTAGAAAGTCAGGGTCATTGTCTGGGACATGTGCTATGGTCAATTTTTACTATAAAATATTGTGGATTGCCCGAAAAGGTACTTTTAAAATGTTCGGGGATCTGGAGAGTGTTCGCAATTCAGGACACACGCTCAGCGTGGGTGCGGTCACATGATGGCGTCGTGAACATGTCTGCGAAGGGAGCGGGTGTCCGCAGGACACCAAATGCACAGGAACTGTCATGCACATGCGCGCGGGTGCTCTACGGACAGTGTTCGGGTCCTGAAACTAATTAAAAGTGCGACACAAGTGAGATGAACAGTTACGGACAGGCGCAATGTTCGTAGAACTTATGGGTGTAGTGCGCATGTGCGTAGATGTTCTTCAGGCAGTACGGACAGGTATAGTGTCCTCAGGACACCCCCATTTGTTTTAATTACGGACATCCCCGGACACTGCGTGTGTTCTTAGAACAGCTTCAACTTGACGGCGGACATTACGGACAGGTATAGTGTCCTTAGGACACACCTATTTTGTTGTTTATTTATGGACATCCCGGACACCACGTGTGTTCTTAGAACAGTTTCAACTTGACTGCTGACATTAAGGAAAGGTATAGTGTCCTTAGGACACCCCCATTTTGTTTATTTACGGACATCCCGGACACCGCGTGTGTTCTTAGAACAGTTTCAACTTGACTGCAGACATTACGGACAGGTATAGTGCCCTTAGGACACCCCCATTTCTTTTATTTACCGACATCCCGGACACCCCAACTGACTTTTTTTTTTTAAAAAAGGACTGAATTCAAACACACATATGTTTTGTTATTATATATAGATGTACAATTTATGAAAGAGAAGGGGAAGCAGAAACTGACATAAACACAGGGGAATTGGGGGTTTCAAGAGGATGGATAGGAGGAGACGAAGGGATGGAAGTCTCATCCAAACGTTTTTTTCTTTGTGTAGAGGGTTTGGATATAATTGACTGGGATATGGATAGGGGAGACAGGTACATGTGGGGCAATGGTATTTATTTTTTTCTTTTATGTGGGCCTCCACAAACATTTTCAAATGGTTGAAATTTGCCATGAGCATGTCCATTATTTCTTCCATGCGCTGGAGAGTATTTTCCAATGTATCTTTTCGTGTACTATTTTCAATGCGTGTATGTCTGTTAAAATATATATATATATATATATATGTTAAGTGTACATAAAGTAATGCTTATTAATTTGGTTATATAGAGAAGTGTCTACCATTAGTATCACGATCTTCAGACCTTTTCTCACTTGGGAAATTCTCCTCAAGCCATTCTAAAGTACTGGACATTTCTGTGAAAAATATATATATATATTACTTATATTGTATCTAGTACAGACATTTTAGAAATATATAAGAAAAATGAAGTTTACTTACTAGCTTCTGGTAAGTTGTGTTCTTACTCGTCTGTAGATCTGCTGTTGCTCCTAGTTGTGCAGTTTCTGTGAGGTAATTATGTCGGAAGCATATCTTTGTTGTTTTGGTATATTCCATTTTTAGTACATATGGTATATAAATGGATGGTTGATGTGTTAGATATATAGGTTCCACTTCTTATTTATTACTATAATGTGTGTGTGTGCTGTTTTTTTGTAACTTGTGCAGTGATCATATGGCATGATATAAAAATGTAAGATACCCCCTAAGTTTTTGGGTAGTGTTGCTGTTGTCTGCATCCATCCGTGGACATACGTACAGTCCGCGGACATCAAAATCACTAGCTGGGGGTTCAGTATGTTCTATGTTACATGTATATAAAGAAGTCAGGGACATTATGGTTAAGTTGTGTTACTAAAAACCTATGAAATTCAGTAAAACAACTTTGTTAAAGGAACATTTTGCTTAAGTTGCGCTACTAAAAACGTATGAAATTTAGTAAACAAACTTGGTTAAAGGGAAGTTATGGTTCCAAGTAAAACCCAAAAAACCTGAAATTCGCTAGTTATGGTAAGCTAAGCAACCATAACTCGTGCCACCACCGTGCACCGCTAAGACTAACACCCAGGACATCAAAGATGACATCACAAATGTCATTGATGACATCACTGATGACATCATATGTGCATTTACTTTTCATGAAAAGTGTGTACAAGGGATTGTTATTATAATGTTGACAAAAAAAGTGTCAAGGGTCATTGGAATACATATCACGAGCTACTTAGTGCATTAAGCAATGCATTGATATAAATAGCATTCTATTCTGGAATTCTATCCAGTATACTAAGCTACTCATATAGAAACATAGGCATTGTGTGCAGCATACATGATGGAGGTGCAATATTCATAATCTTGCCATGTTGAACAGTGAAATGATAATTGCTTTCTTATTAGAGTTGTGCGTACTGTGAAACATGTAATAAGTAGCTAATGAAACCCACTTACTACATAATTGCATTATTACAGACAAACAACAAAGAGACAACAACACATACAAATATACATATATATAGGGAAAGTGAAAAAGCAGCAGTAGTAGCAGAAAGTGTTCATAACCCAACTGATTGGGCCTCATTCCGAGTACGGCGCTAACCAATGGCGCTATTAACGCCTTGGTTGACGCCGTACCCGGACCGGCAGCGCCTTGGTGGTTGGCGGAATTACCGCCCCATTCCAAGGTTGGCGGGGCGGTAATTCCCCAATCCCCATTTACCCTTCCCCATTCCCATTCTTGCCCCATAGGGCATAATGGGAGTGGGGAAGGCGTCAATTACGCCACCGTAAATTACGGTGGCGTAATTAACATCAAGGTCCCTTAGCGCCATGGTATTTAACGCCTGCTAAAAGCAGGTGTTAAAAGCACCATGGCGCTAAGGGAACTCGGAGTATGGCGGTAAGGGATTACCGCCACCGCTCTCGTTAGCGGTGGCCGCTATCCCTTACCGCCATACTCGGAATGAGGCCCATTATCTTAATGCAGAGAAATGATTGCTCTGTTTCAAAGCTGTTATTTCCCCTATGTATATGTATAGCATGATGTGATACGACCCTAAGGAAAGTAGTGTGAGTACAATGTATACACATATGAGCATATACAGGGAAAGTACAGTAATAAAAAAACAAGAAAACTATCAGAAAGTGCTGATAACCTACTAATTATCTTCATGCACAGAAAGCATTGCTGTCTTTCAAGCTTGTGTCTTCACCTATGTATATGTTTCATATGATGTGAATGGACCCTAAGGGAATTACTGTAAGAACATGCTTCAAGGATAAGTCTACAACTATAGTACCTTTTCAATGTTTTGTTCCTGACTGTTACTGAAGAAAACCATGTGGCCTAGATATGTCAGTAAAGGAAAAAAGGAGAGCCAGACATGTCATGTCATAAGTGAAGTCATCAATGACATTTGTGGTGTCATCTTTGATATCCTGGGTGTTAGTCTTAGCAGTGCACCGTGGTGGCGCGTGTTATGTTTGCTTAGCTTACCATAACTAGCGAATTTCAGGGATTTTTCGGTTTTACTTGGAACCATAACGTCCCTTTAACAACGTTTTTTTACTGAATTTCATAGGTTTTTAGTAGCGCAACTTAACCATAACGTCCCTTTAACAATCTGTCTTAAAGTCAAACAAAAATACACCTTTAACTTTGGGTTTACACAGATTTTTGTCTTTGCGATGTAAGGTTTGTAAAATGTAAAATTCAGTAACCAGTCACTTCTTGTAATTGGTTATTTATAAAACGCTTAACACCCCAAGGTTTCTAAGCGTGTCCCCGGGGACTGAACCTGTGTTGCTCCACATCGTCTTGCTTCCTGAGTTATCCTCCCTTCTTCTCAACCAGACATAGCCATAGACCTTAAATAAAAAGTTCATCCAAAATATTTTAGTTTCATATACATACAGGGTGCTTCCGACATTGCAAGCAATATATTTTCCTCATTCAATAGTTTGACCTTTCTTGCATAAATGTATTATTGCAAACATATGTGATGATGATCATCAATGTGCAACATCCTATGACACTGAAGAATGATTCTAATGTTTTCTTCCCTTTTGTCTCCCCCTTTTCCTTGACATGCTTTCCTCTGAGTAGCAGAGAACTCGGGAATTGAGTTCATGGGTAAGATATAAAACCTGCTATGCTAACACCTTCCCTCTGAAATGAGCATGTTCAATTACAGATTTCATATCTTTTCTCCTGAAAGATACAATTTTCAACTAATGAAACGCTCACATCACCTGAATCTCAAATATCTGTCTTCAAAGCAGACCGTGCTTCCAACTCCAAAAGTGTAGGGCGAGCGCGCAGGTTATATCACACGAGAGTCTGATTAAGAATAAAATCTGCCACAAAGATGACTTGTTGGCTTAATACACATTTTTGATTCCATGGAGCTAATGAGATTTAAAATGAAGACTATCTGTGATTAAATATTCTGAAGAGCGAAACCAATTATGAATGCAAACTACCGACAGCACTTTTATTTCATTGAACAATATTAATTGCCTACAGGTTTAAGTATTGCGTTTTTCAGATAACTCCCAATGCAATTATTTCCTGGAACTGGGCACTCATGGTGTGCATTTGCACTGTATTTCTTGACCATGAGATGATGTCTGTGCTATGCCTGGCAGCCTGTGTCAGAAAGTAGGTTCACAATATTCATTTCAGTCCACTATTTGCTTTCATCTTTCTAATTGCCTAGACCTTATTTTACATGTTTCTATGTTTTCCATGAAAATAAATTGAAAGATACACGGAACAAAATAATCTAGACATGATCATATATTTTGACAATGAGGCAGAGCAATATTTGAACCAAGGCTTCCTTTGTGAGCATAGGATAGAAGAACAACTTGACCAAATCAATACAGCTACCTCATGCTTTCTGAGGTAACGAGAAACATGGTAACCTAGCTTAGCAAACTTCGAAGTAATGAAAAACATCTAGCGTAATCTCACCTTCATCTGTCGCAATCACAATTATATCGCACTGCAGACCAACATACATGTCCCACTTTTTGTAGAGACTTACATTACAGGAGAATGCAGCATTGAGACATGCAACATGTTTCAGGAGGCTTGGCAGCATATCCTTGGCCTGTGCTCCCTGCCTATACTGCAAGAGTTGTTCAAGAAAACAGTCAGAGATTTTGCACAAGCCCAAGGAGATTTGTATGACGATGAGACCTGTATTTCAAAAAGAAACTGAGCTCTCCTCAATTCCCTCCCAACAACATGTGCTCTTCTATATCCTCTACATTGACAATTTATGCGTTTTCTGTAGTGAGTGGTCTTTCCGAGTATAGCATTTAAGACCAGAGTCTTTAAGTGCCTCCCCTACGCAGAGACAATTACGGAAAGTGATTGATAGCTGACAACGCTGCTTACCTTTTTTCATGAAAATTTCAGCCTCATGGACTCACAGAGTCGCGGGAGTCATTTGGTTGACACCTGGCACTTTATACATTAAATCCTCTCTCCCTTGATCTAGCACATTGAT
The DNA here is from genome assembly GCF_040938575.1 of Ambystoma mexicanum. NCBI lineage: Eukaryota > Metazoa > Chordata > Amphibia > Caudata > Ambystomatidae > Ambystoma > Ambystoma mexicanum. Next base: position 925,477,512 of record NC_090929.1, on the reverse strand, counting down.
GTACCTTTCAAATACAAAGCCATACAGAACTGTGCAAAAATTCCAAAGTGAACAAAGTCAGCAACGACAGCCTTTTCATTAACGTATGGGATGCAAATCAGTGGAGTGGAGTTAGTGCTCAGGTGTAGATATGTAAATATCCAGACATGATTCATCATTTTCGAACAAAATAGTCTGGAAGTAACTCCTACACAAACGCAATTATTGTTGATGGTGAAGGTGCATTGGGGTGATGTTTGCAGTTGAACCACAGGCACACACCTATAAATACTAATGCAAATTTAGGCAGACCTGAGCGTAGCGAAATGACCACCATGGAACAGGAGAAGGGACTACATGTAGTCCCTTATCCCTTTCCATGGCGGCCATTAAAGCAAATGAAAAGATTGTAGGCAAAAAAAGTTCCACTGTGGAATAGGGAGACAAAACTAAACATAGTCTCTTCTCCCTTTCCATGGAATCCAGAAGAAAGAATGTGATCTAAGGAAAAATGGTGGGGATTGGCGCGAGGCACACACCGCAAGGTGAAAGGGATTACCTCAGAGTAAGGCTCTCAACGTACCAATCAGTGCGTAGATTTCATTGAAATTATGGCCGGCCGGGTACTGATGGTAGTTAAAACACAGGGCAGCACAGAGACCTGTAGTGACACTACTGAGTAACACTTGCAGAGAGACATCTTCAGGGAATCATATTTAGGGGGCACAAAGATAGCCACAGGAACAATTAGAGGGGCTATCTAAAAGGTCAATAGCAACGACACACTTGTGTATTTGTGTTTATACCCTTAATATATACAAACAGTTATGGATATAAAAATTAGATTCACACATATTTGATGGAAGTAATGAAAGAGCCAGAGATATGATTTATTTAAATTTTATTTTTTAATTGTACTGGCATGTCTGAAGTTATAATAGACTGGTTAACTTTATGAATGGGCCGGCGATGAGAAGACAGAGAATTGACATTGTATACAACAATGATTTGTGTATGAAAAACAAAAGTCTATGGAGGACTTGAAGAATTGAGAGCCACATGAAATTTTGATATTGAATTGATTATGAGAGCAGCAAAAACAAGGACAGGATGAACCTCTCATGTATTGCACGGGGAAACCTGAGATCACTGCTGTGATTAATTTGCTTCTGCAGGAGTACAAGGGGGAGCAGAGGCTAAAGGCTTACTGTGCCTTCACACATCTACAAACCAAAAGCCAACTCAATCACAAAGGTAAAACAGGCACAGTTAAGGGACATACCTGCTACACCTTTTGTGGTCACGTGGGCTGAGGGAAGACTACAGTCTTGCTGTTTGAATGTGGTTCAATAGAACCCAAACAGCAACGAATAACAGCCCAAAATTAAGGAATGATGAATCAAGGTTCTATAAAAATATCTATTCTTAAATTAAGCAGACCATGTACTATAATGACGACCTAGAAACACACTACACAAAACCCACCCTTTAGGAAATAACTCTGAATAAGCAAAGACAGCAAGATGATGCACTTTGAGTAATAAATCAGGTTTCATGTAATAATGTCCCTGCAAAAATGTCCCCTGACAAAAATGTCACTGTTTTTTGCTGAGACATTATTACATTGAACATGCGGGGGACATCCCCGAAAACCATGATTTCTTTTTTGTTTACAAGGGGAGCAGGGGACATTCCCGCAACCCATCCCCATACATAATGTCACCATATATAATGTTGGCAATGGCTTTTCACTGTGACATTATGTATGGGCACATTATGTATGGGGACATTATTACCTGATACCATAAATCAGGGGTGAAATGCAAGCAAAAGAGACAATGTTCAAACAGGATATTTATTAAAGTTGCAAAAGGGATTCAAAATATCTATCCAGTCTCCGGGGCCCAACAATGGACCGAAGGGGCAGTTAGCAATCAATAGTATTTGTTTGCAGTTCTTGTCTATCCGGCAGTTCCAAATCAGAGTCCTTGGCACTGTGCAACAGGCAGCACCATTTGCAATGTTTCTCCCTCATAGGCTGACTACAAACCTCAGTAGTAGTTTTCCTTCTCAGGCTCTGGGTGCTGCTTGTGCATGATGTCTGGTCCAAGTGTGTAAATTGTGTGTCAAATCAGAAGTAAGACTCGGACCAGATGACACTTTGGGCAGTATTCACAGAGCATTCCCAATGGGGCTTTGCCATTATAAAACGCTTCTGTGAATTAGGCCCTTTGTCTTTATTCAAAAGGAAAATGCCCGACCCTCCCTTTGCTAGAAGTTCTCCTTCCCACACTCCACACTCACTGCAAACAACGCGTATGGTGAGTAAGGTGTCAGCATTCTGCAGACAGTGAGTGAGATTAATTAGGCATTAAAGTCCTGAGCTGGGGGCATTACTGTGTCAGGTAATGCCCCCAGGGCCCTTAGTTATCGAATGCCCCGGGGTCATTACCTGATGTGGTAATGACCCCCCAGCACGGTCACAGTTTTTTAAAACAGCCAAGTAGTTGTACATTGGGTTAAGTGCTCTGAGGCAGATGTACAATATCTGCAGGACACAATATCTGTGGCACACAACAATTGGTTGGCAACCATTCCCACAAGTGACACACAAATTTTCCTGACGGATTACCAAACCCATCTTCTATGACAACCCAATATGTGAGCCACATTTTGCAATACGAACAGCCCATTGCTCAACCCAAAATCACCCCCATATCCCTCCACATAACTCCAATGTTCCCCTATAGCCTCCTCATTCCAGCACTTAGAACATATTTTTCGTTCGCAGAAGATGGAAACACACAAACCTTTTGAGTGCATTGTCCAATCACTGATCATGTCCCTCCAGATTTACCACCATTTGAACAACAACCAAATGTGAGGCTCAGTCCTATAACAGTGATCCCAATAGAGAAGTTGTTCTTTTGCACATCAGTGATAACTGTCCCTCCAAGAATTGTCACACCACCACTACAAACCTTTGCATTATGTGAATAATGTATAGAGCTTACATTATAAATGGCAGCATGCTGTTTATTATGGAATGTCCGTCGCATGTAAGGTTCTTAAATTCATACATACAAATATTGTTCTGTTTCAGAAACAAATTCCTCTTTCTTGTATGACAGTTATTACGACGTACGGAATTCTTCAGAATGCTGAAAAATGTACAACCAACTGCTATCTCCATTAATAAATCACATTTTATATAAATACCTAAGGGATATTTGACTGTGTCCCTTCCGGCTGTACATTATTTTCCTCCTGCACTTCCACCTCCTCATCTGCATATCCCTTCCCCTCAACTTGTATTCCACCTGCTGCATCTCATCCACCTCCTTATGTGTCCTGTGCTTCTGTATTTCCAGTGCTGACTCCTCATGTGCCACCTCCTCTGCCCCCCCCCCAATTTCTGCATCCTCGTGTTCTTCTCTTGCTGCGCTTAAATGTCTGTCTTCTTCAGTTTCTCCTCCTTCCTGCTCTCCATCTCTGCCACCACCTGCTTCCCCGCATGATTATCTGTCATTCTGCCTCCTCCTGTTGAGTGGGCATCTGCTGATCATTCCCCTCACCCCGAGAGGAGATGCTCCCACAGAGACCAACCTGTTCCATGAAAGTAGTGAGGGTGGCGAACACTAAATGAAAAGATTTCGCACGTGAGGTCTACGAATCCAAAGGATTTCAACTGTATATTTTGGGGGTTCTGTGGGAGAAAGGGAGCGCAACAGAGAACTATTAAAGGGGTTCACAAAGGGTTTCTTGCTTACTCTATTGGGGTGGTCAGAGGAAAGTTAAGCAAACGGATTTTAAAGAACAAACAACCACATAGGGCTTAACAGATGGTTTTCACAAAATTGTTTATTTTGATTATTTGGATGGAAACAATAAAAGGGAATGAAAGGGAGTACAAAAAACAATCTATCAAAACACTTCACAGGGCATTCTCAAAGAAAGGGGTGTCAGACTTTAAGGAACTTCATCGAACAACTTCACAGCAGAATAAAATGGCATTAATGGGGAATGCAAAGTGAAAACTAAATACAAAAATACTCAACGTGGCTACAACACATGCTTGCTCTCTCTCTCTCTCTCTCGCGCTCTCTCTCTCTTTCCCTTTCTGTCAGCTCCATCCCTCCACCTAGCAGGCAAGCACACACCATGAAGAAGTGGTCTGGACCTTTTATCTTGGTCAACAAAAACTCTGTGGGACATTCAGTGTTTTCAATTGGCCTGCTGACATGTGTCCCTCATGCCACATGTCTCCTGCGGTATGGGAATGACTTTGGGCAGCTCTAAAATATATTTTTAAAATCTGATATAAAATGGATCTCGTTAAGTGGGATCAGATCATCAGGGGTTCACTCACCCTAATCTTACAAAACAAATTCATGACGTTATCTAAGCACACAAGGATCACAAGGCTGAAGGAACGCTTTATCATAGTATACAACACAACTCTGGAAAGTGTGTTGCCCCTTTAAGGGCATGTGTCCCTCCCCTGCGTGCTGGCTTTTTAACATGGACCATGACTGTGTCATGGCCCAAGCCAATAAAAGGAGCCTCTGCAGACTCGTCCACCAGAACGGCTGCCGACTCCCAAAGAGGAACGATGGAGTCCGTCTCTCATTCATGTAGGCCTGCAGGCCCACACTGTGGAAGCACAGGCCTTGTGTCAGTACGGTGGCATAGGTCCACATGGTTTTGGGCATGGCTCGTGCTTCCCCCACTCCAGATGGTACTGGTGTCCCATAGCACAATGGGACCTGCTGGATGTGCAGAGCAGGCCCCCACCACAGAAAGGGTTGTCCGTACTTGCCAGATGCTTCCTCTTCCAGCCTCTTCTGTGAAAACAGAAACAAAATATCTAGGCTGAGTACCCCAAAAGGAAATACACCAAACACAGGTTACAAAGGAACATACAAAGTACTTTATTCTCTATCAAATTCAATTACAAAACAGTGCAAAGTCAGATAGCTATCGGCCCTCAGTACAACACAACGAACTCCAGCGTGGTTCAGTGTGTTCAGTGGGAGACTGTACATTAGAATGCATTCACTTTTTATACATTTTGTGAGCATTATGTCCAACCCCTCTTCGGGTTAATATTCTACTTTATACATCACCAATTCTAGGGTTTGTTGCCGAGTCTCAAATAACCGCATCTAACTGGTTTGTTCTTTATTACATGTAACAATAAGCGTATGCATTAACTTTGTATTCTAAGTTTCGCATTGCAAGTCTTCTTAAACATTAATACAATGTAGTAAAACAGATGTTCTTTGTTCAATGTGTAAATACATTATCATAATACATACTCGTGGATTGGTTTCATTGCGCGAGTATTCCTTTTACACATAGATCAACGTAGGACGAGGTCTCAGTTCATGACCTCAACAAGTAGCCTGCAGGCAGATTACACATTAGCGATGTACAGAGGTCAAGACGGCCATGTTGTATTTTTGTAATGATGTCCACCATTTTAGCTCACAGGGTGACATTTCCACATAAATCCTAAAATGGCGGTTTGACCTAAAATGGCGGCCTACATGGATTAAAGGTCAGGACCTTGTAACACAGATCTCGCAAGTGACTTTCGAGCAGCTTAGCGTAAGCCAATATTAATATATTTATTAAAATAGGATGCACAATATACTTTTTATTCAGACAAACCCTCCTTTTGGCCTATGCCAAGTGCTAAAAACTACTTTGGGTCTCCTTACGAATAACTCCATGGATCAGTATCCATGTACCCTGAATCACTATCTGAAATATCTATTGCCATAGGTCCTTTACTAATATATCTTTTAACACATATTCTTTAGAAGTCGTATCTAAGGCATACATTTTATGTCCTATTGAATCTATTGCTTGTGCGCAACATCCCCCTAGCATCGAACACATACCAGGCAGACACTGAATACAGCAACCAAGGAACAACAGTACTCCTAAAATAGTTAATAAGACCGAAAGTACCTTCCAACCACAAGATCGCAAGAAGTCCCAGAACCAAGTGCTTAGATTCAAGTTTCCCTCGTGAGCAAGCACTTCAGAACCAAGGACATGCAGATTTTGTATTGCCTTGAAGATAGTTGGGGAGGAATCTGGTACCAAAACACAGCAAGCGGACCCCACTAATTTGCATACTCCACCACGCTCAGCTAAAATGACGTCTAATGCCATTCGATTTTGGAGTGCTACTAACCTTATTGCTTTCTGCTCTAATGTCATATTGTAGAGTATATCCGTGGTCCGGTTGATGGTTCTCTCCATTACTCTCGCTAGTCTCCTGATATCTTCTGAATTCGCTATCTGCCCCCAAAAAGGCATGACTGATTTTGCTATATCTCCCAAAACTTGTGCTGGGGTGTCACCATTCTCGTCCCGCCGTGGACGAGCTATTGAGATTTCTAGAGTACTTGCTATGAACACCCCAGGTAACAGGATCCCTAAATAACAGGTTCCCTGCCAATCCCTGGGCAACCATCGAAACGCTATATTACCGCAAAGAAAATAGATAGGTTCACCTACATACAAAGGTCTGTCTTCCCCAGTCAAATTTGCACCGTTGGCACAACCTTTAAAATGTCACATTGACCGAGTGCCATTCCTCTGTATGCAGAAAGAAACTGAATCGGGGCTATGGTTAACAGTGTAAGAAGGATGACTGGTATCCTTATTGCCTATCTGACCCATTTTAAAGGAAATCAAAGATTGAAAAGGACGAGACAATTTATCAGAAGGCCTAATAGAAGCAACATTCGGTCTACTCCTATTTCCAAAAAGAGAACATCCCAGGGGAGTCAAAACACGTTTCTCAAAACTATTCAAATCGGTGCCATCAAAGTTCCCTGAGACGCTATCATTCCATCGGCCAAAGAACAGTGCTCTAAGAGAAGCATAGCAAGCAGTTGTCAACGGTAAAGGATGAATATACCAAGCTAGCCCCTTATCCCCGTGTTGCGGTAAATGTGAACAGACCCAGCAATTGGATCTAGTAAAAATGGCATGTGTAGTGTTCATAATAAGTAACAGAGTATTATTATGATACTTTTGTGCTGGGAATCTCTAGGGGTCAAAATATGTGAATGCACAAAAGGTGTATGGACAGTGGGTACATTTTTAGTCGGTAGCAAAAACTCTAAAGGATAAGCTTCTTCTAAATACCAAAGGCCTACAACAGTGCCTATTATAAAACCAAATATTATTACAAAAATACAGCAGTACGTTTTTGGGGACCAGGCATTTTGTCCATTGTCCCGGTGGGTCACCCCGTTATTTACAAGTCCAGTATGAGCGGCAACGGTAGCAGGCATTGCAGTTTTCAAACAGAAACCCCAATGTTCGTTGCTGGCGACCCCCAGGTCGTGCGATTTCTGTGTCCTTCCAAAACCCTAGCCAACAGAATCCCCTTTCTCAAATTTGGGCAAAAGTAAGCCCTCGATGATTCTTTTCCTTCCTTGAATGCACAGTCGAACCGTGCCGTATGTCTATTTTCTCAGACGCAAGTGATATCTGGCTTTTCCTGGTACTGATTGATCCAGAAGCAATGTGTCGTCACTTCCCATTGGAAGCAACGTATCCGGGACAAACAAAGGGGCTGCGTTTCAAACAGCCGTTCCCGGGTACAAAATCGGTGGAGAGTGTGGAAACAAAATGGCAGCTTCCCTAAGCCTCTCGGGCTTAGAGATATTCTCCGACACACTCTTTGTGCTGTTTACTGCTTCAGGATTGTTGGTTGCAATATCAGCAAGGGGTTCTGCTTCTTCTGTAACGTGTGGCACAGGGTGAGGAAGTTTCTTGATGTGTGATGCGTGGATCCAATTCTTTCGGCCAGCTACCCGCACTGCTGTTTGGGTGACAAACAAGACCTGGAACGGCCCACGCCAGCGAGATGCGAGGCAGGAGGTGCGCTCAAATGATTTAGTGAGCACCCAGGTCGTATGCCGTGGCCCGGGCCTTCGTACCGCACAGGTAAGGCCTCTCGTACCTGGTGGTAAATCAAATACAGATTTTTAGTCAATTGGCTACAATAATCTGAAAGTAGTACATGTTCGATATCTATTAACTTTCGACATTTTGGCAAATTCCAGATATTGGCAGGTCTCCCCATTACCACCTCAAATGGAGAGAGCCCAGTCTTAGTTTGAGAGGTTGTACGCATCGCTAATAACACAATGGGTAAGGCGTCCGGCCATTTTAGTTTGGTGCCGGCACACGTCTTAGCGAGTTTGTTCTTGATGATACCGTTGTGTCCTTCTACTAGTCCGGCGCTCTGAGGATGTCTGGCCGAATGGAACCGTTTGTCAATTTGTAACGCTGTACATATCTGTTGGATTACAGCCGCGACAAAGTGTAGACCATTGTCCGACCAGATAACTCTCAGCAAACCGAACCGGGGAAAGTACTCCTTTAACATAGTTTTCGCAGTGGTCATAGCTGAGGTATCTTTAACAGGGAAAGCCTCAACTCACGTACTAAAGGCACAAATGACTACCAATACATATTTTAAATTATTGCATCGCTCCATTTCAATGAAAATTAAAGTGAATTACTTCAAATGGGACAGAGGATGGCCCAAAACTTCCCCTCAGGGTTGCTGTCCCCTTTCCCACATTATGTTGTAGGCAAATCATACAATTCTGTACATAGTGCTGAGCAAGTTTTGAAATGTTTTCGTTTACCCACACTATTTCTAACATTTTCGTCATCTGCTGAGCACACACATGCGTAGGGCCGTGTGCCATTACAACCATCATTATCACGTACGCATCGGGAAGTAAGCATTTCCAATCCACCATGTGTACCCAACACCCATCGTCATCAAGTTTTCCCAAGCCCTCAGCCCACTTCTTAGCGTCTTCTACTGTGGCATCGGCTTGGATATCCCGTACAGACCCCACGCCCTCATCCATCACATTAGCATTTTCAGTCTCCCTAGAAACATATATCCCCGTAACGAGATCAGTGGCTGTTTGTCTAGCTATTTGATCAGCAAAAGTATTCTCTTTTCCAATGTTATCTACAATCTTGCGATGTGCTGCACATTTTATAACTGCCAACTGAGTAGGGAGCGCAAGTGCTGAGAGTAGTTGCACTATTAGGGTGCCATGTTGGATCTTTGTGCCATGCGAGGTTAGGGATCCTCTTTCCGAACAAAGTCTCCCAAAGTTGTGAACCACCCCAAAGGCATACTGACTATCAGTAGATATATTCACTGCAAGCCCTTCGGAAAGTTCACAAGCTCGGGTTAAGGCTATAATCTCTGCTGCCTGTGCAGAATTATGCATAATTCTCTTCGTTTCCACAACCGTGCTCACGGTAGTGATTGCATAAGCGGCTGTGGATGTACCATCCGGAAGTTTAAAGCAGGAGCCGTCACAAAACAGCTCTCCTTGCGGATTATCCAAAGGGGTATCTTTCGAATCAATCCTGCCCTTTGTTTCTTGCTCGGTCGTATACAAACAATCATGTGAGTCTTCATCGCCGCAAGTAATATCTTGCGGGAAAGGTAGGAGTTCAGCCGGATTAAGAACACAAAACCTCTTAATTTGAATGTGAGGAACAAACAAGATCAATTTGTACCTCGTCAACCGTGTGGAAGTGAGGTGTTGAGTTTGAGTTCGGTTCAATAGAACATCTACAGAGTGAGGTACCATCAGGGTCAGATCATGGCCTAGGACCATTCCCTCACTCTGATTTACAGACGCAGCAGCAGCAGCGACAGCGCGCAAACATCTTGGCAAAGCGCATGCTACAGGATCAAGGGCGGAGGAATAGTAACCGCACGGTCTATTCTTCCCTCCATGCTCCTGCGTTAGTACAGCCAAAGCACTTCCATCATGTTCATGCACAAACAATACGAAGGCCTTTTCATAGTTTGGTGTGCCCAAAACTGGTGCAGAGCATAATGCAGTCTTAAGCAAGTCAAACGATTGCTGGTGTTCCGAGGTCCATGGCAGTGGCGAAGAAATGCCCTTCTCGTCAAGGCCAACATCGGTTTTATCACTAGTGAAAAATTTGGGATCCACAACCTACAATAAGAAGCCATACCTATCAAGGCCCTAACTTCCTTCTGCGTATTTGGGACAGACATGCCAGAAATGTGTTTTATTCTTTCAGGTGTCAATCTTCTTACCTGCTTTGACAGCCTGACAACAATATTGAAATTTCTTAAGCAAAGCTTTGTGACCATGCTTGGCTAGATGAATAAGTAGTAACACGGTGCTTTCCTTACAGGCACTCTCAGAGTCAGCAGCCAGAAGCAAATCATCAACGTACTGAAGCAAAGTACAAGTAGAGGGCAATTCAAGGGTATCAAGTTGATCTTTCAAAGCCCTACTAGGACTCTCTGTGTACCCTTGAGGTGCACGAGTAAATGTAAACGAGCGTCCCCCTTAAGGTGAACGCAAAGAAATATCTACTATCCTTGTGTATACGAATACTAAAGAATGCATTGTTTAGGTCCACAACACTAAAGTAAGTAGCTGTAGCTGGAATCATGGTTAGGATCGTCATCACATCAGGCACAATTGGAAATTGCGGCGCCACAACTTTATTAATGGCACGTAAATCAATTATAAAATTAAATGGAATTACATTATCGCCTTTCTTGTACACGGGTAAAATCGGACTATTACACAAACTTCCTGAAATTTCTTCAATCACACCACGGTGCACAAAATCGGAAACAATACATTTCAAAGCTCGCTCGCTCACCCTCAACCAAAATCTCATACTGGGGAATCCGTGGCAGCTCAATTCCATGTTTCAAAACTATCTTAACGGGCTCAATCTGCAAAACACTGACATCATTGTCATCAACAACCCATAAGTTCTCTGGTACATCGATGAATTCTGGAAGCAAAGGTCTAGTCAGAAATTGCGAGGCGAAAGATTGCTGCGGTGAAATTTTCAAGCGTACTCCATCAGAAGAACAATAAATCACTGCATTTAACTCTTTTAACAAGTTCAATCCCAGCAAGTTTTCCCCGCAATCCGAGGTCAATAGAAAAGGACACTGGTCCGTAAAGGGACCCAAAGAAATAGGTACTGGCACAGAGACCGGACAAACAACTGGAGTACCGGAAAACCTTTCTGACTGACGGGAATAGGTGTAGATTCCAAACCCTGCTTCGGGCAATCCTAACGAAACGGAATATTATCAAAAGGAAGCTCCTCAGATAAATAGGCAGTGGAAGGATGATTAAATATGTTGCTAGTATCCACATCGGAGTCTGATTGTTCTGTGAAAAAGGCTGTTGATGGTCCTGTGTAAACTGACCTTTACCAGGCCCCCCTATGCCCAGACAACCTCTAGATCGCCTACCCATATTATTATTTGACCTCTGTTGAAGGACGGGGCATTGTGCTCGCCAATGACCCTCTCGTCGACAATAAGCACATTGATTAATGTTCACAGGACCCAAGGGCACATTCCCCTGTGGGACATACTGACCTCTAACGTGAGAGTTACCATCTCTGGGGCCTCTAACAATTTGCTGCAATAGCACCTTTGTTTTTAAATCACCTTTCCGTTTTTCAATCCTATCTTTTTCAGTATTGACATGATTCTCATAGTACTGAGCCATATGCAGTACTTCTGATTGCGATTTCGCCTGCCAAGCGCTCTCAGAGGACATAATCTGTGACTGGATGTCAGGCAGCAATCCACGTACAAATTTGTCCACAAATAACCTTTTCCCAGACTCTGTGCCTAAGTCTTGTCCACTGAAATCTGAAAATACCTATTTGAACCGATTAAAGAACTCAGTAGCACCCTCAGACTTTCCTTGGACACAGGCCGTAAGCTTGTCCCAAATAATTCTTTTTTCGGAAATTATGGTTTTTCATTTTGCAATAATTCTATCAGGCAAGGTTAATATCACCTGTTGTGGTCTTTCGCCAGCTGGCCTTTCCCCATCGGGTCTAATTAAATTCACCCATGTATCTCCCAACCCGGGTACATCGTCAATAGTTCTAACTTGTTTCTATAAATCTACGGGTAGGAGTACTGGAAACAACAATGTCACCTAAGGTGAACACTGAGGATTGCAAAACAGATTCCATCTCTTTATAGAACCCTGTCAGATTTTTCCTAATGTCAGGAATGGACTGTCTAATGGTGTTCAATTCCTGTCGTGAAAACGGGACGTGAACAAACTGCGATACGTAATGTGCGGGAATGTCCACAGCGACTATACCTCGTGCAGCATCGGCTGCAACCTCAATCTTCGGGACAAATGTCGGAGGAACCTCTCTCATAGGCAACTGAGATGTAGGCAACTCCGAACGCTTACTAAGCAACAGAGCCAACATTCATCTTGCAGGTACTCTACCATCACCTGTATCACTTTCCTCTGCATTTTCAACATATATTGACTATATGTGTCATATACCTCAACTGGAGTTATCGATATGTCTGAAAACCATCTAATCGCATCTTTCTTACAAATTTGCATTTCCTCCGATATCGGTTTACAAAACGGAAGGTACCGTTTCTGTACATACATACTTTCCTCTTCATCATCCTCATTCCGTATCCTTTCTAACTCCTTTCTATACTCAAATAACCTCTCAACATGCTCATTTACCTTCTCCACAGTATCTCTGGAAAGTGCTAAAGTATTTAGATCCCTTAACCCTTTCGGAAAATCCGCATTATTTAATCTTCCCCACATTATACACAACTGAATCCCCAAAACTTCAATAAAAACATTTTTCTCAGGAAAATGATCCGTATTAAAAAGTGTGGAAAAAAACACTAGCCTGATCATCCTTCTCCATACAATGTTTAGCCCATGCAGTTAACTCACGTTTCTTCGCTGGTGGTACAGTACTGCGAGTGACAACCTTCGAACCTGCACCATGATCCAAGCCCACTTGGAAGAGAGGGGGTAGGCAAATTCGATGGAGGAGCTATAACTGGTGCGACAAGAAGAGGCGGAGGAGCAGGTGGAGGGACAACAGTCGAAGGAGTAGGAACAATAGGTTGAGCAGGAAGGGTAGGAATAATAGCAGGAAAAGGGTACAGCAGCGGGAAGAGGAACATACAGAGGTGGCGCAAAGGCACCAGGCCATCGTTCATTTAATATTTTCTCAAAAAACTCATCAGAATCATGAAGATCTTTGGAAGGATAGATTCTCTGGATACCAAGTGAGAAAGCCCTTTCCATATTTTTAGCCGACTCAGACTGTTTATCCTGGTCATATAATACCGCTTTTTCGGCAACCGTCTTAAGACGGCGCGCATGTTTCTCTCTACTCTTAAGCTGTTGTAACGCTTCTTTTTTCCAATTCTGTAAAACATCAAATGCTGCAGGTCTAGCCTTTTTCTTTAACAATACTGACTCCAAATATTAAATGCAAGGGATCTCAAAACTACCATTGATTCGCCACTGAAGTTTGGAGGCATGTCTGGTTTGTCTGTGCCAAATATCATTAAATACTATACTTCCAATCCCATGCTTACAGTACATAGTACATGCTGGCAACCCCTCCTGTGGTGCGGGATGGCCAAATTCCAAAGATTGTCTATCACTGCGAAATAATGCCCTAAAGCAGGTAGACAATTTCCCAGACATATCTCAAATTCTTGGTGTTACCTGGTCAATAATTGTGCCTGCAGATACAATGCGCCAAAATTCTAATTACCAGGGTTAAATTAAAAATCGGGTCACGGCTCACCTGGCCAAACCTAAGGAGGACCGATCGGTACTTCTAAGAATCTTACCTAACTAATCTTACCGCATGTATAGTGATTTCGGCAAATCTGCCCGCCTCGATAAGTGGACCCTCGTCAATATGTCGTCTCAGACCACAGGCTAGTCGTCCAGGGATCGGATTGTGTAGTGCTGGTGAGGTGTCGCGTCTCATCCAGGGGACCCTTACTTTTTGTCACACTGTCCGATCCCGGTCCGATAGCAAGTGTCAACCTTCAACAATCCGGCATCAATCTTGAGGGTCCCTATTCGGGCGCCAACTGTGAAAACAGAAACAAAATATCGAGGCTGAGTACCCCAAAAGGAAATACACCAAACACAGGTTACAAAGGAAATACATGATCATAATACATACTCGTGGATTGGTTTAATTGCGCGAGTATTCCTTTTACACATAGATCAACGTAGGACGAAGTCTCAGTTCATGACCTCAACAAGTAGCCTGCAGGCAGATTACACATTAGCGATGTACAGAGGTCAAGATGGCCATGTTGTATTTTTGTAATGACGTGGTCCACCATTTTAACTCACAGGGTGACTTTTCCACATGAATCCTAAAATGGTGGTTTGACCTAAAATGGCAGCCTACATGGATTAAAGGTCAGGACCTTGTAACACAGATCTTGCAAGTGACTTTTGAGCAGCTTGGTGTAGGCCAATATTAATATATTTATTACAATAGGAGGCATGATATAATTTTTATTCCGACACTTCTATGATGACGTCATCCAATGGAGAGTTAAGCCGCTTTCTACTTTGTGCAGGCTTGTCTCTCTTTTTACCCTTTCCTGCTCCACATTTCTTCTAGCCCTCCCTGTTTAGTGGTTGTATTTTATGTTGAGTCTAGTACGAGTCTTAAAATTAAGGTTCACATAGCTAATAGTCAGTATTCACTGGTAAGTGTCTTAACCGATGGGTGGTAAATTCAAAAGCTTATAATGGATGTTTAAAATAATCTCTGCCACACCCTTCTGCAGGCTTCAAACACCAAATGCACTCTTAATGTGAAGAAAACTCGAATGAATTCCTACACTGTGAATGGATAAGCAATTTCAAAGTCAGGAACATAAATTGTGTAGATGACAGTATTTGATAAATCCTTTGCAGTAGAGAAATATTTTAAATTTCACAAATGTAAGTATTTTGAATACAGTGCAAGTTCTTTCAAACATGGGCTATCCGTGACTGTCTCTGTGTTTTTTGACTTTAGTGCCTTCATTGCGGATGATATTGAGAATTATTGTTTGCATAGCATTTACTATGAAGTGCAGGGCATCTGCAATAACTTTGTTTTCTGTAGTTATAGCGGCACTTACGGTACCTCATATTCTTTTGAACGGTTCTATGAGTAATCTCTGAGTATCTGCCATAACAACCTGGCGGGGACATCAACTGGTACATCTGAATTGGCAATCACTCCCTGCTACGGAGCGATCAGGGGGAGATAAGGCTCAGGACACCTACGTACTGAGAGGATTCTGCCAGAGCATGACATGTAGTCCCCAAACCATGCCATTTACATCCTGAATCTTGGAACATTTACCATCCAAAAACCAACAAAGTTTTGCCTTATATTTTCAGGAGTTTCAGCTCATGAAGCAAATTTCAATTCTACCCCTTCCTATTTCTGCGAGATAGAACGTACCATCGAAACAGAGATTTCAGGATGCCCTCTTCTGGCATTTAAGTATCTTACATAGTACATTGCTGGAGTCCTACGCAAAAGTCTCTGATGCACGCATTGGGAACTGACGTCACATTAAGTGAACAGATCCTAAAATGTAACATTCACATTTCATTAAACTTATCTTTCAAAATTGAAGAAAGTGCAAAAATCAAATAAGTATTTGCCAAGCAAGCATATTTTCTTATTTCAATACAGGCTAATTAGATAAGCTACATGTGAGGAATTCGACCCTCCAAACAGGGAGTGTGCGCTCGCCTGGGCTTTTTGATATTTTATTTATTTAAAAGAATGAATTATGGGAGATCAAACTCTGGAAAATATGTGGGGCCATTCAGCACATATTTTCCACGCTCACCTCACAGCAGAAAAATAGTCATGTACTCTGGGAGGACAAAGCTCACCAGCGCCGCCCTCCCCTGTCATGTGTAGCTGATACCTGACAGCTGTGGGTACATCAAAAGGCCCTGGGTGTGGGCAGCCTGATTAGCTTTTCAAGGCCCCATGGATTAGCATCTCCATTGTTACACCTTGATGGTGGTGAAAAATACTGAATATTGTTAATTATCAGGCCTCAGGGGAAACCTGGGTGCAGGAAGTAACAATGGAGACCAGAGACCAGACCCCTTTGTAATGCAATTTGTCAACTTGGTACTAACACCCTTCCTTGGTATGAAAGGGCAGTGAATGTCCTGTCTGGAACCACTCCTTTCAGAGAAGGTAAGTATGTGAATTGTAGGCAATGAAAGTCTGCCTGCAACCCCCTACTTCAAAGGAGGCCCATGCTGTGATCATGTGCTGCATAGGGCTCAGCTAATTAGAGAGACACTTTGATGTACAGCAGACAGGAAGATGTGTGGGAATGGAAGTATATGTTGTCATCCTTCCCCTGTCTATTGCCAAGCACTCCGATTCTGACCTGAAACATCACTGAAGATTGTTGGTGGGGACCCAATATTGGTTCATTATGGTGGGCTTAGCTTGCACCAATCACTAGTGCCCTTTTGGCTTTATAAGAGGGCTGAGCTCATCTCTGATCAGATCATTGGCAGAATTTGAAAGGAGTAAGAAGAAGGACTCATTTGGACACAATTTAAGGTACAGTCTATCTTCCATCAGTGAAAGAAGGACAGGAGTTCCAAGAAGGAAGCAAAATCCCTCCCCTAAACATCTCCCAGGGAACAGAGGGAGATACTGGACTCAGAGGACCCGTCCAGCAGCTCCAGAACTGGTACCCAGCCCGCAAACAACGTGCCCTGCTAGGTTCTGACAGCAAGCTTCCTAGGTGGGAAGTGCCGCAGAGTCTCTGGACAAAGGACAAGGCTGTTGCCGGCAATCACCCTCCTGAGTTTTGGGCCATACGACTTGAAAGGACCCGAGACCTGCAAAGAAGCTAAGAGGAGTGCCACACAAGCATCATTCAGCATCCATCTCTTTAAGGACAATTTTGAGACAGCCAAGTCCTCGAAACTGCACCCGGCTGCACCACTGACTGTTATCACCCTGCAGTCACCAGAGCCATCCAAGATGCCTCGACGGTCATTCCAGATCCACCAACCAGCTCATATACAACGGTTCTTGGCCCTAAGCCACCACGTCTGACAGCCAGCAGACGTCTGTCCAGCCTCACAATCAGAACTGCCTGCCGCCTGCTACCCCCAGCTGTCTCCCGCCAGTAACTGTGTCTCATGGGCTGCACAGCACCTTGGAACTGGCACAGCCCATTCAAGCACAAAGAACATTTTCAGCAACAGGTACATTGTGATTCAGCTTCCCTGGTCCTTCTCTGAAGGCCCCTAGGGACAGTTTTGACCTTATGCCCATTTGTGGTTGAAGCCAAATAACCTTGAACAGTAAGACTGATTGCTTTACCAACTACCCTCCTGTCAGTATCCAGAGTGCATCCCTTTCATTTGTGAAACTGTCTGTCCTCTGTGTTCCTTTACAGTGTGGCTTGTAATTGTAGTGTGCTAGAATTGTCTGTTGTAGTAATAATAAAGTAGATATTTTTAAACAGCCTTTACTGGACAGTCCCTTTTATCATTGGGTAATAATTGTATTTTCGCTTTGTTACAACTAACCAACAATCCACAAATGTCCAGAGATAATCCTGCTTTTCCATCAACATTACCAAATTTGGAAAAGGAGGTCTTATAATTTACTTGTATTCCAATCTGTTCAGATCCCTTCTGGTGTACTAGAGGTGTGGGTTTGATTGATGGTTTAGAAACCCATATTCATCCCTGGACCACTGGTGCCCCGAATTTGATTTGTCACATTGGTGGCAAGCTGTTGGATCAGTTGGGGCCTTGCGCACAGCTTACTCACCCAATGATAAAAGTACTGTTGTAGGCAACATTTAGTCTCTGCTAGGTAATAGTAATAGTCATGGAGCTTGACATTGAAACTCTAAGTGGCCCAGTAATTATTCAGGCTGTTAACGAGGTAGCTGCTAGAAAGCTACTGCTCGAGAAGAGGAGACTAGCGCTAAAGAAACAGAAACAGCAGGACAAGGTCAACATGGAGCTCCACAAGCTTGCGCTTGAAGAGCATAAAGAGGCCAACTGGTCTGCCTCTAGCGAGAACAGCAGTAGTGATTCAAACTAGAGTGCCCGGAATAAGCCCCGACGGCACATCCCCAAAGGTTTAGTACAGGTTTATGAGGTGGGCAAAGATATTTCTGACTGGTTTGATGTGCTCAAGCTGGCATTCAAGCTGCAGGAAGTGAATGAGGTACTGTGGGGTGCAGACCTGATGAGTCGCTTACGGACACCAGGGACTGATGCAATTCTTCAGTTAACTCCTGATCAAAGGCCCGTTTATGAGAGCATGAAGGCAGCCCTCATCAGGAAGTTCTGTAAAACCCCAGAACAGCATCTAAAGAGCTTCAGAGAGCTTGGAATGAAAAGTGGGCAGACATTTGAAGCATTCACACACTTTTCGTTGAAATATATGAGCGTGTGTGCAACTGGTAACACAGTTGACACATTTGAAGGGATGTACAATTTGATTACGTGTGAGCTTTTGTTGAATAATTGTGAGGTTTACCTACACCAGCATCTAGTGGACAAGACTATCACAGCTTCTATGGAGCTTACAAAGACTGCTGACAGGTTTGTGAGTACTCAAGTCCAGAAAAAGGCTCAGGCGAGCACACCCAAACCAGAAGAGAAATTGGCAGACCAAAAAGTGAACAAGGATGGGAAGGACAAAGGTCCGACCCAATCCTATTCAAAGGCAGGTCCCAAAAGAGCGAAAGGAAATCCCCAAACTGTAGTTCAGCAGTGTACAAAGAAAAAAAGAGCACAGGCACCCCTAACACTGGGACAAATGCGTTCTCACCGCCCAAAGGTTGTTTCGTGTGGAAGGAGCTGGGCCATTGGAAAGGGGATCCTGCTTGCAAGGGCTTACCAAAGCAAGCAATAGTGAATGTTGGACTCAAGGAAGAGGCTATCATTATTGTGGGCGCCTCAGAGGATGATTTCCCACTAGACCAGGGAGTGGCCGAATGTGGATTGTTACACCGAGTTTGAACTTCCCAATTATACTCAACTCTATCTAGAGCATGTGTACATCAATGAACACAAACACTCCTGCAGTCTGAGACACCGCTTCGAACATCACCTCTGTCACCCTGCAGTGGGTACAGCCAGACCAGTATATTGATGGTCCAGAGTTGTGCATAAGTGGATTTGATGGTAAGAGTAAGTGCCCTTTGGCAATAGTAGAGTTCATCTGGTGAGGTGTAACGACCCAGCGCCATGTAGCAGTGAAAGACTCCATCCCTGTCCCATGTCTGTTGGGTAATGATCTTCCTGATCCCGAAATAGTCGCAGTGGCTACACAATTGATGGCCAAAGAGAACGCCAGATTGAATGCTCTGAAAGTCTTAGGGCCTGGAGTGTTTCCAGAGGGCTTGTTGGAAGGACCGGCATGGTCGGTAGCTCCTAGCCCAGTTCCACAGACTGCTGAGTTGCCTACTCCTGCGGGAGAGGAGCTAGTAGCCACGGAAGACCCTTCTTTGGTAGCAGGGCACCCCGTGACCTCAGAGTTGCCTATCGCAACACAGTAACATGAGGTGGAGGACTAGGTTGGAGCAGATATGAAAGGTCTGCCCAAGCTGGATAAGTTTGCATCAGCAGGAGGCCCAGATCAGACTGAATTCTACACAGCCCAGAAAGAGTGTCCCACTCTGGTGGGTCTGTGGAAGCAGGCGGAGGAGCAGACTAAGGGTGAGGTCCTTGTAATGTTCAAAGTGTACTGGGAGGATGGACTCCTCTACAGTTAGCCAAAGGATTCTGAGGGCGATGACACCAGAAGGCTGGTGGTTCCCCAATTCCCCAAGAAAGTTCCTTTTGGATTAGGCTCACCAAATTCCTTTAACAGGTCACTTGGGAGTGACTAAGACATCGAACCGGTTATCTGTGCACTTTCTCTGGCTGAAGTTTGGTGTAAAAGTTAAGGAATGTGTCTGGTCCTGCCCAACTAGTAAAGCTTCGGGCAAGTCAGTTGGTTCCACAAAGGCCCCTTTAATTCCACTACCCATGGTTGGGTGACCTTTCAAGAGAATAGGCATGGATATTGTGGGTTCTTTGGATCCTCAAACCAGTACAGAGAACCAATATGTCTTGGTGGTGGTGGATCATGCCACGAGGTACTCTAAGGCTATCCCTCTGAGGAGAAAAGCCCCAGTGGTTGCGAAGGCTCTGATTGGGATATTCTCCCATGTTGGGTTTCCCAAGGAAGTCGTTTCTGACAGGGGATCAAACTTCATATCAGCATATATGATGGATATGTGGGAAGAGTGTGGAGTCACCTACTAGTTGTCTACCTCTTTTCATTCTCAGACCAATGGGCTTGTTGATCGGGTCAACAAAACCCTGAAAGGCATGATAGGTGACTTGGAAGAGCACCTGAGGAGAAAATGGGATATTCTCCTGCCATTCCTTCTGTTCACCTACAGGGAGGTGCCACAGAACAGAGTAGGTTTTAGCCTCTTTAAGCTTCTGTTTGGACACCCTGTATGAGGTCCCCTCAGTCTAGTGAAGGAGAGATGGGAACGCAAACCCTCATCCCTGTCATGAGATGTAGTGGACTATGTACTCGGCCTTTGGTCTAGAATGGAAAAGTAAATGGAACAGTCAACCAAGAAACTAAAGACCAGTCAGGAGCTGATGAAGCACTGGCACGTCCAACAGGTGACGGTGACAGTCTATTCTTCAAACCAGTGGGTGTGGATTATGGAGCCTGTCAAACCTAGTGCTCTTCAGTAAAAGTTGACTCTGCCTTACTGTGTGAAAGGACCTAAACAGATGTGCAGGGTCTTTCAAGTAAACCTGCTAAAATCGCATTATAGCCGGGATGACTTGGTCATGGCGTTAGTGACTGACAGAGAGACTGAGGAGACCATTCCCCTCCAAACCTCGATGTCACTGAAGCCACAGATGGGTCAGGTAAAGGTGTCAACCTTGCAACTAACCTGTCAAAACAGCAACTGACAGACTGTCATTGTTTATTGGGACAGTTTGCTGGTCTGTTTTCGCTGACTCCCGGTCACCAAGATTGGTGCACCCATGATGTGGACACTGGTGACAGTAAGCCAGTGAAGAGTAGAATTCACTGGATGTCGGATAAGGTCAGAGACATCATCAAGGATGAAGTTTACAAGATGTTGTTCCTAGGAGTGATAGAGCCATCCCACAGCCCCCCGGCTAGCCCAGTGGGACTGGTAAATAAAAAGACCAGTGCGAAAACTGAAGTTCACTCTTGTGTGGACTACAGGAGCCTCAATTCTGTCATGAAGACTGATGCTCACTCCATTCCTCGGGCAGATGAGCTAATTGACAACTTAGCGCTGCCAAGTACATGAGTACTTTTGACCTCATAGCATGGTGTTGGAAGGTCGGCTTGACAGATGGAGCGAACGAGAGGTCGGCATTCCCAACCCCGAAAGAACATTATCAGTTCACTGTGATGCTCTTCGGAATGAAGAATGCCCCTGCCATTTTTCAGAGGATGGTTCACCAGGTTTTGTCTGACTGGAAAACTTCAGTGTCACCGATCTAGACAACATTGCTGTGTTCAGCCACACCTGGGAGGATCATGTATCCCACATGAAACAAGTGCTTCAGGCACTGCAAAATTCAGGCCTGACTATCAAGGCCACAAAGTGCCAGATATCACACGGTACCGTGGCTTACCTAGGCCACCTGGTTGGTGGAGGTAAGAAACAACCTCTTGATGGGAAGGTACAGGCTGTGAAGGATTGGGACATCCCCACCACACAGACGTAGGTGAGATCCTTTCTAGGTCTCACCAGGTTCTACCGGTCATTCATCAGAGGGTATGGGACCATTGCCATGCCCCGGAATGATGTAACATCCAAAAAGAGGCCAAAAAGGTAACTTGGACCCCCACCCGTCAAACCTCCTTTCAGGATTTAAAGGAGGGTTTGCGCAGGGCCCCAGTTCTGAAAGTGCCAGACTATGCTCAAGAATTCATTATCCAGACAGACGTCTGTGATTTACTTGCAATAGAAAGTTGTTTTATGTTGTATTCTTTTATTACACAGGGGGGATGGGATCCGCCCTTTCAAAAATGTGGTAAGACGCCATCCACCTGCATTGTCCCTTGAATTGTGCCGTGACTGGTAGGCCTTCCATTCATACCCACACTCACCTGGGCCAGATTACAGAAACTTTGCACTGCTGCAAGTGCAATATTGCACAGTATTAGCACTAGGGTAAAGTTTGCCCTAGTTTTAAAAACACTGGGAAACAATAGAAATCCATTGTACCATGACAAGTGCAGTTTGTCATGTTATAAGCAGAGGACAAAAATTGCCCTAGTGCAAAAAAATGCATTTCACTACATTTCTGCACAAGGGCAAACTTTGCCCTACTGCTAATAGCAATTGTCATGGTGCAAGGGTTTACTAATATTACCCAGTGTTTTAAAAAATAGGGCAAACTTTGCCCTAGTGCTTAAACCGTTCAACTTTGCCTTGCACTGGTTCAACGTTTCTGTGATCTGGCCCCAGGTGCCTTTGTCTAATTTGCTCTCAGCCTCTCTTTCCATTTACCCTTTCATTTTTTATTTTTTTTATTTGATTGCTTATAGCGCACACCTAGCTCAAGAGAATTGAAATACTTTACAACAGGATTGCTTTAGAATTGGGCTTGGCATTTTATACAGTAACCTAGTACTCTCGGTAGAGGGATTCCCCTCCAGGCACACTGAAGTGGTTCTCAAAACAAAAATAAATACATGCACAAATACAGTTTCAAACAGAGTGCTTTCTGTCAGGGTGTATGTACTGTAGTCATATAAAATAGAATGTAAAATAAATAACACATTTATTTGTTGGTTTTGTCCGGGGATCATTATAGGTAAAATGCAAGGCTCTTTATTGCGACTCTGTGTTGCAGCTACATCTACTGAGGTCTAGTAAAGGTGATTTTTAATATTTATGGAACAAGCAATATTCTTCTAGGGAACTAAAAGTGCACTGGCAATCACAAGGTTTTGTTTATAGGTGCTGTTCTATAGTGTGCCTTGAATCTTGCCAGGGCATGCCAGTTTTTCTTCTGCTCCCTTATCTTGCCCCTGTGTTCATCAATACATGTTTACTGTATTGTCATACGTTCAAGCCAATGAAAACATATAGTATATGACACGTGGAATTAGGTTGGTAGGGTATTTAGAGTTAACAGAGCTGTTAGTGCACACCTCACTGTAAGCAAACGCTATGGAAAGATTAACAATTCTAAAACAGATGACAGATGTGGGGGAGGAAAAATGACCCTGACACAAGATCACAACATAGACAAAAAGAAAAAGAGGAGTTCAATTTCGTGCAGGGGACAGGAGAGTCCATAATTTGGACTCCTCTTTTTTTTCTTTTTATTCAGAGTTTACAGACATGCAGGATCTGATTACTCCCAGGCCCTAAACAAAATATGAATGAATTTTATTTATTTAATTATTTATTGGTTTTCACTGCGCCGAAGCCTGCAGGCATGACAAGTTACAGTCAGAAGGGCGTAAGACATCTTCCATGAAAAATGATGGCGGTAGGGAAGAGCTTGACAATGTGCTGTGATTAGTGTTCAATCTTTGTTAAAAGTGTCTATCGTCTTAGAGATCAACATGTATTCAGTATTACTGAGGAAGTCCGTGGGATACATGGGGATTTACCCTGTATGCGTCTTGGAACAAAATGCAGTCTGGCAATTCTTATTCTTGGATGCCTATTATTTTTTTTTGCCGGATGAAAAGTTATATTTGAAAATTCATTAGATGGTAAGGATCATGTTATATTCCATGGATCAGCCTAAATTCCAAATATATTGCAACACATCAAAAGTCAGATATGCATATCACAGAGGTGGATCTACTAATCTACCAATATGGCAGGGATATTTTTATTAAATGCAGCGTATCATGCTTTATTTTTGGAAATGATACTTGTCGATGATCGAATCACAGTGAAAAAGGAGAACTATATTAGTTTTCATACTCATTCGCCCTTTGATGTGCCACCCAGGATACATGATTTTGTTCATGCATATTTGCACTGCCAAACCCATTACGTTTGCGAAAACAGCCCCAATAAGATTTTTTTTCAATGTCCATTAAACCTATAATAAATACATGTTTGCATTCTTCAGCTACAAACGACCACTTTGATTAAATTTTAGAAGGAATCACTGTGCTATGTCACAGAATGTAAAGTATGTGATTAGTTACAAAGCGATTTAGTGGCTATTGTTTCAAAGACCTGGGAGTGATGCTGCCAGGTCCAGGAGGCCAAGAAGGGCCTTTGTGCACAAATTCCAACGACAATGTTCATAGATCATTTTTAGAAATTGTACAAATAAGAACCACATCTACGATAATTCCATTCTCTCACAGAGGGAAAACCTGGAGTGGATCGGGGAAATGCTATTTCAAATCCAAGGGCAGGAGGACTACATCAAAATTATAATCATCCCACATATGTATGTTACCCACTTTTAAAAGTACACGTACTGGAGATCTTCTCATCTCTCCATTTTAACGCCCAGGGTGACAGAAAGAAATGCATCTCTCACCTGTGCAACACCCCGACGCACAGCGGGCACCCCAATTATTCCTGACATTCCAGTGAGGCCTTAGAGAAAAAAGAGACATGTTCAGTCAAAACATCCATTGAAATAAATGGGGGAAATGCCTCCAAAACGCGAAATAGAGCAGATAATGGGCCTCACTATGAGTCCAGTGGTAAGGGGTTAACGGCACCGGTAAGGATGCAGGTGCCGTTAACCACCTACCGCCGCATTCTGAGGTCCCTTAGCGGGTCCCACTGAGGCCGGCTGCTTTTACCAGCCGCCCTTAGCGGGAGCCGCTAAGGATCCAGGGAGCTAATAACGGGCCCGCTATTTGTGGGCCCATTATTAGCTCCTTCCCCATTCCCATTGAGCCCTATGGGGGCTAGAATGGGAATGGGGAATGGTTTTCCGAATGGGGGCTTACCGGGTCCTCCAATGTTGGAATGACCCGGTAAGTCCCCATTCCGACAACCCGACCCGGACACGGGTTTGAATGCAGCCCCCAAACTCGTAATGACCCCCAATATCTTTCAAACTCAGTCTCATAAAAAAAAAATATACTGCAACACAAGAACTAATCTGCTGAGTACAGGTGGCTTCCAGAGCTGACAGTTAGATATCCAAAATGGTGCTGCTGGCATATTTATAGGCTTATATCCGAGCATCATAGCTACAAATCATCCTCAACACTAGCCAGCCTCAAGCGCAATGCCTGACCTTTGCAGCTACTCAGACAGTAGCTTTTCATTACAATGCTTATATGAAGACCAGCCTCCAGGACAGTAGTGCTAGGGAGGTTTGGCAGGAAGAGCTGCAGTGTAGCAATATTGGAGAGATGGAGATCTGCAAACTGCATAGCAAAAGAAGGGGCCATAGGAGGAGTATGTTGGAAGAAGTGTTTAAGATCTTTAAAGAGTAGAAGGTTGGTGTGAAAGATTGAACCTGGAGAGTGGAATCATGTATAACTAGAAAAGTGGAAGAAAGTAAAACATGAAGAGTTGAATAACATAATCCCCAGAAAGTGGAGGAAAGTAATATGCAGAGAGTTGAAGAAGCTAGAGTCTGTAGAGTTGAGCAAGGTGGAGTGAAAGAGAATTATTTGATAATAGAAGAAGATAAAACCCAGAGAGTGGAGTAAGGAGAGAGAAAGTGTATAACCAGAAAGAGGGAAAAAGAAGGCGAGATAAGAAATGTCTGGATGTGGGAAAGATGAAAGAGGACTATGTCAAAGAGGTAGAGAAGATGAAAATCAGAGAGTCGTAACACAAGTTTAGAAGAAAGTGGATAACAATATATGTAGCCAGATCCTGTGGTCCCAGAAAAGAGAGAAGCAACGGCCCATGAAAATGTAGAAAAGAAAGTGATATCAGGTCACCAAATTGCCAGGAATAATATACAGAGTCTGTGCCCAATGCACAGACAGACACTGTGGATTCACAAACGATAGGGGAGACAAATGTGAATGAGACACCTTAACTCCTGGGGGGAAATATTGAGGCTGTGGACCATGAACAGGTAATTTGTGTGGACTTTGAAAAGGCTGGAAATATTGACACAGATAGTGTATATAAAGAGAAGGTAAAGATAAACAATGATGACTTTGAGTTCAATAGGAAGTGGAAAAAGAAAAGAACAAAGAAAGGGAAAAAAGAAGATCCAGTCAAGGACAAAAAGTAGAGAAGGGAAAGGCCCTTGCCGGAGAAAGTGAGAATTACATGATGGCCATCCTCAAATTATCTTCTGTTTGGATTGCAGATAGCATATTCAGCATCTAGTGAATAGTGCAACATTGGTTCATTACAATTACTGCTACCCCTATTATATTGTTCCAGTGTGGTGGCTGTGAGTCAATGACATGTGAAGCAAATTGCTTTTGGACATTGGGACTGAGGATCCATCACCTTGCCTTCCAAAGCCAAGTGTCTATAGTAGTGTTGTAGTGTTCCAACACTAGCATCTCAATCCCTCACCCGAAGACATAAAAAGCTTTTTCCCTCCTGCTCTCTGCCTCATCTTCCAGAAGAAATCCAAAGAAGGAGTAGTAAGGACACAAATATTAATTAGAATGGAAGCAATAGGGATAGATGGATATTTGCAAAGTAGATGTGAGGCTATTCACTTGGTAAATGGGCCCAGGGGAGTAAATCATACTAAAATGACACAGGGCATCTGCTCCTGATTCTAGGCAGCATGACATGGGACTCCAGTTGGTAAGGCTCAGGCCCTCATTCCAAGTGTGATGGTATCCTGCCAGTAATTCCGGAGGGATATCGGCAAACTGACTTACTGTTTCTGCCACCTGATATCCCAGAATTACCAGGATATTAGAGGTGGTTGAAAGGGTGGTAAATCCCCATTCAATGGAGTCCCATAGGAAATACTGGCTGTTGTTTATCCAGTGGGGGGCTGATTTACTTTCAGCTCTTGGCTGGAGGTAAATAAGTGTACTCCCACCGGCGAACCTGTAGTTTGCTGGTCCAGGAAAAGTTCTGGTCACGGAATTACTGGCACTTTTAGCATTTTATTGAGGGCTAGGTCTTCCTTGCAATGCCAGATCCAAGAATATTGCAATTAGTGCTTAAACATTAGCCCACATTCTCGGTCTATGGAGAGTAAACAATCCTAGCCCATTCATTAACTAATATGTCCACTCTCCCATGTAGTTTGTTCCTACCTTTGAGGCTGCAATATAAGTCATAACCTGAATACAATAAGGCTGGGATGTTCATGATGTTGAACACCTTGCTGAATTTACAATCCAAATCAACTACACTGATTTTGTGATTAACTTAACTCTATACTATCATGCCAAAGAAAAGTTATGTTTTAATACAGTGAAGTAGCAATGCCTTGCAACAAACCAACCACTATACCACTTTGAACAAGAGATTCACGCAATGAGGTCACAAAGCATCAACCATCAACAAGGCTATTGCATTGCATCATGTAAGTTGCTTGAAATACAAATGAGACCAAGATAGCAAGATAAAGTAAAGATGAACAATTAGTAAAATTAATCAAGCAATACAGCCGTTCATCAGAAAACGTGCACCTTTCAAACAATATACAGATCAAAGCAAATTAATATTCTGCTAGATTCAGATTATTGTCAGCAAAGCTCCCACAATCAGACATCTTTTGTGCTCCAGTCATCAAGGAGAAGAAACAGACCAACATTTATGAACTTGACTGCCACGGCTATACAAATGTTTCTACCAATGGGTCCCCTACAGAGCCCAAAGACACACTCTGAAAAAGGATGAAACTTCAAGTAGATTACACCAAATAGTACTCACTCAATTGGCAATTTATATGATCAGATTCCTGTGTCAAAAAAATAAAAATGTTCAGCACAGTATGATAATTGAGATAGAAGTTCTGCAACTTCTATGCAGTGTCAAGAAAAAAAACAACCCACGATCACCAATTACCAGTCCTGGATATGCAAACGACTAGCAAGAAACATTTGCAGGAATCAGTTGTCTTTTACTGTAATCATGTATCCTAACGAGGGTGATCATGCCCTACAGTTAGGCAAAGAGGAATGAAAATGTCTTTGTAATATAAGTACAATCATAACAACAAAGACAGGGAGATGGCATCCTTCCTTAAGTAACCGACCTCTTGTATTCTAAATAACATGCATATGATAAGGGTGTCCAAACTCCCAAAAATGTGGCCCATGGGAAAGGCAAGATTTTCTGGGCCTGTTCAACCAACCCTGTGGTATTCCCGTGGAACAACATTCACCTTAAAAATGCATGTGCATTTTCTCAGTGCTCTAATCTTCTCCTCTGCCTACACAATGCAACTTCTCCTATGACTAGTAACAACTCTTGGGGATTCTGAGTGTTTTTGGTCTTCGCCATCATCTACAAAATACATTTGTGCTGCACTGTCCCACCACTGAAAATGTGCACCCCACCCACCTACACATCATATGCCCCAAATCCCCCACCCAAAATGTGCATCCATCCACCCACAAATCATGAGCCCGAAATCCCCCAACTTTATGGGGAATTGTCAACTTTATTCCCGAACTCTACCTACACCATACACATTGCTTTAATTCTATTCTAATCAACATTATTGTAAATGCAAATCCCCAAAAACATCCCTGTCTCTTTAAATTATTATTATTATTATTATTATTATTATTATTATTATTATTATTATTATTAGTTATTATGGTATTTAATAAAGGTGGACCTAACTTCGAGATACATAACAGAGCACTTTACAGAGGTATACAATGGTACAGCTGCATAATGGAGTGCTTTTCAACGGAAATAGAACTGATATACAGGGTGGTGGGATACAGAGAGGAACAGAGGAGGGGTACAGCTGTTCAAGGTGGCGGGGAGTAGAGGGGTAGGAGGCATCTAACAAGCCAGGTGGCATGAGGGGCAGTATGATGGCCTAGGTATTGAGGCAGACAGACTCCTTGAATAAAATGGGATCCAGTCTGATGCTGACAGGGAGGAGGTTCCAAAGTCTTGGGGCATAGGCAGAGAAGGCTTGTTTTCTGGTCCTTTACTTTTTGCAGCAACGGATTTCAAGTCATTCTTTGAATGTCCTGTTTTTCGATTTGCCACATTTTTTTTATGTAGATGCAATTTTAAACATAATAGTAAACCATATGTCAAGCTTGGGAAAAAACATGTAAAGCTGACCATGCCAAACTCCTTTAAAATCTACAGGTTCAGGTTTCACAGGCATGTAATCTTTAGGTTATTCATAACAGTTTCTGAATCAAATTACCCCATGCATATTATGTATGTGGAGGAAACATTGTAAGGCTCCTGATAGCACTCTACTTCAGCAGACTTCATACAGCAGGCAATCCAAAAAAGCACCTGCCAGCTTTCTCACGGTGCACATTGTACACTGATTAGTATGCCTGACACAAAGGTTCTCCAGCCTGCAAAGCTTCCCACCATCCCTTCTCTAGTGTATCAACTCAGCACCTTTAAAAAAGACATGCCCACTTTCACTAAGACACAGCACCATAACAGAGGATGTGATCCAAACTCTAATTGCATCCGGCATGTTTAGTACATGTTCCTCCTCTTAAACACACTGAAAAGAAACTGTTATGTCAATGTGGCTTAATTAAACCCCATCTGCAGCACTCTCTCCAGGACACCCACGCGCATCTTCCATAATTCTTTATTCATTATGCTCACATTTCCATTGCAATGTTTCACACACAGTGCACAGTGTGAAAAGCCAGTAGGCTGAAAGCCTGTCAGCAAGTTGTTAGTACTAAGACTCGGACAGAATGTTTGTTTTTAGGGTTTCCATTAATCTTTTTAAGAAACTCTAATCAGAATGTGTCAGGATGGTGGCAAAATTAAAAAAAAAAGGTTGTTAGGGTGATGCAATCTCCAATTGATAGAGGGAAGTATGAAGTAAGGGCCATTACCTCTCAAGACTGTTGAATTTACCCAACTTGTCCCAAATAGGGTGCGCGCAGGAAATGTTCAATCTCGCCAAGTTCCAGAAATTAACAAAAGCAATTTAAGCCAGATGACTGTTGAAAAGCAAAGTGTTTCAAATATTCCTCCAAGTCCAACACAAAGTAAAGTGGGAACTTCAAATGCATCCCTCCTAAAGGGAGATGATGTTGCTCCTCCCAGAATAGGGACAAGTGGTGTCATCTGTTCTCGTCCTCTGGTCCTTGGCTTGGGCTGTAGATATTTCCCAGATATGGGACAGTGACTGTGAGGTAGCTAAATGATGTGGGGGCCCTTCTGTGTGCTGGCCATTAGATGATTTATTTGGGCCACTCTCATGGTCGGCCGGCAAAGACTTCCTGCCAAGGCAGGCACAAGATGTCTGCTTCTGATTGGTACTTCTGCATTCAGGTGGGCTTTGTTGTAGAACTGTTGTGCTACATGCACTTTTCACCCAGTGTGTCTCCTTTCATTCTCCATGAACCCGTTTTCCATCATGAGATCTTTACACTTACATAGTCAAGCAATTTGATTTGTCCACCTGCCTCTGTCCTCTAACATGGACCAATGTGGTCCTCAGAAACACCCACTCCTTTCTACCTAAGGGGGATGCTTTTAGTTATCTCTACTATGTATGGTGGTCTGGCTCTATCACCTCTCTAGCTGATCAGTCAAACCTACACTATCTTGATAGTATTCCTTTTCTTCATTCTGCCAACACTCCATCCTCTTTACTTACCTTCATTATCAGTGTAATCCTCTCTTGGAACCAACCCATCTATTTATTTATTTATTTATTTATTTATTTATTTATTTATTTATTTATATAGCGCTGCAGCCCGCAGGCATCAGAGCGCTTCACAAAAAGACAGACTAGAGTATAGAGAAACGGGACAGGCCAAAGGCCACATACAACAAACAAATGGAAACAGTGTTGGGCTAACTGGCTAACAGAGGTAGGGACCTTATTTAAAGAGAAGTGTCTTGAGTTGCTTCCTGAAGAGTAGATGGTTGGTTTCCAATCTCAGTGCAGGAGGGAGTTTATTCCATATAAGGACTGCCTTGGTCGTGAATGCCCTACCTAATCCTTTTGCTTTTTTAGCAGGAATAACTCGGAGGAGGCCAGTTTTGTTAGACCTCAAGTTGCAATGTGATTCGTACCACATGAATTGTTTTTTTAGGTAAATCGGTGCTTTTCCATACAAGCATCGGTGTACTAGGGTAATGGCTTTAAATGTGATGCGTTCCTCGATCGCCAGCCAATGTAAGTCCTTTCTGTCTTTTGTGATATGTTCTCTCTTGGGTTTATTGGTGATTTTTCTGATGGCGTTATTTTGGACCACTTGACATTGTTTTAGACATTTGCTGCTTGCGCCTAGGAGTAAGGAGTTTCCGTAATCCAACCGGGAGAGAATTGTGGCTCTTGCTATTGTAATACTGTTTTGAAGGCTCAGCAGGGGTCTAATTTTTTTCAATAGTTTCTGATGATATTGGCAATTCCTTTTGAGGTAGGCAGTGTGGGCTTCTGCTCCCAAGGATGCCTGAAGATAAACGCCTAGTGTTTTGACTTTTTCTGCTATAGCTATTTGTGTCTCTTTGATCTTGAATTCGGTATATTGTGGACTAAGTTTTTTTCTGGCATAAGGAGATCCGAAGATCATACGTTCTGTCTTGGGGGCATTTAAGCACATCCAATTGTCCTTCATCCAACTCTCAATGATGTTATAGATTCTCGAGAGTTTTTCGCTGTCCTGTTCGTAGTTACCACTAAGTTCGAACACCAATTGGGTGTCGTCGGTGAAGTTGATGAAAAATATACCGAGTTGGGACAGAAGTGAACATAGGCATCGCATGTATAAGTTAAACAATAGAGGGGAGAAGCTTGCGCCCTGTGGGACTCCACAATTAACTGGTTTTGATTTTGAAGAGTGTTTCCCGCAGACGATCTTAGATTGCCTATCCTGCAGAAATGATGACACCCAGTCTATGGCCTCATCAGAACAGTTCCCTGATTGATCTAGGGCCTCTCGGAGCCTGCGATGATCCAACAGATCAAAGGCTGCCGAGAAGTCCAGTAGGATCAGCAAACCACAACACCACAACAAACATCTTCTTTTAATTTTCGAGTATCCACTTGCCCATGCAGGACAATTCTCCTTCGATACACCCCTCATCTCCACTTCCAAACAGACTTACACTGCTGCTCAATATTCCTCACCTCTCTCCCTTTGATATGGTAACTCCAAGGCCCTGTGTCACGTCTATCAAGAAATCTCTCTCTCTCTCTCTCTCTCTCTCTCTCTCTCTCTCTCTCTCTCTCTCTCTCTCTCTCTCTCTCTCTCTCTCTCTCTCTCTCTCTCTCTCTCTCTCTCTCTCTCTCTCTCCCTCTCTCTCTCTTTCGCTTTCTCTCCTCTCTCTTTTTCTATCTCACTCTCTATCCCTGTCTCTCTTCCCCTGACAAGCCAGGATCTAATGTCTACTCCACACAACTATTACTGATCACCCCCAACCCTAGGAGTTCTTGCTCCAACACAATGGGCCTCATTGCGAGATTGGTGGTAGTCATGGCGCTATTTGCGCCATGACTGCCATCAATAACGTGTCCGGCACCGGTCTCGTTCGATGGGGACTTACCGGTGTAGTCCGACCTTTGCGGGACCAATAAGTCCCCATTGAAAAAGCCATTCCCCATTCCCATTTGAGCCCCCGTAGGGCTCAATGGGAATGGGGAAGGCGCTAATAAAGGTACCGCAAATTGCGGTACCGTTATTAGCTTCAAGGTGCCTTAATAGGTGCCGTCCATAGCGCCTGGTCAGACCAGGAGTTAAGGAAGGGACCCGCTAAGGGACTTTGTAGTAGGGCGGTAAGGGATTACCGGCACCGGTCTCCTTACCGGTGCCCGGTATCCCTTACCGCTCTACTCGTAATGAGGCCCAATATCTTCCACCATGCTACACGATGCTTCGGCCTTGTTACCTTCCGCCAATATCTCCTCCTTCCTGGTCTCTGCAACTGCACTCTCCTGGTACCAGCTCTCCTGGACAGGATTCTCTAAGGATCTGATGCTCTCCTCCTGCCAGCTTATCTAATATATGGCACTGATAGATTGGTCTTATGCATGGGTGATTCCTAATGATATAGTTTTCACCTGGGATGTGATGTCCTGCCTTGCCTGTGATCGGGCCATGTTCGTGAGGTCATGTGCCCTGCAACACGTTTGGCCTTAGGTTATATCAAGGCAAATCACCATTTTGTAATACATAATGGCCCTGGATATGTAAGTGTTCTCTTCTTCTCCAAAGACAACTATTCTGAGGATGTTTGCTTAAAACAGAGTCCCTCACTGTGTGCTATGGATATCATAAAATATGTGGTAAATCTGGGCAATGGTTTGAGTACTGTAGCAAGTGAAACGTGCTGTAGAATTGAAACATTGTAACTACTGTGATTCTAACCAAAGCAGGAGAACAATGAATGCTATTTAAAGAACTGTCAGGGAGACACATGCATGTTTCATTTCCGCCACGTCTTTTTAACTTTCCTCGGTGTGTTCATACGGACCCCAAACTATGTGGTCCCATCAAGCATCTAACATTGTTTACTCTGGCATTACTACTGGAATGATAAATGCTTCAGACCAATTTGTTTTAGATTCCAAATGTTGTCACTTGTTTTTCTTAATTGGTGAGCAGTTTGCCCTGGACATTCTGTCTGCCTGCAGGCTAAGGGGGCTCTGTCTCTTTGCTTTCTCTGGCCCTAGTACATTTTGGATACCCTCGATTTCACGGTAGTTGTCACATGTCCCACTCACCCACACTTCAATCTTTTTTCCCCATCATGCACATACTGTGCTCACATCACTACCTATCACCGACCTTTCCAACCCCACTGATTATCACCATCTGGGCCCCAGTTGATAGCAGGCCACCTATATCAGTAAACTCTTCATATCCCTGCCTCTCTACTGGACATTTCAAACCATATTGCAATTGGGCAACCTTCCACTGCACCAGCAATCCCCTTGCTGTATCCCCTGCGACCACACACACACCACACATCCAATTTTATACTAATATATACAAAATCTGCAATACATTTGTAAACGATTTGACATATGCAAACACCTGTATTACCAACCACATCAAGCTTACAGCATGTTACATAAGTTCTTTATATATAATAAATAAGCAAAAATACATGTGCTGACTACATATAACCAGGTGGGGACACCACATTGCATGTATAACAACATGCATGATTAATATATATTGTTATAAAGTGCATTTTCTAGATGTGTACTATCAAAAATGTGTTTCTGGTCAATAAGTCATGGCCAGTGGTACACATGGTCACACTATCTTGGCAGCAGACACCCCACTGAGGTTCTACCTGCTGGCTCGCTCCCCTATGTGAAAATGAAAGGTCAATGCTCAAAGCATAAGCAGCACCTGGGAGACTTGCCCTAAATGGAACTCACCCAAAGGAAGTGAAAAACACTTTTTCCTCAATAATACAACCCATCATGATGTCACATTTAAGCCTACAGTTATAGCTTGATAATATTCCAATAGATTTGCAACGCTACAATCTAAGGGCTCAGAAAGTGAGCGTGCCTCAGAATTAGAACTGGCGAGGGATAATTGTGCTTATTTGCTTGTTCTAGTAGATCAGACTAATTTACAGTCAGAGAATACTATGGGGCAAATAAACCAAAGGGCTCCTGAATTACATATTAAACCCAAGACTAGGAAATATCTTGACTCACGTTTGGTCTCCCTGAATCACAGGAGGGGACATGTATGAATGTCTGGACATGTGTTTCCCAACTGTTTGAACCTATGTTTTCAGATGTATTATCAGACTTTTAAATTGGGGAAGCAATATAAGAGACTCCAAGAGATAGAACACCATGACTACTGCTGTCAGCTTTTTGACGTTTTTGTTGAAAGCTACAGTGTTGCACGTGAAAAGTTCTCTTCAACCATAGGGTATTTTACAATGGATCTCTTTCCTTTTAAATTGCACTAATGGCTACCAGGTAATTCAAACAAGCAAAACGTGTATTCTGGTTAAGGTGGTCTGTTGAATTTCTGGAATCCTGCAAGTGCTTTGAAAGAGTTATGCCAATTTGAAAGAGAATCAAGGTGAGGTAGAGGCTTTGAAAATTACAGTGATAGAATTGCTTAATGGACATATTATTATTATTTCTTTGACTAAAGATAGAAAAGTACATATTTGTGATTTCTACATGGATACAGTGAAGGTGGGATTGGTGCTAAACGGCATACTATTGTGAGCGATCCATATGTTCATGCAGGCAATCCCTTTGTGTATGTAGGGAGGCTTCAGATTTAAATGAGAGTAATTACATATGATATACATAAGCATATACTCATTGTTACAACATGCTCATATGTCACAGTGAGCAGATAGACAGTCTCTATGCATTTACATAAGAGACTAACCAGAATAATTTAAAATTGATTATGGGTCAATAAGTCTCTTTATGACCCTGGCGGTAGCCGTGCCGGTAAAAAAGACACGGCTTTCCCGGTAATTCCCCATTGCCGGGCGCCGGAAAAAATGACTCCCCATTCGAGTCCCATTGGACTCAATGGGAATGGGGAGGACGGAAGCACCAGCACTGTGTTCAACAGTGCCGGTGCTTCTGTTAAAAGTCTGCGGGCAGGTGCCATTCCGCACACCAGATTAGTCTTGGGGGGGCGGAAAGGCACACACGCAGATCTCAGCGTATGCCGGTCTAGTAACAACGGTGTCGGTCATAATGAGGCCCAATGTGTTTGATTCCTTATACAGAAGCGTCCAGCTTTTGTGCTTTGACCAAACCATGCATGCGGATCATAGATATAAATGCCCATACTAACCCACACTCCTTTTCATCCTCCAACTTGCCTCTTGTGCTGCCCATCCTTCCCACCTCACTGCTTTCTTGCAATGCCAGCCAATGGATTCCATGGTGCCGCCTCATGCTCACTACTGATGATTTTCATCTTGGCAACTTTTCAACTTTCATTTGTCAGCTTTGACAAGGATAATGGCAATAATGGCCCCTTTTTACCAGAGTCTGGTAGTGGCCTGCACTCAGAATGTTTGCCCTCTATTCACTTGAGCCATTACCTCCAAGGGTTGGCCATCACCAACAAGAGGGCCTAGCAAAGCATTAATTGCTGCCATATTAGAACATTGGGGAGACCTTGCCTCTGTTGTTTATAAGAGAGATTCAGCAGGGTATACGCACTGATCGCGCCTTGAAACACTTGTTTATAGGTGTGTTATAAATGCCATATCATATCATAAAGCCTGCTTACCTTAATTGACAATTCCAGTGTTCTGCATGCCCTGTGCCTCTCCATCTGTTTCTCAATGACAAACTCTTTACCACGTACAGGATAAGCAGTTGTAAGGGAAAGGGGGCAACAGAGCATGTTGTTATTACCAGAGAGGCCATGCTTATCTTTGATCCAAACACGTCCTGTGTTGGTGACTGTCATTGAGTCAAATCACGACTTAAGGGGAAAGGGGCAGAAACAAACGTCTTTACCCCTCTCATAAGAGTAGCCCATGCCAATCTCTGTTGCAAGTCTGGCAACATAGGTCGAGAATAATGGGCTGGACTGAGACATGGAAGAAAAAGATACTGCAAAAATTGGACAATCCTCCACTCCCTTGCCATCGCTTTAGCCCTTGCCCCTTCTTCAACTCTACGATCAAAGATTACAGGAGTGGCAGGAAAACAGAGGCTGTTTTACCTTCCTCTTCAGACCCTGCTGTCACTGAATGAAAGTGCTGCACACGGTGCTATGTGATACTTACTTTGACTGTTATTCTGTTAAACTTAGAGCTACTGGTTGAGGCAGACATGTCAGCCTTAAGTTGCAGGAGCTTTGATGCCCTGTCAAGATTCTAGAAATGCAATGCCAACATCAGCATTGCGACTGCATTGTTCTAATCGAGTGTCCTCCTTGGTAAAAGCTCAGACCTTCTTTTATGGGCCGCTAAACTGGGTGGAAATAAATCATCCTGTATTAGTGCTCTGTGCTGTGGCCTCAGCAAATCAGGTTGCTCAAAACGCAGGCTCCACCTCATGATCTAGGTCTGCTCTCTCAACAAGCTATGCGTGGCAGATGCTCGCACCTGCATGCCAGCCTTTCCTCACTCCCCAACCACTTTCCCTACACTGCCCTCTGTCCGCCACATCCCCGCCCCTTCCACTACCCACAGCAAACCAACCTCACAACCCCACTTTCAGGACCTCTCCAACACCTACTTACCTCGTTTTACGCACTGCCCTAGAGCACAGAGTCTGACTACACAAATGCAAGAGAATCTCTGCATGCCATTTCTGTGGTGGCCATTTTAGGAGGTGATATTCCGGAAACAACGGATTGCACACGCAATGCAACAGGGCACATTGTTTCTGAAAAAAATAAAAAAAAAACGATTGTTGTCGGCACTCGGTTTGCGAGCCCAAGTTCTAATAGGAGTAATCCCCCAATTCATCGGTTGTACCAGGTGGTTACTTGAAACCTCGTTAAAAAGCCCTGTGCGCTCTAGTCTATTAAATCACGCCCTGACATAGACCACTGGGACGTTCATTAATATGTCATCGTTTTATTTAGTTTGTTGAACTGGAATTACATTAAGACAGGAAGTAATACAACTGGTTTGATTTCTCTAGAAACTACAAGACAGCCGTGTCACCTTTCAAAGAATGCTAAAGTCATCTGACCATGACATTTAGTTTTGAACATTTTTTTTTTTTTTACAAGCTCTTGTCACCGGTGTATGTGTTAAAAAAATCGAAGCTACTGCATTCTTCCTAATTCCCTGTAAAGTTTGTATAAATCAAATTTAGGTTTCCTGGGCTAAGAAATCGAGGCATCTATGCTGAACGAAGCAGTGTTACTTTGGTATCTACAAAGCTCAGAGAGTCTTCCTGTGTATCTTAAAAGGTAGCTCAGCCATACTATCTATAATGAAATGTCTCAGTACATATTGGCTTTTATGATGCACTGATGTAATCTCCTTCTCAGAAACCCATTAGGACAGTTATAACAGTCCATCCACACCAGAGCATCAGATTGAGGCAATGCAAAGGTTCCACATGCGCTTGCAGGAAACCCTTGACTTGGCTCATGAAATTATAATATACAGAGTCAGGCATAAATGTGCTTTTTTAGGAAGATGGAAATATAAAATAGCGAAAGAATTCTCAATTTCAGTGCCATAAATTGTTGTCAATTTAGTGATGACTAAGGATAATCGACAAGCTATAGTATATTTTGTAGATCTCATTTCAGTTTAAAGCTTTGTTGTTGTATGGCCACAAGGTGTCATATTGCTCGCTATCAGATGGCTGGAATATACTGTAGCATTGCTACAGAGAGATCTAATAACACCCTAAGTGCATTAACATTTCAGTTTCAAATAATGGATCCATTATTTGGAAGAAAAGTTTAAATCAGTTATATACCATCGGATATTTAAACATTTTGATTTGTAATCACCTAACAAGTGTGAGGAGCGCAATCTTTCCAAATCCAAAGGGGGCAGGCATCAGTCAACAATATCTATTGCTGTTCTTTGCGGTTTGACCAGACTCACCCATGCTGTTTGTGAGGTTCGAAATAAGGCACCAATGTGGCAGTTGTCTTGTTCCAGGCTTGGAGCAGATGTCGAGGTGTGGTCAAGCTGAAGTTTATTGCAGTTCAAAGAAGTGCTAATGATGAGGGTCACCAGGGTTGGCTCGACGACAATGGTGCTGGTGACTTGATGTGCAGTTTCAGTTTGATGGTCAAATGACTGTCAATGTAGATCTGAAGATGCAGGTGGTGTGGAAGCCTATTCAAAGATGTTGGATGCAACGATTAATTCAAATTCTATTTGAGGTAATGAAGAACACAGCTGGCAAAGTGAGGTAGTGAATTTGTTTCAAAGTGCAGTACAACGGCTTGAAGATTGGTTGAGTGTCAAATGCAGCTCTGGAGGGTCATGTT
The DNA here is from genome assembly GCF_040938575.1 of Ambystoma mexicanum. Lineage (NCBI taxonomy): Eukaryota > Metazoa > Chordata > Amphibia > Caudata > Ambystomatidae > Ambystoma > Ambystoma mexicanum. The sequence goes on along the minus strand of NC_090929.1, from coordinate 925,438,566 downwards.
GGTTCTAGGGGAGTGAACATTTTCAATCATAGCTCACAGCACTTCAAAGGTGAACAACAGAGATTCTTGCTGTCTTGACTCTCAGGCAGGTTGTTGTGAGCCCCAATCCAGGGACTCATGGACAGGATACGTTCTTGTTCTCTGACTGCCAACATAAGGGTGACTTGTACACGCTTGCAGGGTACATTCAGCTGAGTGTGGTCCTAGAAACCATTGTGTCTGGCAGACAGGCAGGTCTTGCTCCAGAAGCAGGACATCTCAAATGTGCCCTGGAAATTATTTGGGAGCAGAGCTTGACTTTGCCTTGGTCACTCAGTTGTCACGTCAGGCGTAGGGTTTTGTAAACTCTCCCAATAGAGGTCCAATTAATTATTTCGTCAGATTTTTGTTCAAGAGTGAATCAAAGGAGTGGAGGACTCCCTCTTTCATAGATAAATGCCTAACGGTGATCGGTCTAACGCGAGCCTGCTTTAAGGGGCCCAATCCTTGTCCTTGAGACAAGTGGTATTTACCTTCTTACATCGTAGCCAAAGTGCTTGTGGATAAAGGAAATGGAAGGGCCAGGAAGGAAGAGGGAATATGGAGGGAAAGATGGTAGTGGACCCTTCCTCCAACTACACTGAGCTCCCTCTGTCTCCTCTAACTCCATCCCATCCCCTTGTCAATAACATCAAATGTCCTTTGGTATGCAGCACCTTGCAATGAGCCTAGTCATTTTTGGAGTGGATTGCCTTTTGATTCATGTTCCTTAGGACAGTTCCTGGAGTGAGGTATTAGCAAACCTCATAAACGTTCAACAGTAGATGTACAGCCTTGCAGTCTCCTGTCCTGCAAGTGGCAGGGCTTGGCTGTCTGACGAGAACACAGACACTCCATTAACAGCTGTGCTGCGCTCACAATACAAACACACGTTTGAGATCAATCTGATGTGACTTGTTATATAAATGTGGATACAAATGCACCATACCCTAAACTCAGGTATGCCTTTAAGTTTAAACATTAAACTGCCACTTGAATAGTCAGTAATTGCTTATTACCTTGGGTCTTTGGATCAGAGGTACAGACTTTAAATGCATCATCTGTGTAGGTGTGAGTTGGCTTTACAGCAACTTCCAAAGTGGCACCTCTGACACCAGAACCGTCTCTGTGCCACAGAAGAGAAGGCTCTGCACATCGGGATATTGATTCAGCAGGGCACAGGTGTACATTATGCTTTTGGCACAGAGCTTGTGAAAGAGGGGTTTGTTTGCCAGATCACTCTATGTCCTATGGACTCCAAAAATTGGGACTCACAATGCCATTACCATACTCATAATCAAATGGTCACCTCGCCAGACCGAGAGAATTACTGCCAAACCTGTAATGAGGCAGACTGAGTTTCACAACTGCTTGTTGTTCATGCTACTGAAAGGGAATTTTATGAAAAGGATCATGCACTTATTGTCCCAGCTGCAGAATTGTTATTTTGTGATTCTACAATGTCTGTTAAATGCTGCCACTTCACACTCTGGCAATACTCTCAAGTATTAAACTGGATAAATATGTATGATTTTCCCTATTAAACCCTGTAGCTGTAACTGCAATTTCTTCCTAAACTGGCAAATTAAAAACAACAGATTTTCTGTTTTGAAAATTGAAGTTGATGTTTGTTAGACCTTGGATGCTCTAGAGCTCCACTCAGGCTGCTTTCAGACAAAGCTGTGGAAATTTGGAAAGAAATCTTTGTTCTTTTTCAACCGCGGGGGCACACAATGATTTTTTTCTTTAAAGTTAACCTTTACATGAGTCAATATTAATCACTCTTCATACCATGAAGAAAACAAGGCATTGTTCATAGGTATGAGAAGGCATTAGTTGTAAAAATCTTTCGAGCACAGACATCTGCAATGAAAGGAACAATACCTAGTTATTCTGTGAGACATTTCATTAACATACCTTGCAATTTTATAAAATGTAGAATTTACATAAAAAATGAGCAAGTGATTTAAGGGAAGTTGGGGTAAACAAATGATTTCACGAGTTAGTCTGTTTTAAGTGTGTGTCTGTGTGTGTCTGTGTGTGTGTGTGTGTGTGTGTGTGCTTCAGTAAGTGAACAAGCATGTGTGGTTGAGTGAGTCACTGAGTAACAGCTAAATTGAGTGAGTGAGCAATTGAGTGGGTGAGAGAGCAAGCAATGGCATGTGTGTGAGTGTACATGTGTGAGTGAAGGAGGCAATGCATATATGAAAAAGTGGGTCTGCAACCAGTAATTACGCCTGTAAATAAGTAATTCAATTTGTGTGCAAGCGAGCAAGTGAGTGCCCCTGGAGGATAGCTCAGCAGCAGCATGTTTGCCTTGGAATCACGAAACAACACAGGTTCGATCCGTGGGTCCGTGCTTAGAAATCTCTGGGTATTTTAGCTAGTGTATATAAATACACAACTAAGACAAAAAAAAACGATTAGGCAACTATTCCTGTAACAGGCCTTGATACCCACGGGCTATGTGAGCACTTTACAAATGCAAATAAATAAATATATGATAAAACGTTGTCATTATTGAAATAATTAGGGATGGGTTCATGGAATTCAAATATTGTTTAAACAGTGGTGATTTTAACGAGCTGAACTTAATGAGCATCTCAACTAGTTAAGAATAGTGACAGGCTGAACCCATCCTGAACTTTTGACAAATTGTTTGCTTTTCAATTAAATAATATTGATGCAATGTTGTTTTCATTTTGGTTCAAATGTGGTTTTGCTCTGCTCTGCTCTGCGGACTTTATTCAGGGATGGGGGAGGGGGGAAAGAGAGAGAGAGAGAGAGAGAGAGAGAGAGAGAGAGAGAGAGAGAGAGAGAGAGAGAGAGAGAGAGAGAGAGAGAGAGAGAGAGAGAGAGAGAGAGAGAGAGAGAGAGAGAGAGAGAGGGAGAGAGAGAGAGAGAGAGAGAGAGAGAGAGAGAGAGAGAGAGAGAGAGAGAGAGAGAGAGAGAGAGAGAGAGAAACATGGCATCAGAACACACAGGAGCAAAATGATAATAGCACACATGGATGCAAATCCAGCAGGTACAATCACAGTTGGTCATCTTGAATCAGTATGCCATGAGGTAGAAATCGGTGTTCAGGTTAGCAAGGTTCACAAACAATCAAGCCTAGTATAGCAGAGTATAATAATGGCTTTGCAAGGCATGACATGGACATGATAAGGTACAACAAAATATGTGAAGTCATCACAAAGCATGCCTACTTCTAACAAGAGAAACCAGCCTGGTCAATGCCCCAGTCTCCTATCACTGGCCTAGGCAGGACACTGTCATTTCTATCCCTAATGTGCCATTGTCAATTTCCCTCTCTGTCACTCCATGCAATGTTTATATGTGCACACTGTTTCACATAGCATGCCTCTCGTCTTTAGCAAATAGAGCCTTGATATAAGTATGCTGTTTTTCTTCACGATTAGGAACAATCTGTGATGCTAAGTATGTCCCCAGATAAAATTGTCTTTTGCAGCTTGCAACACAGACAAGGATTGACCAAATGGGAAAATCGGGCATTTCCGAACAGGCAAGAGGTTCAGGTCCCAGTGGCCTTTTTGGCAAGGTGCCAGTTTTCCCTCTGTATATCAGAATAGTTGTAACTGGTTACTAATTCTGCCCCAGCCTACTACGTATTCCAGATTTGTTTGCCTGTTCTAGAATTTCTAGGCGTTCGTGTGGTTCCATGTAATAATGTCCCTGCAAAAATGTCCCCTGACAAAAAAGTCGCTGTTTTTTGCAGAGACATTATTACATTGAACCGGCGGGGGAAACGCACGTAACCCCCCGTTTCTTTTTTTTTTTTCTTTTTTTTTAAATGGGAGCAGGGGACATCCCTGCAACCCGTCCCCATACATAATGTCACCATATATAATGTCGCCAATGGCTTTTCTATGGGACATTATGTATGGGGAGATTATGTTTGGGGACATTATTACCTGATACCATTAATTCAGGGTAGTTTACCTCTGCCAATACATGAACCGACAACTCACTGTGGAATGACAGTGCTTTGGTTATGTGCTTTTTTCTACTATCGCAATATTCTCTGATGGGTCCAGTGCATCTGAATCCAGATGGCTGGCTTCTACTTGCAATTTACCACATCTCCTACTTAAGGGATCATACACTGCGGCATAGTTTTCTTGTACTATAGAACCTGCCCTAACTCTGGTGCCATCGAGTTGGCGCTATTCACGTTATGAAATGTTTACACACCACTTAGGACTGCAGAGACTATGAGCTATATTTTGAGAAGAGAAACGTTTCAATTTCACCAAAAGACAAGCTCAATTGAACAATTGTCTCTGCTAATTCAAAACCATGCCCTGATAAGCAGTAGTCATTGGATATAGATTTTTCAGTCTGGTAAATCGTGTTGTCAGGAACTACATATCCCAATCCAAGTGTGGCTTTATCGAACACCAAGAACAAAGAGGAATTAAGTTTAATCATGTGATTTGCAAAGACAAAAGGGAACAACAGCATCATTTCTCTTCTGGATATGTTGCCAGTTTGCCTTTCCGCTGAGAGGAAAACTAACAAGCTGAATAATAATAAAATATGTTATCTCTGATGTCTTAATGACAAACACTGCTCGTAATGCATGTTCTCATTTGTCTTGAAACTCGTCTAGGATGAACTTTCTGTCCATTTGCTCCTTAATAATTCGAAAAATATGAGCAGCAGAGACTTTGCAGACATCCGTTCTTTTCAAGTGTCTCTGTGTCTGTGCAAAGCTATGACCATATTACTAAAAGATCTGATTAGTCTGGCTGTAAAAATGTCAGCATGAATAACAGTGAACCACTGTAGTGTTCTATCCAGGATTTACGAGTGGTATGTTGCCAAATTCTTTGCTCACCTTTCAGCTTACTGAGTACCATTAGCCTTTTGAGAGACCCCCATCCCCTCTTCCTCGGTAGCCCAGAAAGCCAGATCAGTTACTTTGGGTATTCAAAAGCCAAGCCCTTCAAATCTCATGTTAGACTCTGCCCTTTGGTTATCGGAAAAAACAATCTCAGTATGGCATTTGACCCCAGCCTTGTCACACCAGACTCTATGGGCCTCATTACGAGGTGGGCGGTAAGGAGTAACGGTGCGGTAAAGGCGCCAGATTCATTATCCCTTTACCGCCCTATTACGAGGTCTGCTCGCTGTCACAGGTTTCGTGTTTTCTCCCCTGTTTATGTTGTCTTGTGGAATCCTTTGCCGGGGTTTTCGTCTGTGCTGTTCGGCTCTTGTTTAAGCCCGCTCGGCTGTCGTCGGATTCCAGGATTCGTTCAGCTTCTTCGTCCGGGATCAAGGGAAATCCAGGAAGACCAGGAGGGAAGAGTGCACACGGAAGAGGTGTGCGTGGACGCGGAAAGAACAGGTACAAGGAAAGGGAAGGAGAAGGAGAGGGTCCGGGAATTAGAGCAGCAACTCAGTTCCAGGAGCACAACGCGATGCACGTCTAGCCTCATCTAACGAAAGTGTTGAGACGCGCAGAGCCGCGGGGGCGTGGTTACTTTATGGAACGTGCTGCATGGACGTAAATGTCGATAGACCGCGTTCTGCGAATACGGCCATGTTGGGTGTACTACGGCGAGTAGCCCCGGACATGGCAGGGACCAGGAGGACCAAAAGGGGTGTGATCGATGGATCATGCAGCATGCCCCCTCCTAAAACTCGTTCCACCAGGTTTGCTGGATGTATTAGATGGAATTTTCTGAACAATTTGGGGGAGTTTAGGTTTGAGACTGGTTCCCAGGTTCGTTCACTGGGTGGATAGCCCTTCCATTCCACCAGGTATTGAAGTTGTCCTCGTCTATATCTGGAGTCACATATTCGAGACACTTCATATTCTAGTTGGTCGTTGACAACCACAGGACTGGGTCTAAGATTAGTCCGGGTGGTTTGGATGTAAGGCTTCAATAGAGATTTGTGAAAAACTGGATGGTTTTTCTTCCAGGAGTCTGGTAGTTTAAGTCGAAAGGCCACAGGGTTAATGATTTCTTTTATAGGAAAGGGCCCATAATATCGAGGAGGCAGCTTATTCGGTCTGAGATGTCGGGGCAGTAGCTTCGAGGATAGCCATGGCCTTCTCCTCGAATCTGCATAGTGCTTAGTTTGGATCTGTGCTTTTTCTAGATGTTCCTTGGCTTCTCTCTGTACATTGATGAGTGTTTCAATCCAGGAATCGACTGTTGGAAATGGTGTAGGATGCGGAAGGACTGAAGGTAGTACCACAGGGTGGAATCCTTGGCTGCAAAAGAAAGGGCTGGTTTTAACAGCCGAATGGTCTGAATTGTTGTAGGCGAATTCTGCCACTGGTATCAGAAGCGACTAATCGTCCTGGACCTTAGTAGAAAAACAACAACGGTATTGTTCAAGGGTTTGATTCACTCGTTCTGTGACTCCATTGGCTTGGGGATGATATCCTGAGGAGAGGGCTCGTTGGATTCCTAGTATCCTGCAGAGGTCTTCCAAAATTGAGAGATATACTGTGGTCCTCTGTCCGATATAGTCTTGGAAGGAAGTCCTTGCAGTCGGAAGATGTGTTCCAGGAAGATTCCAGCAAGTTCTGACGAGGATGGTAACTTATACAGAGGTGTAAAATGGGTCATTTGAGTGAACAAGTGAATGGTGACCATGTTAGTGGTGTACCCTCTGGATGGCGGTAATTCTACAATAAAATCTGTAGCGATGACTTCCCAAGGTCTTGTTGGTGGTGTGTGCTGTAATAAGAGTTCTGCTGGTTTCTGGTTGTCATGTTTGTTTTGATTACAGACAGAACAAGACTGCACGTTCAGTTGAACGTCAGCCTTCATTTTGGGCCATTAGAATTGTCTTTGTATTAGACGGAGGGTGTTGGTAATGCCGCGATGACCGGAGTGAGGGGTATCATGGCAGAGATTTATTATCTTTTGTTGTAGTTTCTGTGTGGGAATGAACAGGTTGTTATTTTTAAACAGGTATCCGTCCTGGGTTCTCAGATCCCATAGAGTCCTTTTCGAAGCATCCTTCCAGAGTTACGAAATCTGAGTTTGCATGCAAATGTCTTCCAGGAGATTGTTTGCTTGAACTACAAATATTGTATGGGGAAACATCTTGGGATATGCCCGATCTCCCGGAGGTTCGTAGTCTGGACGTCAAGAGAGGGCGTCAGCTATTAGATTTTGTGTTCCAGGAATGTGGCGAATCTGGAACTGATACTAGGCGAAGAAGAAGGCCCAGCGAGCTTGACGGCTATTCCTACATTCCAAGGCCTGCAGTACTTGTAGGTTTCGAAGGTCCGTGCGGACCTGGACAGGATACTTCGCTCAGAGGAGTTGATGACGCCACTCGGTGAAGGCTTAACGGATGGCCAGCAGTTCCTTTTCCAAGACTGAGTAATGGGTTTCACTGGGAGTTAACGTCCACAAAAGGTAAGTGATGGGGTGTTCCATCCTGTCCCTGAATAGCTGTTTGAGGACAGCTCCAATAGCGTAACTGGAGGCATCTGTCTCTACTATGAATGGTCATTTGACATCAGGTTGAGTCAGGATGGGAGCTTGTGTAAACTCAGTCTTCAACCGTTGACAGGCTTCCTCTTGAGTTGTGGTCCAAAGGAAGGGTACATCTTTCTTTAATAGAACAATGATTGGTTGGACTATCTCGGAAAAGGAAGGTATGAATTTCCTGTAGAAATTAGCTAAGCCCAGGAAAGACTGGATTTGTTTCACAGAGGTGGGTCTTGGCCAGGATAACATTGCCTTAACCTTGGATTGATCCATTCCAATGCCTGCTGGACTAAGGATAAACCCTAGGTAGTGTACAGTAGAAACATGGAAGATGCATTTCTCTGGCTTTGCCAGGAGCTTGTTTTCCCGTAGTCGTTGTAACACTGCCTTTACATGTTCTTCGTGCTTGGAAATGTCCTTCGAAAATATTAGGATATCGTCCAGATAGACAATCACAAAAAGAAATAGCATGTCTGAGAACACTGTATCCATGAAGCGTTGGAAGAGCGCCAGGGCATTAGCAAGTCCAAAAGGCATGACCAGGTATTCATAATGACCAAAGGGTGTTCTAAAGGCCATTTTCCACTCGTCTCCTGCCCTAATGCGAATCAGATGGTAGACAACTCTAAGATCCAACTTGGTGAAAACAACTGCGCCCCTTACTGCCTCCAGAATGTCCGAAATCAAGGGTAACAGATAGCGATCCTTAAGGGTGCATTGGTTTAGACCTCAATAGTCCAGACACGGTCTGAGTTCCTTGGTGTCTTTCTTGGGAACAAAAAACAGTGAGGCCCCTGCTGGGGATTTAGAGGGTCGTATGGTGCCATTTGCAAGATTAGTATCCAGGTATTCTCGAAGGGCTTTCTTTTCAGGTTCAGATAAGATGAAGGGTCCGTTTCTATAGCACAGTCCTCAGGTCTATGGGGAGGTAACGCCTGGACAATGGCAGTGGAGAAGACATCAGAGTATTCCTGGTATATCTCCGGAACCCGGATAATGTTTGAGACAGAGATGTTACCTTGGTGATTCGTAGGAGGTCCTTCTGATGGTGTCGGAGTAAGGTCTGACAATAAACAGTGGGATGTACAAAATTCTGACCCCAGGAACAATTGATGTACGGATTGTGTTTTTGAAGCCAGGGCATTCCCAAAACCATTGGGTAGTGGGCCAACTTGATGATGTCAAATTTTATCCTTTCTCGGTGGTGGTTTATGGCAAGTTGGACGTCCTTAGTCTGAAGGGTTATGGGTCCTGAAGAAAGGGGTCTTCCATCAATAGCTTCTACAGGTTGCATGACAGTCCGGGATTCGCAAGGAATATAGTGTTTAAGAACCCATTCTTGGTCTATGAAAATCCCCATAGCTCCACAGTCCACCAGTGCCAAGATGGGATACGTTTCCTTCTTGGATGGCGATAAGAAGGCCTGTAAAATCACCAAGGAATTTTGTCCAGGAGAGTTCAAGGATGGAATTGATGTGGAGCAGGCATCTCTCTCCCGAACCTGTGCTCCATTTAGGATCGGGAGCTGGCGTTTCCCGAGCGCCGTGGGGGGGGTATTGGGCCGTCTCTTACTAGATGTTTGTCTGATGCGCAATACATACACAACCCAGTATGGATCCTACGCATTCTTTCGTTGGAGGATATGGGTCCATGGAATGCCCCTAGCTGCATAGGTTCAGGTTCGTTACTTGAAGTGGGAATACCTTCGGGTTTCGAGGGTATCCCAATGGGGCTCTTCTGGAGTGGCGACTTGCTTTTCTTTTTCTCTGCCTTTCTCTCCTGAATGCGAAAGTCAATCTGCAGGGCAAAATCCATTAGGGCCTGATAAGAACTTGGGCGCACCACTCTGGCTAGTTCATCCTTGATGTCTTCGTTTAGCCCTCTTCGAAATAGGGTAAAACAAGCTTCAGGGGACCAATCCGCCTCTTTAGCCAACTGTATGAAGCGTGTGACATACGTAAGCATATCCTGGGTTCCTTGTTGGAAGTCGAGTAGACGTTCCTGGGCACTGTAGACCTGCTCTGGGCAGTCAAACATGGTTTTAAGGGCCTGTATGAAGCCATCGTAATCATCCAGGAGAGAATCCCCAGAGTTAACCAGTGGGGTGGCCCAGGTCAAGGCATTGCCGGAAAGATGCAAAATAATAAAGCCCACCTTAGCCCTGGGCGTAGAAAAATAATAAGGCTTGAAGGTAAAGTGGACCAAACATGAGTCAAGGAATCCACGATGACTTTTTGGGGAACCATCATATTTATCAACAACGCCGCCCAGTATTACACTCTCTTTCGTAGCGGATTCACGGGACAACACCAATTGCTTTAAGGCGGCGTTCTCTGCCTTTAAATTTTGCACTTCGGTCATCAGTTCTTGATGCCACGCATTAGGTCCTGGATGGCCGCTTCCATGTCTGTGTCAAATTCAGTCAGGTGGCGTCTCAATCTGTCACAGGTTTCATGTTTTCTCACCTGTTTATGTTGTCTTGCGGAATCCTTCGCCGGGGTTTTCTTCCGTGCTGTTTGGCTCTTGTATAAGCCCACTCGGCTGTCGTCGGATTCCAGGATTCATTCAGCTTCTTTGTCCGGGATCAAGGGAATTCCAGGAAGACCAGGAGGGAACAGTGCACATGGAAGAGGTGTGCGTGCCGCAGAAAGAACAGGTACAAGGAAAGGGAAGGAGAAGGAGAGGGTCTGGGAATTAGAGCAGCAACTCAGTTCCAGGAGCACAACGCAACACACGTCTAGCCTCAGCTAACGAAACCATTGAGACCTGCAGAGCCACAGGGGCATGGTTACTTTATGGAACGTGCTGCATGGACTTAAATGTCGATAGACCGCGTTCTGCGAATACGGCCATGTTGGGTGTACTACAGCGAGTAGCCCTCGACGTGCCAGGGACAAGGAGGACCAAAAGGGGCGTGATCGATGGATCATGACACTCGCGGGACCCGCTAAGGACGCCTGGTTTTACCAAGCAGCCCAGCATGCTAACAACAGGCCCGTCATTAACAGGCCTGTTGTTAGCATGCTCTCCATTCCCATTGAGCCCTATTGGGGCTCAAATGGGAATGGGGATGGTCCGGGTTTACTGAATGGGGAAATACCGGGCCCTCCAAGGTCAGAATGGCCTGGTATTTCCCCATTCAGGGAACCCAGACCCGAGTTTGGAGGCAGGGCATGGCTGCCTCCAAACTCGTAATGAGGCCTCATGAGTCAATGGCCAAACACATGGCCGGTTGTGCCCACTCCCTATTGACCTCCTAAATAGCCTCTTATGGGATAACGTTTTTCCTTCATTTGTTCCTGTCTGTGTACCTGACTTGTAAGTTGCTCAGAGAGGCATGCATTAGATGTTGAAACCCACACATATTCAGTTTTCAAGGTTTGACCGTTTGAATGGTACAACCTGTTAAGAGGGCAGAGTTCAGTGAAACTAAAGAGAAGGAAAGAAAAGCAATATATATTCAGTTACAAAACGTGTCTTAAGAGAAAGTTTGGGTGATCAGAATTATTGCAGCAAAACCCTTGGCCCCTTGAAATGCAGCGGATGTGGGACGCAATGTGCATCTTAACTCAGCATCTACCCCTGTTGTTGCCCAACATGATGTCATTGTGTATCTCATTTTGAATCCCTTCTGTGGTATGATTAATGCGTTCATGGGCTTTGCAAAGCATGGAACACAGAGTTAGGATGTACATCACTTCCCAAATCCCCTGAATTTCAAGGATTTAGTAGCGATAAATGAGATCACTTTAGGTCCCCCTTAACTAATGCTGTTCACTGAACAGCATGGATTTTGCTATTCGATACGTTGTACCGTGCCCAATAGCCCTGGCCTTCAGTCACTGTAAATGTTGCACAACTGTCTTTGAAAGAGTGAACACAACTGTACAAGGCCTTTCTTGATGGCCAGTGGTCCAGGCCTACCGGCGAGGAACATAGCCTAAGTCAATAGCCAGCGGCCTCATGGTACACGGCAAATGTTGCCAAAAATGTTAAGAACACAGAGGGACTTAGCTGGTGGCCTGAGAATCCACTGGCAATGGCAGCCATGGCCACTGTAAATGTAGCAGTAAAAGGACCCATACCCTCCTTCCTAGTAGGTCTGATGCCTAGTCTGTGCAGGTTTAAAAGACTCCTTCAAATATAATTTTGAGTACTTTACATTTTCGGCTTCCCCTTGGGATTACCAAGGTAATTGCTTGCAATGAAACAACAACACAATATATATCTGATTAGCCTCACAGCCTCTAAAGCAAAGCACCATGGGGCATTTATTAAGGTTTATCAGGAGCAGGGAACACTCTAATCTCTGTTCAAATAGTTTAAAAACTACAGTCGCGTTTACCACAAACCACCAAAAGGAACATCTGTGATGTGTTCTACTAAACTTGTTTCTTCTTAGAAAATCGTGCAGCGGTTCTGTACTACAGGTGTTCAATTGAAGCGTTTCTTTCTATTGAAAATGATGGGGACCATGCCGAAAACAGTGTTTTTTTGTTTTCTTTATAACTTTTCCACATCCTAATGTATTGTTCTCATAATTTCCAGAGTACGGTGTATGGGATGGGGCAAGACAACATTTCTGTCTGGAAACTTTGCTCCAAATCCGTCCAGCGAATCACAGGTTATTGGTATTAAGATTTTGCAAACATACTATTTAAACAGGTTTCAACTTAGCTATAAGAATGTTTCCACTGTGTGTGTGGACATATTTAAAGGTGAAACCTATCATCGATAGGAAATGTAAAAATGCAGGTACTAATAACTTTTGAACTGTTGAACAGATCAGCACGAAATGTACAAACAGGATGGCTGGCACAGTCCCCCCAAAACTGGAAAAAATTGTGCAAATCCGTGTCACTGTTCAAAGGGTCAAAAGTCATGTTTTTACAATGTTTGCATTGATTTTCTCAAAGGGAAAATGTTCAATGTGTGCTCACACATAGATTCAGGGGTGGACTGGCCTATTAGGAGATTTCCCTGTAGGCCTCTGCACCCTGGGCCTTTTCCTACTTTATTTCCAAATGTTCTCATGGGGAAAGGGTTGGGTTTGCTAATAATATGTAATATGAATATGGAACTATTTGCCATTTTTGCCATTTTTGTCCAGTGCCTCTTTTGGTTCTCAGTCCGCGCCTGCATGGATACCCAAAACAATTGAATGTTCATTTCTGAAATTGTGTCAGGTTGAAAATCAAGATTCAGATCTAGATTCTTTTTTTTTAGGAACAGCCTTTAAATCATATAAAGGGAGTGGCGATTGTTGTTCTGGGGTTAGGGAGCCTGCAGACAGAGAGGAGAATTTGTGAAAGTTTAAGGCCTGGAGATAGTGTAGATGTGTTGTTATTTTCAAAGCGTTTTTCTGATATCTTTATTTGAATCTTATTTCTTTTGAGTGACAAATGAAAAGGGTAAATGCTTTATAAATATGACATATTGAGAGGTGGCAAGCACAATACATTCTAGTTGGGGGTTGAGGAGTATTTTAAGCAAGTAATCCTTGTTTTAAGTATACAAACATAACATGCTTTCTAAATTAACCTAACATGTGTAAGAGAACGGTATTATGGGGCTATTATTGCTTGGGGGTGTCGGATTAGCTTTAAAAGCTTGAATTTGGTTAATGACTTTGCAAATAAAGTATGTAACAGAAACCCAAGTGGTGTCAAGGTATGTTATCAATAACTTCTGTTTTGATTGGACAAGGGTGCCATGAGATTTAACAATGAAGATCTCAATTTTCTCTGCATGTTACCAGTAAAGATCTTTACATGTTCTACCTCCCTTGTCCTCTTCCCAGTACTCCATTAATAATCTGTTGATTTACTCCACCTTCCTCTTCCTCCTCCCAGTATCCTAATATAATCAGTTACATATATCCCATCTCCCTCTTCCTTGTCCATATACTCCACTAGTATTCCACCCTTTCACACCAACTCCATCATCCTCTTCCCAGTACACTATCACAAATCCAATACATTACCTCCACGTTCCTGATCCTTGTCATATTACACCAACAGTGTTATGATCCATTACCCCTGCATCCTTCCTCCTCAACCCAGTACCCCAATAGTATTGGTTATGTTCCATTACTCCTACTTCCTTTCATACCACTCCTCCTTGTCCTAGTACCTCATTACCTCCACATCGAGTACCCAAACATCAGTCTGTTGCATTACCCTCGCCTCTTCCTTCCTTGTGCCAGTACCCTGAAAAGGTAATCTGTTGCATTACCCCATCTCTCTCTTCCTTGTCCCAGTACCACAATAGTAGCCCATTCCATTATTTCCAACTCCATCTCCCTCGCCCATTACCCCAACAATAATGTATTGTGTAACCACACATCGCTCTTCCTTGTCCCAGCAGCTCAACTGTAATCAGTTACATTACACCTACATTCATCTTCCTCATCCCAGTACCACATAGTAATCAATTTAATTACCCCCACATCCCTTTTGCCCATGCCAATACCGTAGTAGTAATCAGTTGCATATCTCCCACCTTCCTATTCCTTGTGCCAATGCAACATTAGTAATCTGTTTCTTTACCCCTACACCCATCTATCTAATTCCAGTACGTCATTAGTAATCTTACCTCTTCCTTGAACAAGTACCACATTAGTAATCTGTTGAACTATTCTCCCATTCCTCTTCCTCATCCCAGTACCACAATAAATAATAATACGATGCTGCATTTAGTGCAAGTTTGTCTTCCTCACCCACAGCCCTCTTCCTCATCCCAGTACATCAGTAGTAACCAGTTGCATTTCCACAACATCCCTCTTCCCTCCTTCCCTCCTTCCAGTACCCCAATAGTAAACTGTTGCATTAGCCAAACTAGGTCTCCCTTGTCCCAGCACCCCAATAGTAATCTTTTCATTATCCCCACCTCCTTCATCCTCATCCAAGTACCCCATGAACATTCTATTGCATTACCCTCAAATCCCCTTTCCTTGCCCAAATACCGCACATATTTTGCATTCCCAAAACATCCCTTTTCTTCATCCCAGAATCCCAATAATAATATGTTAATTAGCTGAACATCAGTGTTCCTTGTCCCAGCACCACAAGGTAACCCATTGCATTACCCCCCTCATCCCTCTTGCTCGTCCCAGTACCCCGGTAGCAATCAGTTGCATTTCCACCACATCCCTATTCCTCATTCAAGTACCACAATCGTAATATGTTGCATTACCTCAACATCCCTTTTGCTTGTCCCAATACCCTAATAGTAATCCAATGCATTTCCCCACCTCCCAATTCCTTGTCCCAGTATCTCAATAGATATGTGTTGCATTACCTCACCATCATTCTTACACAAAACAGTGCTTCAAAAGTAATTATTTGAATTAGCCCCACATCATTCTTGATCATCCCCATACCCAAATAGTAGTCTTTTGCATTGTCCCAAACTTCATCTAGCATATACCAGTACCTGAATAATAATACGTTGCATTACCCCCACATCCCTCTTCCTTGACCCATTGCCCAAATAGTAATTTATTGAGCTACCCCAACTCACTCTTCCTCATCGTAGTATCCTGATGGTAATCCATTGCATTTCCACAACATCCCTCTTCCTCGTCCCAGTTGCCCAGGAGTAATATGTTGCATTTCCTCCACATCCCTCTTCCTCGTCCCATTACCCCAGTAGTAATCCTCTGCATTAGCCAAACTTTCCTCTCCTTTGTCCCAGTACCCCAATAGTATTTTATGTTTTTATTGTGTTTTATTGTTTAAAGCACAGACTTGGCTCAAAAAGAGCAGCGCACTGTACAGAGTGTGTGTAGCCAGCATTTGTGCTGGCATCTTTTAACAGTAGTGCAGTACTGTGAGGTTTGTGCATTGGTATGTGCATCCCTTGGAATTAGTCCTCAGCCAGGTGTTGTTGAAAGTGCCAGGTTTTGAGAGATTTGCGAAATTTGAGAATTGTGGGGGCATTCCAAGCCGACACTGGGATTGAGTTCCAGAGGGTGGATGCATGACAAGAGAAGGATTGTTTGCAGGTCCTCTCTTTGCGGATGAATTGTGATTCAAGCTGGTTGGTTTATTTGTTGTGCGAAGAGTGTGTGCCACACCATATATGTGGAGCTTATCCACAAGTTAAGCTGGTGTACTACTCATAACTGCTTTGTAGATGATAAATGCATTCTTAAACCGTGTACTGGCTTGGAGTGGAAGCCAATGTAGTTAGCGTAGGATGGGGGTAATTCAGTCAAATGTAAGTGCTCTTCTAATAAGACATGTGGCAGAATAGTGGACTGCTTTTAGGGAGCCAAGTGGCCAGCTGGGAGCTCTGTCCGGAGTCCATTTCCCCTATCGATGTGCAAGACCACAAAGGCCTTTACTATGATCCAGAAGTCCTGAGGTGGGATAAAGGGTTCAATGAAGGGTAGAGATTCTCAGCAAGGCTATTAGAGCCTTCTTGGCTATGTGTTTCTGGAAGGACAGAGTTCTGTCAATCATGAAGCCTAAGGATTTTGCTGAGTATAAGAGTTGTGGATCAAATCCTTCTAAGCAAATATCATTGAGACATTGTTGGACACGTTGTTTTTTAGCAGGTGGATCAATGAGGGCAAATTCAATCTTGGATGGGTTAAGTTTGAGGTAGGCAGTTGACATCCAGGACAGGATAATGGCTAGGTAATCGCAGAGACAAATGATGTCCTGCACACTTTTTACTCTCATGTACAACTACAGTCTGCATATTGGTGGATGGCTATATTGGGATCTTTGAGGAGAGTGCCCAAAGGCTCCAGGAAAATGGTTAAAAAGGATAGATATGATATGATATGGCATTTATAACGTGCCTGTACACAAGTGTTTCTAGGCGCAATTGGTGAGTGGATGGAGCCTTGAGGGACTCTGCAGGAGACAAGGTGTCGGTTAAAATGCAACAAGTTTATCTGGCCATCCTGGTGTCTGCCTGAGAGGTAGGAGGTAATCCAATTCAGGACAGTGCCAGAGAATCCCATCTTGTCACAAGGAGGGAGAGAAGGACTGTGTCGAATGCAGCCGAGAGGTCAAGGAGGACAATGAGGTATGAGTCGCCCTTATCCATGATTTGGAGAGAATCATCCACCACCTGGATGATGACTGTCTCAGTGCTACACTTTGGGCAGAACCCTCACTGATAGTCATTTAGGAAGTGGAGTTGTTCTATTCTGGTGACTAGTTGTGTAGCAACTACTTTAACCATGATTGTGCCAGATTGTTTGGATTGAGGGTTGTTTTTTTCATAATAGGTCATCTGAGACCACTCTTGAGAGAGTCTGGGAATGATCCTTCTGTGAGGGAGGCATTGATGATGCTGGGAAGCACATTGAGTGCCAGTCCCGTCAATTATTTAATGGTGGAGTCTGGAATTATATTGTCAGAGTAAGAAGTAGGTTTGAGGGAGGCAATCATTTTTAGGAGATCTGGGGAAAAAGAGGAGAGAATCCAGTACATAGGGGGCAGTGTGCATGATGGGGTGCAGGAAATGCTAATGCTGTGAGAGGTTGAGTCAATGGTTTTGCCTATTTTTTTCAATAAACATTTTTTGATTCTGTCACATTTTTCCTGTCTTGCTTGTAACATCGGGATCGGGTTAGGGTTTGGTGCAATGTTTTACTACTTCAAAGCAGGCTATTCTCCTGGTAGAGGCTACCTCAATGGTGGCCCAGCATTAAGCAGCTTTGGCCTCTGTAATCAGATCCCATGGTTTGCGCACAGAAATTTGAGGATGGTGATCTCTACCAAGTTATGGTTTTTGTGCCACTTTTTCTTTAGGGCTCTGATTGAGCGTTTGTTGGAGGCTATCTCTGGGGTGTACCATGCTATCTCCGGGGTGTACCATGGGGCAGATGGTTTGGTCTTAGCCTGGCTTCATTTTAGGGGGGAATGAGTATCGCCCAGTTTCATAGCAGAGTTGCTGAATAATTCCAGGAGGCCCGAGGCATTCCCTGTGGAGGGGAATTCTGCAAAGTTTGCTTCTAGTTCATTGACCGGGAAGGTTTTGAATGAATGGTGTTGAGTGAGGGGGAATTTAGCCTCTCCTTTGTGAGCTGCAGTCGTGTGGGTGACTGCACATGGTATGGTGACATGGTCTGAACAGCCAAGTGGGATAGGATCTGCACAAGTGATGCAGGGGGATGATGTGAACACTAAGCCTAAGGTGTTTCCTTTGCTGTGCGTGGAGGAGAGCACAATTTGCATAAGGTCTATGGAAGGGGTCAGTGCAAAAAGTGTGCTTTGAGTGTGATTATCAGCATGTGACTCTGGGACATTACAATCACTGAGAAAGACAGAATTTGAATGTGCTAATTTGGCAGAGAAGAGTAAGTTGGAGATGTCTGCAATGAAAGTGTCACTCCTGTGAGGTGGTCTGTAGATGAGTTGGAAGGTGATGGATGTCTTGTAACGCTCACCTGATTCCCGTAGAGGCGCCGGTCTTGACTGGGCGTATACCGTATCTTCAAAGTTGATGTGTAACACACGGCTGGCTCTTTGGGCTGGACCTCTGTGCACTGTATGTCTGACTCGAAGGGTAAGATGTCTGCAGATAGAAAATATGGGATTAAGGAACTGGGTTATTGAATGTCTCTCTCTTCTTCCCTTTCTCTTCTCCTGTAGAACCCCAAAGGTTAACGCTCTCACCTTAGGTAAGTGAACGCTGTTCTCTCCATCTGCCTCGGGGCAGGGTGCTGTAACCAGTTTCTTCACTGGATAAGGGGAGCAGGCCTCTTGACTTCAGAGGTCTGCTCTCCGTCGTTTACTGCACGAACGGTAAGTTTCGAGTAATTCTAATGTCTTTAAAGTCTTTAGTAATGATGTCTCTTGTTTTGCAGGGTTCCGGCGATGGCGGATGACGGGCTGAAGTGAGTTGAAGATGGAGCCCGTGTGATGAATAGAAGCGCCTTGAAGCACGTAAGTAAGCGCTTGTTGCCTGCTTCACGATGCGCTCTAACTGTCTTTTTATTTTGCAGGTACAAGTTCGGAGCGGCTGCAGGGTGCCGGAATACCCACTGGGTTAGATGTGGAAAGGAGTAATGGCACGTGAGTATTAAAGTTCCCCAATGTCTTTAAACGCACCTTGTTTTGTCTTTCAGATGCGGGATGCAGCGCCGAAGGCCTCCGGAGCGTGCGAAGAGTTGGTAAGCTTTTGTCTTTCAGATACCGGAATGCAGTGTGAAGACCTCCGGAGCGCACGAAGAGTAGGTAAGCCTTTGTCTTTCAGATGCCGGAATGCAGCGCGAGGCATTGGTGACAGCCGATGGACCAGGTAAGTGAAGAGCTGTCACTGAAGACCGTAATGCTAACCTGTTCTTTCTTGTCTTTATAGGTGTTGCTGAAGACTGGATTCAGGATGGTAAGCCTTTTTCCTTAGGCCCAGGATCAGATGCAGAAGACACGATGAGCGTTCTGCTGCAGAGGATGCAGAATAACGCAAAGCAAGATTCATCCATAGGGTGTGGTTTAAATAGCCTCCTGTAGTGCTTAGGTGTCTCCTTTCACAGCCACGCCTAGGTAAGAAAAGAGTTCCTGCTTTCCAGAAGAGTTCCAGTGTTCTGAATCTAGGGAGTGGCTCCTGCCCCACCCAACAGGAAAAGTAGTTCCAAACAGAAGAGGATCAGAGGCTCAACTGGCAGGCAAGTAAGCAGCATGGTCTGCTGCAGGTAAGTCCACCCAAGCATTATGAGCCCGGCGCTTCCAGCGCTGGGACTGGGCATATTTATGAGCCTGGTGCCACTGGCGCCAGGACCGGGTCCAAAAGGTCCCAATTGGGACTGGTTGGCACTCGGAACCTGGGTTATGGATCTGCTTCCAAGGGAGTTGGGAAAACCCTGACCCTTCGGAAGCAGAGATCATGACAGTACCCCCCCTCAAGGCCCCTCCCAAACCGGGCTTCTCCGGGGGTTTTGGCTTGTCAGGAAATGTTCGGTGAAATCTTTTGATTAGGCGAGGAGCGTGGACATATTCAGCAGGTTCCCAGGATCTCTCTTGGGGGCCGTAGCCTTTCCAGTCAATTAGGTAAAATAGTTTAGATTTGGAGATCTTGGAGTGCAGAATGCTTTTGACTTCAAACTCGAGTTCTCCATCAACTAGGATAGGTTTTGGAGATTTAGTTAGTCGGGTTTGAGGTTGCACGGGTTTTAATAGAGAGACGTGGAAGACTGGATGTATCTTCATGTGCGGGGGCAAGTCCAACTTGACCGCTACTGGGTTTACTATGGTAGTGATGGAATAGGGACCAAGGTATCTTGGGTTGAATGTGCGTGGCCCTTTTAGAGGTAGATATTTGGTGGATAACCAGACTTGATCCCCTACTTGATATTGAGGGGCTTCCTTCCGATGTTGATCTGCTCCTTTCTTGTATTGTTCTTTAGCCCTTTGAAGGTGAGAAACAGCTTCCTTAAAGGCTTGGGTGATTGTAGAATGCAGGTAGTCTACTGCTGGTGTTTCAAGATCTTGGAGGGGATCCAACTCCGAGGTTCGAGGGTGACTGCCGTACAAAAGAAAAAACGGGGTTTTCCCAGTTCCCGAATGGACAGAGTTATTGTAGGCATATTCGGCTATCCAAAGGATGTCTTTCCAAGTTTTTTCAGTTTGTTGCAGCATGCAGCGTAAATACTGTTCCAGAGTTTGATTGGTCCTCTCGGTTTGTCCGTCGGTCTGAGGGTGGTGACTGGTCGATAGTCTCACATCAATTTGAGCCGACCGACAGCAACTTCGCCAAAAATGAGAAATAAATTGACTACCTCGATCCGAAATTAGAACCGAAGGAAAACCGTGCCGTCGGATGATGTTTTCGAGAAATTCTCGGGCCAGAGTTGCTGCTGTTGGCAAGCCTTTGAGCGGAATGAAATGCGCCATCTTGGAGAATAAGTCCACGATTACTAGAATCGTATTGTATCCGCAGCATGGAGGTAGATCGGTGATGAAGTCCATAGAAAGCGTATGCCAAGGGCGAGGTGGGATGTCAATAGGGCGTAAGAGGCCTGCTGGTCTTTCCTTTTGACTCTTGTTTTGGGCGCATACTCCACAGGACATTATAAAGTCTCTGATATCTTTTTTCCAAGACGGCCACCAGAAGTAGCGCTTGATCTTTTCTGAGGTCTTGGCCATACCGGGATGTCCTTCCATTAAAGAATCGTGATAACAAGAGATTACTTTTTTCTGTAAATCTGTGCTGGGTAGGTATAATCGTTCTTGGAAATACAATAAGTTGTCCTTTACTGAAAAGTCCTTTCCCTGCAGATGCCAATTCTGTATGTCTGCTGGAGTTACAAGTTGCCTGGCTTTATCCTTAACTTCCTCTATGGATTCTGTGGCGATTACACCCAGAATTCTTTGTTCGGGAATGATTGGTACAGGTTTAGGGTTGATCAAGTGTTCTTCCACTCCCATCCGAGAAAGGGCATCAGCTTTACCGTTCTTTGTACCAGGTCGATAGTTAATTATGAAGTCAAACTCGGCAAAGAATAATGCCCAACGGAGTTGTCTAGAGGATTGGGCTTTTGCGGTTTTCAAATATTGCAGGTTTCGGTGATCCGTAATCACAGTAACGGTGTGTCGGGCCCCCAGCAGATAATGCCGCCAAGCCTTAAAGGCAGACTTGATAGCCAGAAGTTCCTTGTCAGTAATCGTGTAATTGATTTCAGGGGGCGAGAATTTGCGGGACCAAAATGCCACGGGATGCAACTGATTGGTTACCGGGTCCTTTTGTGATACAACTCCCCTCATGACAAGGCTTGAAGCATCAGGTTCCACGATGTAGGGGAGTTCGGGGCGAGGGTGTTTTAAGATTGGTGCAGAGATAAATTTAGTCTTCAAATCCTGGAAAGCTTGTTCCGCCTCGGTAGACCATTCAAAACGTTTGTTTTTCTTTAACAAGGCAGTGATGGGCTGGACTATTCGAGAGAATTCGGGGATAAACCTGCGGTAAAAGTTAGCGAAGCCTAACATGCTTTGCACACCTTTTACGGAAGATGGTGATGGCCATTTGAGAACTGCATCGACCTTCTTTGAATCCATACGCACTCCGCCAGGTGATAATATGAATCCCAAGAATTCAACTTCAGTCACGTTGAAAACACATTTTTCCAACTTAGCGAAAAGTTTGTGTTGACGCAATCTTTCGAGGACCATTTTCACGTGTTTCTGATGTTCAGATTCCGATGAAGAATAAACGAGGATGTCGTCAATGTAAACAACAACACACACATCTATGAGCTCTCTGAGGACATCGTTCATAAAATATTGAAAGGCGGCCGGGGCATTGCAAAGTCCGAAGGGCATGACCTGATATTCAAATAGCCCATACTTGGTGCGGAAGGCCGTCTTCCATTCATCGCCCTCTTTTACTCGTACCAAGTGGTAAGCTCCTCTAAGATCCAGCTTTGTATATATGCATGCTTTTCTGACTTGGTCCAGGAGTTCAGGGATCAAAGGTAACGGATATCTATTCTTAACGGTGATCTGGTTCAGGGAGCGATAATCTATACAAGTTCTAAGGTCTCCTTCCTTTTTTGGAACGAAGAACAAAGCTGAAGAAGCAGGGGACTTGGAAGGACGAATAAACCCATTTGCCAGGTATTGATCCAGGTATTGTCGAAGGTGAAGGTTCTCAGGCTTGGTGAGGGCATACATTCTACTACAAGGAGGAGTAGATCCAGGTATCAGGTCTATCTGGCAGTCATAAGGCCTATGAGGAGGTAGAGAGTTAGCCTGATCCTTCCGGAAAACATCTTGGTATTCTAGGTATTCGGGAGGTAACTGGGGAGTCTCTGAAGAAATTGCTGCCAGTGCAACACCAGGTGGAGGGTGACAAGTAGAGACACATTCTGGAAACTGGACCGTTCTTGCTCGCCAATCGATCAGAGGATTGTGTTTCTCTAACCAAGGTATTCCTAGAATAATCTGAAACTGAGGGGCCTTGATCACATCGAACACGATCTTCTCATGGTGTCCATCTTGACTTACTAGCGTCACCTCTTGAGTGGTATGCGTTACTGGCCCGGAGGCTATCTCCGTACCATTCACCGTAGTAATGACGTCCTTTCCAGCCTTGGGACAAAGAGTTAGATTCATCCTCAAAACCATTTCATGATCCACATAATTGCCGATGGCACCGCTGTCGACGTAAGCTTCAATTGCATGTAATCGATCCGGATTATCAGGGCTAATGAGGACCATAGGTATCACGAAATGCGAGGTCACGGAACTGGTTTTCACGCTCGGCAAGAGGACCTCTCTTCTTGTCGGGCGAGGTCGTTTCCCTGCTCAGAGTTTGTAACTTTGGTAACTGCAGCTCCTACTGCCTTCTTGGCAGGTTTCACCGGACAGTCTCGAAGAAAGTGCCCTGAATTTCCGCAATAGAGGCATAATTGCAACTGTTTTCTCCTTTCCCGCTCCTTTTGTGTTAGAGGACCTTTCAGACCCCCTATTTGCATGGGTTCCCCGGAGTCTACTCCTTTGGAAGGAGTTGGCGGTTTGGAAAATACTCGAGCATCAAACTTGGAACGATCGGCCTTCCTGTTCTGCAGTCTGTGATCTATTTGAACGACTAAGTCTATATAGTCCGAACAATCTTGTGGGGGATTCACTACTTGGGCTAACACATCTTTGAGCTCTCCACGTAGACCTCTATAAAACAGCGTAATCCTTTTGTCCTCAGTCCATTGAGTTTCCACTATCAGTCTGTTGAAAGACGCAATATAATCCAAAAGGTCTTGATTACCTTGTCGCAACGAAAGAAGCTCATTGTCCAAGGCCTGCCCCTGTGAATGTCTTGCGAACAGTTTTTCCATACTGAGCTGAAAAGCTTGAAAATCATGGAGGACCGGATCATCTTGATTTACTAGAGGGATCGACCAGTCTGCCGCATTGCCACTAAGGTACGAAAGCACGAATGCTACTTTAGCTTGATCAGTTGGAAAGGCTGCTGGCCGGCATAAGAAATGCAACCGGCACTGATTGATAAATACTGCAAACCTCTTTGGGTCACCAGAAAATCGTTCGGGCGGAGCCAGAGGTACATTCCCAGGTAGGTTGATCTGCACTGGATTCATAGAGGATGTAGAAAGAAGATTTCCCCCAGATGCGGGTAACGGGGTCTGTCCGGCTTGTGACTGTAGCAATTGTCTAGCGAGATCATCTGTTCGCTCCTTGGAAATAATCAGTTCCCTTCTTAGAGCGTTCGTTTCCTGACGGGCTGCATGCACTTCTGCCCTTAGTTCCCCAAGTAACTGGGCTAGCTGGTCGGTATCCGAGGTTTCCATAGCGCCTGGACGGGAGTTTTGTGGTAGGCTTTGCGTTCTGTAACGCTCACCTGATTCCCGTAGAGGCGCCGGTCTTGACTGGGCGTATACCGTATCTTCAAAGGTGATGTGTAACACACGGCTGGCTCTTTGGGCTGGACCTCTGTGCACTGTATGTCTGACTCGAAGGGTAAGATGTCTGCAGATAGAAAATATGGGATTAAGGAACTGGGTTATTGAATGTCTCTCTCTTCTTCCCTTTCTCTTCTCCTGCAGAACCCCAAAGGTTAACGCTCTCACCTTAGGTAAGTGAACGCTGTGCTCTCCATCTGCCTCGGGGCAGGGTGCTGTAACCAGTTTCTTCACTGGATAAGGGGAGCAGGCCTCTTGACTTCAGAGGACTGCTGTCCGTCGTTTACTGCACGAACGGTAAGTTTCTAGTAATTCTAATGTCTTTAAAGTCTTTAGTAATTATGTCTCTTGTTTTGCAGGGTTCCGGCGATGGCGGATGACGGGCTGAAGTGAGTTGAAGATGGAGCCCGTGTGATGAATAGAAGCGCCTGGAAGCACGTAAGTAAGCGCTTGTTGCCTGCTTCACGATGCGCTCTAACTGTCTTTTTATTTTGCAGGTACAAGTTCGGAGCGGCTGCAGGGTGCCGGAATACCCACTGGGTTAGATGTGGAAAGGAGTAATGGCACGTGAGTATTAAAGTTCCCCAATGTCTTTAAACGCACCTTGTTTTGTCTTTCAGATGCGGGATGCAGCGCCGAAGGCCTCCGGAGCGTGCGAAGAGTTGGTAAGCTTTTGTCTTTCAGATGCCGGAATGCAGTGTGAAGACCTCCGGAGCGCACGAAGAGTAGGTAAGCCTTTGTCTTTCAGATGCCGGAATGCAGCGTGAGGCGTTGGTGACAGCCGATGGACCAGGTAAGTGAAGAGCTGTCACTGAAGACCGTAATGCTAACCTGTTCTTTCTTGTCTTTATAGGTGTTGCTGAAGACTGGATTCAGGATGGTAAGCCTTTTTCCTTAGGCCCAGGATCAGATGCAGAAGACACGATGAGCGTTCTGCTGCAGAGGATGCAGAATAACGCAAAGCAAGATTCATCCATCGGGTGTGGTTTAAATAGCCTCCTGTAGTGCTTAGGTGTCTCCTTCCACAGCCACGCCTAGGTAAGAAAAGAGTTCCTGCTTTCCAGAAGAGTTCCAGTGTTCTGAATCTAGGGAGTGGCTCCTGCCCCACCCAACAGGAAAAGTAGTTCCAAACAGAAGAGGATCAGAGGCTCAACTGGCAGGCAAGTAAGCAGCATGGTCTGCTGCAGGTAAGTCCACCCAAGCATTATGAGCCCGGCGCTTCCAGCGCTGGGACTGGGCATATTTATGAGCCTGGTGCCACTGGCGCCAGGACTGGGTCCAAAAGGTCCCAATTGGGACTGGTTGGCACTCGGAACCTGGGTTATGGATCTGCTTCCAAGGGAGTTGGGAAAACCCTGACCCTTTGGAAGCAGAGATCATGACATGTCTTGTGCAATAGAAGGAACCGGTAGAAGAGTGATTGAAATTAGATAGTTCTAGGAGAAGGGATGATGGAGCCTGGCCAATTGCTCCTGTGGATGAGTGCCACTCTGTCTCCTGCCCTTCCTGGCCGGTCCGTTTATTGTATGCAGTATCCTTGGGGTAGGAGGACATTAAACACATTTGGGGAGGATGGGGTAAACCGTGTTCCAGTGGTGAAAAGGGCCTCACGTTTGTTGGACGAGATGAGGTTAGCGACCTCTGCAGCGTGAGCGACTGCTAAGCGAGCATTGATCAACATGAGAGGGTATCTGCAAGTGGTCTGTGGGTATTGGATGTGGGCAAGGGCAGTATTGATGAGGTCCGAAAGGGTAGCTTGCCGGGGCTGCCCAGGGCACTTGGCCATTAAAACCATAGTGAGAGTGGCGATGGGAGGTGGAGGGAGGAGACACATTTTGATGTATTTTGGTGAGTAGACGTAATAGCGAATAGTTTGTAGATGAAATGCAGGATACCGAGTCAGATCCTTGGCACTATGGGGCCCAAACAGGCCTAAATAGGTGATTTGTTGCATTACCCAACACCTCCTTCTTACTCATCACAGTACCCCAATAGTAATGTGTTGCATTACCCCATCTCCCTTTTCCTCATCCTCAAATTAGAACTGTCTCCTTCCTCCTTAGCTCAGTACCCCTATTGTATTCCTTTGCATTGCCCCAATATCCCTCTTCCTTGCATGAGCCCCTGTTGTAATCCATTGCAGTAGTCCAACATTGCTCTTCCTTGTCCAGGTATCACAATAGCAATCTGCTGTATTGCCTCCACATCCCTTTTCTTGGTATCAGTACCCCAATAATGGTTAATTGCACTAGCCAACAACCCTCCTCCTCGTCCAAGAACTCTAGTAGTAACCAGTTGCATTTCCATCACATCCCTCTTCCTTGTTCAAGTACCACAATAGAAATCCATTGCATTACCTCAATATCCCTATCATTCCTCCCAATACCTCAATAGTAATCCATTGATTTTCCCATCTCTCAATTCCTTGTTCCGGTATCCCAATAGTTCTCTGTTGCATTACCCCCACCTCATTCTTACACATCATTATGCCCCAAAAGTAATTATTTGAATTAGCTCCACAACCCCTGTCCTTGTCCTCATACACCAATAGTAATTTGTTTCATTACCCACACACCCCTCTTCCTCAACTCAGTGTCCCATAGTAATGTGTACATTCGGCCCACAGCCCCCTTCTTCGTCTAAGTACCCAAATCCTTTGCATTACCCACATAAACCTCTTCCTTGTACTAGGACCCCAATAGTAATCTTTTGCATTACCCTGTCTCCTTCACCTGTGCCCCAGTACCAGAAATAATCAATTGCATTGCCCCAGTACCCAAATAGTAATGTGTTGGTGTATTGCCCCAACCTCCCTCTGCCTCATACCAGTACCCCAAAATTAATCTGTTGCATTTTACCCACAGCCATCTTCCTCATCTCAGTACCTGAACAGTAATCCTATGTATTACCCCATATACCTCATATACATATGTCTCTGTGCTACACAGAAAATGTTGTTGCACTACCCCCACCTCCTTCTTCCTCGTATGAATACCCAAATTGTGATCCATTGAATTACCCACACATCTCTCTTCCTTGCCCAAGTACCACAATACTAATCTGTTGCATTGCCCTCACTTCCTTCTTCCACATCCCCATACCAAAAAAGTAATCCATTGTATTACCCCCACATCCCTCTTTCTCGCCCCAGTATCCAATAAGAATGTGTTGCAACACCTCAAACTCCCTCTTCCATGGCTATGCATTACAATAATAATCTATTTCATTTACAGCCCTCTTCTTTGTTTCAATACCTGGACAATAATCCTTTGAATTACCCCCAAATATCCCTTCCTTTTCCCAGTACACCAGGAGTATTATGTTGCATTAACCATATAACCCTTTTCCTCATCCCAGTACCTGAACAGTAATTCATTTTATTTTCACACTTTTCTTTCTCTTGTCCCAGTAGCCCAATAGTAATATGTTGCTTTACCACTACCTCTTTCTTCCTCATGACCACAATTGTAATCCTTTGCATTACCCCAACATCGCTCTACCTTGTCTGATCACTCAAATAGTAATTATTTAATTGGGACCCACATTGCCATTCCATGTCCCAATATTAGTATAGCAATCTGTGGTATTGCCTCCACACCCATCTTCACCATTGTAGTACCCCAATAGTAATTGATCGCATAACCCCACATCCCTCTTCCTCCTCCCAATACTGTTTTTGTAATCAGTTGCATTACCCCCACATCCCTCTTACTTGTTCCAGGGGATTTGCCCCTTCATGCCACTGTAGAGGTGTGCACTTATAGTAGGATGATTAGTGAATAATTATTTTGACACCGGTAATGTAGAAGAATGCAAGACCTAAAAGACAAGGGCAAGATGGCACTCCTCCTCCTCCTTGATCTTTCAGCAGCTTTGACTTGGTTGATCATAAAATTCTTTGTCACCACTTAAAAACTGCTGCTCACTTTTCAGACTCAGTGTCATCTTGGATTAGCTCATTTTTGGCTAACAGAACTATGAGGGTCTTCTCTCCTTTAGCCTCTGCTGAACCTGCCCCTGTCCCATGTGGATTCCCACAAGGGTCCTGTGTCTCTCCCACATTATATAATGTGTTTACCAAGCCACTCTTTGACATACTTGACCTTCTGGGTGTCTCTTACACCAATTACGCTGACGACATCCAGATACTCATCCCCATCACTGGTGATTATGCCTCCGATGCTAAGGCACTTAATGAAGTCTACTCAGTCATCCAGGCATGGATGGTGCATCATGGGCTCTGCCTTAGTGATGAAAAAACAGAGCTACTTGTCCTCGGATCGCACCCCAAACTGGCCAAACTAGACCCTGCCTACAACTCATTTTTCATAGACGGAAACATCATTAAAGTGTAACAAAAATACTTGCCATTTATCTTGACTTGACACTATCTCTCTCCAGACAAACAAATGGTGTGGTGTCTGCCTCGGCCTACACTTGCAAACTCATTATAGCCTGCAGACCTTTCCTGAGGATCGAGAATTGCATTATCCTAAGGAGAACTCTAATCATGGCAAACATTGACTACTGCAACGCACTATACCTAGGGACCAGCCAAAGAAACATAGACAAGTTACAAGTTACCCAAAACAATGCCATCAGGGCTTCCCTCAACATCCCTAGAAGTTCTCACATCTCGGACACTAGACGCAACCTACAATGGTTCCCCGTCACGCAGAGAATATCGTTCAAAACCTTAGCCTTAGCTTACAAGGATCAGAACAATCTGGCACCAGATTATCTGATTAATCGATTGATGCGTCACTCTGCTAATAGACCCCTGAGAACAGCCTTTGTCAATACACTCTCTATACCCAGCTTCAAGCTTCAGACTGCGGGGGGAACAAGCACCCCAGTCCTTGCGGCTATAGTTTGGAACACTTTACCTACCACACTCAGAACAGAAACAACGTTCCACTCCTTCAAGAACAAAATCAAACCCTGGCTCTTCAAGCTCGATGCACCCACCACATCCATCTAATAGGCTTTCATGTTATTTCCACAAGTGTCACCTGTGGCACACACCATTCTGCATCTCTGTATTGTTTCCTTTTTTTTCTCTCGCTTTTTAGTGTTTCCTTCTGTCTGCTATAGCATTAATACTTGTAATGTCTATAGTAAATTCTGTAATTATGTACCGCTATGTAACTTGTGTTAAGCCTTAATTTATTCAAGTTGCTAAGATTGTCACCATTGGGGAAACTTGCTAAGCCTGTTTGTAACCATTTCCTTGTAAAATATGCGCCCAGATGTCTCAGGGCAAGGTGCACACTACAAATAAAATAAATACAAATACAGATGCAGTAGGATACCTCAGGACCTGACACTATTCATCTCTCAGACTCTGTCAGACCAGAGGACATAAACGATTTGCAGTCTTGGCTTTTGGAATAAATTACCAGATTCTATACATGATAGCACACTTTATTCTAGTGGCAGGTCCCAGTTGAAGCAGCTGCTGTTAATGTAGGTGTTAAATATGGACTCCAGCACAGAGTTAAAGACCAGAGAGTACTGGCAATTGATTTTGAAAGGCCATATATAAATGTTCCAACTGACTGACCAATAGAAAAATACTAATGACAAATATATAGCAGACCTCTTTCTTTTGCCTGCTCCACCCACTTGACTTTTTAACCTGTCCCATTCACAACCCTGTGAAACATGTGGCCCACAATTCTCCCTCACACCTACCCTGTCCCCAATGAGTAAAAGATATACAACTTTCTTCGGCACACTTGTACCACTGAATAGTACAAAGAGTCCAAAATAAAAGAATGTCCAGTCAAGGTTCTTTAACAACAGATACATTGTAAGTAAACAATCACGACATGCAAACAATTAAATAGAAACCACAAGCCAAAACCAACCACACTTGGAGAACACTGAAAATGTAGCAGATCTAATATGGCACTGTGGGTGCTTGAGCAGCGGGGTGCAGGTAAGAAATTACATCAATGTCAATGTTCAAAAGGATATGTCGTTATAGAACAAGGCATAGAATAGGGATATAAAGTCACTATGGTCCCAGTAATTGGACCGGGGAGAAGTGCCTTGTTAAAGTACCTTATCTATGTCTTTTTCACTCTACAATGTCAAGGGATATTTGTAGGCATCGAACCAGTGTCTTTGCACATTCAGTGCAGGGCTGGTGTTGAGCAGCATTGCAAGGAGCAGCATTGCCATTTTCCATGATATGGTGCAGTTTGGAAGCAGTGATGGCTTGGGGGTAAAAGACATGAGAGGCAGCAGGTGATTTCGGTCAGTAGTGAGGGAAGACATAGTCGTCTCTCGTGCAGAGAAGAAGAGATTGGACTTTGGCAGACAGCGGCTCAGCTGGCTGAACAAAGCATTGGAGTCCCGCAACAGAGTTTGGCTGACACTTGGAGAAGCTGGAAACCAGGCGGCTGTTTCAAGTTGGGGATGCTGTTAGACTCAGCACGTCTCAAATCTGAAGACAGCAGAGCTTCAGCAGCAGCATCAAGTGAACTCAGAGATGCAAAGTTGTTTAAGCATTGAACAGGATCACTGCAGCGGTTCACTCAATGCAGCTGGGGCAATTTTGGTGGCGCCCAAAATGGCATTAAGACAGTTCATAGCTGCAAAGAGCCAGGGGGGAGAGGTTGCTTCTTTGTTTTTCCATTACTGTTAGTCCCAATCCAGACGCTCCAAGAAAGGGTAAGCTCTTATTTTGCATTCCAGGGAGCTTGGCTGCCACCTACAGAAGATTCTTCACCTCCATTGAGCAGGAGCCTGATTGAAGGGCAGCCAGAAGTTGGGGACGTAGTCCCCAAAGGTTCATCCCCGTTGTCCCATGATATTCTAAATATAAATATGATATTCTAAATATGCCGGTCAAGTGGCACAGCGAGTAGAGCGCTTGCTTTGGCATCCGTACAGTGCCTGCTGATGCAGGTTCGAATCCTGACAGGGCCAATCTCAGCCTTTCATCCTTCTGAGATCGATAAATGAGCACCACACACCATGGGTAATAATAAGAAGTGCTCAGATACCTGAGGGTTCGTAGCGTTATCTAAATGCGAAATTATTATTATTATTTTAAAGGGGACATAGCACTCTTCTGCCTTGGATGTACCTTTCTTCACCCTTATAGCAGAGGACTTTGGAATGGACTACACTGCCAACATGGTTTCAGATATGTATTTTTCTTACGGTCTAGCAAAGAATCAAGACATGAATGTAAGACCTTCTCCATATTAAGATTGTAGGTAAAAGAGGATTGGACTAAGCAAGTCTTTTGTGAGGAGCCCAAACCCTTATGCAGTAACAAGTGAACCTTGCCTGCTTGCATCATAAACAGAGTGCCTTGTTTCACAGGAAATGGAGGGGACAGGAAGGGGTGAGAGCACCACCGAAAACCAAGATGGACACCCTATTTCTCAGATCTAATTATCCTTCTCTGGAATCTCTAACTCCATCCTCTTGAATTTCCTGCACTGTCAAAGCCATTTTGGTTTACTGCATCCTGGTCAGAGGCTGGCCATTTTTATGTGAGGTCCCCTTTGAAGGAGATCACCTTGTGATACCTACTGTATTCTAAGGAGAGATGTTAGCCTTCTTCCTGGGGGATCAAAGAAGGCTGGCATCTTGTCTATTGTCTCACTGGGAGCAGTGCAGATGGTCAGGCTGCATTGAAAACACACTGGGCCTCATTACCAGTTGGCTGGTCTGGAATTGATGTACTGGTATTAACATTTACAGGCAGGTTTCTGCACCAGCCAAGAACAAGCTGCCAGTGAGGTGCCCAAATTACCTCCAGCTGAAGTTAAGTCAGGCACCCTACTGCCGAAAATCACTGGGATTACCGGCCCTGCTATTACTGCGCCAGTAATACAGTCAAAATCCCACATGGAGTGCAACACTGGCCCTCTAATCCGGCGGTAATGCCGAAAGACCATGTACCAGTATGAATAATTCAGTATGCCGTTATCTTGGGGGATTTACTGCCAGGATACAGGCAAACCTGTGATGAGGTCCATTGTCCTGAAAAGGATGAGCTATGCTCAAAGAGCTAACAGTTGAATTACATCATATTGGTGTGGCTTTAAACATGGTGTGCCCTTATCAATCACTACACAATAACTAGGTGTAGCATATTCGTATAGATTAAACAGCCACCAGCCAGATGAGGCAACAACTTTTACACTTGAATCAGAGGTACTGAATTTAAAATGTCGCCTCTGGCTGTAGTGACTTTGGGTCACAGCAGCTGTTGGGAATCAACATATTGCTTTTGGTCCTTCTCTGTGCAAACAGAGAGCAAGCGCGGCAATTTTCAGGAGACTGGTGTAGCAAGGGGACATGTATTCAATGGTTTTAGGGGTCTGATTAGCAGACCCCCCTTTCATAAATGTTATAACTTGTACCATTGTATTATTCAATAAAAAGCAGAAAAGGACAAATCTTTCACAACCTCGACAGACTGCATTTTGGCACACACATACACCATATAATATTCCGATATTTACAGAGAAGGATCAGAGGCAATACAACCCTCTGAATATGTTCAACCTTCCCATCTGTCCACTTTATGGAGTGACCATCTTGATTTTCTAACCAATCTTTATCAACTTTCTATTTATTTTAAATGATCATTTTAAAATGTCATTCCACTCAAAGCATTTTCAGAGGGAAGTGGAACACACTCTTCTTTCATGTACAAATATCCTTCTGCCAATATTTAAATGTTTGGAGATATATTTGCTTGCTCTTCGAGAGTGTGTAGGGTGAGCAGGATACATATTTCCATGAACCTGTTTCCCAATTGGAGGAAGATTAAATAAAAATAATGTTGGATTCAAAAATAAAAGTTCAAATATTTACTAAAAGTAAATTATTATCAAATTCAATCAGAATCTTTGTAATCAACCCTATTTTTCTATTCACAAGTAACACATTATAAGCATGTTAAGCTTAGTTTTCCCACCCTTTATAAGACACGATGAAAGTCCAAAACGTGCAGATTTTGTGTCCCCTACAGCCTTCCACTCATGCCTTTCAGTCTTATCAGCTCATAACCCAGAACCTTCTAGTTAGCAGGAATCACAGAGGCAGATTTTAGGGTCAAATGTTCTGGCTCTAGGCCCCATTTCCTAACAAATGAGTGAAACGTGCTGTTCATTGCCCTTGCAGGCTTTGCTTTGATGGGCAAATGCCAAGGAGGCCTCATGTGGTACAGAACCTCTGGAAGGTTGGTTGTGTCATAAGGCAGGTCTCTGCTCACCCTGTTACCAAGAAAAATGTGCAAAATGAATTGTTCATATCCGTGGGACCCTTTACTCTGAATTTAAACATGTTTGATCCCCAGAAGCTAGTTAGGGAAATGTGCAGATTCCCCAGGCAACAACCTTCCACTTCACCCCAGCAAGGCTTTATCCTTGTTTCCCAATGGGTGCACTGTAATGGGTGAGGGAGAGAGAGAGGAGAGAGAAAGATCACAAGAGCGCAAGAGAAATATGTTCAATAGACCCTTCTTTGACATCCTGGAATCCATCAGCATAGCCTACACCAACTATGCCAATGATACATTCATTCTCCTCCCGGGCTCTGGTAACTACGCTGAAGACTCAAAGATCCTTAATGCTGCTTACTCAACCATCCAGGTCTGTATGGCGCCAACCACTTTGTCCCTTATGGTGATAATACAGAAATCCTGCTGGTATGGCCACCTATGGTGTTAAAGAAGATCAAGGACCAATGCACAGCATTCAAAATTGACGTAATTCTGATCCCCGTCTCCCCCTCAGTGAAGACATTAGGTGTCTACCTTGATGTTACCCTCTCATTGATCCAACAAATGAACGAGATTGCCTCCTCCGAGGCTTGCATGACCAAACTGATAAATGCATCCAGAAAATGTCTTTCCCCAGACAGTTGCTTAACCATTAAACAAGCAGTCATTGGCTCCAGGCTTGACTATTGTAACATCCTGTTTGCTGCCACCTCATCCCGAAATCTCCAGAAGCTGCACGCCATGCAGAATAATGCTCTCTGTGCAGCACTTAACATTCCCAAATGTGAGCACATCTCTGCCCCCATGAGCGAGAGGCACACTGAATACCGATTAGCGAACGGATAATCTTTAAACCTTGTCCATTACTCACAAGTGCCTTTCTAACCCATTTCTCCCAGAAAATCACTAAAGCCCACTCATCAAGGCCAAACAGGACCAACCATGCTCACCACCTTCACTAGCCTAAATTCAGATGCTCTAAAGCTGGAGGCTTGAGTTTCCCATATATCACAGCCAAACAATGGAACACTTATCCTCCCACCTTGAGAGCTGAACCTTCATACTGGTTATTCCAGAGATCCCTCAAAACATGGTTGTTTGTTTAGTAAGGGATCCCCCCTCATGTACTTTATGTCTGATGCAACTGTCAACTTTTTTTGTCTATTGCAAGTAACGGGTCTCGATAACAGTGCCTCGATGCATGCAGGTTGTTGTGCGCTTTATAAATGAAATACAGCAAATAAATAAATATAAGAAGTGAAAGGGAAACAATTATGGAACAGTGCACTTGCAAATGGATCTTGACTAATGCCATCTCATATGCATTGTTTCAGTTCGCTGTAACCTACTATGCTGTAATGTACTCCATCATGCAGTGTTAGCAACAGTGTAACTAACAAATAACTGTAATAATTGGAAACTAAACAACACACACATTCCATTAAACATATCCACTAGTAAGCTTTGAAACATTTTCATTGTGTTTTTGACAGAATTTACTGCATAAAGAATACAACTTTCCATTTGTCAATTGTTTGAGCACAATGGCTCCAGAGAGAGAGATATGGTAGGCCTGTGAGGGTCACGTGTCTTTTGTTACTTATATAAAAAAAGGACGTTCTTAAGTTCTTTTGAGCAATGCTCTGATTAACTGATCAACAAGGAACCACAATAAGCCAATGCCTTAAATAATAGTCATTTGCACTCCCACGTGCAATCTTTTTTTCCATTAGTCAGAGACCATAACAAGTGAAATGTTAAGATACATTGTATAGGATCCCATGATATATAGTATTCCATATTGGACAGGCTCTGACTGGCCTATATGGCAACAAGGCAATGCCCAGACGAAAAACACAAAATGTTAGTGTGGGACAGATTTGTGGGTCAAAGTGGGCTACTTTTTTGTCCAATGTGGACCAGTTTGATGAGTTACTTCACTATGTGGCTAGTAGGTTTGGCCATTGCTGCTAAATAAATAATTTTTAAATTGTAAAATGTGCCTCACATTTTGTCAAACAACTTCCCCTTGGGTACTTTTCAAAGAGTCTGTCCCAAAAGGAATGAATTGAAATTTGCAACGGTGGACAACTTTTTCATTGGTGCCCGAAAAAATTGTATGCACCAGCCCACCCTGATTTTGGATCATGTTTTCACGACTGCAAACACTGTGAGGCTTGCAGTGTGGAGTCTAATCACCCGTAGAATCATGCATCCAAGAATCATGCATCCAAAGCGTCCTAATTATTGTTTACCAGCTTCACTCTTGTACTAATAGTTACGATTGACCTCTTGCCCTGGAAACCCCATTCTCATGAAGAATATCTGCTAGTTTTTTTTGCACTTGTTTTTCGTTTACTTTCATGCTACAACTGACATGGGCAACAGGTTTAGCATTGGCCTAGTGCACGTCTTACAAATGGCAGTCAGACCACCTTGTTTCACATTGTGCAATGTTTCCAAAAGTGCCCTTACCAGATCCAAGAACTGTCTTGTATATGATATACTCAAACCTTCAGTAAAGGTAAACTGTTGACATGCCCTTGATGACGCTTCCTGGAAAAACCAGGTTGTACTTCAGACGAACCTTTAACAACCTCATGGGATATAAAATGGAACTTACGTTTGTATGTTGTTTTCAGTCTTTAGAAGCTTTCAGAGAGGCAGGCAGTTATTTATGTGTGTTTTGCTGGCTGCAGGCAGGCTTATAAACAGGTTTATACACATTTAGGGTATGGTTTATTGGATGCAGGAAATTGCAGGCATGCAGTGTATGAATGTGACTGTAAATATTCATGTGATATGTGTGCGATAAAGTAGCTGACAATTCGCCAGTAGATACCGTTCGGTGAGTTAATGACACATTCGTACAACAGGTCTGGAGTTCTCAAAGTAACACAAGTTAGTGGGAGAGGATAACCGTCTGTTCACTGTCCTGGTGGCACTTGCTGTGTACACTTGGTGTGCCAGAACAGGACATTGTGTGTTAAAGTTATCATCAAACTCATGTACCACATGCGCCATCACAAATGACTCTGATGTGCATTCAACAATAAAAGTACATGCACAGGAATTGCACCATGATTAACATCAACCAAGACTGACAGATGAGGTTGTAGCTTCAGTTCTGTTCATAATCTCGGGTTTTGAATGGGGTGAGGTGCAAATCGCATCTACCGAAGATCCAGAAGATCTACACACACACACACACACTGCAGAGTTGAAACCCAGGAGGAAATGTAAAGTTCCATGAATAGATCTCCTTCACCTCCATCCACTGATAATTCTGAAAATAATAATGATGATTATCATATTGATGATGATCAATATGAACATTATGATCCACCAGAGTGCATGCAGGAATGCATGCTGCTGATGGACAGCAAGGTTACTGAGGAGGATGGGAAGCAGAATGCTACCACAGATGCTGTAGTTGTCATAGAATCCTGCTCCTGAACAACTGTCTACATTCTACTTATTTTTTTTATTTTTCTTTTCCATTTGTATAGCACATTAAGCTCTCCGGGCTCTTACATGACCAGTTACTTGCAAAAAACAGAGCATGAGTGGTGTAAAACACAATACACAAGAAGCAGTAGGAGAATACCAGAAATATCAAGGATTCAGAGGTTATGCACATATTAGAGATTTTAGAGATATCCGCAAGGCCCAGTAAGAGCATTCCACTCGCAAGGTTGGCGGTAGTAGGTTCCACTGTTGGGCTGCGATGGTTGGGAAACTTGAGCCTCCAGCTTTGGCTTGTTTAAATTTGGGCTGAATGATGCAATGGGCCTAAGCAGATCTAGTAGGTTTGGTCGAGGTTGCTTTAGTGATCTTCTGAGAGAGGTAAGAGGGGGCCTCATGGGATAGACATCTGTGAGTGACAGTGTAATGAATAGAATCCTCTTGTGGATGGGGAGCCAGTGGCCTTTTTTCTTGCTGCAGTAATGTGTTTGCATTTGGGTTTGTCTGCTTGACAAACAGTGACAGATTGAAAAGTACAAGAGATTATGGCATTGCAGCAGGAACACCACCCTCACTCCCTTGCCACCATTGCAGCCATTGAGCCCTGCCTTTTGTTTGCCCGCAATGAATATCAAAGGTTGTTAGTAATTCACACAGAACTAAATATGGCCACTCGCATACTCAGAGAATTGTGTGCTGAAGAAAGGCAGCAACCAACTTGAGTACCACATCTGAGTGGTGCATAAATGCACTGACACAAGAAGTAGTCAGAGATCTGAGGTGCATACCTCTCAATACCATTGCACCAGCACCATTCCAGCTCCATTCAGCTGAGTTACCGTTGAAGATAATGAACCAAGCACTACCATAGTGCCACAAAGATACGTTGCGGTGATTGCTGAATGTAGAAGCCAGTGCTGTGAAAGCATTTCAGTGTGGACAAAAATATCACAAGTCAAAAAAGTAGACAGTGCCAGTTTGATGTAAATCTGTTTTTAATGTTCACAAAAGATCTCTTGCCCTATTCATTTGTTGTAAAACGTGGATTCTCTCAACATTTTGGGAACAAACATAAACAATGATGTATTGCTGATTTACCGGCCAAGAAGATCCCAGTGTAAGGCTATGAGGAGCAGATGTATGCAGATGGCAGCAGTCAATGCGAAGCATACATAGGTTGTTTGTAAGAAGCAATAGCAGAATTGACTATTGGGGAAGATGGAGGTGCTGGAAACAAAATGGCAAAACACTAGTAAGTTGAATGTGGGCTTTGTTGTGAAAGGAAATATATAGAATGTCTTTGCTCAGTTGGTCACTGTAGCCCAGAAGGCCAGCTTGCATTGTATGCCAATTGCCAGTGAGACACAGTTTGTGACTGCGTACTTGAAGACCTCATTGGCTGTCTGCTCGATCTCTACACTGCAGTGTCGGACAAACTACATGAGCAGTGCAATGCCATTACAGATTATTGAAACACTTAAAGCAGAGCACAAAATGGAAGCCATTGACATTTGCTGTCTGTCTGCTCTGTAGGACAATCTTTTGAGAAGGCCCTGAGAGGCTATCTGTCAAAATTCATACCTCAGTGAGGTTATCCCTTTTGGTGTACTTCCTTGAGTGGAATCTGCCCAACATGGCAGTGTTCCATGTCTTAGCAGGTCAGGCATATGTGGAATAGCTTCTGAGGAGTCTGCTTAAAGCTTGAATGGTGATCCACAGCCAGTAGGGATTCGATATAATATGTAGTGCTGCTAGCTTCCTTCATGGACCTTAGTTTAACGTTAACAATGGTATCTTTTCATCCACATGTGTCCATGGAGAAGAAACCACAGCGAACATCACAAGGCAATGCTGTGCGAATATGGAGGGTGCATTGCTGCACCCCTTGCACCTCAAATGGAGAAAGAAAGCAGGAAGGCCATCAACCACCACAGATTTTGTAAACTAAGCCACAAATGTCAACCTAAAGATAGACAGCATCAGTGAGCCATACATCACTGACCATTATTGGAAGCTGCAGTGCAGACAAAACCTATCTTCAGAAATGCTGTGGGAACATCAGTAATGTCTTTGATGATGCCATGTGTGATTTCACATGTGTTAGCATGAGCAATGCGTGGTATAGGTATGTGTTATGGTTGCAGGTTTCTGTTCTATGGTTTTTGGATTATACCGTGCAGTTAAAGCACTTTAACAAAGGAGGTTTCACAGAATGATTTTTAAAGCATGAACCCAACTATAGGGTCCCTACAACTAATGTTTCTTCACTTAATTTCAAAGATTCTTACAGCTGAAAGGGTCTCTGTTACTGCAAAGAACATCACTTATTACAAAACCATCTTTCTACAAACATTACTGCACCATAATGCTCCTTTAATAGAGTTTTGTTCTTTTTGTTTTATTTGTTTATTTTTACCCTGGGTGTGCATTCTTTTTTTAATCTGAAAAAGGCAATATGAAGGAGTGAGCCCCATGAGTTTTGACTGTCGGCTTTGTTTATGATTCATTTGGTTTTATGAGGTTTAATAAAATTGAAATTGCACAAATAATTAAATAGAAAACATATCCATTCCATTATTTTAAATACCAAAATGCTGATAAAGGGATTCATGAAGCTTTCAGCATTGATTTTATGGGGACTTAATTTGATGTATGGTGCATCCAGTTCTTAAATCTTTTAGTATCAATAGAAGGCAAATGTGAAGGTA
This sequence comes from Ambystoma mexicanum, assembly GCF_040938575.1. Classification (NCBI taxonomy): domain Eukaryota; kingdom Metazoa; phylum Chordata; class Amphibia; order Caudata; family Ambystomatidae; genus Ambystoma; species Ambystoma mexicanum. The sequence continues at coordinate 925,399,272 of NC_090929.1, read as the reverse complement.
GTTATTAATGATTTGTGTGCATGTGTCAGTGTATTTAAGCATCTTATAAATGTGACATGTGGGGCGATAATGGAAATGTTTGTTTGGAAAAGCATGTTATGCCACACAAAGGAAGGAGATGTCCCTTTTTCCTAGAGACATAAACACCTGGAAGCCGATTAATGTAGTATTTGTCATATTTGAAGGTGCCAATTGCTCACCCACCTAGGAAGATCACAAACATTGTGTGATAGATGTTTTCAACGTGAAAACCAAATGTGTAAATGATGTTGTGTATTCAATTTGGCCCTGAATTTAGTTCACTACAACCAGCAATTAATTTCAATAGGCTTGGGCCAAAGTCAATCGTTCAGAGTCTTGGATAGGATAGCACAGTGCTGGTAGTAAACGGTTAAGTCTTTGTCACGGTTTTTTAGAAGTTGCTGGTTAGACGAAAAGTTATATGTCGGTTTAAGGAAGGACAAGCCTTTAAAGTTGGAAAGTTTCACAAATTTTCACCGTGGCAGAAAGGCTTTCTTGACCGCACCTGCACAGTACCTTTAAATGAAGAAGAGCTGCAGCTGAGGCAGTTGATCCTGGCAGTTCCTGTAGATCCCTCTGTTCCTGAGATTCAGTCGTGGGGACAAGAAGGAGGACATCGGGAGGTTCCTGCACTGCCCAGGGAAGAGGCCACAAGCTTGGCAAAACGTTGGTTTAAGGTGTGAGTCCCTTAAAGACCACAAACTGGTATCCTTCTCACTGGCTATCCGGTTTTCAACAGCACTCTGAAGAAAATTAGACCCGTATAGAGACGGTGTCCAGCTGACTTGGGAGTTGGTTGTTGCCACCAAACTCAAGGGAAGAAGTTAACCTTGGAAGGGCTTCTCTGACGATGGAGTTTCAGGTAATTCAGACCTGCAGGATGGCTTCACCGGTGGACCAGGAGTTGCAGCAGTCATCTTCCTTCAGCTCGTCTTCGGGTCTTTCATTGCAGTGGTCGACTCTGCTTTCTGAGTCCCAGAGACCTGTTTTTAAACAGTTTTCCCCCATTCATTCCAGCCTAGCTGTCACTCATCCAGCAGGGTGGCTCTCCTTGCCAGACAGCCAGCCGGCCAATCACACCAGAGTGCATTCAGGTCTCCTAGGAGACTAAGCACAGGGAGTTTCGGGCACCTCCCTCACATCTTGTCCACCCCGAACTCTCAAGACGCCAGAGGTGGGCTTCAGTACTGAAGCCCGCCAAAAGACCAATAAAAAAAGGGACCAAACCTGGTTTGGCGCGCAGAGCCAAACACTAGAAGGACCTTTCCTAAAAGAAATGTCTAAAAAAGCTGACTGGAGACTGTTTTTACAGATAGGTCTTGGGCGCCATATTGAAAAACATGGCTTTTCCGATTTTTAGCTACTGGTGTTCGCGGTCAGGAAAAATCATGGTAGTGTTTTCTAAACCACTGGCACCAGCCATTTCAAGGGGGAAAGGGTAACATTTGACTGTCACATGAGTGTTTAGACCCTTAAGTGTAGTATATGGCATAAAAAGGAAAAGTAAATGCCAGCTTTTTCTTCTGCGTGGACTGCCCCAGATGTAACGGGGTCTGGAGGGAGCAAACTACATTTACTCCAAGAAAGTGTTCCAACTGGAAGGGCAGTTCTGCTTGATCACAGCAGAGAATATTCCCCTAAATAACGTCAATCCACTGATCTGGGGACTGAAACATATTTGGAACCAAAAACGAAATGTTTTACTATTGTGTACTTGGTTGTATATTGGGGGTATTTAAACTTCCTAGAATATGTCCCCAAGGAAAGCTAAGCTTTTCAGGATGGTTTTGACCCAACCCATTGATTTTATTTTAGAATTTCTAAGGGTCAATCCAGGCCCTGAGCCTCAGGGAGGGTTTGAGGTCCACCACCCAACTCCAGAAGGAATTTCTCACAGCCAATCAATTCAATCAGCAATTTGAATAAAAATGTGAGGGACTTTCAAAGGCCAACCTTACTTTCTGCTTCCATTGGGTATTTTGTTTGGCTATTGAATTAGAAGGTGACAGGACAGCCTCTTCACTTGGAGGTTTTGAAGTTTTTTAAGAGTCTAGGGGCCTCATTACGAGTGTGGAGGTAGCCATGGTGCTATTAGCGTCGTGGCTTCCTCCAAACTCGGGTCCGGGTTCCTTGAATGCGGAATTACCAGGTCATTCCAACCTTGGAGGACCCGGTAATTCTTCATTCAAAAAACCCATCCCCATTCCCATTTCAGCCCCCATAGGGCCCAATGGCAATGGGGATGGAGCTAATAACGGGCCCATTAATAACGGGCCCATTATTAGCTCCCTGGTCCCCTTGCGGGACCCGCAAAGGACGTCTGGTCTGACCAGACGTTCTGAGCGGGTCCCACAAGGGAACCTCGTAATAGGGCAGAATGGGTTTACCAGCACCATTACCGTTGCCGGTAAACCCATTCCGCCCACCTCGTAATGAGGCTCTAGGAGTGTTTAGAAGGTGCAGGTTAACTGTTAGTAGTGTTGTTGGTGTCCCTTATTCATTGTTGTATGCCCTTGTGTCTTTGTGGATGTGTTCTTTAGGCTTCTTCTCTAATCTCTACTAAATAATGTTTCCTAACACATTTCCTTTTTTCCTTTAGTTTGTTTATGGAGAAACCATTATGTGTAAACCTGAGAGGTCTTGCTGTACTCTGTTCAGTCACCTTCACTTCGACGTATGTTTTTTTCAGAACCCTTTCCCATCTTATAAGTCTTTTGAGAATCTTTGTTTTTCTGTGTTACTTGTTTTGTGTTTTTTACATTGACAACTTAGGCACATCAGGCACCTTTATCACATTTCTGATTTGCTATTTGGGATCATAGGCAACACGTCCTTTTATTCAGAGAGAGAGCCAGGGAAAGAAGATGAGGAATAGGACTACACTCCCTCCATTCCAGAGGAAGCCACTGAGCATGGGGAAAGAATGTCTCAGGAGGTGCTCATGGATGTAGAGGGAAGTGAGACGTGGGGTTCAGTGGTTGATGAGATGCAGACAGTAAATGAGGAGATGGAAATGGTGATTAAGGAATTGGGGATCCTTGGTGAGGAAGAGGAGGTGGATCATGAGTAGGGGTAGTTGGAGCATGATGAGGAGGATATTGTGACTACCAATCTTGGGTAGGATGAGACTGAGGCCACTGCAGCATTTCCCTAATGGACACAGCTAGTTCACCTCTGGTTTTACTCAAGAGAGTAAGTGAGACTTGAAAACATACCCACCTGTGGTCTCACCACCCGTCTAGCCATTGGTATGGGACTACTTTAACTTGCAGTATGATAATACTCTCAGGGGAAGGCATTCAGTGTAAAATGCAAACTCTCAAATTTGAGTGCCTTTGACATGTTCCGCTCAATGTACAAGCACTTTTGTTTGAGCCACTTTGGAGTGTTCAATGTGTACAAATCATTTGCCGCAGATTCAGATAGGGCTACAACCTCTGCCAGATGGCCCTGCATCTCATCACTGGTCACACTCTAGCAATTGAACTCCATCCCACCTGAATCAGAGCCAGAACAACAGCCTCACTGAGTCACCATCTCTGGTCTAACAAAGAGTGGTCCAGTGGCACCATCAACTAGCAGGGCCACTCTACCACTTCCAGCAGTTTACTTCCGGTTGGTGCTGACAGAACTAAGGGTTTGGTGCCATTTGCAGAACAATCAAGAACAAACAATGCAGGTCCATTCTGCATCCATTGATTACCCTCTTTTAGTTGGCATGAGCTGGATGATGAGCTACTGATGGATGTTATGGAGAACCACATGCTCCTCAACCACCTCTTTTAGAAGACCGCATATGGTGGTAGTGAAAGGGCAGACATAGTGCACAGGGAGAGTGTGAAAAAAGTAATTAGTGACTCTGCAGGTTGATAGAACAAAATAAATTGAGAGCACTTGAACTTTGATTGTCGCTCTGCTGGTTGGTATAGCCAAAATAGATTGAGGCAAACTCACCTATGAATCCGATGTTGGTGTTAACTGGACACAAGAAAACATCAAGAATGTGCCATTATGTAGAGGATGTTCTGTGATTCTGCTGGTTGAGTCAAATGATTTAAGAACACATGTGCAGATTGTGTGGTATTATGAATCGATGTGTGGCTTGACTGGTTGGTAGTCCCAAATATATTGAGGAAGAAGGACACACTTGAGATTTGCTTTTGCTTTGCACTCAACCATTGCTCCCAGAGTACAAGCCTCTACCATCTTTAGACACCCCACTTCACATAGCTGTGGCTGGCTCACACAGACTTTCATCAACTGATGCATTTGTAATGTTATTTTCTATGTGATGAGCCTCATTAGTGATGCAGGATGGTGTGGAAATTGTGCCCATTGTCTGCTTTTCAGGGATGGGAGACTGCCATGCTGCCCTTTACTTTTCTCGAGCATGCAGATGATGCTGTGTCATGTGATGCCACAACAAAGAGGTGCAAACATTGGATCCGACCTTCCCTTTCAAGACACTTCTTTTGCATATATAGGAGATGGAAGTATGCACACATTGTTTTGCTGCTGTAAAATGATTCCACACTCCTTATTTTTTGGGAAACCAGGAAACCAGGGAACAACTTTACCTTGTCTCCTTCCTGGGGTCTACGTTTTGTATTTTGGAGTGGATGATGTGAGAATACTGCTGACAGATGATGCTGTGCTGTTTATGTGATTCACAGAAAAAAAAAACTATAAATAGCATGAATTGATGACTGGTCATTATGGGTGGGGGCTTCACCCCCTCACCTGAGTGGCAGGCAGCACAGTCCATAAATGTGCTTTATTTGCACAGGCAACTGTGCTGTCTGCCTCTGAGCAGGGGAGCATCCTTTTGCTAAGCATTCTGTTTTGTTTGGATACAGAGATGGGCTCTGCAAAAATGTGGAACAACTAGGCTGTCGAGGCATGAGAAGCCTGGCACCACCTCCTCTCATTATTGTGCTTACAGAATAGAGATGTTGACTAACAGGAGAGGAGTCCTCTCATATTAATCATCGTTTTCACTTTGGGGAGAGTACAAGAGGGCCATCTGGGCCTCTGTGGCAGTGTGGTGTGTGTTGTGGGTGCGAGCAGGTAAAATGAGCAGGTAAAATAAGTGTTTTTTTTAATGTAATGTGTATTTATGTATGTATGTCTCTGTCTATGTTTGTGTGTTTGATTTTTATGTATGTGTGCCTGCAAGGAGTTGTTTGAATGATATGTGAATGTGTGGGTGAAAGAATGTTATGTGAGAATGTTTGTGCCAGCCCTACTCCTAAATTCAGCGGCTCAGTGTAGGGTTGCTACATTTAGTGGTGAGGGCTGCTGGGGGTATGGCATTCTTTTTGAATGACCCTTTGTGCATAGTAAAGTATTCTTACTGTCATCACTTGTAAAGAAAACATGATAAGTGAAGTATGATTATATAGCTAGATGGGCAACACTTACAATATATGCTTTACCTTTGATGTCAAGTAAAACATGTCATGCCACATTAGACAGCATATGCAGATTTGCAGTGCTAGTGGACATGGGGTTCTCAACGCTTAGGCCTTCTCCTCCCCTTATAAAATGTGCCTACACAATTCACATTACTTTCTCTGTGTTTACGCCTAGTCCTTTGCCTAAAAAAGGCATGTGGCATTTTCAGTACTTTTGTATTCTCGTATGCCTAGTAAATCTATGTATGGTTCTCAATACCTTGCCCCTTTCCCCTTAGTAAATGCACATCAGGCTCTGTACTTTGGTCTTCTCTGCCTAGTAAATGTGTGTGGTGATCAGAGTGCTGTGATCTTCTCCTAGGCCTAGTAAAAGCAATTTGTGGCCACAATCCCCACCCACCAAAAATAATTCCAACCTGATTCCTGAATTCTACCTAGTCCCTATTATTATTCTTAAAATTCTACTTTAACCTACAGTATCATAGCTACAATCCACTTTCCTAATAAACATCACCCTTGTTCTTCAAATGTCAACTATCAACTGTCCTGCATTTCTATTATCTTTATATAGACGTGAGGCTGAACACAATAGAACAACATATGTTGAACATTGGGAAAACCCATGAAGTTTGTCCAGGCCAAATCCCTGGAAATTGTATGGGCATTGAGATTTGCATAAATGGTACCACGCTCGCCTATTCGGTAATATGGATTAGGATTTGTAATATGCGTATTGTCATGTACATATGATTTGTGCTTAGTGCATGTATATTGCAAGAACAATGCAGATCTTAGCTCGGTCTTTTACATCATCTTGTGCCTTAGTTAAGTTCTACTATTCTGTAACTTAGAATTGGGAATACACAATTAAATAAGACTTCACATTGAATATTATTAAATATGATTAAACACCTGCACTGTCTATTTGCAATACTTTCTCAGGTGGCCCAGGAGTCCCAAGCAGTGGCTATGCCATTAGATGCTGAGAAAGTGTTTGACTCTCTGAGCTGGCCCTTTCTGTGTACCATTCTGCAGTGCATGGGACTAAAGGCGTACTTTATCTTGTTAATCAAGCTGCTATATACTAAACCTGTGATTAAACCTTAAGTCAATGGAGTGACCTCGGCCCCCTTTGAACTGTATGGAGGCATGTGACTTGATTGCCCCAGTCACCTCTGCTTTTTGCAATAGACATCAAATCCCTTGCTAGCCTGCTGCGTACAGAGCATATTCATAGAGGCCTTATGTTTTATACACAGAAAGTTTGGGTCTTACTGTACGTGGATGACCTCTTGATTTACATCTCAGACCCTACACACAATATTGATCTGATCGTTGAAGCCATTACAGAATATGGATTCTTTTCAGACTAAGGATAAACCGGGCAAACTCTGAGCTGGTTCAACCTACACACAGCATTACTCAGGTTTTAACCAATTGGGGTTCAGATGGTGTCCAGAGGCAGTTATATATTTGGGCGTAGTTGTCTCTGCTGATGTGCACATCTTTTTTACTGCAGTTTGCTACAGTTGTCACCATAGAAGCCAAATTAGAGCACTGGAGCACACTACCACTCGCTCGTACTGCCCATATATTGATTATTAAGATGATAGAATTTTAGAATTTTCTTAAGTGTTCTGATCTGACCACATAAGTCATATTTTGATAGAATACATTCAATGTTGACTAGACTTATCTGGGCTGGCAGACAGGCGAGAGTGGCCTGGACTGACCTCACACTTCCCTTTGAAGAAGGTGGGCTGGCGGTTACTCTGACTTTGAAGCGTATTACTTGGTTGCTCAGACAAGTCTAATTAAGCACTGGTACTGTTAAAATGGATTTCTGAACTCTGACCTGGAGAGGCAGATGTTCAGGCCAACCTAGTTTCTTGGACTAGGGTAACCTCTGGACAAGTCAGACCAAACAGGGTAGCTATGGAAGGCGGTCACAACTAAGTTTCAGGAGGGGTGAGGGTGACTGAAGGACCTCAATGAGCACACACAGCAAGGACACCTACAAATTACTCCAGACAGGTGTTATATTAAAAATATAGACACATTTATTACAAGGCCTTTGTAACATAGACCATAGCAAAAGAATCAAAGTAACACTAAGTAAACCAACACAACCCTATCAATACAATCTATATACAAGACCATTGGGGTCTAAAGGGTTAAATGCACAAAATATGTCGACAACCTAGAAAGGAAGGAAACAGGCAGAGCAGATAGTCTTTAGGCCCAGTTCAACATCGAAAATACACCTAACTAAGAGGCATTCCAAGCCCTAAGAAGAGAGGAGCATTGTGCTCAATAGTACATGCAATGCAAGTGCACACGGTTGTTCCAATGGGCCAAATAGGGTCCCTTCAGGGGCCTCTAGCAGCTCGGGAAGGTGGATGAGGCAATGCAGAACAAGTTTCCACTATACAAGAAGGACCTCCACTTGAAGGCAGAGGCAGTTCGAGAGTTTGGGATTGAGTCGCTATTTCGCAATAGCAGTGGAAAGGAGAGGGGCCCCCAGGGGCCACTTGTGCATAAAAATGTGCCCTTGCGCTAGGGCCACCGGTTTGGGTATGGAGTACTCACCGGTCCCGATGCAAGCAGACCCAAACTTCACCAGTTCAGTCCACTTCGCTTGCAGGTTCGGATGCAGCAAAAAGGACGATTCAGCACCTTTCACTTCCTGAGATACAGCGATGATTCCCAAATGGGACAGTGGTGATTTCTCCACTCCGGGTGGATGAATCGACCCAGTTTCACTGCAGAAGGCTTCAAGGGTAAGAGGGTCACAAATGCAGAAGACTTGCAAAGGACATTGCTGCGGCAGGACAACACGGTAACCGCGTTCACTCAGGTCCTGGCGCACTCGTCTCACTTCAAACCTGGGAATGCCAAGTGTACGAAATTCGGTGTGAGGGTGCCGGGGACACATAGATAGCAATAGTCCAAGTTTTGAGAGCCTCCTCAAAACAGTGGTGGTGACAGAGCAAAGCAACTGGGTAAGTGGTTCAGTCCACTAGTTGGCCCAGTGACACTTCCGAGAAAGCTTACTTGCAGGGTTTGATGAAGGTGCCGAGAATAGTTGGTCCAACTATTCCAATGGGTCAAAGCTTCTTCGCAGACCTTCTAGGATGACGAGATGCAGAGGAGTCCCACGGGATGACAGCGGGCTCAGGGTGCCAAACCTTCCAGCGGGTCACCAGCGGTTCCTCGACGCGGCTTTGTGGTGCAGGATATTTGGATCCTATCCTTTGTTTAGTGAGAACTCAGGAGATCGACCTGGTAGTGGTGTTTTCAGACTCCTCTTATCCAAATTTCCCTTTCGCGCCAAAACGGTGATGGACCAATGGGAGATCTCCTCACAAACACACACTCCATACGTGGACCAATGACAGACCACGGTGGTCACAATCATTCATGGCACTTCAGAATCTCTGGCACCCAGGATGTGAATTGGAACCAGACGTTCCAGCTCACATCCTGGAGGCACACACACAAGGCATGCAGAAGCCCGCGAAAGCATTGGGATTCGCGGGAAAGTGCATGATCAAATAAGGACTGACCCGATGGCCAAAGGACAGGACAAAGAACCTCGTGGCATGGCCATTTTGGAGCCAGGCCACCTATTTGTGCCAAACACATTTAACATGGCAGGAAAGGGTTAAAAAGAATGCAAAAAGACATCTGCCACGAGTCATGTCCATGACACATTTGGACAGTTAATAAAAAGTCCAGCAGGAGTATCCAGGGCATTTGGAAATGACTATAGACCCAAGTGTGCTGTATGGTAAAATACATTGCACACTTGTTACATGTTGCACAAAAGTTGCAACATGAGGAAAGGACTAAGGGAAACAAAGTCTCCCAGTACTGACTGTCTTAAGGGCATGTCAGTTTCCCCAAGAGAGCTAAAGCCCAGAGGAGTGCAGCTGAAGGCTGTGCTTCTCTGGCAAAGTCAGTCAATGGTGACTAAACAGCAGCAAAAGGTTTGGGGGGTGACACATGGAGGGAAAATCACTTACAATTATGAAATCTTTCCTAACAGGTCAAATGGGGCATTATACGCACAGCATGGAGCCTTGGTGAGGGTCATAGTAATGCCACACAGGCTCACTGTGGAGCAGTGGGGCAGACAGTGTATACATTTGATTCAGCGGTAGTGTGGACATCCCATGTCCAAGGCACTGGATTTAGAGAATTGGTTGGCTGAGTTGCACATTCAAATTTGGCCTATGCAGGGAACTAGCTGTGTTCGGCATTCAGAGTATGTGCGTTCGGTTCAGGGAAGGTGAATTTATTTTGGCTGAGATTTTCAGAGATGTGGGAGGCATAACACTTAAATTGCAGAAGATTTAATGTAGCATTCAGGGTGAGATCAGTAGTTTGCTCAGCGCAATCCTGCAGCTACTGCAACTCTCTGACATGCTGCAATTTCTTGTAACTAAAGACCAGTCTCAGCACACTGTGTCTTTGCTATATCACATGGTTCAGGCATGGTGAAGGGGTAAAGCTATGAATGTCAGATGGCGGTGGGAAAATTCCATAGGTAATAGCATTGAAGGTGTTGACTGGAAATATATTTGTGTACAAACTATGTGAGTCTCTGTGAATTACAAACATACATTACTGCACTTCAGATTACTATACAGAACATTCATCACCCTCAAAAAAGGTTTAAAGTTTGACCCAACCTCCCCAGGCGCATGCCCATGATGAAAATCACAAGATGCATATTTTCTCCATATGACCCGGGGCTGCCTGGGGGTAACCTTGTATTTGGTCTAAATTCTTAGGGATATTACCAATTGTGACATACCATTTACTCCGCAGATGTCTCTGCTGGGCCTTACTCGCAGCTCCTCCAGGTGTGACCGTGGATTTGTAGGCATAGCTCTTTTGATCGCCAAATGCTCTGTGGTCATGACATGATTGTCACAGCGTTCCTCCATGGTAAATGAATGAGTGAAGGATCTTGTCTGGTGTAATGAACATGAGGATACTGTTGGTATGCATGTTCCGATCACTGCCCTCCCAAAATATTTAGTCTGCAGAAAATATATTGAAGCATGGAGAATATGTAAAGGATGGTGTGGTGCAGGGGGAACCTTATGGGTGGATGTAATTGGAGTGAGACACATGTATTTTGCGAGGTTATGCTTTGTGATAGTGTTATGTAGAATACATTGCATGTGCACAACAGTTATAACATGCTGCATTTAAGAGTAGGCCTGAATCCTTGCAGGCCTTGTTGGAGACACAGAACAATGAGGCCTCATCTCTTGCTTGATTAACAAATTCCAGTTCCCAGGCGCAGCAAGGAACACACACGTACACCCACATATAAATCTATCAAGTCAGACCTTTGAACAATGAGGTAAGAATGCAAGCAGCTAAATGGGAAAATAATTGTGGCCCAGTATGTACGCCACACTCATGGGAGCCGGGGCAGTCGTCTTGGATTGTCAAAACATGAACTGAGATTTAGGACGCTAGCACCACCCCCCCCAATAATGGTTGTTCCATTAGAACTACCAGTTGTGCAGGAATAATACTCTTAAATCCTTCATGATATGATATGATATGATAGTTTATTTATATAGCGCCTATACACAATGTGTTTCAAAGCGCTTCAAGGCAAGGAAGGGAACAAGGGAAAATACAACGACATTCTTACAGGCCATGAACAGTAAGGATGTGAAATTAACTATCGTATTCGGCCTGACGACATTTCAGATAGTGCAAGTGCTAAGACATAGATAAGGAAGGGCGGGGGAGAGTGGGAAGGAAATGGAAACAGACAGGTGACTACCGTACTAGGCCTGATGACATTTCTGGTAGAGCCGGAGGAAAACAAAAGGTGAGGGAGAGGGGTGCAGAAAGGGAGGGGAGGAACAAAACAATTGACTATTTGACTAGGCCTCACAACGTTTCAAATAGTGCCGGAGGCAGTGTATAGATTAGCGGGACACCAGGCGTATCTCTTGGGAGGGGTAACTGATACTGGGAGGTGCAGAGAACAAGGTCTGTGATTTGTATCAGGGAGAGCAAATAGTGATACCAATACAGTGCGGAGGCATGATGGGACCGCCTGCGTGTCTGGGATGAGAAAAGAGCTGCATTGTTTGCAAGGACCATGCTGACCTCAAAGTCATCTGCCAAGTTCATGTTGATGACCAGGTGCACATCACATGGTTAGGTGTAAAGACATGGTGGTGCCTTTTGAGTTTACCCAGTTATCTTGCAGCGCTTCAAGGTGGAATAGGCTCCTACCCATGTGTGGTGAAGATGGAGGAGATGACGGCAGAGCCAATTGGAAAAGGGGCTATATGTATCTATTAGCATGTAAGTGAGGGTGGGCGATGAATACTGTATATTGAGTGTGTCGTGAATGGCGATTTGTACCTTTATAAAATGAACTCCATTCTGACTTGTACCCTGTCGCCCTTTCCTTTTTGCATACAAAATAAAACTTTTGATCTTCGCGAAAAAGGGTGCACCTCGCGGCTTGTTTTTTCTATGTCTTGTTGTTGTGGAGTTACGGTACATTATATACAGGGAACTTGTGATCCCATTGGCCGGGGATTATTGGCCCCTTTTTTGAGCATATCGCTGTAGTGTAGTGCACTCACAGTATGGGTGGCAGCATCTACAGAGGTGGTAAGGATATACTGACTGATACACATATACAGTGAAATACTCTGCTAACTATGTTCCCCTGTGTATGAACCCCCTCCCCCTCTGTTGATTGCTGCCGGTGTGTTATACATTGCTCCTGGATTGCTTGGCCTGTGTTTCTTTACGATTGTTTAACCTGACTGTAGGTCTGCCTCTGTACAAAACACCCAATGTTCGTACTCACATGATGGTTGATGTTAACATGGAAAACATCAACAGGAGATTGTCCGGATGTTTACGGCAGTACCTATTGGGGGTAAGATTGGTGTACGACAGCCTCTGTAACTTTATTGAGTAGATGTTATTGTTTGCATTATGATGAATCATGCTCGTTGACATGCCTACCTGACTGTACAATGTTTACTTCGTGTATATAACGATAAACATTGAAAAAATAAAGCTAAAATAAATTGCTAAATGAATTTAAAAAAAAGAAAAAAACAACAAACACGTTGCTTTTTGTTCAAACCAGAAGGTTTGCATTATGTTGACAAATAGGTGGGTCTATAATATATGTTTTTTGTGTGATATTTTTTTTTTTTAAAGTTGGTTGCGACATGGAACAACCGATGAAGTGGCTCATTAAAAGCGAAATGGATGTAATAAAATAAAATATGGCTTGATAAGGGAGGTGGGGGTGTGCGTGTCAGACGGGTGAAATCAGACATGCCCATGTGGAAAATACTGAGTCTATGCCCCAGACCCCACGCCCTCTAGGTGATGAATAGTGGGCATGTTTGATATGTGAGCAGGTGTAGCACTGGGCAGCATGGCTCAGTAGGCAGGTTTCAGGTATGATTCCTGTTCAATAAGACAAGCTGAAGATAGGTGTCGATAGCAAGTGTGATGAGCTATGTCCATACATAAAACAGGTGGTCGGATTCACACACCTGTGTGATCTCTGCACTGTGTGAACGCACATCCCCATCCCCTGTGCTTTAATTGACTTCGTGCTCATGCCCTTCAGTGCTGTTCATCCTTGAACCTACCAGGATTATGCGTGTCCTTGTGCAATTATCGATCACTATTTCTCTCAGAATGTTTTATACAATCAAAATACACCAGCGCGCTTGGCTGAGTGCCCCTGACTCCTTCCAATACGCGGTGTTCAGTGGGCGCATTTCTTTTGTTATGTTCATTATCGCCTCTTACTGAAATCACTGAAAGAGGGTCATATTTACTTGCAAAGGCAGCTGAACAATGCATTTCAAGCACTTGGCTTTGTTCTTTTGGAGACGACACGCATACACTGATATTATGTGGTTCTAAATTGCCATTCTCGTTGCCCATTAGGCGTAATTACTGTTCATTAGAGAAATAAAACAGTAATCAATGTGTTAAAATGAAAACACTCACATCCCTGGTGTGCCTTTATCACAAAGCATTTCCCTTAAACTGCTGATCTTTAAAAAATCCGCTTCCAGATATAGAGTCGACAGACACAGCTATAACAAGAGTAAAATATGCAAGCGAGTCTCTCAGTGGGCTAAGTAGGGAAAGGAGTGGGCGTTCGAAATGGCGAGTGCTCGTGACGAGACTGAACTTTGTTGCAGAGTGTTGGGAGTTAAGACGTGGCCTATGGGCTCTTCCTAACCCGAAGAGAAGCCAAAGCGAACCAGGGGAAGCTAATTATTCCCACTCTTCTCGGAAATGTTCAGAGCCGGTTCTATTGGCTTGCATAGAAGCATATTTTTGGGTGATCCTTTTGGTAGTTTGATTATTTTTTTCTTTTAATGAGCCCCCATACTTCTCCCTCTGGCATGCCCCCAAACCTCCATCCCCTCTCAAAACCCTTCACACTATGGGGCCGATTCATGGAAAAGTGTGCATAGATCCTGCGAAGCTTGCGTGCTGAGAACGACTCAGCAGAAATCTGCACGCATATGTTTTTCTGCGTGCTCTGCGTATTCATGTTATTGTCCCTGGAAGGTAAGCCAATACGCAAATCATCCCAGAATGCCCCCGACACAATCCAACGCAAAGCAGATACATCCACTAATACCTACCTGTGCGCGGCCCTCGGGCGCAAAGTCATGCACCCCTATAATCCTGCGTGTGGTCCCCAGCAACCAAGCCAGAACCTCGACGACACTGCGTAGTGTCCCTCGGAAATAGTCACAGCATCCCATGAACATGCATAACATGTATCGTAAATGTTAACATTTCTCTTTATATATGCATGCAAACCCCATTAAACCATTCCTGCAGCCCGATACACTGCTAACGCACACCCTTAACTTCTGTTGTAACGCTGACTCCATGCACACACCCTAAACATCGATAGCTTTACATGGTCATTTCCCCAACGTAAGGTTGCACGGTCAGATCCATGAATACAATTTTACCTGCGCAGTTGTGGGCCTGCGATTGCCTTGTATGTGCTGTGCCTTGGAACGCTGAGGCGGATTTAGCACTCGAATGAGAGACACACGGCGACCAGGCCCTGACATGTTCTGGACAGCCACCTTCCCAATCTGCTCACATCAGCCCCAACGCAGACGTCGCTGGCAGTCAGGCACATTGGAATAACAAAGAGCATATTAGTGCTCGGTCACAACGCCCGGTTAAACTTTTGTCAGGGCTTGTGGGGTCCCATTTCAATTTATATTGGTGCCCCCATTGCCTACAGTTAGGTGGGGTGGACACAGTCTGTGGTACCCATGAGTTGCTTAAATGAGATGGATACAAATAACTGCTCTGTAGGGACAGGCAGCAAGAAGTGAGCTGAAACACTAAAATGCCACTGAAAAAAGTTAGTGATTGATCTGTTATAAATGTTCTCACAGAGATGAAACCAGAGTAAAAGGCAAATAGGTGATACCACTGCTGGATGTTGTATGCTATAAAAGGCAGTCTATAACCTGCAGCAAAGCACACATTTAAAGTATTCAGTGAAGGTGTCAGCAGCCAGCAAATGACAGCCACTAACATGCACACAAGGCAAACTGCACATTGTGTAGCCCGAAAGAAAGAAATATGTGCTGTGTAGTAAGACTATCAAAACAAGGGCAGCTGCTTGTCCCCCATCCCAGAGGCTCCTGAACACATACACATAACAACAGAATCACAAAACGGTGGGACCTTTAGTCATATAAGGCACTGATATGTTCTAATTTGTCTTCTGGACCTGTCCAGCAAAAGATATGCTGAACCACAATTTGCACAATATAGATTGACACTATGAGAAGCGACATAACAGTAAATAAAATTACAAGCAAGGACATCAGTATTCAATACTCTAGGACATCATTGATAAAAAAAATACATTAAAATAAGTTTTCAAGTGAAAGCCAAGAGAATATTGTGTTGTGCAATATGTACATATTGACTATTAATAATATGCAACAATTCAATAGTTTTGTAAACCATGAGCGTTTTTCTTCCTAGCCAAAATAGCAAACTAAATCACTTCTAGCGACACCCAGTGTCAGCAGGTCATGCACTAAGAGATTAAATGAGCTGCCCAGGATCACACATTTCACTAACGTGGTGAAATCACTAGTTGGACTGGGGCTGTCATTTAGGCACTTGACTACATATTTTACAAGAAATAGGTCACACATTTTTTTTAAAGGTTTGGGTTTTCAAAAACTACAATATGTATGTTTTATCAATGCATTGAAAAGCACACAAATCACATACAAAACCAACCTGACTTTATATACATTGTTATAGAAATAGGAAAAGCAAAAATACATGTTTAGCTTGTTTTTTTTTTTTTTTTTTTGCCACCCTGAATGCACGATTGCAGTAGCAGCCTACAAAGGAATGTGGACCTAAAAACAATACAATTTGGTTTTCAAATAGGTATTCACTGTGAAAACGAATTCAATATAAGGTAAGGTAATATGCTTGAGTCCTCATTTTACACAGCATACAGAATTATACCCCCCTCAAATTTATTATCACCCACCTATTGCACCTTTTAAGAGACAACAGTCCTTACCCAGGCACCCCTGTGTCTCTGTCATCAACCTCTAATCAGTTTATTGAAATGTGGTTGACACAAAGCTGAACCTGGGGGTGCTGGGGAGCATTGGGAAAGGCGCTGTGTGTTTTTCTTTATCTGATTCAGCCAAAGGCTCTTTGTTGTAAAAATTCCTGCTCTCTTCCTCATTTTGCTGCTATTTGCATACTCACCTGCCTTCCCTCACTTCATTTTTCCCTCTCTCGTTTACCCATGTCACACCATTTGCCTGTATATTGCGGCCCCTCCAGCCCCCATTACTCACTCACGTGCATCCCTTCTCTCTCTTTCTACTGCCCTCCCTCACTCTTAATTTCTCCCTAACTCTGTAGACCCATTCTCCTTGCACCTCTGAAACCCCTGCTCTCTATTTCCCCTTCCTTTAGTACTCTTTACCCTGCATTTTCCATCACTCTCGTCCCCCATTAACTATTGCCCCATTCTCCTGTCCCGGTTCATTCTCTGTACCCATTCACACCTTTACCCTCACCTGTCTCCCTTCAATAACCTTATGTCCTGACTTCCCTCACTTCCAATCTCTCCCTCACGCTTCTGCCCCGCTTCATTCTCCACTTTCCAGTCCCATCAGTGTTCATGTTACCTCTTCCTTCTATAATGATCTCCCTCACTATCTTGCTCTTATTCCCTCTCAATTTCCATTCACTGCCTTGCAGGAGGGCCATGTGGAGCTGCATGAATTATGGAGGTGTTTGGTTGGATTTAAGGGGTCTTTTAAGTTCTACAGGAAACCCCCACAAAAAAGGTAACCCCTGGTATGTTTTGAGGTTAAAGAGGAACTCCTTTTAAGTATTTGATGGTCAGTGACATGTCAAGTGTGTGGGGAAGGAACACCAGGCACATGCACAAAATGGTTCTGCATGCTGTAGGAATTATCCAATGATATCACCTCCTGTAATGCCCCGTCCCATTGCCCATGTTATTGGCCATTGCCTTGAACCCTATCATTTACAACCTTAGGTTCATGCTTGATCCTTGAATATTACCCCGATTCCCAGGAAAACCTGGCGAGGAGGCCTAGCTGTCTCTAGCTAGAGTCAGACACCCAAACACAGATAACAGAAAAATGAAATCTAGCAATCGTCCTTAAAGTTCATCACTATGCAACTCCGCCCACTCTAGGCTCTGCCTCCGTGACCCGGCCACCTGGGGCCCTCTGTCATTTTTGCCCACGGGGCCCTTTGCCTTAAATCTGCCACTGTTCGCAACGCACACATTTTCCCTTGTTCTGGCCTATTCCGCAAATTACGCCCCATACTCTGGTCTATGCGCAGGCCACACCAGCGCTCTGCGAGGTGCCTCACGGAAGGCACTTGACCGCTCGCAGAGACGCGCCGAACCTACACGTAGTCCGGCAGAATACGAAAAAGTCCAGCGCAGGGTCATTGCATGAGATTTGGCGTGCAAACTCCCTGTTAACCGCTCAATGAATTCCACGAATCGGGCCCTGTTTGTCGACCAAACTTAACTCTATCTATGTTGTTTCTATGGCAACACCATATACCATTCAAAGTCCTGTTTTGATGTGTTTCCCCCTCCTCCACAGTGCAGGCTGTCCTGCTTGTCATCCATTCTTGTGAGATTATTATGACTCATTTCCAATTTAAACTATTTGCTCTTTACCTCTGTAAATCATACATAGAAAATTATTTTTGGTGATAAAATGTAATGACAGGAGGGGATGCCTAAAGTCCTGCTCCCCAGCTGTTTTTTTTTTAGTTATGTACTAAGTTTAGGCTGCCATTTTTCAAGGGTCTAGAACTAAGTCAAAATAGGCTCAGGATAGAATTAGAGAATTGTCTCTGCCCTCAGATTGTAGATGCTGATTATAAACTGATCAAAGAAAGGAATACAAATATGAAAGCTGCTACTAGCAGAATATATACAGGAAATCTACTGGTGCAGAGTGAAATGCTGGACCTATAACTGTCAGCAAGCAAAATGTTCTGGGGGACATCTGATGGGCAGGTTTGCTCTGTCTAAGTTAGAATTCCGGCAAGACAAACTATTCGACTGTGGGTGGTAAATTGAACACATTTATGGGTAATAAGAACATATAACATTTAAGTTTAGTTGGGCATGAAATGATATCCTTATATTAGTGTATACTGAAGATGCACTAGAGTGGGGCACCAATTGCACCCTAAGTTGTTTTAAAAATGCTCAAGCAAACAATTATCTCAAAAATAGTGACATTTCCAAAGCAGGACCTGCACAGGGGGGAACCTTACAAACGTATCCAGTGCTTGAAGTCTAGTTGTTCGCCGAATAGAATGTGGACGCCACTGACACAGACATGAATATACAAATCAAATTATGTTGGTTTCAGTCTGCATAATGTAGTACATCCTGAAAACACAGTTTGTAGACAATACTCAGACACGACTCACCCCAACTAAGGGTAAGCCATCTCTAGAATGTGAAAGCTGATTGTCCGTCAAATGTGAGTGACTGGTGTCGACCTTCACATGGACATTTATGAGCTGACCAGCATTGGCTGAATGCTGTCCTTCTATGAGCAGAAATGCATGACATGCTTTGCGAGGGCCTTTAAGGTGAGTGTGTTGGTTTCAGTGTTACTGATACACAGAGACAGGCAGAGGACACATTGTTCTTGTGCAGATCATTAATTATAGTGATAATGGCTTCCAAATAATGGATTTCACACGTATCTCCAAGTGTTAAGAACTGACTGGATGACCCATTTCAGGAGAGTTGCTGTCATGGAATTAGAGAATATTGCATCCTAATCACAGGGAATTGGAAGCTATTGTTAATGCATTGCATCGATTATAAAGATAAGGATTATGCACCTTTATCATTTGGCAGGAGCCTAATGATTATGCCATTTTCTATGGGAATTTGATGGGATTAGTGTCCTCCTCTGCTCTATACAGGCATCACAAATTCCAAAATGCTCAAGAGGGTTGTGTGTGTTTTGTAACATAGCACTCAACGTATCATTAAATGGCAGGGTAAACGGTACAAGACGTTAGTAATCAGCATTTGCCCACAGTCCATTTATTATGTAGAGCAGTTATCTTCTCACCCGTGCAGTGGAATTCTGCTTATGGGCTTTGGAGCACCAATCTGCGAGTTATTTGCTCAGAAATATTTTCCACACGTGTAGTGGAATTACGATTTGGAACATCTACTAGTGAGGAAAAATGAGGACTCTCTTCTTACCATCTTACTTTAGCTCATGACAGTTTGCTAGGAAGAGACCAGTGTAATCTTAGATGTCAGTTGACCTGTTTGCAAGTATCTCTCTGTGCCTAGCACGTTATTGTTTAGTCTTTGTTACACTCTACAGTCCAGCCAACTCAGACAGGAGCTGTCACCAGCAGGGTCTGGAACTCCCAACACGGAGCTGCCAATTTTTGCATGTATTCCTCTGTCTTGCAAGTCATAAATATACCATTTGAACTCTATGATTGTGAGTAAATGACTACTGCTCTGTAGAATAAACAGGATGGATAGTGGCTTAAGTGCCTACTCAGCCCCACACTACAAATAAACCAGCAGAGAGCTCAAGCATAAAGGTGAAACAGGCACAGTCTGACAGGTAAGTCTGCTTCACATGTTTTGGTCACATGGGCAGAGGACAGGCAATAAATACTCTTCGGGAGGGTAGTGAACTGGTGGTAGCGATGCAGCATGAACTACAATGGTATGGTGATAGCAAAATGAATCAATAGAACAGAACCACTTAAGAAATATCATGTTCATGTCTTTGGGGCATTAAACAAGGCTTTTCGATGACAGATCTGGAGCCTGGGCATTTTCAGCAATGGACCAAGGTCAAGTCATGGAGTGGAATACACTGGGGATGACAGGAAGTATCAGATTGGTGGCCCTTGAAGATTGTACTGCATTTGGATGTGAGAAACAGAGCCTCAGGTTCAACAACAAGCAGACTTTGCTACAGTGCATTGGGGTACCGCAGCAGCAATCACTTGCATGTCAAAGAATCTGTAAACCAGACAGCGGTGTTGAGTTGTGGATGCTAAAAATCTTTGTGCAAAGATGGTGGAGCTTTAGCATTGGCATCAAGCGAAACTCAGAGATACAAAGGTGGTTGAGCATCAAAGTCTGAGATGACTCTGGCAGTTTACTTGCAGCAGCTTTGATAGTGTTGGCAGTGTCCATATTGGTGTCCACGGGGTCTGCAGATGTGGAGTGAGCCAGAGGTTTGCTTTATTTGGTCTGTATTTGCTAGAAGAACTAGTCGAGAATATTCCAAACTAGGATGATTTTTAGAGAACACTTGCAGGGTTCTGTCATCTTGACCAGTGAGCAGGATTCTGGGTGCCAAAGTCCCAGCTACAGTAGTACTTGTCCAGCCAGCAGGTCATCCTACCAAGGGCCTGGGGATGGTTTGGGGCAACAGCTTGCCCCTTTCTTGGAGGTCTCTAGCTTCATAGCTATGGCAGAGGACTGTGAATTATACTATGTCCCCAGTAGGTGAGTCTGCCTTGTCTTGAAGTCCAAAGATGAATCACCTAATGCTGGTGTGTTCACCCACTAATAAAGACTGATACATACTGGTCCAAAGCAAGCCTGTTGTCTGGAGCCTAATCATTGAAGTACTGAAACAAGTGTAATTTACCTACTGATGTCATACACATAGTGCTTTGACTCAAGGAAGTGGGGAGAGGGCAGGAGGTTTAGGGAGCCCTAGCAGAATCCAAAATGGTCGAACCAGTTGCTGGGCTAAACCTCCCTTCTGGGCTACTCTAACTCACCCCCTTTCTCTATCTGGCTACTTCAAAGGACTCCAGTTAGCAGCACCCTGGTGTGAGAGGGCCTTTCTCATGTCAGGATGGTCTTTGAAGCGCAGGTTCCCAGGGGTCCTCACATAGATAGTCCTTCTCTCCCGGAAGAAGGTGTAGACCGTTCTCAGCATCTACAAAAGAGAAATCTCCTGGGAAGGATCCCACATGGTTGTTGTGGGTACACTCGGGCCAGATGGCGGGTCCATACCTGCTGTGTCACCTCATCAAGCTGACACTAATATGATGTCAGTGCTTTGAGGTCATACCAATCACAGCAGGTGCTCAATAAATACCATCTAACATAACATGTCCAAATGATTGTGGCTTTTCAACAGTGCCATCCGAGTACCAACCATGTCATAACAAAACATATCTTAGATTTAGAGATTAATGTGCACCCATGTTGCTCAGTTACACCAATACAAGATGTTGAACCAGTGGTGCATTGGTTAAAAATCTGCTCCACCTTTTGGACTTTTCAGTCTGAGAAGATGTTCAGGAGTGTATATGTGACCTTTGAAGATGCCGTGGTGCCATGGCAGGTGCTGGGTTTGTCAGGGGCCAATCACAGCAAAGGTACATGTGCGCACTCTGCTTTTGGCATGAATCATTATGAAAGGGGGTTCTGTCGCAATGACTTCAACTGAGAACCCCTCTTCTTGCCAATGTTATGAATTGACCCAAATGCATACTTATGTACCCCTCTTTTCTCTACATTAAACCTTCATTTTGTGCTATTTTCTGTTGGAAGCGATTTCCCTTGCATTTCAAATCCCAATTGAAGAAGTTAATATATTGAATTATACATGGGTAACTGATAACAGGAGGGCTATGTTGAACTCATGAGGAAACTGATAGAAAAAGAGATTGAGGAGTGAGCTGTCTACAATTGTGCTGGGACCCCCCTGTTGGAATATTCTTCAAGGAGCAATTTACCCTGTTGTGTTGATAGGTGGCCATCTTTGATCTTTGGTTGCGCAGGACCACCAGCAGCATCCTATGTGTTGCACTTTCCACGGACCAGCAGTATATCAGTGGAAAAGGGATGCCAAGGTCACGTGGGCCTAAAGGAAATATAGGGGGGGGGCTATCATCCTCCTCTACATCCCTTTTGTGCCAGTCTTCATGTCCACATTGACGCAAAGAGGCAGTGAAAACGGCATATTCCCCAAATGCAAGCTCACTCCAGTGAAATATCAGTCCATATTAAACTGTTGCACTTTCATCAGAAAAGGAGGCGATATTTAGAAACACCTTCATGCATTAGTAACTTCCTATAGAAGCCACTCACTGCACAACCTTTCAACTCGATCCTGAAATGTACTGTGCATGGAGGCAATTTAGCTGGCAATGCAAACAGAGCATTTTGATGAGATACATGTATAGAGATGTCCTATATGTTTGCCTTTCACTTTTTAACAGGCAACGCATGTGTGTATAATTGATATTCTGCAATCTGCACATCATACAGGATGATCAGAACTTGAAATCCAGGTTTTTCCCCGGGATGACTTACCATCTCTAAATATCTCTGAAGCTGAAGCAGTTAACATGAACACAATCTTAGCTGGATTTATAAGGATATTTCGTGACACTCATTTCAGCCTAGAAGGAACCATGCATTTGAGTTTAGGGTAGTTTAGTCCCAATTATTTAGCTATAGCTTTTGGCTGGATTTTATAAAGGGATATTGAAAAGTATATATAAAAGTAACAGGGTAACAGGAGCCCATAGGAGAACATTACAGGAAGATTCACTTGCATGGAGAGGAACATCATCAGACAAGCAAATAGATGGTATGTCATAAATATATTGCTACCAGCTACCAATAAAAGCTGGTGCTTGTGAACCTATTGGAGCAAAAATGTGTACTTTGCTGCTTTCTCCCACTGAGGTTTATATCTTGTAAATGGCTGCAGTGACAACATTATTTTGGAGATATGGGAGTCTAGAGAGATTCAAATACGCTTGGTCAAAAGAGACTGCAAGGTCAAGATAGTCTGATGTTCCAGATCCGTTCTGGGTTTGCCGGGATATGACCCATTTGGGACCCCTTACGTGCTTGGCTGTACAAGAAGAACACATGGATGTCTTTACTGTATCTGTGATTTAACATGAAAGGACAGCATGGCCCAGGAAATCAAAAGGATCCATTTCGATGATAACGTTTGGAAATATTTTGCTACAAAGCCACTATGGCCCACATTATTTTGGGTGTAATGCTTTTTTTTTAAAACACCACTTTATTGTAAGCTATCAAGTACTTAGAATATGGAATATTCTTAGGAATATCAAATGCCGCAAATAATGCCTGATCATATTATTACATGCCTTATTAATATGCCCCGTGTTTATTTTCACCCCAGAAGAGCAGACCAAAATTGTAAAAAAAATGCTTTGAGTTTTTTCTTTTTTTTTTTCCTGATATAAAGGGGTATGCAAGCTCATTGCTTCAACTTAATGAAACAAGCCAGCAGGGGCTTTCCCAAAGGGCTCAAATGTTGTCATCTCCGATGCCCACCTTGCCTTCCCTAAATAGCGTAAAGCAGAAACGGGTGTAAAATGACCCTTGTCTGCATTATAACACATTTTACATTTCTGACCTAATCCACTATGGTATCAAATCTACTTCCATGCACAGAACAGGGATAGGCATGTTGTTTTATTTTGTGTACTTATTTTGCATTTGTTGAGGGTGATACAACAAATTAGCAGGCAGAAAATGACCTTGGGCCTCATTACGACCCAGGCGGTAAGTTACCCCCTGGGCCGTGACTTTACCACCATGGCGTAAACTATGTTTACGCCATGGTGGTTGGCGGATTTACCGCCCCATTCCAACCTTGGCGGGGCGGTAAATCCCCATTTTTCCATTTTCCCTTCCCCATTTCCATTTTGCCCCATAGGGCATAATGGGAGTGGGGAAGGCGTTAATTACGCCACCGTAAATTACAGTGGCGTAATTAACATCAAGGTCCCTTAGCGCCATGGATTTTAACACCTGCAGGTGTTAAAACCTCCATGGCACTAAGGGACCTCGGAATCAGGCGGTAAGGGTCGGCGCTGTTTACGCCGCCGTAAAACCCTTACCGCCTGAGTCGTAATGAGGCCCCATGTGTGTGATCCTTCATAGCCATTGTGACTTTGTGGACAGTGATAAGTCGTGTAGAGGAGGTGACGAGGTTGCTGTGGAGAGTCTGAAAGTGTGACATATAATAACAGAAATCATGAACATAGATAGGGAGTATTTTATGGCATTAGCACATCAATAACGTGAATACACATTCACACTTTAACATCATGTCTGAGCAGGCAAAGATGTCTCTGGAAAAGTCACTACGAGAGGTAGAGCGCACATCTTCTCTGGCTAATAGGTGTAGCTTTAGCTTGGTCCAAATGTTGCATGTACGGGAATTTCAGCAGTGGGGTGCCTGTAAAGTAAAGGAGCGGACGTGAGAGGCAGCTCAGCGGAGAGGCTATTGAGGGTCAGAGAAGAGAGAGGTAAAGTAGGAGAGAAGAGAAATTCCAGTGGGGGTGGGTAATCCATGCAGATATTTAACATCAAAGAGCAGAATCCTGTGAAGGGAGCACATATGCATGGAGAATCACTCAGTGTGGTGGCGGTATGCTGAGGTAGGGAAACCCTAAGTCATCCATACTTGGTGAATCTGGCAATCTTTAGTGTTTTGTTTTAGCATTCCGTTGAGTGGCGTGAAGTTGAGTGGAGAAGTAGAGAGTGAGACCCATGAGGAGGCGGGAGCAGTAGTCAACTCTCCTTATCACCAGGGTGGAAATAAGAGATTTGACTGTTTATTTGTTTAACACGAAGCAAGTCTTATGTCCTGTTATCCATTGGTAAGACCCTGGTTTGGGGTCTTATTGCACTGCGTGGATGTTGAAGTTGTCCCTTTCACTGGACTCTGAAATTTTGGAGGAAGCCAGTGGGGAAACAATCTTTATCTGGCTCTACTGGATTGGGCAAAACCCTCATCACTTTGGTGCTCAACCCACTAAGAGAAGTAGCTTCATGTCTGGAACTTCACCCGAGGAACAGTAATGATTGAATGAGTGAGGATTGCGGGATAAAAGAATCACATACCCTTGAGTGGGGGTTACCAGGGTATGGAACTCTGGTTGGGTGCTCACTTGTGTGCCTAAACAAAAATGTGGGCGGTCATTTCATCACCATCATTTGGCTTTTAGTCACCTTTTCGTAATTTGCCAGATACACATAAAAATCCATCATTATTTAACAATTAAAACAAGATTTACACATATTATGGCACCATTAAAGCCAGGCACAAATGATCACGATTCAAGGGGGTTTATTTAAACAGTATTCAGGTTGGAAAAACACCTAATTGTTGTAATAATATAGAGCGTGACTGGTAAAATGCAGAATGGACGAAAGATTAAAAATGAAGGTACCTAGTCCTTTCCAATACGGTAAAACAAAACGACTGACAAGTGTCCTAATCTACCCTAAGCATAGCATCCATATGGAAACATTTACAGAAAGGATTTCATTACTGGGCCCATAGAAACTGTGCAAAATAGCAAAAAACTAATGATATGCTTCTTAGACAAATGGTTTGCCAACATGATCAGGACAAAAAGATGCAATCATTTCCAATAAAAAAAACAAAAAAAAAAAACATTAATTTTAAATCGATCCATAATTTTGTCCTGGTCATTACTTGAAGTGCAATATTTAAATAACAGATTTCATGGCGACTCCCATAGAAAATGTGCAAAAGAGCAATACGAAAAGTGCATTTAATAAATATATTAAACAACATGGTTGAGGAGACAAAAAACATAAACTGGACAAAAAGGTTAAATATTTTCCAATAAAAAAAAAAAAAAAACAATAATTCTAAATCGATCTATAATTTTGTCACGGTCATTAACTGAGGTACACTATTTAAGTAACAGATTTCATGGCTAATGCCGTAATTTCCACCATGACGGTACGGTAGGGATGAAGAGTGTGGTCGCTCTACCATGTCTAGACTGATTGATCCCATTTCTGCCATCATGTGTCACAAATCCAAGTTGATCACTATGATGCAAATGCAGAGGAGAAGACTAACATGTTTATTAGGATTAGTTTCAGGGTAGGGCAAACCTTGTCTTGCAGCACCCACACCATCTCCGATTCAGGATGCTGCTGAACCGAGGCAGGCTTTTATGAATGGAAGGCTAAACATAAGCAGTTCCCCAAAGTTAAAAGGTGGAGTTAGTAGTTTACATAGAGTTCAATGAAGCAGAATCCACTGCCCCTTGTGAAGATGGGAACCATGGGTTCAGGAGTGAAAAGAGAAATAGACTGAGAGTGAGAGCAAGGTGGTGTTGTGGTGGCATGAATGGCTGCCAGTGGGCCTCATTCCAAGTAGGCCAGTCCGTAATGAATGTGCCGGTAAATCCATTTACTGGTTCGTTTACGGACCGGCATACTCTTGAGTTTGGTGGTGGGTTGGCCGGAATGAAATCCAGGTCCGAGTGTGAGGTAATTCTGGCAACCCGCCATCAAAAACAGCTGGTAATACTGGCAACTCCCACCGTGGAGTCCTATGAGACACCATAGAGTGGGGAGTAACTGCCCTTACGGGCACTTGGAATCTCCCGGTAATTCCTGCAGACCAAACACCAGTAATGCTTTTACCGTTTGGTGGGATCCCAATGGATTTACCGGCAGGATAATACCCACTTTATAATGCCTTAAGGCTTCTATATTGCAAACTAAACTTTTTTTTATAGATAGTAAGCAACACTTGGTACAAAATCTGCAACTTGACTAAAATGCTGTCTAATTCATGCTGTTATTACGGTTCTTAAGGCCCAGCAGAGGAACTCACATTCCAATATTTTCATCCAGGGTTGCTCATGGGCACCAGAAGTTTAATCACAAAAGAGCCTTATTCATGGAATATAATGCACAGTAAATAGGATCTTTGTGCGCCAAACCGCGCACCAAACCCCGTTTATCGATTCATGGAATCATCTGTGCTGCACTTTTTTGTACTTTGCATGGACCTCCTGCAGGCTCCCCACAGCTCTGCGATAGGCCGAGAGCCTTGCACAAGACTCCATGCAGGGCGTAGCTGTGGCCTGTGTGGCCTGTGCAGGGTTGGAGTAGGGGCGGAAAATACAAAATGAGGAAGAACAAGGGAAATAGTGGGCGTTAAGAGGGACGGGTTGCAGGCAGTCCATAGCATGCCCACAAATATGCACAACAAAGCGTATTCATGGATTTGACCGCGCAACATCTAGCCTGCGAATTGCCCACACAAAGCCCTTGATCTTACCACCACCCGAAGGCAGGCACACATACACTTGCACATAGGTTTTGCAGCATGGAGGTGAGTTTGCATGTTGGATTTAAGGGTGCATGCACAAAGACGGGGTTTCGATCAGACTAAGGGGTGCGCGTAAAAGGCGTAGCAGGGATGGTTTGCAGGGGTTTGCACGCAGTCTGACAGAAATATATGAATTCTGGGAAACTGTATGCATATTCTCGGGGTGCCGGTTGCAGTTACGTGGGACTCCGCACAGTGTCACTGATGTGCTGGCTTGATTGTGGGGAACCCCACGCAGTTTTCAAGCTATGCGTGTGTTCACACCCTGGGGAGGCAACAAAGGTTGGTTAATGTGGCCGTTTTGGCTTTACGTGTCTGGGGCACTTTACCGGAACAATTCTATGAATATGCGTAGTGTGCCGATTTCCTTCTGCATGCAGGCTAACGCGGAGTCGTTTGCGCGCAGGTTCACGAGGAGTCATTCTCGGCAGGCAGGGTTTGCAGGATCTCTGTGTACGTTTCCATGAATTGTGCCTAAAATGGGAAGTGCAAAAAAAAAAAAGGTACAATATAGCTGTGTTGACAGGCCATTATGAACTTAGATATGATGCTGATGCAGGTAAGCGAAGGTACACATAGTTCATCTAGTTTGGTCATTGGATACATAGTAAACACTAGGGACAATGGATAATAATTGCCTTATGATGGACTGGAAATAAACGGTTGTTTGCAGACGCAATTGCCAACATTAGGTTTAATGAAGGTGTGCGGCTTTTCCCATTCAAGGTGAAGTCAAATATTGCAGCTACAAGTGAGAATGTGGCTGTTTTAATGTCACTAGCCAGAAAAGGTTGCACTCTAGATTGCCTTACATTTTACATTCCTGCCACCAAATATTACAGTGCACTTTTAATGGGGTGGCTTACATTAGCTTGCCTATCTGCACAATATTGAATCGAATGCATGCATATGCATCTTTTCCAATCTATATCTTAAAGTAGAAAATATACCACAACACATTGGGGCTGTAAATTGGCCAGACAGGCGGTAGCGTAAGTCAACAGTGGATCATTATAAGCAAAACTCATGGGGCACACTGCCATCTGATGGGATCTCGTGCACTGGCAAAGATCTTCAGGTGGCATCTTGGATGGTAGTTGAGGGTTGTATTCCTGTCGAACTGGCCCTACGGTGAGCCATTAATCATTACGTATGTATGTGTATGTGTAGTTCATTTGCAAACTAGACTACTATGACATTACTCTAGGAACTAGCGCTGAATTATCCTCCTGGGGGTATTCTGAATAAAATGGCTGTGTCACCCACAAATGATTGTGTATAGGAATTGCTGCCAAGTGAATGTCGAAACATGGACGAGCATGCAACGTGAGGCTGTTGAAGAGGAGTCAAGGAATGCACAGTGAGTAGAGCGGTTTCCAGAACATGCGAAGCAAGCAGGTGGCTGGGGCAGGGGTATGAATATGAAATGTAGTTGGTGGAGAGTTGTTTGCACAGACCCAGTGTAAATACAAAGCTGTGTGTGGAGGTTTGGCGGGATAGAATGGGAGTAGGCAGGGAAGAGGAGCAGGCAGCATGTAAGAAGTAGTGGGCATGTGTATAGCCTGTAATATTTATGGGCCTGCCCTTGGTGTACACAATTTTAACCTTACCCACGAGCCAGTAACGGGCCACACTGGAACCGCACCACCCTTCCAGACCAGTTGGTGAGGTGAGGCACGTAGCAACCTAAACTACAAAATTATGTAGTTCCTGATCTTAAAAAAGGGGCATTGACCCACTCTGGCTTTTTTTTTAAATAAAAACTATGCAAC
The DNA here is from genome assembly GCF_040938575.1 of Ambystoma mexicanum. NCBI lineage: Eukaryota > Metazoa > Chordata > Amphibia > Caudata > Ambystomatidae > Ambystoma > Ambystoma mexicanum. The sequence continues at coordinate 925,370,268 of NC_090929.1, read as the reverse complement.
CATTAAACAGGTAGACTTTCTTCTGCCCAATACTTGCCCCATTTCACGGTCCAATTCATTCATTGTTGCCACATTCAAAAGAGTAGTAGATATCATCCTATTTACACCTTCCCTCGCTCCCATCCACTTTATGCCAGCCTCTCTCTTCTTTCCCAATACACTTTAATTATATATTTTATCAAAAGATTTGGCAGCTGCAGTCTGACCTTAATTATCAATTGCCTAGCTACTTGTCTGTTCAATTTCAAATGCCACGCCCCCAAAAGTACAATACCTTATAGATGTAGTCCATTGTATCCGTACTTTTGAAATGCAAGGCTACCGCGGCCCTGCCGCAGGTGTCTACAATGGGTTAACACATGTGGCCTTTAAGGGGACTTACTGGCTGTGTCATTACCCCTGTTCATTCATCCATGTCAGTGCTTTTCTCAAAGGGTGTTGACAGCTCTATCCATTCCTCTATGGTATTTCCATGCCTTAGGGCTTATGGACCCCTGTATCAATTTGTTCTGTGTGAGAGGTTTCTTTCTTTTATACTCTGACTCTTTACCAGGCCAAGTAGGTATGGCCTTTGTTCAGCACCTCAGAGGAGACTACAAGAAACCATGACGCTTGTGCGTTAAACCCTTTCCACATCGGACGCAACTGTGATGGTTCAAGGTAAGGGCAGGGCTGTGCTTGTGCACCACTCTCCCAATTTAGCTCCATGGGGTGCGGCTGCCTCTCAGGCTCCTCTGTGACTCAAGTATCCCCAAGTATCCCAACACCTACAGCACAGTTACCGAGGTTACAGATATCCACCACCAGCCCGTCTGACCCAGGGCGGGCCGACGTGCCAGCACAGCACCAGCCACTCCATCTTCACCTGGGCTGCCATGTGCAACATAGCTTGGGAGTTTGTGCTTTCTCCGGTTCACCTGGTCTGGGCCCCGGGCAGACCGTATCCACATAGGCTGTGCCGTGGTATTAAGATAGCGCCCTGGGCTGGGCTCAACTACCTATCTCTCTCTATTCAGTGAGGCCAGCTGCACACTCATCAACCAAATGTCATCACTAGCAACCACTTCGACTATTTGGTCCATGTATACGCGCAATGACGTCTGATTTGGGAGCCATTCATTTGGACAAATGTACAGCAACCAGACAGTTCTTTCTATAGTACTGAACTAAAATTCAATTAAATACATGAATTACACACAAAGGGCCTAATTTCCAAAGAATTCAACCAAAGTAAATGAGAAGATGCCAATACTTGCAGGTGACACATATATAGCCTTGAGCACATCATCGTGAGTCAAACTTGTAATTGAGCATTAAAGATGCAATCAACATATTCATATTTGCTCGAGTTTTAGGCTTTGTGAATCAGGTATAAGGTAGCATTTGTGAATCTCAGATGCTCACAGGAATCATCAATCATCTGATGTGATTCACCTCTATAATTTGAGAATCAAGCTCTACAAACAATGGCCACATACGTTCTTCCTTTCTTTTGTAGCATTCCGTTATGCATTGTTCCATCCCTGCGTACTACTTCTTGTTAATTCATTAAAAGATACACACTCTGAATTTAATCAATAGTGAAAGATCAAGGAATAATAATACTAGTTTAGCATTTATATAGAACTATGAACCCTCAGGTATCTGAGCACTGCGTATTATTACCCATGGTGTTTGCTGCTCATTTATCAACCTCAGAAGGATGAATGGCTGAGTTTAGCACCGCCAGGATACGAACCTGCGTCAGCAGGCTCTGCAAAGATGTCAAAGCGATCACTCAACTCGCTGTGCTATCAGACCGGCTGGAAGACTTCTGTTATTGTGGAAGAGATACAAGGAATTGAAGGCAATTTATTGGCCAAATAATCGTCAATGATCCACACCATTGTGTTAATTTGCATCAGGGCTGACCATATAGAAGAAAATAAAAGTAGATGAAGGAATGCACAGGTTTAGTGGGTGTGTAAGGGGAGAATAAATATGTAGTGAGAATATTTATATGTGGCAGTGAGCTCTACCAACGTATGCATAGAGATAAACATTAGGCATACCAGATAGCATTAACAAAGAATACTGATGTTCTATTTTCTTTTCCTTACTCAGTGGTCCAGCACTCTGGCTCTGATCTGCCTTCACCAATGGTATGTATGCAAAATCATCACAAGGCCTAATTCTGGGGTGGTTGAATTGAGAATTACCCTACCATCCCTTTCAGTAATTTAGGTTTGCGAGAATAAAGGAACCAGAAGAGACACACTTTTTATGCTGAATTGTGTGTCAAGTGATACTGGCTTCCAATACAAACTGTGTTCCTTCATCCCTGAATTTTGGCCTTTTTTGAGTAAAAGGCGGTCAGGAATCCTCTCAATAAGGTACAGGTACTTGGAAAACAGAGTCTGACACCTGGTGCAATGGCTCAGATAATGCAGCTCTTTGAGAAGACAGAGTTCTTCATGCATGTGAATCAGGGTGCATCTCTAGGTGTATAGTACTTCAAGAACAAAACTTCCATTTTGACTTACCTCACTTTTTTTGCATCTTGGATATGAATGGCTCCAGGATGAAAGCCTACTTCGTGACAGAGGTGTTACATGGTAAAAAAGTAGTATGACAAATCCAGTGAATTCATCCATTTTTGCCAAGGGCATGTCAGCACATGGGACAGAGCAAGTGGGATCCCACTGGGGCTCTCCCCCTCTTATCAGACAAGGAGACCCCAATTAGGGATCTATCTATACTTCCCTCATACCCAGAATCCTTGTTTTTAATTGCATTTTATTTATTTATTTGAATTTGTATAGCACACATCGGCCCAGGGGCATTGTGGCCCTGTTACAGTATGCTCACTTGGTACAGGAATACATTGAATACAAGTTTGTAGGTTTACTGAGTTACATTGAAGAAACATATATCGGAAAGATGGAAAGATGACTTTGGTGAACAGAGTGGTTTTCAGCAGTTTGCATACCTGAGGACGGACCAAGGTAATTATGTGCAGGGTTCTTTAAGACAGGCTGGCTGGCGTGAATTCTGACCTGCAACAATTACAATTGCTATGTGTCGTCAATAACTAATCAACTTTCCTATGGACTCCAAAAATGGCGAAGTAGGCCACCATACCACCATTTCCCCCCAGGGTAAGTGACAGTAAACTGTGTTGGCAGTAAAACGGGCAGATTTACTGCAACATTTAAAAGGAGGCCAATGGTGTTTTACGTATTGACATTGTTAAAATAGAATACCATGTCAACAATGTTTTTTATCATATCATGGCACTAAGCACATGTTTGTAGCATGTAATTCACAGTTGTTGAAAATGACAGAGTTGAGACACACCACATGTGAAAGCACAATTGTGATAATGTATCAGGCACTAGGCAACATGTAGTGTTTGATTATTGGTCAGAAAGGCATCATTAAGATGACCTTGGAATCTTTCATTGTCTCTGAAAATGTACTTAGCAACAGAGAAGTGGCTCCCACCTTTCTCATTAATGGATTGAGATGTGCAGGACTATAGTGAAGATAGCACATGCATAATGGAAAAGTTGAGGTGTCAAAAGAGATGCGACATCAGATTTACTGAAACTTTTCACCACATAACACAAGCTTACCAACAAACATGGATGACATATATGTATCCCAAAACAAACACATTCTATGGTTAAATAAATAATAAAATATACGCCATGGACGGATGTAATGACAGTATTAATAACAGAAATATATATTGTTTCCAGGGATATATTAGAGATTAAGCTAAAGCATGCATTCATATCAATATTAGCAAATCATATTATATCATTTAATCATATTAAATTGGACCTGACATATTTTAGTGAACAATCCAAGTGGATGTGTAATAGTCACACTTAGATGACATTCCTCTAAACAAATAAGGCAGCTCTAGTAGTAATGGCAGATATTAAGGTGATGAACACTCTTATATTGTAGCAACAGGCACTTTTTAAAGAGTTTTGTGATATATTGCAAGAATCGTATGATTCACATTGCTGTCATTGATGATTATGGTTTATAAAGCATATATTTGCCACCTTACATGCTTAGTATCTTCAAGGTAACAAACAAGTTATCGTTTGGAGTGCTTTGCACAATATTAATTCATGCACCATAATATATGGTACATTGAGGGACCTGAGAGTTTTCTATCTCTTCCTTACATTTCGAAATAAGAAAAAAGACAGAAGTCAGAGGCATTGGACATGCAGTGACAATGTATATATGAAGAATAGTTCTAGTGAGATGTTGCTGTATGTAGTAGTAATAGGTTAGACATAACAGATTGGTATTTTGTGAAGTTATGGGCATGACTTTGACAATGCATCTGCTAATGCAGACTAATCATGTCTTGTTCTTATTTCCTAAACATGAGGTCCAATGTTCCAGTTCAGCAGATCCCCCTGCCCTGAATTTTCTGCAAACAAACTCAAATAAAATAGTTGCCACGGGAGAGTGTAGTGGGTGTACACGCACACACACATAAAAAAAATGGTGAAATGTTATGTGTAGCAATAAAGATAGTTTTGACGTGCTAATAAAACACATTGGGCTTCATTATCAGGTTGTTGATATTCTGGCGGTAAATCCACCAAGATATTGGCAAATGTTATTACTGTTTCCAGCACTCGGTCTGGAGGCATTACCGCTGGATTACAAGTGCCAGAGTGATGGTTTTATCCCCATTCATGGAGTCCAATAGGACACCACGAGGGGATTTGCCATCATTACCAGCACCAGCAATACCGATGCCAGGAAGGACTGCATTTTTTGATAGTAGGGCACCTGCCTTACCCTCAGCTCTTAGCCCACATGTGCCCCACTTGCAATCCTGTGTTCGGCCGGCCTAATAAAGTGCCAGTGTATGTTAATAAAGGCAGGTTATTAACACTCTGGCCGCCTTCTAATGAGGCCCATTGATTTTATCACTATTTTTAAAATAGAGGTCTAGTCATCATGGGCTCCTTCTCCCTTCCTACTTCCTTCCCCACCTGTGGTGTACCTTAGGGTTCTTTCCTCTCCCCTTGGCTTTTTAACATCTACGTTGGACTGCTTGCTCGCCTCATCTCCTCCTTTTACCCCAACTTCCAGAGTTATTCTAATGACACACAACTATTTTTCAAACTTCCTGATGACCCATTTGCTCATTCCATCATCCCTGACTGCCTATCTACCATCCAGTCCTGGTGCACCGCCAATGATATCTGCCTCAACGCCTGTAAAACTGAGATCCTTCCCCTTGGGACCCCTGTTTCCTCTTTCTTCCTCTCACTTTGGCCTTCCTAATTGGGCTCTCCCCCTGTTCCTTCCTCTTAAGCCAGAAACCTTGGAGTCATCTTTGACTCCTCTCTCTCCTTCCTCGCTCACACTCAGGACATTGCCAAGATGTCCCACTTTAGCATGGATTAAATTCACATCCCTCTGCATCATCCACAGGGCTGTCTGGGCCCCGGTACCATACTATCTTCAACTTTAGCTCACTAAATACTCCCCCTTCAGACCTCTACATTGCACTGGCACCAACTCTCTGTGTGTAAAGCATTTTACTAAACAGAGGGTAGGTGGTCAATCACTCTACTCCGCTAGCTTACTCCTTTGGAAGAGCCTCACCCTCTCTCTGCACCTTGAGCAGGACTTTCTTAAGTTCTGGAAACTCCTCAAGACTTTCCTATTTATCTCCTCCTTCCCTTCTCCTCTCCTCTGCTAATTTGTACAGTTGCTGTGATTGGTGTCCTGGGCCCTCGTGTATCTTCAGGGCCTCTGACCTCCAACACCCAATCATCCCAGCTCCTGTCTACCCCTCAGCACTTGCTTTTTCATTCCCTCTGCCTTGGAGGCTCACACATACCCAGGCGTGTAGCACTCACCACACCATGAACTTCTACCATGCTCTTCCTCGTGGCTCACCTACAAGCACGGACACTTCAGCACTTCCCTCTTCTTTGCTGCAGTTGCACATTTTGAATACTCACAAGGCATAGTAGGTTTGTCCTTTTTCCCCTTTTTTCCCCCACTGTTTTTTTAATATTTTGTGTTTTCTAATGTGTTTCACTGCCTTGTTCCCTCCCTTTGCCCTGTCGGTGCTTTGAAACGGTATGCCTGGGAAAAGTTCTGCCTGACCAGTCATATAAAATCTGGTAGAAGTGATTAAGCAGAATTGCAAGATCTGGTTGGATTCACCAGCACAAAAAAGGTTTCAATCATGTGAATGAGTTTAGTCAGGTGGGTTTCAAGCATAAACACAACTGTCTCGTCTAAAAAAATAACAGTGTGTGTGCAACCTCAATTAATCAAACCTGAAAATTAATGAAAAGCAATAAAACCCCACCCAAGGACGAATTCTTCAAAGTTACTTCACAAATACTCATTTCAAAACGTATACATTCATGCAATAAAGTTAATTACTCATCTAATTGGTACACATACATGAACTGCAGATAGTAAGATAAACATAATAAGTAGATATAGACACATTGTTTGTTTGTTTGTTTGTTCGTTTGTTTGTTTGTTTATTTGATAGAGCACAACCAAACCCTCAGGTGGCAGGGCGCAAACATTACAAGTATACTTAAAGCTTAGTTACAAGGATAATTGGGTACGTACATACAGGAAATAACCAAGTTACTGCCACATAGTTTACAAAGAGACTAGCAGTTACATATAGGTAATACCAGATTGCATTCAAGTAGGCCAAAACGTAACAGATACATTGAGAACGGCAGGCCTAGCAGGCCTGGCAGGCATAGGGTGGCAAGTGCAGTCCTAGTATAAGTACAGGTAGAAAGAGTGGGCGAGGGGGGTCTTCTTTTTTGTTATAGGGGGGCTTGACTCAGGAAGGCGGTTTAAGCATAGGGAACAGAAAGAGAGTTAAAAGCTACCCCAGGTCAACTGTATATAGTAGGTAGGTCTAGGTTAGCAGCAAACTAGTGTTTAAAAAACTAGTTATTGAGAGTCACTTGTAGTCGTAAAACACAAATTCAATTTTATTTTACAAAAGAAAACACAATAAAAACAACTTTGGCAATATGGTATATAAGCTTCATTTAGCTTATAATGGACGGTGAAACAAGTAAAAAGTAAAAAACTGTTGTTAACTTCACAGTTGAATTAGGTGAGGGTTAGTAGCATAAAGTGTATCGTATTTGTTCAAAATACTACTGTCAGACTTAGTAGTATGATATTACAGTCGACACATATATTATGCAGGTGTTTCTGGTTCGGGGGAAGTTAACTTTCACTGGGTAGAAGATGAGCACAGTTGAAGGGTCCGAACTGTCATCAGGACGTTGTTTGGGACTGGTGGGCACCTAAGGAAACAGGTGACACACAGGAAGGAAGGTAAGTTTTAAAAGGGGCTTAAAGAGACCATACAGAGTGTGGTCTGTATTAGGGCTGCGTAGTAGACACATACCTATTTTGTTTGCGGTTGAGCACGTACTGGTTGTCAGGAGGCACCTCATGTGGTGCGGGCATCTGTAGTAGGAAATCTACAGGGTGAGGATAATAGTTAGATACCAGAATTAGTGTGACGAATCATAAGTAGTTAATAGAAAGTAACACAAACATACCTTAAATAGCAGGTATGCGGTCCAGTGTAGGTACTGGAATGATTTTACACATGCAGGATATGCCGTGATCGTTGGGCCTTGATCAGGTGAGATAACTAGCCATGATCACTGTTTGAGAAATGGGTAGAGCCAGGTTAGTTTGTGGGCCCGACTGTGTGACAATATTTCATATTGTTAATTATACAGTGTTAAAATGGCTGGTTTATGCTTAAGCGGCTGTGGCCGAAGATTGAGAAGCTCGTGTAATTGTGGCGAGCCTGGAGGTTTCAAAATAAGTGATTATTAGGAGAGCTGTACTGAGCTTGCCAAGAATGCCGTAGATTGCATGTGCAGGGCAGAGAAATGCTCTTAATGCAGGTGCTGGATGGTTATCCAGTGGTTAAGGAGCGGTCATTCAAAATGACATGCATACGGTTTACTATATTTATGCAGGTATTTGGAAAGTGCTGGCAGCCAAAAAAACGTGCTGGCAGACGTAAAAATGTGACGGCAGACTAAAATGTGCATAGCTATTAATTAGATCACAAAAATGGAGGACTGCCAGTGCAAGCAGGACGTGCTGAAAGGACTCGTAAAATTGAGACTCGCAAATAGGACTTGTAAAAGTGCTCAGATTGGCTCGGTGAACAAAAAATAAGCCTCAACTCAAGACGGCTCGTTATCTCACCTGATGATTCAATATGCGCCTGGCCACTAAAACGTCTCGGAGTAGAAATGAGCCATGGCGGGCGTTGCTGCAGTTGTAAATCTGAGTGGTGCGCGATAAGCACACGTGCGCATGCGCGGAAGCGGAAGACTAGCTTCGTGCGCAGAGTCGCGTGAAGTGTAGTCTTGTCATAGAGCACTGTCTTTGTGGATACTGCGCATGCGCGGAGTGGAAACGCATTGGTACGCGGCTGCGCAATCGGGGCTCATGTAGGGCATGGCTCGTGAATAAGGAAAGACGGGGTGAATGGAGCATGGAAGTGGGTGTGTCATCAACCGAAAGGTATGATGGTTGGACAAATGATGTTGCATAATGCAGTAGCATTGATTTGGAACGCCAAAGAAGAAATGCACGTAATGATCTAGGCATATAGGCATAATCATGTTACTTGGCATGGCTTAGTACATTTTCATATCAGAGAGTACGCTTTTTAGTGCAAACAATGAACACAAAATGATAAACACGTCATAGTAATGGTACTGATATTGATTACATTTGGGAGGAAAATCATGTTCTTGGGTCCTGAGAGGCACTTGGGTTATGAAAGAACTATGAACCGAAATACATGGACAATCGGTGTTGCATAATGCAGTAAAATTAATTTAGAATGCCTGAGAAGGATCGCACGTAATGGTCTCGGCATATAGGCATAATCATGTTACTTGGCATGGCTCAGTGCATTTTCATATCAGACAGTACGTATTTTAGTGCAGAACATGAACACAGAAAGTTAAACATGGCAAAATAATGGTGCTGATATTGATTACATTTGGGAGGGAAAGCCTGTTCGAGGGTTCTGCGAGGCACTTGGGTTAAAAAGACTATGAACCGAAATACATGGCATAGTGATAGTGCTGTGTTGATTTCTCTCAGAAATACACACATGTTCTCTGGTCATGCGCAGCTCTTTGGTTGTAATTACATGATTTGCAAAAATGATTCATCAATTCAAGGGCGGGTTTTCATCCATAATGGTTAAAGACATTGTATAGTGCAGGAGTGGTTGTTAGTAGATTGGAGAAAAAAACACACTATGATGTGGTGCAACTCGATGTCGTAATGGCAAAGGTTATTTTGGGAAGTGGAGTAGAGCTACTGATGGTGGGGCAGAGGCTATTATTATTTGAAAAAGAGGTTGCATTCGATGGCAACATTTAGGCCTTGTTTCACAGAATTCAATCAGAATATCCATTGTTGCTCTAGTTTCCGGAGGGCGAGGTCCCTATTGCCACCTCTGAAAGGGTTCTTAGCCGTTTGCAAGACAAACCAGAAAATGTCATCATGGGTGTGGTGTTTCTCTTGAAAATGGGACACCATGGGTTTATCCGGGATACCATTCTTAATGCATGAGCGATGCTCACATATCCGCTGTATCACTTCTCTTTTGCATTTACCGATGTACAAAGGTTTGCATGGGCATTGGATCCCATACACAGTCCATTTGCTTTTGCAGTTTGTGAATGATTGGAAGTTCCAGTTTTTACCGTTAAGGTCAATTTGATTTCGACAAGAAACTGTGGAAATTGCAAAACGACGACGAAAAGCTTTTCCTTACCAACCGCCACCCAATCCTACCCGCATTCTACATATTACCCAAGATCCATAAAGATGTAAACAACCCAGCTGGTTGTCCCATCGTAGCAGGCATAGGATCCGTTCTAGAACCACCATCTATCTACATTGACTTTTTTCTACACCCATTTATTGGCAAAATGAGATCCTACATACAAGACACGACAGCGACCATCAAGAAACTAGACACCCTCTCAATTAATGAAGAAGACCTCCTAGTCACCCTTGATGTCAAATCCCTTTACACGAGCATTCCCCAACATGAATGCACCGACGTCCTTGCAACATATCTTAACAAAAGAACTAACATGGAACCCCCCACGGCTTTCCTGCTTGAATGCATTCGGATCGCACTTACCGAAAACTATTTCATCTTCGAGATCTTTTTATCAACAATGTCATGGAACGTCTATGGGAGCAACTTTTGCACCTAACATAGCAAACCTCTTCATGGACCATTTCGAAGCCAACTCCGTATTGACACCATCAACCCCTACAAAGGACAGATAGGTTTCTGGATTCGATACATAGATGATGTCCTCATGACATGGAAAGGAAATGAAACTGAACTTCAAGACTTCTTTACCTGTCTCAACAACAAAGATGCTTGTATCAGATTCACAATCCAATCTGACTAACAGTCCATTCCCTTTCTAGACCTCACCATCTACAAAACCACCAATAACACCTTGGCCACCACACTTTATCGTAAACCCACTACCAAAAATACTCTATTGGAATTTCACAGTTTTCACCCAGCATCTCTCAAAGAAAACTTACCTTTCGGCCAATTCTTACACCTAAGACAAAATTGTACCACCCGAGAAGATTTCGATACCACCAGTAAGGACCTCTCAAGTAGATTAAAAGGGAGAGGCTACCCAAGCCACATTATTTGTCGAGCTCAAAAAAGAGCCAAACACAAGAGCAGAGAATCATGCCTCTCGCCCACCCCACGAGACAAATGTGAAACAAACTTCCCTGTGTCACCACTTTCTCACAACTAAGCAACCAAATAAGAAAAAACATTCTAAAACATTGGAAAATTCTCCATATGGAATCTTTTGAACCTATGAAACCCCGTTTTGCCTTCAAAAAAAGTAGAAACCTCAAAGACCGGCTGGTGAATACATACACGGAACCTACAAAACCACCAGAACAACAAACAACCTTGTGGAACCTCCCACCTGTTAAGGGTCACTATAAATGTGGCACATGCTCCGTATGCAGTCTAACTAAAAACAATTGACCTTAACGGTAAAAACTGGAACTTCCAATCATTCACAAACTGCAAAAGCAAATGGACTCTGTACGGGTTCCAATGCCCCTGCAAACTTTTGTACATCGGTAAATGCAAAAGAGAAGTGAGACAGCGGATATGTGAGCATCGCTCATGCTTTAAGAATGGCATCCCGGATAAACCCATGGTGTCCCATTTTCAAGAGAAACACGACACCCATGATGACATTTTCTGGTTTGTCTTGCAAATGGCTAAGAACCCTTTCAGAGGTGGCAATAGGGACCTTGCTCTCCGGAAACTAGAGCAAGAATGGATCTTCCGATTGAATTCTGTGAAACAAGGCCTAAATGTTGCCATCGAATGGAACCTCTTTTTCAAATAATAATAGCCTCTCCCCCACCATCAGTAGCTCTACTCCACTTCCCAAAATAACCTTTGCCATTACGACATCGAGTTGCACCACATCATACTAACAACCACTCCTGCACTATACAATGTCTTTAACCATTATAGATGAAAACCCGCCCTTGAATTGATGAATCATTTTTGAAAATCATGTAATTACAACCAAAGAGCTGCGCACGACCAAAGAACAAGGGTGTATTTCTGAGAGAAATCAACACAGCACTATCACTATGCCATGTATTTCAGTTCATAGTCTTTTTAACCCAAGTGCCTCGCAGAACCCTAGAACAGGCTTGTCCTCCCAAATGTAATCAATATCAACACCATTATTTTGCCATGTTTAACTTTCTGTGTTCATGTTCTGCACTAAAATACGTACTGTCTGATATGAAAATGCACTGAGCCATGCCAAGTAACATGATTACGCCTATATGCCGAGACCATTACATGCGATCCCTCTCAGGCATTCTAAATTAATGTTACTGCATTATGCAACACTGATTGTCCATGTATTTCGGTTCATAGTTCTTTTATAACCCAAGTGCCTCTCAGGACCCTAGAACATGATTGTCCTCCCAAATGTAATCAATATCAGCACCATTACTATGACGTGTTTATCATTTTGTGTTCATTGTTTGCACTAAAAAGCGTACTCTCTGATATGAAAATGTACTGAGCCATGCAAAGTAACATGATTATGCCTATATGCCTAGATCATTACGTGCATTTCTTCTTTGGCGTTCCAAATCAATGCTACTGCATTATGCAACATCATTTGTCCAACCATCTTACCCTGCCTTTCGGTTGATGACACACCCACTTCCATGCTCCATTCACCCCGGCTTTCCCTATTCACGAGCCATGCCCTACATGAACCTCGATTGCGCAGCCGCGTACCAAAGCGTTTCCACTCTGCGCATGCACAGTATCCACAAAGACAGTGCTCCATGACAAGACTACCCTTCACGCGACTCTGCGCACGAAGCTAGTCTTCTGCTTCCGCGCATGCGAACGTGCGTATATCGCAGACCACTCAGATCTACAACTGCAGCAACGCCCGCCACAGCTCATTTCTATTCTGAGACGTTTTCGTGGCCAGGCGCTTATTGAATCATCAGGTGAGATACTGAGCCATATTGAGTTGAGGCTCATTATTTGTTCACCCAGCCAATCCGAGCACTTTTATGAGTCCTATTTGCAAGTCTCAATTTTGCGAGTCCTTTCAGCATGTCCTGCTCGCACTGCCAGTCCTCCATTTTTGTGATCTAATTAATAGCTCTGCACACTTTAGTCTGCCGTCATGTTTTTTCGTCTGCCAGCACGTTTTTTCGGCTGCCAGCACTTTCCAAATACCTGCATAAATATAGTAAACCGAATGCATGTCATTTTTAATGACCACTCCTTAACCACTGGATAAGCATCCAGCACCTGCATTAAGAGCATTTTTCTGCCCTGCACATGCAATCTACGGCATTCTTGGCAAGCTCAGTACAGCTCTCCTAATAATCACTTATTTTGGAACCTACAGGTTCGCCACAATCACACAAGTTTCTCAACCTTCGGCCACAGCCGCTTAAGCATAAACCAGCCATTTTAACACTGTCTAATTAACAATATGAAATATTGTCACACAGTCGGGCCCACAAACTAACCTGGCTCTACCCATTTCTCAAACAGTGATCATTGCTAGTTATCTCACCTGATCAAGGTCCAACCATCACGGCATATCCTGAAAGTGTAAAATCGTTCCAGTACCTACACTGGACCGCATACCTGCTATTTAAGGTATGTTTGTGTTACTTTCTATTAACTGCTTATGATTCGTCACACTAATTCTGGTAACTAACTGTTACCCTCCCTTGTAGATTTCCTACTACAGACACCCGCACCACATGAGGTTCCTCCTGACAACCAGTACATGCTCAACCGCAAACAAAATAGGTATGTGTCTACTACGCAGCCCTAATACAGAACACACTCTGTATGGTCTCTTTAAGCCCCTTTTTAAACTTACCTTCCTTCCTGTGTGTCACCTGTTTCCTTAGGCACACACCAGTCTCAAACAACGTCCTGATGACAGTTCGGACCCTTCAACTGTGCTCATCTTCTACCCAGTGAAGGTTAACTCCCCCCGAACCAGAAACACCTGCATACTAAATGTGTCGACTGTAATATCATACTATTAAGTCTGACAGTGGTATTTGGAACAAATACGATACACTTTATGCTACTAACCCTCACCTAATTCAACTGTGATGTTAACAACAGTTTTTTACTTTTTACTTTTTTCACCATCCTTTATAAGCTAAATGAAGCTTATATGCCATATTTCCAAAGTTGTTTTTCTTGTGTTTTCTTTTGTAAAATAAAATTGAATTTGTGTTTTACGACTACAAGTGACCCTCAATAACTAATTATTAAACACTAGTATCCTGCTAACATAGACCTACCTACTATATACGGTTGTCCTGGGGTAGCTTTTGACTCTCTTTCTTTTCCCTACAGTATAAGTACAGGCAGAGATAAGTTGAGGTTTAGGTAGGTTTGGAATCGTTGGTCCGTATACAGGTGAAGACTTTTCGTCTAAATCTAAAGTAAGGTTTTCTGTTCTGAGATCCAGGGGGAGAGTATTCCAAGATTGTGCAGCTATGACCGGGAAGCTAGAGCATCCGACGGCGAGTTTCCAGAGTCGACTCGCCAGCCCTGACCAGACGACAATACGGCGGCAGCAACTAGAAGCACAGGTCCTTACGACGTAGCCCACTACTTAGTGCAGAGCGAATGTATGTTTATGATAACGAGCAGCAGCGTTTGGTAACACTCAGTAAGGTCACAGCAGTTGCCAGTACTCACGACTTCTGGATGAAAGCAGATATACAGAGGAGTCGTTGTCTATTCAGAAGACTCGATACCAAACCGATGTTTGTGCCCAAAGGCAATATCTAGACCTTTGTTGACATGTTCCCCCCTAAATGTTCTACAGAGGGATTCCTTGCTACCACACTTCATCTTGTATGAAGATAAAGATTATCAGCGTAGATTTGTACAGGCTGAGGTCTAAATTTGAGGTTGCTTTTTGTATTGTGTTTTTAATTGAGTTGTTTTGTTGTTGGTACCCCTGAAGAAGTCTACAGAAAATTGACAGAATTTGTGGCTTTGAGATAGACGAAACATGTTGAGTTTCATACACTGATAAATGATCAGTGGTTACAATTGGCATTAGGTTTAAATCAAGGTCCCCTTAAGGCAGAATTAGGGAGACCGAAAAGAACAGATTCTTCTGCCTAGGCACACCCCAAAAAAAAGAATATAGGTCTAGCACTGCCAAAACCAATGTATGTTTGCACTTTATTAGCTAATTTGCACATTGTCCATTATATTAAAAAATGACTTGTGGATAACACTACACTATTGGTTTTAGTTTTGTATAGGAAGGGTGTTGTTTTATATATATATGATTTTACTTTTAATCAATTTTAGGCTGATTTTTAGAATGTGTTATGAGCAAATACAGTAGAATTATACCTCTTATAGTGCTGTGTTTCTAAATATTTGTATTTTCACAATATATGTGTATTTCTTGACAAAATAACATTTATTATGACTTAACATCTACTGACTCAGGACCTATTTGGTACTTGGCCCCAGTCAGGCAGTTGGTGGACCAAAAAAGATAAGAGAGGAAGACTGTGAGGTTCTTTAGGTTTTGATTGTCCAGAGGCAGGCAGAGGGCTGAACCGCACGGTCGTGAAATTAGCCCGACCCAGTCTCTTTATTGTTTGATGCGGGAAGCTAGAGCCACCAGCTGTGGTGCGTTTAAATCTAGGGACCTCTAAGGTGTGAATTTTGGAAGATCTCATATGGCGGACATTGTAGTGGACATATATGCAAGAAGAACAATTTGAAAAATAAACACTTCACTGTGCCAACTAAAACCTACAAATCTCTCTATGACATTTGACATGCCAATCAGGGCCGTAGGAAACCCGGGGTGATTTTGTGACCCTATAAAGGCAGCAACACACTTTGTAATTTCCATTTGTTGATTTTATTTGGCTTCAAGAGCAGAAGGGTATAGAGAATACTTATACTATGTGGCGCTTCCGTCTCCCCACTCCCATCGAGTCCGATGGGACTCCATGGTAATGTGGACTTCAACAATCTGGTGCCTGACTTCTAATGTCCCGGTGACACCGGTTAAGTCAGGCGCCAGATTCGGTGTTACAGGGCTGGCGGCAACCCACCGGTGGCACCATCAGTTTACCGCCAACCTCTCAATGAGAACCCTTGTCTAGTTTCAGGTAGTACATACGTCATCCCCACCTATGACAGTGTTTGTCGTGGGTCTTGAATACTTTAGCTTGCTGGGAAGAAAAACAAGTAGGAGGTTGGAAGAATTTTGAAATGTTTCCTATGCATTAAGCTAGTGATGTAGGGTAGGGCTTGGAAGGGTGTATGTTTCTGACTTCAGAGCATACACATCAGATTCCACAGACCCATCTTCTTCATCAACTTGCAAGGATGTTTATGGCTATGAGCAAGTAGCTGCTAGTTCACTTTGGGAGAACCAAGTTGGTAATTGACAGAAATATAATCATATTCATCCATCAGAAGCCTTGCCCTCTTAACGTGCTAATCATCTTATCCTGCTGTATTTAGCAAACCATACGCTGCACCAGTGGCATGACCACTAGCAGGGATCTTTTGCCATCACTAACACGACAACAGTTTGTTGTTGGTGGTGGTTCAACGTTTGCAGCATGCATGCCCCTCCTTCCTAATTTGCTAAATTACCACCAGTTGGAAAGAACAGAAACCCATGACAGTGGAGGATTCCAAGAAGAGAAAATGTGCCAACACCACTCCTAGCCCCTCTAGGTGACTGGGAAGAGGACATGAAAAGGGCAGGCATGATAGAGCGACTGCCATCAGATTCACAGGGAATGACCCTAAATATTTTGAGAGTGGCCCTGTACTGTGGGGAAATCTCTTCAACTATGCAAGGGGGTAAAACGAAAATGACTCATGCAATGCATTTTCACCCACTATTGATTTGCAAAGCCCACCTTCAAAAGATTCCACCACCGTATGCAGTGTTGGAAAATGAGTTGATCCATAGTTCATTTATTGGACAACATTTTATATAATCCTATTTTTGGCTTATAATATCACATGGGTCCAATATAATTATACGATCCTCTGAAGGCAAAGATCCAGTTAATTACATTCCACCTAATCCACACTGCCACAATTTTAAAAAAAGGCCCCTATTGCTCTGTCAGGGATGGATGTCTGCACAATTTTTATTTGAAAAGGTGGAGCCTTATGGAAAATTCAGTATTCCAATCTGTTCAATGTTGATAGTAGCTCAGCTGAAATAATAATGTCTATAATATAAGATTTTGAAGAGGTTGTTAGCTAGTTTCACCAGACTCATTCACATCATACATGTTTAGCTCCGGCAATTTGCCATCTGGTCATTAATGGGCTTGATCATGTTTTCTTTTGAAACCACAGTTCAGATCTTTACAATTTTTGATTTTTCAAAGGAGACAGTCTATGCCTTGGAACATAACATAAAATGAACCAGAGAGAATGATTGCAGTTGAAACTAGCTGGAATACAATATAAAATGAAGTTGGTAGAGACAATTTGGTTGGCACATGTTCTTAAGACATGCTGAGAGGATCCTCTTCCCAAAAATCATATGTTCTTTAGTAATGGGTGACCTTCAGTGACCCACTAAAATCACATGCTTACAATATTTTGTTTTAGTAAGAGGAACCCAAACAAGGATTATGTGTGTGTCTCTTGTGCATCAGGGAAGATGCCAAACGTATTCATGCTTGTAGCCCTCCTTTAACAGGGGGAATCATTTGTATGTGTATTTATTTTTATTTATATAGCGCTTTACACCAAAGCGCTGCACATTATAATAACAGGATACATGACAAATAACATTATAACAGTAACAGTAGAAGCAATTAACAAATTGAGAATCAGGCCAACAAAACAATAAGTAGAGCAATTAGCTGGAGGAGAGAAGAAGAGGAGTGAAGTAGAAATGAGAGGGAGAGGGGGAGGGTAAGAAGGAGACGGCAAAGGAAGGGGAGAGGGGAGAGCTAGAGGGGAACGAGGGGGGCAGGGAGAAGATCAAGGAGATAAGGCAAGGAGGGCGGGGACTAGGAAGGGGGAGGGGTTTCAAGGGGGAATTGAGGTGGAGAGATTTGAGGGAAGTTCGGAATTGAGGAAAAGGTGGAAATAGAGTGGAGTGAGAGAGGTAAGGAGTTCCAGTGAAGGGGGCTAGGAGATGGAAGGAGCAGAAGCGGGATGAGGCACAAGGGGAAGGAGAAACAGTGAGAAGGAAGTGGTCAGCTGAGCAAAGGGAGTGGAAGGGAGTGTAGAACGAGAGGAGGGAGGCGAGTTAAGGGGGAGCAAGACCCATCATAAGCAAAGTTCATGTTTGCAGCTCTAATATAACAGGGAGAACTCAAAGAATGTTCATGAGTGTGGATTGTAAGGGATACAGAATAAGACTCAGTCACAGTGGCTTGTCAAATGTTGATTATGAATTTATATTTACCAAAAGAAAATGAGGGGGGGTGGAGAAATCCTATATATCCCTAATCTTAAGTGGGGTTCCCTGTCTCAACAAAACTAAGCACTTTCCGTGGCAGGAAATTAAACAAAAGATCATCCTCAGTCCTGTATCCAAAATCCTAAACTGGCCCTCACATGCTAAATTCAATATACGGTGTACAAATGGGATTTCTGTAAGCTAGGAACATGTAGCTTCCTTTCAGAGTTCAAACATAAAGGTGCTGAAAACAAAAGGAATAACGTTGCACCAGGAAAGGGGTCTTCCCTTCCCCTAGATTTCTTCTGGTAGTTTGAATCCTACTTTATCAAAGTTCAAAGATGAAAACTCTTCCCTTGAGACACCTTTAAACATACACTTCTCTTGAATATTCAGTTGATCTCACTCTGTATCTCGATTAGCCTAAAAGGGGTATGGTTCTTCCCTATTCCATTGACTGGTCCTCTTTACCCCTGGTGTACTCGCATGCCAGGGTATTGTCTCACTGTTCCACAGATTCAGGTTTACATCTCTTCTTACACCTGGATTACTTTGCTTTCATGATACCACACCTCTGTTTCTTGAGTGCGGGTCCCAGAGAACCACAGTAACTGGTTTACTCTACTGCCACAGTAATTTTATATCCTTTCATAGGTGTGAGTCCCAGACTCCCTGTTTGTCTAGTTCACTATCCTGTCAGGACTTCACAGTTTTCTACTCATTCTTTATTTTTATCTAAGAAATAATGTTTTTCCAATATTGGTTCACTGACCCTTTCCTAACAAACACTTGTATTTGTATCAATCTATTTTTGCAAGTATTGGGTCACCAGCCCTTTCTTCATACTGTTTGTATTTGTATTAGTCTCTCTTTCCAAGCATTGGGTCACCAGCCCTTTATTCACACTGTTTGTATTTGTATTAGTCTCTATTTCCAATTATTAGGTCACCAACCCTTTCCTCATACTGTTAGTATTTGTATTAATCTCTTTGTTCATGTATTGGGTCACTGACCCTTTCTTCACACTGTGTGTATTAGTATCAATTCCTTCATCTACTTCGATTGGGCTTTCTAGCACTGTGAATGATGTGTGACACTTTCATGCAAGCTCGCCGGTAACCCTCAGGCTCTCTCTGGACTTACCAGGCAACTATTTTATTCCCTGCATCCTTCTGTCTCCTTCTCCTTCGACCTGCTGACTGTAAATGCGTCCCGTTAACTCAACAACTCCCGCTTTGCTTTCCTTTGCTTCTGTCAGCTCCAGCTTCCTATAGTGATAAAGCAGCAAGCTTCTCTTGGCCCGGTCTCTCTGCACTCCGTTCTCATCAATCTCCATGCTGCCTTCCAGACTGTGTTTGTGTCCTGCGTTCCAACCAGTATCTGCACAAGCTGTGTTTAATTGCAGCCTCTGCCTCTCACACATAGTATGTTCAGCTGTGCGTGTTTTAAACTTCCCAGCAATAGTCATCCTTTCCAACGACTAGAATGTGGCATTTGCTTACAACCTCTAGCCATCCTCATTGTTTTATCCCTCTTTCTCATCTCAGTACATAAAAAGAAGGAGGTAAATAAGGTAGTTGGCCAAGACAACTTGGAAATTCTTTACCTGTGTCACAAAAGGCTATACAGGCATGCTGTAAATGCACATGGTAACCATTAAGAATGACAACTGAAGGATTACTTTGATTCAGTATTTACCTGCCTCTGTGGATCTTGACCGCCCCAACTCTTCCTCCCATGGATAGCCACCCCCAGGGTCATAGTCAGGTAGTGTCTGCCTTTCCCTGGCCAAGTGAGAGAAGCGTCCCTCCAGAGAATCAGTGACAATGTTGCCTGATTTTTTTACAGCTTCAGACTTAAATAGGAGAAGCCAACACATTCAGAGGGTACAGTCAGCCTTGTTGGAGGGTGGCTCTCCAACCATTACTGTTGTAAAATAGCAGGAACAGGACTCAACAAGAGAAAAGTAGTAGCACTAATGCTAATGGCATCTCATAAACTACAGACACCAGCAGTCAATCACCACAATTGACACATCAGCAAACCTTCTTTTGGCAACAGTCAGTGGTCGAAGCGGGTGGGAGCAGTTGGGAGCGGTGCCACTCTACTTTTTTAATTGAGTTCTACTGTTCCTGTATTTTCATTTGAAAAAGAAACCGTTCCGGAATGTTTTCGTTTTAAAATAGAAGTTTAGGAAGAAGTTGAAACGTGTAATTTCAGTGCACTGCACTGAACATTCCCTTAAACAGCAGGGGAATGTGTTTGGGGGTTTGTAGTGTGTGTGGGAGAGGGCATGGCAATGGGGTTTGTGAGGTGCGAGGGCAGGCCAGTAGGGAACATAGTTCCACTACTTCTTTTCGTACACTTCAACCACTGGCAACAGTACCGATTTGGCATGGTAATCTGACGTGCAGCTCAGCTTCTGAGCATTCTGGAAATGGCATTTTCTGGGTTTATCCTAGTCCTGTCTATGGTGTCACATCATAAGGTAACACAAACACTGTGTACCCAATGTAGTCCCATCCTTTCCCGAACACACAGTTGTTTTGCACTAAGTACAGATGGCAAGATTATGTCAATCTTTATTTTTTATAAAGTAATTCAACACTTGTTTTCTGGTGCACTAACACTTGTCCAACAACACTAATTTCACTTATAAAATGGTGGTGAAAGATCTGTAGAACGGTTGATAATTTTGCAATTTCAGATCTTCTAAACTGTATTTGAAAGGCTCTGTAAAAAGGTATCTGTCTCTTCTGCCGCTGTAATACTGTAATAGTTTTATTGTTTTAATTCTACTCCTCAGTATCACTGAATTCCAAGATATAAGTAATAGAATGGCCACTGATGGGCCACAACCAGAATCGTATTCCTCATCACATTATTTTCAGTATATATGGATGGCGGTGGATACAATGATATCATCAGTAGATACATGTTGGAATTCCTCTTCCCTATCTGGCCCATAGACAGTGAGCTGACCATGCTTCCCTCACTACAATACCTGGGCATGTACAATCGCATTATACACAATAAACAGATATTTTGTCAAATGCACTGATGAATCTGAAATGGATGCCTTCAATGTACCACATGAGCTGTTATGCCTCCACAACATTATCATATGTGGGATTAACATGTATGAAGAGTTTCAGTAACGAAAGCAAACGTTGTGTGGTTCAGTAAAACATCTTGTACTCCAAATTGCCACATGTTTACCACTGCTACCAAACCGTACTCAGCCCTTGTAATGTTTCTTTGCATGCATTTTTGTCTCATCCATGACATAAATAAGACACACTTACAGCCTGATTGATGGAATTATTTGTGTGAAAAATGCAGATTTTTCGCGCCTTTCTGCCCGAAAATCCCTGTTTGAAGTATGGGGATTTTCGGGCAGAAAGGCACGCAAATCTGCGTTTTTCACGCAAATAATTCCATGAATCAGGCTATTAGTTAAATTAATTGAATGCAATTTCCTTCCCAAAAGGAATGCTAAGCATGTTTCTTTGCAATTGCTATGTATTTAGTATGATCGTTCAGAAAATGCTGGCACTACCAGTTACTGCCAATGAATGTAACGTAATACTACCAAGCAGCTCTAATATTTTTTCTTCATAGGAAATAGTGTGTCTTATTGCAAAAAATAGCACACACACTCACTGGTTGTACAGTTCCTGAGATCGGCGTTTGTACGTCTCTCTTTTTTATTAATAGCTTAATCAGTCACATCATTGGCATAAAGCGCTATATAAAATTTTATAAATATAAATACAAATCCTCAAATCTCAACGTTGGTTTGGCCCAATTTATCTTTGATATTGCTCATTCTCAGTCTTCAGAGCTGCTGATTTTCATTTGCTCACTTTGCTCTCCCTTACCATTCAAGGGTGTGTAAGGACCCTCAACTTTGTGTGCTGCCTCTAGTCACAGGCGTGCTGAGAGTGGAAGGCAAGAGTGGCATAAACGCGTTTTAAAACATAGGCATTCAGATGCCAGTCCCTGTATGAAACTTCTAGGGTGAAAGCCTACTTGGTGCATCTGTGATACACTGGGACACAGGGTTCGAACCTGGTGTCAGCTTAAGAAAAGTGCAACTATCTCATTAATTGGGTGACCACTAATCAACTAGGTTCCAGTATTCCATCCACCTGCCTAATGATACTTTTACTGGCTTCTTAATGTTAATGTTCTATAACTTATATACGGCACAACTCGCCCGGAGGCCTCAATACACAGCAAGTCAGAAAGCGTCAGAAACTGGGGAAATACCAGAAATCAATGCAAAGTCTAATCATTAGAGTTACAAAGATACGTTTTAAGAGATTTCTTAAAAGAAAGGGCATCATAACGGAGCAGAAGACAAGTAGGAAGTGAGTTCCACAGGCGGGGTGCAATAGAGTTAAAACGAATACTAGCAAAATGACAAAGGTTGTAGCAGGACTGATCAAGTCTATTCCAGTGGCTGGATCAGAGGTGGCGAGAGATACAAGAGTGCTTGATCCTTTCCTTGAAGTAGACAAGTGCTTTGTCAGTGAGGCACTTATATGTGAGAAGCACAACCTTAAAGGTGACACAATCTTTAATGGGGATCCAGTGAAGTGATTTAGGCACATCAGTGAAACAATTCTTTCTCACAAAGCCGCACACAGCTCCGAGAGAATTATTGTGAGCCACTTGAAGTTTGTCTAGATTAGATTTCGATGTGCCAGCCAACAGGCTGTTGCAATAGTCAAGTTTAGAGTTGACCAAGGAACAACAAGGGCAGCAGGACTGGCCTCAGAGAGAAAAGGTTTAATATGCCTGATAAGGTGTGTATTATAGGTTCAAGATGACTTTGATTGGGTGATGAGTTTTTTCATATTAAGTCTGGAGTCCACGAAGACGCCCTGGGTCTTGACCAAAGGCTGTTTTTTATGCAAGAGCAAGCTATATGAAAGGCAGCATATCGAGAATCCAGTTCGGCAAGACTATGATTGGTGCCAACAAGCGTAAGCTTGGCTTATTTTCATTAAGAGCAAGGGAATTGTCAATTACCCATTTCTCGATCAGAGTGTAAATTGAAGAGATTGTGGTAAGATCCTTCTCATAATTACCAGTAAGATTAATCAAAACCTGAGTATCATCAGCGTAGTTGGGGTAACCCAGGCCAATGCTTTCCAGAAGATCAAAGAAGGGATGAATATAAAGATTGAAGAGGGTAGGGGAGAGGCAGGCTCCCTGAGGTACACCACATGTAAGAAGTTCAGGAGGAGATTTGAAACTACCTGAGCGACTCAAGCAGATTTAGGGCCCAAAAAGGAGGCCATTAAAGGCAGTGCCTTACTGGAGCAGTTTGCGATGACCCCCAGCCTCTCCCGCAGCAGCGAGTGGTCCACCATATTGAATGTTGCAGAGAGGTCCAGGAGCATCAGAAAAGCAACTTGGCCGGAGTCCACAGTATGACATAGGTTAGCTTTGAGGTCCAGCAAAGACATTTCAGTGCCATGTAAGGCAGAAAAACTGTATTGCAAAGATGAAAATAGTTGATTCTCCTCAATATGTTGTTGAAACTGAGTGTAAGCCACCCTGTCCAGAAATTTCAGCAAGAAAGTAACATTAGTAATAGGGCGGTAATTGCCTACACAGGTGGGATCAAGTGTGACCTTTTTTAAGCACAGGTGAAATCCAAATGATTTTCAACGAGGTAGAAATAAGAAAAGTAGCAAAGGAGGAATTAACAAGTCTTGAGACAAAGAGAGCCAAACAGTCAAATGATGCTTTAATTTTTATGTTGGGACAGCTATCATCTGGGCACAAAGAAGGCTTAAGGTGGGAAACTATATTAATAAGATCAGCCTCTGTTATCTCGTTGAAATGGGAACATGAGAAAAATGGATAGGGAGAAAGCATTAGATTTAAGAGTTACAGAGATGGCAAGATTTGAGTGCAAAGATGCAATTTTGTTGCAGTGGGAGTTTAGTTTATCATTAAAACCCATTTCGATGTCCTTACAACACTGATCACTTTTGAGAGTGGCAGGAAAAGGATTGTCCTTCTCTTCAAACTCCTTAAGAATGGTAAAGAGTTGTCTTTGAGAGGATCTTGCTGTTTTAATTTGCTCTTCATAATAATCGCATCTGGCGGGCCAAAATGGCTGACTTATAATTAGGTGCAGATTTGCGATACAAGACAAGGTTGTCAGTGGTGGCATTTTTCCACCACACCTGCTCTTTTTGTCTCTTCAGAGACGGAAGGCCTAATATCTTGTCAGAAAATCAGGATTTACCCATGGTTTCAGTGTTAAGAAGTTTAACAGAAGGAGGAGCAAGAGTATTCATAATGGATGACAAACTCTCATTATTCTGATCTACTAGGGAAGCAGTGCTATTAGAGTAGGACAAATTCACTAACAAAAGTTTCAACTCAAGGATTGGTGTTGAGTGGGTCAAGTTTACTTGGGGAGTCCAAGCAAAAAGAAATAAACTATGGTCAGACCATGGAAAAACTAAGACTCAGAAGTTATGTAAAGTTAGGCTATGGGAGAGACTCCAGTCCAGGATGAGTCCATCTTTATGCGTGCGGGTCTTTATGAACTGTTGGAGACCATGGGCCTCCAATGAAAGAAGCATATTAGTAGCTTCTTGATCATTGGGGTGAAAGGTCCAGTAATTAAAATCACCCAGAACAACAACATAAAATGTAGGCTTCATGAACTCAGCAAGTAACATTAGAAGTTGTTCTTCAACGTGCAGCATGGCTGTGGGAGGACCATAAATGGTGAGAATGCTGATGGTATTTTTATGGTCGATATCAATTTTAATAAGTGTGTTTTGACATTCATCAATAGGCAAAGACAGGCATCTATGGGAGGTCAAAGTATCTCTAATAATAACCACGTGCCACAACCCCCGGCCAGAGTCCTGATCAGTTCTGAAGATCTGGTGACCACTGGGTACAGAGTTGACAGAAACATTAACATTAATAACGTCAGAGATCCACGTCTCAGTGATGCATAAAACATCAAGATGCTGAGTAAGGATAAGGTCAGAAACCTCATGGACTTGTTTTACCAAGGCGGGGGTATTCATTAGCCGAACATGCGGGCAAGAGGGTATAGAACCTCTAACCTGAGCACAGTGTGCAGAGGAAAAATTACTAGAAGTAGAAATAGCAATTTCTGACTGTGCAACAGAGGGCATAATACAAAGTAGCCAGAGATAAGATATTTGCAAGCAAAAAGGAAAACAGGAAAACATAGGACAGCTAGAAGCCTATTGAGGCCATGAACAAAGCCACCGATAATAATAGCACCAAATGGAGAAGCAAAGGGCGCTTACCTGAAGCTTAACAAACAGGTCTGACCAAGGCGCAAGCAACCCAGAAACCTCTGCAGTTAGTAGCGGAAGCGGATGTGCGGACCTACATGGACCAGCACAGACCGCCCTTAGCTCACGCGCTGGCGCTCACACACTGGCGCTCACACATCTGGTTGCGGTATATGTAGTGCAGAGAACTACAAAGATGGAGAAGATTGGAAATCAACTTTCGAAAAATTAAGATCAACATGGATAAATAAATAGCAAAACACGTAAAAATAACAAATCTCATCAGGGTGCAATCAATACAAATAGATAACAATGAATGGTAAAACTCTAAAGCTGATTTAGGAGTGGCAACTAATCTAGTGCCAGAGCGAAGAAAAATCAAATTTTATGAAAAAACAAAGAGAGGGACAATATGTCAGAACTGATCAATCAGGAGGCAGAGTGAGAAGGCTATAAATACCAGCACAGACTGGCCTTAGCTCACGGGCCGGCACTCACACGCCTGGTTGCGGTATATGTAGTGCAAAGAACTATACATATGGGGAAGAGGGGAAAGGAAGTTTAGGAAAATGTCGATCAACACACATTAATAAATAGCAAAATATGTACGTACATTTTACAGCTGAAGCATTTATTGAGTATTTACCAATGTATCTCTTATTTTCACTGTTGTTTTATATATATTTTTGGGTAGTGCAGGAACTAATCACCAGAAAAAAGGTCTGGTGAATGTGTGAAGTGCTTATTATATTTGCTGCACAGTTAATTTCTCAATACATAAATATGCTACCACTGTACTCAAAGGCCTGCCCTCCCCTCACTCACCTCAGCAACCACAGTCATTGAGAGCTGACAGTCATAGGATCCGATTTGAAATCGTTTGTAAGCTTTGGAAATGGCAGCATTTCAATGGAAATGGGCCTCATTCCAAGGCCGGCGGTAAGCCGCCAGTGCCACATGCGGGTTGCCACCGACCCGGAAACACCCAATCTGCTGCCTGACTTCCTGGTGCCACAGCAAAGGGTGCTCTTAGGGATGACTGATGTTTCAAATGATCATCACAGTAATGGCACTGATTTTCCAGCATTCTATGGTATGCAGAGTATAGTGCACACGCCTTACATTCCAATCAGACCTGCCTGCATGTCCCTCATGTGGCATTGACTTTAAGAATGGCGCCTTATGGAAAATGGAATGTTATTGTACCTTAATGTAGCCCGAGGTTATCACAGCAGGTATATCAGCAAATCCAGGACATCAAGACGTTTTGTTGTTAGAGGTAGTCTCAGATACGTTCAGAAATGTGCATATGATTAATTGTACTCTACCAGAAAGCCTTCCATACAGTTTCTTATATTTCAATTGGATCGTCATCCCACCCACCATGTGTCATACTCTTCAAAGAATTGTTCCACCAAACGACCCAATTTGAGTCCTCTGCATTACTACTTATTTTGCAGAATGCTTTCACTTCTGTGCAATCCTAGGTTGATCATCTTGCTGTCATATGCATATTTGCACTTAACATAATCTCTTCTGTTGACAGATACATGTGATGACATAAAAAATGCACATACTATATACACATCATTACCATTTTAGCTGCTGTAGCCCATTTGGTTCATGCAACAATATATCACCATGATACTTAATTATTGTCTTCCGTGGCTGAACATTCTACCTATTGTGGTATTACTCCTATTTGCATATTCTACCTCTTCCTCAACAGAAGCCTATTTTCCCTGTCTAATTCTCCCCATTAGTCATATTTCTGTTCTGACAACGACAAAGTTCCTCTCCCAATTTCGAACTGTATACCCGCACATAACTACAAAATTGCTGTTCAGTTCCATTCTTTGGAATTAGCTACATATCAATTATCATTCTGCTTTTCCTTCATTTCTCAATTCATTTCAACAAACCTTTGAAATTTGATTATAATCTATCTATTTCATGATGTTCTATTTTTGTAGCACTGTTCATTCATATCCCAGCTTTATTAATGTGTTAGAATCTGTGGTGTGTAAGCAGATGGTTGCTATTGGAGACATACTTTTGGCCACACTTGGAATGATATAAAAAGCTCATTATCATGTGCGTTCAGCTACGAACACTGAGTTCTCTCTGTGCGTGCAATAATGTGTGTACTTATATAGAACATGCAAGGCAGGTCACCCATACAGGGCACCTCCACACTGAATGGGTCTTTTATAGATGTTGTTTATTAGGAATCACGGTGTGCCTATGCTCATTCATTACTGTAATAATCGCTCATGGGGGAGGTTTTGCACAAATTCAGACCAGAAATGAGTTTCATTTGTAAAGTCACTTTGAGAAATATGATGTCAATGTGGTCAAATAGCACATATGCATAACCAAGACTGCCAGGTATTGCCACGTGAACAAGAGTGTAATAATCATAGCAAGCCACCTGCTAACTACTAGAACTGTTTAATGGTCAACCCACCATAATTAAACATCAGCCTACTACCTCCATCAACCCAGACTCAACCAAAACTAAGAAAAGAAAAATCCCCAAAGCTGTAACAGACACTGGGATGCATATGGCGGAAAGATGAGACACAGAGGCAAATAACACAATATGTTGCATCATTATTTAAGCTTGCCCTATGTCTAAGCACAGGATAACATTCCATGAGATCCTCAGTGAAGGAGGCTCTGACATTACAGAAATATAACTATTAGATGACTACAGAGTGCTAATACACAAATCAATCCTGTACAACTTCAAACTCCTGGAAGTCTACCAAATAGGCAAAAGTGAGGGATGATAGCCATGGGAAATTAAAACAAAAAAAAACTTAAAATCCTAAAATCACTACTTGTGTATACTTGTGTACAGGTATCGAGGGGAGGGTGAGAGCATTAGGAAAAATGGATAACTGTGCTGATCATGGTGCATTCTGGGAGTGGATCCTGCTGTCGGTTGTTGGGTTCTTAGCAGACAATGCTCTTATGTCCCGTATTGTAGTGTGAGGAGCGGTTGGTAAGAACCACGTACACTCAGACACTGACCCCTGGGTAGCGTGACCAATTAGGTTGTGTGTATGACGCAAGTAAATAAACAGTCTTGTCACTTCTGTTTGGCATTTAGAGTGCTGCTTTATTGTCATATGAAGTGTCCTGGTTTGTTAGCATACAGAGTGCCTGATTGCACTCAAGATGCCAACACTTATTACGAACATGAAGGTAGAAAGATCACTGTGCCCGCTCATCTTGTCTGCAGAGGCCTCGCTGGCCTTAAAGCTTGCTATCTAGCAAAAACATCACATTGAAAATCTCCATGAAGACCCCCGTCTCAGCATATTACTTACCTGCCTTGATAAAGATCTTTATGCCCTCCCACTTTGTAAATGGTAGAAAGGGTGGGTCAACTGGTAGAAAATGATGAGGTTGCCATTCATGTGGTTGTGAGTGATGAAGTGAATGTGTGTAAGGACAATTGTACACATCTGACCTCAATGTCTGTGCTCACAGGCTGGTGTTTGAGAATGTATGTGGTCAGAGAAGGGCTGTGGAAGTCACTTCTCCAAAGTTTACTGCTTCGCCTGATACAATGACTGTTGAGTTGAAAGTTGCCGGTCAGAGAACACAGTCTAATCAGATTGGGGGAAATAATGTAGCTACCCAGGGGTTTGACCAGGAGCCGGAAAAGTCAAAAAATATTGAAATGACCACTAAGAATAAAAATAAGGGATCATGGAAGTACCTTAGGCATTTCTTCTGCAATTTATGTGGGGGTTTGACCGAGACAGATAAAATATTGGCTGCCACGGATACCCTAGAGGAGGTGACAGGGATCCCTATCAGCTTAATAGGCAATGAGATAGGAGTGAAGTCTGACAATTCCCTGTCAAAATCCAAAAAGCAGAAGGGTAAAAGAAAAGGTAAAGATCATTCAAAGTGGAATTACTCAATCACGCAATTTTTGAAACCCATTGGCAATAAAGTGGTGTCGGATGAAGGGTTGCTAGACTTGAGTATCTTAATGGTGCATGCTGAAACTGATTTGGAATCCAGGGAAGAGGAAGGATACAGTGCTGTTGATATGTTAACTAAACTAAGTATTAACAGAGTATGTGGTGTGTGCCATTGCCCCCAACTGGTTAACAGCATGGTCTTTCATCTGCCCAAGCAAAAATATGCTTCACTGCCCTCGGTATTTGTGGGGCACCCGGTTGCCATGCCAATTGCTACTATAGATAAAGCTGAGGCCTAGGAGAGTCATCTAGTACAGGCCATTGTGGCTACATAATTTAGAACCACTAACTATCCCAACACAATTTAATACTGATGTGATACATGCTCAGACCAGTGAGGGGGTTGTCTGGTTGAGCCAAGAGGATTAGTGGGGGTTGTAAAATTCTGGCAATGTGTCAGGGTTAACAAATAATACACTGGTTCCTGTGTCCCTGGATTTTTTGACATTAGAAGAGAGGAGATTTTGGGGCTGGTTTCACCAAAATGCACTTCTAATGATCCAGGTGCGTCCACTAACACCTTCTGGGCGGATACTCAAGTCAATCAAGCTGGTTCAATTAGTGCCAGTTTGGTGCCTTCGTCTTCAGCTTATTTAACACTGGAAGAAAGAAGATGTAATATTTTGGGGGCGGACCTATTAGGAGGTAACCCAAAGGAATCTGAGTCTGGGCTATCGCGTGGTGACCAAAATTCAAAACACACTCCTCTTAGGGAACATTCCATTTTTATTGAGTAGATTTTGAAGGATGGTGCTTACTTCAAGCTTAATAAACATAATATCTTAGCTGTCTTTAAGGAGATCCCTAAACGTAAGATAATTGATTCCTCAGATATTATATTAGTATACTTTGTACAGGAAAATAGAATTGATTTGGCTCAGTTGTTCTTTTTTTTCCAACTTGATGAAAATAGCGGTTTGGGGGAGGCAAATCTGTTATTATCTAAGGTGTACAAAGTATTTGAGGCTACACTGCCTTTCCAGGGCCCTGGAAGATTGCTACACAGTAGAGCAGTTGATCCTAAGAAGGCCAGAAATAAGAAGATTGTGAACGGAGACACTTTGGATAAGTGTAATGCAGAATATACATATTCTGCTGATAAGTCTGTTCTTAGGATGAATATGACCGTGGTCAGACAATCCTGACAAATGTTTTCTTGTGTAGGGGATAGGTCGAGGGATGTGTCAAACATTAAGACCAACTGGACCCTTATTTCAAAGACTTTGCACAAAAATATATCATTCATGATTTAAGGAACAGTGATGGGAGGATACACTTCTAATGATGGCTAGTTGGAATACCCATGGTTTCCCACACTTATTATTTAATTTGTTTGGGATGTTTGGTGATTAAGAAGCACAAGTTGTTTGTCTCAAAGTAACCTGGTTTGATTTTGCTCCTATTAATGATGGTTTCACCATACATGTATCATTGGACAATACCAGGCATAGGGGTCATCCCTCTGGTGAACTGCAATCCGTAAAAATGTGGGTTTCTCTACACAAAACATCGATTCTAAGTCTCCAGACATTCTGGTAGTAAGGATCCAACATCGAGGGGATGGTCATTTTGGCCCGGATATTTTCATTTTGAATAATTTACATT
Source organism: Ambystoma mexicanum (assembly GCF_040938575.1). NCBI lineage: Eukaryota > Metazoa > Chordata > Amphibia > Caudata > Ambystomatidae > Ambystoma > Ambystoma mexicanum. The sequence goes on along the minus strand of NC_090929.1, from coordinate 925,339,269 downwards.
TCAATGCTACCAAGTCATCCTTGTCTGCCTTTTTGAAGGACATTTTGGAAATTGTTGCATATTGTTTGGCTGAATGTGGTGCACATTTGATCATTGTGGGTGATTTTAATTGCTAATGCCTGGACACGGTGTGGAATGAACAATTACTGCAGATGAGTACTAATTTAGCCCAGTTAGAGCGTGAGCAGCTCCACCAAGAACTGTACTTATGGGACTTACACATTCTGAACAGAAACATTGAGGGTGACCGATCACCGAATTTCACTTGACAGAATGTGTATTGGAAATCTACCATTGATTATATGTTTGTTTCCAGGAAAGTTTATTTAAATTGTGTCAAGTTGCTTATGGCTGCACCTTGCTCCAGCAACCATAAATTGATGCTATTGAAATGTGCATATAATATTAGGTCAGCTAATGGGCTTGTCGATCCTCTGTTAGTTGAGGTAATTAATTTGGCACCCAACACTGAAGATTTTCTTTAATGCTCAAACAGATAAACTGCTGGGAAATAGTAATGCTGATCTTGTTGATTCTTTATATTATGCAAGCACAATCCAATGGCTGTTAGTTAAATTTGTCGGTAGGCTAGACCCTAAGAAGGGTGTGATTCTAAAAGCACAAGTACATGTATAAGATTGCCAGGTTCAAGACAAAAAGAAAGAACTGTGTTACAATCTCAGGGCTTGAATCCATTAATCCATTTAACATAAGGCTGATTGCCTCGCCACAGCATTTAATTCAAAGCAGACTTTTAAAAACTGGCTACACAGTCACAAGCCATATAAAACACCAAAGACATAGGATGCCACACCTAGCCAATTAAGAAATTGCCCAGCAACAGGAAGCCATTTTGCATTTCCACAGCAACCAACAACTTGCACCCAAAGAAAGATAGCTAAAAACATTTGACTCACTCCTAAACCACCACTGAACAGCTTGTGCAACAATATAACATTTACTCTTGGATACCCAATGCATTTCAGAACTGTTTAGCACCAGAACAGGGATCAACATATACCTGCCCCACCCTAGATGTGGGACTCTCCCAAAATTCTATACAAAGGAATCCACCAAATACTGACTTGTACCTGATTATCCATGAAATATAGGTGTCCCCTTGTATCTCAAACCAGCCTCTTCCAAACTCAACATACACAAAACAAACTAAACCACTCACACATGGTGAGTGCTTTAGGAGCTATGGATCATAATGGCCACCAGGCTCAGTTGGTTCAATGGTGAAGAGGTCGGAGACTGGATGCACAGTTCAGTTCGAGCGGTTCAAAAGCTCAATGGTCCACAAAGGTCAGTTCAACTGGTGATGCTGATCGGCAACGAAGATGCTGGTGGTGTAAGATGATTTTCAAAGTTTGCAGATGCAATAAAGAGCTTGTAGGTAGAGCCGAGGCAGCAGTGTGCTCAGTGAACAGGTTTGAACATGCAGCATGGCATTTTGAGGTGTTAATGTGTCTCAAATCATAGCTCAAACTGGTTCAATTGGAGAAACATAAGTTTCCTGACTATTTTGCTCCTCCGGTTCCTCTGGGTCCCAATCCAGGGTATCAAGGATTAGTTTCAGTCCTTGTTTTCGTGCTCCCACACGTAGCAAGACTGGCCCATAACTGCACAGGTTCCTAAACACAAAGGGCCCAATTCATGGAATATTTGCCCAGTTCAAAGTGAATTTGCACTGCTGAAAATTGACTTTGCACTGCCGACACAAACCCCTGATTCATGGAACTGTGCAAAGTGTATTGTTGCGTGCCAAGTCCAGGCAAAGTCGTTTTGAACTACAAAAATACACTGACTTTACCCGGAAGTTACACTGTAAAAATACACTTTGCACAGTTCCATGAATCACGGTTTGTGTCGGCAGTGTAAAGTCACTTTTCAGCAGTGCAAATGAACTTTGAACCGGGCAAATATTCCATGAATCGGGCCCAACAGGTTTATGGGTACCATTGTGGCTGGCAGAGGGACTGGTCTTTTCGCAAGAGCAGTTCAGCTCCACTGGTCCCTGAGGATGATTATGCGATAGAGCTCACCTTTGCCTTGGAAACTCAGTCTTAACCACACTGGTGGAGGGCATTGGGAAAATCAACTTCACCAACAGAGGTCCAATTAATTCTTTTTAAGTGCTTGTGCAAAAACAAACCATAGGAGTGGGCGACCCCTTCCTAGTTTAAAGCCAGCCTGCTTTAGGGGTCGAATTCCTGTTTGTACTCTAAGATCACACCAAAAGTCCTTTGTGCTAAAGAAAGTTAAGGGGACTAGAAGGAAGGAAAGAGGCAGACAGAAACAAAAGGCAATCTCCAAGGCTACATCCCCTGCCAGCAGTGGCAGGGTCTAGCTTGTCTGGGGAGAATGCACAGCCTCTTTTCACAGCTGAGCTATGCTGACAGGGCTGACACATGTGTGATATCAAATTGCTGTGGCTTTAATAATTATGAGAAATGCTATCCACCTTCACCTAACGAAGATATGGCTTATATTTAAAGATGTATATGCCACTGGGACAATAAACCCATAATTATAGGGTTTGTGTACAGGGATGCATGTCTTAAATTCAGTCGCTTAACTGCATAGGCATGACTGTCACTGCAACTGACAAACATGCACTTGGGAGCTCCGAACATACTCCGTGCCACTGGTAGAGCAGGCTCTGGAGATTAGGATACTGATGCAACAGGGCACAAGCACGGAATATGCTTTCAGTTTTGAGTTTATGTAAGGGGCATCTGATTGGGAGATTATCCTTCCACCCTCGCCAAGTGGCAATCTGGCACATACATCAACACAGGAGGACAGTAATATTGCACATTCCTAAATAACCAACACACTCATACCTTTTTCGGAGCCTCCTGGGCACCTCATGGCCATGCAATTGGCAGCATTGTGTGGTACATCATGACCATGCAATTTGCAGCATTGTGTGGCACACAACCTAATAAAATAACAGAGAAACAGTAAGTCTTTAAAAATATTGTCTCATGTTCTTAGTCAGTGGATCATGTGCATGGTAGTGTTCTGTAAACATTGTCAGAGCTAGAATGTGGATTGAGGCATTTGTGCATACGAATTAATGGGTTTCAGAAGAAAATGCAATGGTTGGAGGGAGAAGACTCTACCGCTCTCTAGTATATCCTCAGTCATAGAAGCGCCATGTCTGTATGTGAAATAATCTAGCTCCACTCTGCCACTACCATGCGTCTTTGAAGTAATTCCCACGCCCCTAACAGCTCCTTGTGGCAATAACATTTCCCATGATTCTGTTGCATGTTTCTCTAACAAATCAGCGTGTTTGTTCTATCGTTTCCATTTTTCTGCTTGCATCATAAATGCTCTTTGTGCTTTTTTTCCAAATTTGATTGTCCAGAAGAAACATTTTTCCTAATGAAGGTCAATACACTGAGAGTTTTTGACTGGAACGCTTATTGACGTTACCCAAAGGTAACTTCTGAATATGGAGAAAGAGAAAAGACTATGGGCCTCATTACAAGTTTGGCGGCAGCCTGGACGGTAAAACCGGCAGGCTGCCGCCAAACGTACAATATTTTCCAGCGCCCGCAAATGGGCAATTACCAGGGCATTCTGGCCCCGCTGCACCAGGTAATTGCCCATTCGCGGGCGCCGGAAAAAAGATGCTCCCCATTTCCATTTGGCCCCATATGGCTGAATGGGAATGGGGAGGATGGATGCACCGGCACTGTTTATAATGGTGTATCCAACATGCTGTGCTCGCGGGTGCCTTTCTGCCCGCCAGGTCCTACCTGCACCCGCGAGCCAACTCGTAGTTTGCCGGTCTGGGAACGACGGTACTGGCAAGCTTACCATTACTGTAGTTCCCGAACCAGCAAACTTATAATGAGGCCCATATGATTACTAAATGAGAGCTCCATCAGAGGATTGTTTTCTTCAGTAGTCTACCTTGGTTTTGCTTCTAATTTGTTCTTGTTATTTGATTTTCCATGATGTTGTTGTTTTATTTTTGTGCAGAGTATCAATAGAAAATAAAATCCGATAACATGAGTTCCTATTTTTTTAAACATATGCACAAACAACAAAGCTACAAATCTATGGGCCTCATTACGACCCTGGCGCTAATGGGTTAACAGCGCCGTAAAAGGCTGTGGCGCCGTTTACCCATTAGCGCCTTACTACGAGGTCCCTTTGCGGGACACGACCTGAACGGCTGGTCTAGACCAGCCGTTAAAGTAGGGACCCGCAAAGGGACCTTGGTGCTAAGTACGGTACCACAATTTGCACTACCGTACTTAGCACGTTCCCCAGTCCCATTGAGCCCTATGGGGCAAAAATGGGAATAGGGAAGGGCCAATGTTCAATGGGGAATTACCGCCCCGCCAACCTTGGAATGGGGTGGTAATTCCCCATTGAACATTGGAGGACTCGTTACGATACCGGCACCAACCATGGTGCTAATAGCGCCATGGTTTAGCGCCAGTATCGTAATGAGGGCCTATGCCTTAACACATAAATGTCATTGGGTAAATACTATCACAATGGAGCTCATTCTGCTCTAGTGCAGAATTTGGCAGCAGAGTGCCGCTTCTTGTAGGCATATAAGTAGGCGGCTCATCATTGACACTAAATTTTGGTCATTTGCATGCTCAGAGTCAGACAATCGAATGTACTTCAAAGTCTACTTTGCTAAAGCCAATACAGGCTCAAATGGCATCGGTGTCGTAGAACATGACCTTGTTATAGCCAACACATCTCTTGATGTGTAGTAGCTTTGCAATGCCCATCGCTTTTCCCCTGAAACGTGGAGAGTTGAGAAATGTGTTTAACAGGTGTCAAGTCAGTTAAAAAGTGATGGGTAATTGTGATCCACAGATAATAGACATGCAATAAGTGGAAAGGGAGCAATTTGAAATTTTAGGTTGGGTAAATAAATAGTGTAGCAAATGGTGCATTAAAGAACAGGCTACAGGCAAATGGCAACACGTGTTTAAAAACGTAAAAGTTCATCTGGACAAGGAATGTATTAAAATAAAAAATAAAATCTGCCAATGCTGAGGAATGGGCTTTACGGTAGGGGAATCTGCTTGAAAGCCCAGCAAGACATGCCTGTGACTCTAATCAGCTTAATGGATCATTTGCAGGAAAAGGCACACATAATCCTTGAAATGGTGCACTTTCTTTGCTGGAAAACGTACAGGCTTTGTTTCACAGGGACCAGATTATCTAACATGTGCACTCGTGCCAAATATTGAGCATATGCATTTAGCACCAGTGTTGCTACTGTTTCAATCAGTACCTGTTTCAACATGTGAACAACGAAGCAGACTTTCTTTGTACTATGTTTGCTGCATAACATGTTAATACATTGGGCCGGATTTACAGACTTTTTTTTACCGTGGAGCAAAGGGACTTTGTACTGGTGCTAAGTGACTTTGAGCTGCCAACAAGCACAATGATTTACAGAAGACTGCAACGTTTATGTTTGCAATGTAAAGTCACTTTGCACTGCAAAAATACACTTTGCACTGTTCTGTAAATCACTTTGCAATGAAAAAGTACTCTTTGCACTGTGATGAATGGGCCCAATTCACACCGCAAAGAGTAATTTTTCAGTGCAAAGTGTTCTGTAAATCAGGGTGTTTGTTGGCAGTGCAAAGTCACTTTTCTCCAGCACAACGTCACTTTGCACCGTGAAAAGAATTCTGTAAATCAGTCCCATTGTGTTTACTACATGTCTTTGTAAATCACACAGCAGAACGAAAACAGTCTAATTCATGTTTTATGTAGTAAATACACCATTAGATAATATGGATTGGGGCAAAGTCTGATTCCTCCATATTTTACTATAGAAGCGGCAAATTATGTGCTACATTAATTTGCTCCATTTTTCTGCATAAGGGCAATGCTCAGGTGATCTGGAAGATTATGCCCATATCCAGCAGCACGTTGGTTCAATGTCGTAGCTGGAATAAGGTAATGACGAACAGCTTCAGCGCATTATAGAATGTCAATGTCTAGACTTGTGGGGCTAGTTACAATCAGATAGAGACAAACAGATCAGAACACATTCCGCAAGCAGGCAGCCATTACAGCATCCTTCCACATGGAGGTTTCTGTGGTGACCACCAGCGCTTGCTGTGTCCCATTCTAAGTTGCCTACTAAAGGCGCAATCAGAGCCTACAGAAAGTATCTCCTTTTAGGGGACAATAATAATAATAATAATAATAATAATAATAATAATAATGTTATATTTATATAGCACTTTGTTCAAAAGCACTTTGCCTAGCACATATTTACATCCATTATTATTAGCCAATCGAAATGTGTACTCACTTTATTGACCTCGGAAGGATGAAAGGCTGCGTCAACCTTGACGTGTTTTGAACCTGGAATCTGCAGATCAAACACAGATCACAGCAACGCATGCTTAACCTGCTTAGCCATCTAACCGGCTTCACCAATAACACTCAGTAAAGACCGACTAGACTGTGCACATTTCTGCTCTGGACAGGCTGCTTTATGTGGTCCCCAGCTATTTCTATGTCGAGTTGTGCTTTTAGGAATGCATGCATAGTAGTGGGTGTGTGACCGTAGTGCTGCGGCTCCCAGCCCAGAGTTTGGAGCATAGATGGAGTTACTCTACTGGACCTTCACTTTGTGATACTGCCTTGAGACTCCGTATTAGGAAAGAGCTGCCCGAGAGGAAGCTTCATGCTCCCCAGATTCGCACGCATAGTGCATCCTTGATGTTTTGTTTTTTCCAGTGCAGCAGCCCTTAGAGCTCGCTGGGAAAACAACTGTGGACAGCCCTTCTATTAATCCATACAGAGATATGAAGTAAGAGCATTGCATTTCCAGGGATGCCTTTTGAGGCCCTGAAGAATCTCTAATTACTTAGGCTCGGAAACAAACATAGGGGCAGAAGGCAAATGGGACTGTCAGGTGTGAGGCCCTGAATGGGGCAGGATTTCTGAAGCCTCAAAACTACCAGGGGGTCACTTATCTTTGCTAGTTACTCTCTGTTACTTGTAAAGCAGATTCATTCTCCCTTTCACAACATCAACCTGAAACCACAGCACCGGAAATTGAAAGCCCATAATGCACTTATTACTGAGCTAAATGTAGTGCCTTTCTACGGCCTAGATTCAGGACATGGAAATTGTCCTTTATCCAGCTACACTTCTCTAATATGTCTGCGTATCACCTTCCTCTACCCCAGAGTTCAAGATATGTGTGCTTCCTAGGGGCAGTGACCGAGTGAGCGGGAACGGTCAGGAGCGGTGTTCCACTACGAGCAGAGTCACCTTTCTAGACAGAGGATCTGTCCATTCATGTCCTTGTACATGTGTAACATTGTGATAGAAGCCTTAGTTTCTAGGTGCTTAGACTATTGCAAGGCCCCAGCTGGAACACTTTGTCACATGTTGCACTATGCGTCAGCCACCCTCTTCCCTGTCGAGACCACAGTCCCACTGCTTTTTTCGGTACACTTCTACCACTGCCTAGCGGTGCAATATGAAGCCAGCACCTGCTAAGGAAGCCATGTAATTTTGCCTTGCCCTAGACCTGGCCCTCCTTTCAATCCGAACAGTTGAAGATTCCATCACTTTCTTAAAGTGCCATTGTTGGCATGGTTTAATGTAATCATTGGGTTATCTGCATTCAAGAAAAGAACAATTCCGAGAACTTCTTGATATGAAGCGTGAACAATATCTTGCGATTGAGCAAAACCAGCACAACATTGCAAATGTTTTGAAGAAAAGTATCAACACTCGTTTGCTTCCTTAGATGCAAAAGGAGGCCAAAATCCTCTTAGGATGTCAAATAACAAAGGGGTGGCTCGAATCAGTCAATTTAGCAGTCATGAAAATGTTAACATTTACGGTGTACCAAGATAAAAGGAGTGTCTTCCAAATTCCCTATGACTCATGGGTACATTAATTGTAATCCTGCATTCCAGAAAGATACCCGAATCACATTGGTGAGTTATTCAGCGTCAAAGGATGTCATTCTTTACTGTCAATGTCATTTATTTGTTATGTTCAAGTATACAATTTTCCAGTACCCATATTTTATGGCAGAAAAAGGGCTACAGAGCTTCAAAACCTCCATTAAATCATCATTAACACGAAGGAGCGTTGGCCTGGAAATAACATAAATCCATTAAAACAACATTATTCTTGCTGCAGGCTTAGATAACCTGAAACACACACGAAATCCAGGCTGAGGAGGTAGAGCAACACACACTTTGGGAGACATACTTGAGAAACCCGCAGATTAGGGATAGGTGCGTTATCGAGGACCAGCATTGATCGCCAAGAAGGTGGCGAGTGATCTGCAGGTCCTGCAATTGTTTAACGACATGCCGGAAGCAATCAGAGAAGGCATGGACACATGATGTCTGGTGCTCCAATCCCAACGCGAGATGTTCTTCGGACGTTCTGATTGGCCACTTTGTGCGTAGTCTAAGCTTCCAGGTACAGCAAAGGTTCAAGTTAGGACTCAGTCAGGTCTGCATGTCTCGGGCCAATGGAGAGGGAAAACCTGCTGAGACAGAGGCCATTCCCAAAAACAGATGGATTTTTTTAGGTACACATGTTCAGACTGTGCTTACAGTGGGGGTCAAAGGACACGAAGAGCGGCAGGATTTCAGCAAATTGAAATTGCAATCCTCCATAGCCAATCCTTAACAGTTCTCAACATTTCTCAGTGGGCCAGCCTCCAATTGATTGCCATATTGATCGAATAGAAGTCAGAGGCCTTCCAGGTGTGTCGGCAGTGCTTTGCAATAATATGTAGGCCTCACTGCCAGACCATGTAGCCAGGTGATGACTTCCATGTCATCATGTAAACCTCAATCAAAAGGGCCAAAAGTATGGACGCTCATACAGCCCCCAGGTTGATGTGTGCTTTAAAAATACTAAATAATAAATAAATAATGCCTTCCCCCCCCTAAGAGAAGCAAACAAGCAAATAAAATATGCATCCCACACATCCATAGAGCCAAAGCCGGGGGTATTGGCTTTCCTCACATTGCCCCTAAACTCTGGAACTCCCTCCCCAACACTCTCGGAGCCGAAACCTCCCTCCCTGCATTGCATAAAACTCTCAAAACCACACTATTCACTTGAAACACTGCCTCTGATAACCCATAACCAAGTTGTAACATAAAAAATCTGTTTTTTTATGAAGTGAAATGTGTCTGAATTATGCAATTAAGCTCGATGTCTGTAACAGCACCTTGATGCCCCCAGGCGGATGTGTGCTTTATAAATACAAGTACTAAATAAATAAATAAAGAACCAACGTTTATCCATATAGTAATCACTGCTTGCAAGACATTTGCACCAAAATAGTCTCTCCCGGAGAGTTCCGACCAATCTCACAGTGAAATGCGGTTCCTCTGTTTACACTGCAGAGCCATCCCCGATTAGCAATATGATTTGCAATAATCATTGACCCATCCCTGCGACCCCAGTCTCTGCCCCATTACTTCTGACCCAGTCTTTGTATGTTTCCCTCCTTAGACTGCATGCGGCACGGAAGCAGCGCAACACACGCACTCGAGAGCAGAGGACATTTCAGCCCCGGATTGCCTTTCAGGGAAGCTCTTTTTTTTGTTTGCTCCACTTCAGCTGTTTCCATCTTTTGTGCCTATAGATTGCTTGCTGCCTTCCTTTAACAATTCTTCACAAACACAGTTACCTGCCCTTGTCAATTATTCCCGGTACCAGCATCTTTTTTGTATAGGTGTAGTGGCAGCTGCCATCCGCCGCATTCCGCCTTGCCCTCGATTAACTTGGGTCTCCACTTGAGTGTTGCCTATTGAAAAACAAAATGGTTTCCAAGCCAGATCACAGGGAGATGCTTACCATACAAGTCATTACTTGTGAGTCAGGCTCTCGGCGACTGTGTGTGAATAAGGCTGTGTGAACAGATGCACTGTTTTGAAATCTGCGCTGTGATAAGAAAATAAGGACTGGAGAAATCGTAGTGATTAGCCCTCTTCAATTTCCCCATCCATATACTTTAATATCCTCTTGCAGGGGTGGTGAGTAATGTAAAAAATGCGTCCTTTGACTTGCACGCCTACTTCGGTTGCTATGGTTACAGCTCGGTTTCTGAAGGAGCACACAGGGATGTTAGCTCGTGCTAGGTCAAAGACTGGCAAGGATGGCGAGAACACGCTTATTGCTTTTCGCTCTTCAAAATGTTCGGGTCTGGCAACAAAGAAAATCCTGTAATCACTGTACGTGCTACTTACTACAGGGCAAAGTGCGGAGCATCTCTGTTGTGGATATTGTCTGTCTTTACTTCATTAAATGGGTAATTCCAGTTATTCTAGATCGTCCATATCGTCCATATACAGCCAGTTCTTAGTTCTGGTTTTATTTAAAGATACACTCATTATTATCAAGCAATCTTCTGATTGTGTGAATAACTTGTAGGAACCTAAATATTGTTTTCAGTGGTTGAAGTGTATGAAAAGAAGTAGTGGAAATATGTTCCCTACTGGCCTGCCCCCTCTTCCCACAAACCCCATTGCCACACCCCCTCCCACGCGCAATACAAACCCCCCAACTCATTGTCCTGTTGTGTAAGGGAATGTTCACTGCAGTGCACCGAAAGTGCAACTTTCAGCCTCTTCCTAAACTTCTATTTTAAAATGAAAACATTCCGGAACCGTTTCTTTTTCAAATAAAAGTTATTTTTGATAAAAGATCACTCTGAGTCTCAGTTTGAACGCTGAATTCAATAAAGTGTGCGATGTGTGTATCCTAGTCTTTCGCTAGTATGGGTCAAATAGGGCCAGGCTGCCAGGCAAAATGTTGCCCGATCGTCTGGCTTCAGCAGTAATAACATGTAATACTGATACATCATTGGGGCAAATAACCGTTTTTCGAGTTGAATGAGCATATGTCCTTGGACACAGGAAAGGCCCATGTCACCACCATTTTTTTAAAGGTACAGAACAGTAAATAACTGTTCTTAATCATTAGAGAACTAGAAACGCCCATCCCACCTCCTAACCCAGTAATAGCGAGCAAAGCTTGGTGTACTACCATCCAGGATGCTCTAGCTTCTAAAATAAACACCCTCCAAAATAAAATCATGTTGCAAAGAAAGCCTCTAGCATACACTGCTGAGCTATCCTCCACATCACAGACAGATGCTCTAAACATGGTACCTCAATTTCGATTTAATGCAGTGACCCCAACCCAGGTACTAAACACCATAGCCTCCTTCAAGCCATCCAATTGTAAAGGCAATAATTTCCCCGCCAAATTAGTCAAAGCCTGCGCTCCCATACTAACTCCTACGATGACCAACTTTATTAATGCCTCGTTCAACACAAATACCATCCCAGCCAATATCAAAGAAGCATGGGAAACACCCCTCCTTAAAAAAAGTCCCTTGACCCCACTGTTCCCACTAATTACAGACCCATCACAACAGTCCCCTTTTTGCTTAAAGTAATTGACAAAATTGCATCTACACAAGTTCAATCCCATCTAGAAAATAACCACTTAATAGAAGACAGCCAATCCAGCTTCCGCCACAAACATAGCACCGAGACAGCCCTATTGGATCTAAAAAAACAGATGGATACTATCAGAGAGTCAGGAAACCTGTGTATCCTGCAACTGCTTGACCTCTCTGCAGCATTTGATTGGGTTGACCACAACAAACTCTGCCTAACACCAGCAAACAACTTCCACTTTTCAAAGGATGCCACATCCTGGATCAAATAATGACTTTAGGGTATGCTCATGGAACGTAAAAGGTCTCAATATTCCAAGGAAAAGAAAGGAGATGATGGACAGGCTGCAGAGGGAAAAGATAGATGTTGCCCTTATCCAGGAAACTCATATGTTGAATGAATCGAAACATTTACTTAATAATAAGTGGCATGCTAAAACCATCCTGAATTGTCACAGCTCCAAGTCGAGGGAGGTAGGTATACTATTATGCAAAGTCCTGCTTTTACAGATAGAAAAGGTAGTGATGGATGAGGAAGTGAGGGTACTTCTTGTTGATATTAAGTATGAGGAAAAACTAATTACGGTGGGTTCGATTTATGGACCGTGTACTAGTGGTAGCCCCTTCTTTAGAGAACTATCCTTACTTTTAAGGGAGATGGAAGGTGAATATATAATTTTAGGGGGCGACTTTAATTGTGTAATTGATGGGAAAATGGATCGTTCGTCACAGAGTAGATACACTGCTGAGAACGCGAGTAAGGCTTTTAAGGAGTTTTTAGATGGCCTTGATTTGGTTGATGCTTGGAGGTTTGTCCATCCGAGGGAGAAGGGATTTTCCTTTTTTTCATCGGTACATGACTCCCACTCGAATATTGATTACTTCCTTATTTCTGATAGGTTGGCTGGCATGATTCAGGATGTGTCAATTAAAGAAAGAGTTATTTCTGACCACTCCCTGATGACGATGCAGATGAGTATGGTGCAGGAAAGATTGGGGTTTTCAAAGTGGCGACTGAAAACCTTTGTGTTATAAGAACAAGGGGTGATTGACTCTCTGGAGGGTTTCACAAAATGTTTCTTTGAAATCAATGCAGGCTCAGCCCCTGATATTATAGTTTGGGACATCTATAAGGCGGCAGTACGTAAAAAGGGTTTGGCTGAACTTAAGAAACTGGAAGTGGAGTTGCAGACAGCTCACAAACAATATGCAGTATCGAGGAGTAATGGGGGCAAGATAGAGGTAGGACGACGTAAGAATCAACTCAAACAGAAAATGGATATTCAATATGAAAAGGGCATGTTCTTTATGAAGCAAAAGTTCTAGGAACAGGGGGACAAAAATGGTAAACTACTAGCAGACAGATTGCAGGGCCTTACAGAAGGATCCTTTGTTCGTAAATTGGAGGGCAAAAATGGTGAGTGTAAAATGAGAAAGGGTGAGATTTGCGAAGGTTTTAGGAGTTTTTATGATTCATTATATCGGGAGGATCAATTCCCGAATTCATAGAGTATGGAATCCTTTTTTTATAAGATTGTTTTGCCGAAATTGAATGAAGATCAGTCAGAGTTGGTGGATAGTCCTATTTCGAATTGGTAGCAATTAAACAGCTAAATAAAGGTAAGTCACCTGGTCTAGATGGCCTCCCTGTGGAGTTTTACAAGGCATTGAGAAGGGTGCTGGTACCATTCCTGTGTATTTTGTACAATAGTTTTATGAGGAATGGGGTGATTTGTCCTTCAATGAGAGAAGCCTGTGTTATAGTTCTTCCAAAGCCGGGGTAAGATTGCAAGAAATGCGAGAACTATAGGCTGGTCTCACTTCTGAATGTGGATCTTAAACTATTTGCTAGGATATTGACTAATAGACTGGTTGCGTGTATTGGTAAGCTAATTAGTAGCTCTCAGGTTGTGTTCATGAGGGGCAGATATGGCTATGATCATATTAGGACGCTAATTGACATTATGGGTCTACCAAAGGCGGTTACCCGGGATACCTTGTTAATTTTTATGTTGCAGAGAAGGCCTTTGACAGGGTCAACTGGTCTTTCCTGTACCAAACTCTTAAGAGAATGGGATTTGGTGACACGTTCATAAAAACCATTCAAACATTGAACTGCGGTATTAGTGCAAAGGTTTGGGTGAATGGTTTTATGTCTTCCTCTTTCTTGTTGTCTTCTAGGGGGACTAGGCAGGGATGCCCATTGTCTCCATACCTGTTCATTCTGGCATTGGAACCCCTTGTTGTATACCTTAATCAGGAACATGGGCCCTCATTACAACCCTGGCGCTGGACCATGGTGCTAATAGCACCATGGTCCATGCCGGTAACTTACCGACTCCGCCAAGGCGGAATGGGAAATTACTGCCCCATTCCGAGGTTGGCGGGGCGGTAATTCCCCATGCCGCCATTGCCCTTCCCCATTCCCATTTTTGCCCCATAGGGCTCAATGGAAATGGAGAAGGCGCTAAGTACGATGCCACAAATTGCGGCACCGTACTTAGCACCAAGGTACCTTTGTGGGTTGGATTTTAACGCCTGCAAAAAGCAGGCGTTAAAATCGCCAACCCGCAAAGGGACGTCGTGATCAGGCGTTAAGGGGATAACGGCGCCGCTACCTTTTGCGGCACTGTTAACCCCTTAACGCCAGGGTTGTAATGAGGGCCATGGTATTCATGGCCTTCAATTTGGGGATAGTGAGGTAAAAGTTTTGTGTTACGCAGATGATCTGACTATTGTTTATGTTTGAAGAGGTGGGTCTACTCTCAGGTCACAAGATTAATTGGGTGAAGACAGTAGTCTTCCCTTTGGATGTTGGGACTCCACGTAATACTTTGGGCTCCTGGAAATGTAATTGGGAAATGGGGGCATCAAAATATCTGGCCATTTATTTGGTTCGGGATTTGAACAGGATGACTGGATTTAATGTATCGAGAATATTGGAGATTATTAAAAGGGACGTATTGAAGTGGGGTCAATTGAAGCTGGGGGTGTGGGCGAAAGTTAATGCCATAAAAATGGTAATTTTGCCGAAGATTCTTTACGTCATACAATCAATTTCTCTGAAATTCACTAAAAAGGTAATTTCTTCAGTTGATAACGTCTTTCAAGAATTTCTTTGTGGTGAAGGAAATAGACCTAAAGTACCTAAATATATTCTGAAACATCCTGTGAAGGATGGAGGGTTTGGGTACCTACGTCTAATGAATTATTGCAATGGGTTTGCCCTGAAAAAGTCGTCTTATTACTTCTCTGAGATTAACAACTATGTTCCCAATTGGCATATTATTGAGAGTGCTAAATTTTCACCTTACACTCTTAGGAATGTATACTCTATGTCAAAGATGCCGGGTTCGGTGACACAATTGCCTACTATATGTGCTCCCAGGGAGGCATTACAGTGCTTTATAAAGAATGGTGAGGACAGCCTCTGGATGCATTATGAGGCATCCTTATGGCATAATGTCGGGTTACAATTGGGAAATAGACCTTTATGCTGGAAAAGCTGTATCAGTAGAGGCATACTAAAATGTGTGATGTGTGGCAAAATGATTGCATGATCCCCTTTGACCGATTGAGAGTGTCCTTCGGCATTGGGGCTAGGGAAAGGGGTCACTATGGAATTTTGAAAGCCCTTCTGATGGAAAGGACTGGAATGCTGGATGGGGTTGTGAAAGAGAGGCCTTCAATGTGTGAGATTCTTTGCACAGCCCTGTGTACTGTTTCCATGTATATGAGTTTGATGCCGATGGAAGGGACGGATGTGGAGGCTTGGGATAAGTTTCGCCAAGCTTGGTTGACTCATCTTGGTGTTGGTATTCCTATGAAAGAATGGAACTATTTGCTTCATGTGGGGGTACAAGTGAAAATGGATTTGCGCTGCGGTACATTAGGCAAAGGATCCTTTGCAGATTATATTGGTCACAGTCCAAGATGGCTAAGTTAGGGCTTTTGGATACTGATTCTTGTTGGGGTTGTGGATATAGCGGGGGTTCCTTAATGCATATGCTGTGGGGATGCTCAAGAGTATCTGACATTTGCTCCGCTGTTTTGGATCGACTGGACATTGTGGTGGAGGAGAATCTTCCACGTCCTTTCACTTCTACAATCTTGTTATCCAATGGAGGAAGAGGGGATAGGGCCAAGGGTAAAACGGATTGGATAAAAAGGGTTTTGGTGCTAGCGCCAAGGCAAATATTATGGGCCTCATTACACGGTAGGCGGAGAACCATGGCGCTATTAGCGCCATGGTTCATGCCGGTAAAATACTGGCACCGCCTTGGTGGAAAGGGGAATTACTGCTCCATTCCAAGGTTGGCGGCGCGGTAATTCCCCCTTCCACCATTGCCCTTCCCCATTTTTGCCCCATAGAGCATAATGGGAATGGGGAAGGTGCTAATTACGGTACCGCAAATTGCGGTACCGTAATTAGCTCCCTGGGTCCCTTTGCGGGTTGGTTTTTAACGCCTGCAAAAAGCAGGCGTTAAATTCCCCAACCCGCAAAGGGACCTCGTAGTAAGGCGTTAAGGATTTACCGGTAACGGTAAAATACCGGTAAACCCTTACCGCCTACCGTGTAATGAGGCCCTATGTGTTTGGAAGACAAGAAAGAAACCGAATGTGGAGGAGTGGATATTGGATGTACAGATCTTGTCGGACTGTGAATAAATTATGTTCTTCAGACAGGGTAGGGAGGGTCGTTACTCTCAGATATGGGGACCTTTTAATGATTTATACGATTAAAGTATATGACAGATTTTGGCTGTATGTTACTTTGATGGGGGGGTTATGGCGGAATGGGGCTGCGAGTTGTGTTTTTCTTTTTTGTTTTTTTGTTTTTTGTTGTTTTTTGTTGTTGTTGTTTTGTCTTGTTTGTCGAGTTTATAGATCCATTACAAGATTGTAAAAAGTGGTTGGTTTTAGTGCTTGGTTTCTGTATTTTTATTAATTCTGCTGGATTTCTGTATTAGTCCTAATATTGTTATGAATTTTACAATCTGATCGTACTGTTGTGTTATTGAATTGCAATTGTTGTTCTATTTTAAAATATTAAATAAAATTATTTAAATAATAATAATAATTTGTCTCAGACGGAACCTCGAGAGTAGCGATTGTGGATGAAACAGCCAATCCCATCGCTGCCCCCTCAGCGTCCCACAAGGTTCCTGCCTCTCCCCAACGCCATGGGAGTTATTTACACCAACTTTGCTGATGACACACAAATACTCATCCCCATCACAGGTAATCTTGAACAGGATATCACCTGTGTCATCAAAATATACTCCTTCATCCAGAACTGCATGGCAACCAACAGCCTCTGCCTTAATGGAGAGAAAACAGAGATTCTCATAGTAGCTGCCCCTGCCTGCCTCAACAAGTTACATCCAGAATACACATCCATAGTCATAGACAGCACACCATTAACATATCGAACCAAGTCTAAACCTTAGGTGTATACCTCGATTCCAGCCTCACCATGTGCAAACACATAAATACACTTGCTTCATAAATGGCCTACACAGCCAAACTTATTAGACTATGTCGACGCTTCCTCACACCCCAAAATTGTATAACTCTTGCCGGAGCCCTCATCCTGGCCAAAATAGACTACTGCAACATACTACTACTACTAGGGACTTCTAGGAAAAACTTAAATAAAATGCAACTCCTATAGAAAAAGGCCATGAGAGCAGCACTAGGTATACGCAAAAGAGACCATATCATACATCATAGGAGAGAAGCACACTGGCTGCCTATAAAAACAAGAATATTACAAAAAACACGTACCCATCACTCACAAAATGTGTCACCGCTAATGCCCCAAGTTACCGTAATCAATGCCTCTCACTTAAAACAGCAGCAAGAACTCTCAGATCCAGCGCCA
Organism: Ambystoma mexicanum; assembly: GCF_040938575.1. Taxonomy (NCBI): domain Eukaryota; kingdom Metazoa; phylum Chordata; class Amphibia; order Caudata; family Ambystomatidae; genus Ambystoma; species Ambystoma mexicanum. The sequence continues at coordinate 925,321,918 of NC_090929.1, read as the reverse complement.
ACATTCACTTATGTGTTCCCCGATTCAAGAACACCAGAACAGGCAACTCCAGCTTCACTGGAGCAGCCCCTAGGATCTAGAACTCACTCCTATTCAATATCTGTAATGAGCCCTCCTTCCCACAATTCAAGAAACTATTAAAAACTGGGCTTTTCAACAAATACTAATCCCACTGCTCTAACGTTGTACAACATATAACCTAGTCCGCTGTACCAGAAACTGTTCAACTACGTATGCAATGTCTGTAATGACTGCCAAGCACTTCTACATTGTAACCAAGAAGTTTGTAAGTACTCTTGTAACCATGATGATTGTAAGTATTCTTGTAACCATAAGCTCTGAAAGTATCCTTGTAAAACTACGCTGTGATACCCTTGGTTTTGGGCATACAATCAAATGCTATGAATAAAATAAATACATGAAAAATAAATTAACATGATTGTCCCGTGAGGGAAATCAACAAATAAAGACACCAGGGAGGATGGCATACAAATTATTGTGGAAGTGTTGTGTGTGTGTGTACATTGTTTATTGCACTTACCTGGTATATCATTCTTATTTTTGAATGAATAAACCAGCCCAAAATGGGACTCGATGGAATGTAAAAAGAAAAGACAAGACACAAAATCAACCCTGCCCAAGAGTGGACTGAGCCAGGGAGAGAACAATAGGGGAAAACAAACACACGCATTAGAAATAACAGTCTGCAGGAGGAAGGAGAGATGTAACAAGAAGTTGTTCTGACCAGTTCCCTGTGTGGCTGTGGCCTCGAGCGCCCCCTGGGACTACATTAACATTATTTGCAGGTCTGAGTAAACCAGGTGTGGCCTGGCTCAAACCGTTTGCCTGGGCTGTGTGTCTGGTGCAGCCTGTGCACTCACAGGTCCTGCTGGTCAGTCGGCCTGCTGAGGCAGGCTCGGCAGGCCCAGGACAAAAGATCCTGGGCTGTGTGTTGGGGGGGACAAAACCGAAAGGTGATGGCTGGAAGGTTTCAAATTAATCTTAACCATGGGCAGAGCCCTGGACAACCCCCCAGACCATTGTTTTTTTTTTCAGCCAGCCAAGCTATTGCAGCAGGGGCAAGACCATATGCAAATCAGGCTTGGCCCTACCCCTGTGTGTGGGGGGCATCCTGGGGAGAACAGGGTCGCCCAGCCCTAAGCAGCATGAGCAGACTGGATTGGGATCAGGTGGTGTGGCCAAGCCCACAGTTTGCTAACCCCAGATCAAGGTGTGAAGGGCCCAGAAGAGAATCCCACCCAGACCTTGAATGCCAGAAATGGCCTGGGAACATGAAGGATCGTGATTTCTCAAATCCGCCCCATCCTGTGTCAGTCGGACAGGGTAGTGAAACAAGAAGGTTCTGAGCTTCCGTGTCCTTGTGACTCGAGTGAAGAAAGCTACAGCAGCCTTCCTGGATCACAGAAGGGTCTGCCTCTCTGTATCACCGAGGTGCAGAGGAGGTTGGGAGTGGGCGTGGTCCCTGCGCACAACAACACATGCCAGGAACAGCAATGAAAAAGGCACCCCCTTGGCAACTGCGAGGCCACCATGAGTGTTAACTTTCCAAGTGGTGCAGCAGTGACTACAATGGCATTCCAATGGCATCTATTGTTTAGGTGTTTGTGTATGTACATTGATAATTGAACCTACTTAGTGTATTGTTATTGTGGACACAATCATCCAGCCAACCATGGGGTTAGATGGAAAGTAAAAGAGAAAAATGAAAGACAAAATACCAAATCACCCCTGCCCGGGAGTGGATTGGGCAATGGAGAGAACATTGAGGAAATACAAGTTAGAAATAACAGTATAAAGAAGGAAGTAGAAGGAGCAAGAGGTTGTTATGTGTGGCTCTCTCGGGGTGGCTTTGGTCTAGAGTTGAGTCCCTAGGCCACTTGAACATTATTTGCCAGCCCCTGTGTGCCAGTTGTAGCCTGTCATACACTGTCTGCTTGGGCTGAATGACAGGTACAACACGGGGACCCACAGGGTCTGCTGGGGAGTTGGAACCACCCAGAATTGATTGTCAGGCAGGCCCAGAACAAAGGACTCCGGACTACGCGTGTGGGGAGGTGTGTGCGGAGTCCGAGGAGAAGAACAGGGCCACCCATTGCCAACCTGTGTGAGCTGCCCGCAAACAGGTCCACCGTGCACCCTATCAGCCACCCGGCTGCCAGATGGGGTGAATCCAGAAAAGAAGTACTCCCAGGGTGTCTTTGACATAAGCAGTTTGAGGAAAATGAGGAAGTGAGACTGCTGAAGTCTGCACAGCCCAGTGTTCTTTGGGCTGACAGTGAAGCAAGGAAGTCCTTGCACCCCACTGAAGAGCACACTTGTAGCCACGCTGGAGCACCAGAGAGTGAAAGTGGGTACACCCCACTGTATCACACAGGCACCGAGGAGGTAGGGGGCTGCACCAGCGTACAACAACTCATGATGGGATTAGCAGTGAAGGTGGAATCCCCATAGCAACAATGATATTGTGCCACTGGCTGTACTCGTGGCTGGTACAGTGTCTGAGGAAAGAATTGTACATTAGGTGCGTTAGTCAGTGTGCCAACCAAGAGGGCTCGAGGCTGCCATGAAGATGGAAAAAGACACTTGTGCAGTTGAGAGTGTGAACCCACCAAACATTTCAAAGTGTGGACCATGAGTCAGTGATTAGGGTGGCCCTTCCAGGGCATGGGGTATCTGTGGGACATTTTGAATGCATAGGCCACTCTTGGATGAATGCAGTGCCCCATATGGTGAACATGGAACCCCATGGGAAGGAACTTTGTCTGGGGTGGGCAAGCCCCCGTGAACCTGCAAATAGGTCCTACCCCCCAATACATCAATATGAAACAGGAGAAATGTACTCTGAGAAGTCCCGGGTGCAGCTGAAAGTAGCAGCATTAAGAAGCTGTTGACTGCTCATGACCTCACCCTTGTGCCTTTCCAACCACCAGCATGCCATCCTGTATCACGCACATCTTACATTGCCATGCCCTCTGATCTTTGGCAGCTTAGATGGATTGGAGGAGGGGCTCCCCCTGGAGTCTCACTACGCTTACATGGTGGCATCTCTTTTGAGTCAAAAACGAGTTATGGGCTCTACACAGACCATCTTGGTCAAATAGTGTCCTGGATCATCGCCGATGTTGCATGGGGGGGTGCCAATGTTGATAAAACCCTCCGTGCCAGATCATGTCTCTCGATAATGACCCTTGCTTTGCTGTAGTCTTTTCTCCCTTGACTGGCAGCTACTACTCTCCATTAGGGCCACCAGCTGGAGCTTTATTGCCACAACATCTGGAGGATCATCAATCAAGTAGATGTGAATGACAGAGGTACTTTAATAGGTTCTCCAAGCTAGCAGTGCAGCCTTTCTGTGTTTTGGCAGACTGAAAGGAGGGACTAGGAAGCATGGTCTGACGTAACAGTCTGCACAGGGACAAGGCGAGTTTTGTGGCCATCTTGGTAGAGTAACTCAAATCAGATTCCATGATTTCGGAAGCCGAACGTGGATATCCATGCCCATAAACCTCAATGGGATCTTCACATAATTCAGACACGCCTGCACTTCGTTGTTTGGATCCCTTGAAGTCAGGCATATGTACTCAATGTTTCAAAGTGCATGCTAATCTTATCATTGTTGTCCATGTGAGCACGCTGAGACCTTTGGGTTAGAGTTGCGCTATACAAGAAAACATTTAGTTAGTTAATCATCTTCAGCAAAGAACACAGGAATTACTTTTGCAATGTTTGGGAGACTGACTGGCACAGCCTTGGAAGTCATCGGAAAACAATAACGTTGCTGTCATGCAATCAGAAGCTTTGCATTGACAATGAGATGTTGGAAAGGCTCACAATGGAAACTGACGTTGGGTCTCGACATCAAACTAGTGCTTAATATTAAGAGTACAACGAAGCTTCAGATTGGTCAGTTGTCACAGTACTCAACCATTCGTGCAGAAAACAAATGCTGCAAAAGAAGTAATTCGTCATGGACATGACTATGATCAGAGCGCACATATTGTCAAAATGGTTGGAACTTTCTTTGAACAAGTTTTCAAAGTTCATATTAATTGTATGACCTCTAAGTGAACAAGCACTTTACAAACTGATCTAAACATTCAGAATGGCTTGTCCCTCCAGGATTATAGAGGACTCGTTTTCATAATATCACAAACATTTGAAAATCTATGGGGCCGATTCATGGAACTTGTATTGCGGTGCAAAATGACTTTGCACTGCCAGCAAACACCCTGAGTCACAGAGCGGTGCAAAGTGGATTTTTGTAGTGCAAAGTGACCCTGATTGCACCGCTCTGTGAATAAAGGTGTTTGTTAGCAGTGTAAAGTCACTTTGCACAAGAATGAAATATTCCATGAATTAGGCCCTTGGTATTTGTTCATTAGGTAAATAACATACAACGTTTCTAGCAGGGTGCGTATTTTTGTAATGTATAGACTTGATTCACAAATCGTTTTTCAATGGGAAAATCCAGACAAAAAAACACAAATAAAAAATTAACATGGACAGGAAAGATGTTATTTAGGCATAAAGAATTCACTTAACTTACTCAACGCAATGGCCTTTTGGCAACCAATAAAACAAAATGAGGAGAGGGTTATGTAAGAGTAAATATATTGTTTCGAAATTGAAGTAAAGCACTTACCACAAACCTTCTCAGCCTGTTATTTATCATTCAGACTTTTTAAAAGTTAGTCAATCAACATTAGATCCAGATTAAATGGACCACAGATGATTGCCAGGCCTTCTTCAGAAGCAGTAAGTCTGTTGAGTAAATCCACAAAGTGAAGTGTGGTCCATTTGTAATGCATGGTCATCATTACCTCCATTTAATACATTGATTATATTCAACAGCAAGGCCCTGCCTTACCTGGAAGGAATAATCCCAAAGTGCTGTGTCTAAGATCCCGCTAAGGTCCGCTGCATGAAAGCCAGTATTGCTCTGGGTAGACCGCATGGCATATCTTGATGCAGCCGTCCCTTTATATTTCAAGGGCAAGGAAGCAGCAGGGCATCGTTATGCACAGGCGGCATCCTGCATACCCAATACTCCATGCAAGTTTTGCCAGAAAAAGTCAATGATGCACAATGGCCCTCACTATAACTCTGGCAGTAGCCGTGCCCTTTTTAAGGGCACGGCTGCCGCCGGAGTTGCTTTTTTTCTGGCGAATGGGAAGTAACCGAGTCATGGCGAGTTTTGCGGACCAGGTAATTGCCCATTGCGGGTGCCGTTATGGCTGGCCTCCCGATCCCCATTCTGCTGCAAAGGGCAGAATGTGGGTCGGGAGCATGGTTGCACCGGCACCATTTATAACTGTGCTGGTGCAATCATGAGTCCTGCTCGCAGGTGACGGTATGCACGCTAGGTCAAACCAGGCGTGCAGTGTGGCACCGGCGAGCAGAACTCCTAGCGTGGTGGAGAGGTAACAACGGCACCCATAGCACTACCGGCGCCATTGTTGCCTTTCCGCCACACTCAGAATGAGGGCCAAGGTGTCTTAGGAGTGTGGTGCTATGTGACAGTGGCTCTCTTGCTGAAGATAATCACCTATTGAATGGCTCCATTCCTTCTCCTTCTGTCTTTGTTCTCATCACTGAAATCACCCCTTCTCCTTACTCTCAGTTCCTCAGACGTCTCCTCCCTTATCTGCCTTGTTTCCATTCCTGAGCAATCTCCCTGTCCCTAACCTCTACATCACTGGGCTCCCGGTTCATTCCTCACCACCTGTGGGAATCACCCTTCTCCTCTCCCCCGGATGTTTTCCTTCTCATTTCACTCTAGCAGTTACTGCTTTCCTTTTTGTGTGGCCCTCTCTCAACATTCTTGAGCTTCATCCTGGTGGTTCACCCTCAAATTTCTGATGTGATCATTATTTATTCATTCCACTCGCGTTGTTCCTCCTCTTTCTCCCTTCTCCCCCAGCTCTGATATCCTGCTTCCATTTCCCACCATCCCCTTCCGAGAGTACCTTTTTGGAACTGTTGCCCATCTCTCTATTCCTCCTCCTCTTCTTTCCCCCCTTCTTCTCCATTCTCGAGCTTCGTCCTACCTTCCCCGTTTTCTTACCCTTTGCGATACATGTTTTACCCCTTGAAGTTGTGAGTACATGGACAGACTTATATGGAGCTATGCACTAGTGCAACTGCCATCTATAGGATACTTACCAGATTCCAGCATATCTTACCCAAGCAAGAATTGCTAAATATTTGGTGGGTGATGCCACTGGCAAATGTACAGCACTCCGATGCATTTCCAGGCATTGATCTGAGGACTGGATTCATGAGCGCTGTCGATATTGCTAATTTGCAATACTTTATTTATATGTTGGTTTCGTATAAAGTGCTTAATACCGATACAAGTTCGGTTTCTAAGCGCGGATCTGGGATTCGAACGTCTGTTACTCTGCGCGGTCTTGCTTCCAAGACCAGCGCATTGCCCCTGTGCTATCCTCGGTTCACAATTTGCTTTACTCTGTGCATCATTGTTGCTCATGCTATCCCTGGTGATCATGGTGAGTGGTAAAAGATATATTGTAAAATACACTCTTTTTGGTGTGTCTCAGGTCTTTCTCAACATAGTTTAACCAGAGACACTAATTGGATGTTTCAGCCATCTTTGTGCATTCAATAAACAATGTTTAAAAGGTCACGTAGGACGTTGATCATAATTCTGACTCATGACAAAAGGGCGGTGATACTGTATACATCTTTCAGAAAATCATATCTCACTCCTAAGACCATCAGTAATATTGCCACCAAAGGCGATACAAGTAGGATTTGTCTGAAGGTTACAGCTGACAGTAATTTTGCAATGTAGAGCTAGATGATAACCGAGCTCTGTTGTTATACTCTGTGACAATTTCAAAACCTGGTTTTCTACATGATGGCACAATAACAGTGGATTACCGATCATGACATTCAAACATTGAAAATGATCAACCCACCCCAATTCATCGTTCAATATGAAGATTCATTCACATTGGTATAATTTTAGGGTCATTCGATGTCTGAATGAGGAAGCACAAGCACACAAAGTAAACAGAATCAGTGTATGTGTGTGTGTCACTTTCATGAAAATACCTTTGATATAATAAAAGCATATTGGGCCAGGTGATATCTCGACTAGATTATTTAGACACACAAGCATGGACGCTAGACCCAGGGGTGGACTGATATGTAGGAAAGTCTGGAGTTTTCTCAGAAGGCCTCTGCACCCTGAGCCTCTTTTGAGTGGTAACTTGTTTATTTCCATATATTCTCATAGCAAAAGGTTTGGGCATGCTGAAAATGTGGGATATGGGGCCACTTTGGAAATCATTTTCAGGCCCTCTTTTGGGCCCCAGTCCTTCCCTGTTCAGACCTTGCAGAGGGAAAGCAAAAGCATGATCGGATTCAGGAGCAACGTCTTTCTGGCGACTGAGCAGCATTATCACGTGTGTTTGAGATGGCAAAGAGTGGCTAAGCATGATAATGGATTCACATTACCTCTTTGATGGAATGCCAATAAATGAAACACTTTCATCAGCCAGATAAGCTATTACCATAAAAAGAAAACAATGCAGACATCCATTCAGAACATTAGTTGCCCATCAAGCTATTTTAGGGCTAAATCTGAATGAGTTTAATATACTGAAACTACCTCATTATACTTTATCGAGATAATTAGATTAGAAACTCTAATTAAAGTTGACACAGCAGGTGCCAGCTTTCCACGATGCAAATAAGTCAGCCTCAATGAACAGCTATTGTGTAGCAGCTCACTTGTTGTGCTATGTTACTGTGTCTTTCCTATAGGGCTGCTTTTTCCATTTGCATAGACCTTTGCCACTTTAGGCCCTGCAGGATAGAAGTTGTGGTCAGAGGACAGACCTAGTAATTAATGCTGCCTGTGAGTGGCTGTGCATGAATTGTGTGTTCACTGCGTTGTTTTGTGTGTTTGTGTATATTCATCTCATTCGCTGCATGTATTCAACTCATTTAGAGCAGAATTGATATGACCAGCAAGCTGTCATATCAGTGATTGATCCAAATGTCTAAATAAATGATAACACAAATGTTAGTTGTACACCCAATCTTCTGACAGCTTAGACCAATGGTAATCAAACGTTGCCATGCTGAGACCCAGAAGAACAAAGCATTCTGCTAGTGTGTCCCACTAGTCATGTGGATACATTTTCGTGGGCTAGTGGGAGGGAGTGTGCTGAGAGACAACTTCCCCTGGCCACAGGAGATGGCTAGTAGCAGTTGTCATAACAATACTGTTGCTCCACCTGCTCAATGCATTACTATCAGCCCTTTGGCTCATTCATGTCGGGGGTCAAGCCAGATGTTTTTTTACGGGGGAACCCAATGGGTATCATGTGGTTTATTTGAAGGGTGTAAGTGAGTCAAACAAGAGTGACAGTCTCTGAAAGAGGAAGAACTGACATGGATGCCTGTATGGCAAGGGGGTGTTGGGTTCGAAGCTGAATATGGAATCCTCAAGACACAGTGTGGTTTTAATGAAGGATTGTGGGAGGTAGCATATGTATCAACTTTGCAACGCCATCACAATGTATCTTGTTGGTTTTTGGTTTCATTTTCTTTCTCCATATTTTCATTGCCTCTTCGTCTCCACCACACTCTCTTCTTCTCATGCCCCATCTCCATCATCCCTTCATGCTTAGCTGGTCCTACCTTACAACCTATTCATCTTCTAGACCCTACCAGCACTGCCCTCTCTCCTTCCTCTGTCTTTCCTCTTCATTATCCTGCCTCCTCTCATATTCCCTTCTTCAATCTCACAGTGTTACCTCATTTTACCTCTTCAAATCTTCCTACCCTGCCCTAATTCGTTCCACTTCATATTATGACTACATGTCACTTCTACATCTACTGCATATGCTCTGCCTGCCATTCCGTCTTGTCTCCTTGTCATGTCTTTCCACGCTATCGCTTGCATTTTCTCTATCCTCCATTTAATTTTCTTTCCTGTTCTATCTCATCTCTCTGCTATGTTTTCCTGCTTCTTTCACTCTCTTCAATTTCCCTACTTGTGCTCTCTGACTCGTGCTCTCTCCCTCCCTATGTTCTGTCTTTTCCATCAGTGATATATCCCCTTGTTTTCTTCCTATTGCATTTCTTCTATCTCTGCTTGCAATTCTCTCCCTATGCTACCACAGTTCTTTCCCACGCACATTCAATTTTCCCACCCTAAGTTCCATCTCTTCTCTTACTCTTAGTTGTCAAAGTCCTACCATGTTGTCTTACACCTTCCCTTTCTCTCTCTCTCTCTCTCTCTCTCTCTCTCTTTCTCTCTTTCTCACTGTCTCACACCCACACACTTTCTTTCACCTCCACTCGTTCCCATTCTTTTTACTCTGGTCCAATTTCCCCCTCCCACACCAAGAAAAAGCAAAAAAGACACCACTCCATCGTTCCCTTTGGTCAAAAAAAAGGAACACTTCAATCCCTATGTCCCCTGCTGAACATGTGACAGAAGATTTAGCCCGGGTATGCAGAGCCCCGGACGAAAAGCAAATCAGGGATGTACAGAGTGTACACCACTGAACCTAAAATTAAATAACGAGCAGAGACAAACAACGTTTCAAGACCGCCATCCCCTCCACCGTCGTCCGCCAATGAAACACACAGAAGGGCCCATAAAGACATTCTCCCAAGCATAGCACCTCCCTAAGAATAGCAGGGTAATAAAGAGGCAATCTACTCCCTATTATTTAAATACATTCCTTTTTCTGACTCTTCTCTCACCCACCTTCTATTCGCTCAGTCCCTTTTCACTATCTAGCTTTCTTTTTATCTCCACATTTTAGTTATCACTGCCTCATTACCAATGCTTCTTTCCCCCTGGTTTCAGTTTCTCCTTTTGGTTGCGAGGAGAGGCTATGTGCCACAATGCCTGCCTCTGTATCAAAATAGTTGGGCACTGGGATGCCACTTCAATGTCAAGGAAAGGATTACAGGCTCCCAAATGCCGAGTTTATTCCCGAACCTGTCGGAGTCTCTGTTCCTGGTCTTGACTACCTGAGCAAACGTAAGGGCCTAATGGTGACATGCTGTTCTGGCCAGAATAAAGGTTGAGTGTCTGCGGCTGGGTGGCTGTAAATTGTCTTTTTAACTGTGAGATTCGCACACCCGATTGGCCTATCGGTGGTGGTGGGGGGCGTCACCGTACAGAGTCTAGGCACTGGTTCAGAGCCCGAGGAAGGTGACCTAAAGCATGCCAATATTATTCATGATCGTTCATTGGCTGACAGCTAGCTGCCACTATGGAACATTTGTGAAACTTATGGACTTGCTCAAAACTGAAGAGCTATAAAACAAGTTTTCAACAAAAGTTAAGTGTCATAATGACTTGCTTAGTTCCTAATTATTTTCTAATTAGTGGAGTGGATCTCATTACCTGAAATAACTGATTTATTTATCAGGCTCCTGGTATTATTATAGAGGGGTTCATGTTGAGTCTGAAAATGGATCATCTACAAACAAAACGTGCACTTGTCCAGCCCTTTATCACTCCTGAGTTTTCTAGATTTCATGATCATGACAGTCATGAGGGTGCAGTGAACAGGTCCTGTTTTGTTAGGGGGCATCCACTAATATAACTTTGTGATGATATCTTTCTCACTATAACTGAAGGATAACATGAGAATAAATCTGCTGCAGCATGATTGTTTTGAACTCAAGGCAACGCAGATACACAAAGGTTTGAATCCTGGTCCCGTGCTTAGAGACTGGTCCCATGTAATAAGTGTGTTACAAAAAATTGGATCCACTAATGCAGTTCATGGAGATGGTTGTCTACAGAAGTTAGAAGGAACATACATTGTTTGATGACATATGGGGGAGATTGCTAGAAGTGATTTAATGAGATGTAAGATGTATCAGTGGAAGAGGTAGGGAAACAGGTTTGGGCGGGGTTCCGGGGAGCAGTATTTACGGTGTTATTCTTATATAATACTGTGATTCTCGATCTCTATCCAAAATCTGACACAATGTTAATTCAACAAAAAGATGATGAATTACTTCTTGCTAATATAGTTTATTAACGGTGTCATGCATTTCTATGTGTTTTATATTTGAATTTGTATAGTATAATTAAGTTCATCTATAACACTTTTATGTATACAAACTAAACTATAAAATATGCATTAAATGCAGCGTTACTGAATAAAATATTTGAAACTATCTTTACATATTGATTATCAAAAAAACGTTGTCTAAAATCATCACTACCTATACTAATGTAATTATCAACAATTCACATCAACATAACTTTTCGTTGATCTATTAATATAGGCATTCTAAAAAGTATGCTGCAGTTTTTCTAGAGTCCTCTCTTAAACAGTGATGGCATTTTCACAACTCTTTGTTTAATTCCATTCCTGCAGCAGTTACATGCGATAGAAGGAGTTGGTTTGAACGAAACAGCATATACAATTTAGCACGATACTTGTCTGGAAACGTCAGTATGCATTTTGAGCACAAACATAGCTGGGGAAAATTCTAACATATTCCCCAAGAGAACATTTAGAGAAAAGGTGGCTATAGTGAAGACAAGTGTACGCACACTCCAGAATCATACAACCCTCTGGGGAAATAAGCCAGGAGATAGATTGCAAGGATAACAAGGTTTAATTGTACAGAATAAAAAAAAAACAGCAAATGAGGCCACAGCATCACAGATGACATCACATATAGGTTATAAGCCAGCAAAGCTGATTGATAAAAACATATACATGGTCCTTAGGGGATGCCAGTCTACAATTGGTTAGCTTCTGTCTGCCGTCTGTCAGACTCCATGTGGGTCAGATGGGCTCATCTCGCTGAGGACTGAAGGTCAGGTATCTCATATGTAAAACATGTCTAAATTATTATGCAACTTCTAAGCCTACTACTACATCACTGTGGCATGAATCTGGGAGGCTCAGGGACTGGTGCCAGGGTGAAGGGAGAAAGAAATACAGTGACGCTGACCCACACATTCTAGTTTTTGTTGATACCCCACCTTTCGCACTCAAGGCTTCCACCCCTGTTGTGATCTTTAATGTATCCCTCCTTGTACCTTGTAAACGGGCTGTGGGGGGAATCAGGCTACATCTTCCTCTAAACATATACAGGTGAAATACACAACACATCTAACAGATTTTAATATGCTAAATCTGTGTTTTCATTCAGTAGATCACAAACTTATTATGGTACAGAACATACTTTATTTCAAGGTAAGAAAAAAATGAGGGTTTAAAAACATGATTTTTTGGGATTATTTGCATAAATATAAAAATAAACAACCAAATGCTTTAAAGCCCATATTTTGCATTGTATTGTACAATCATATAATGTCACTGCGTTATAACAATAGACAGTGTAAGGGTTAGTATAAAGTGACTGAGAGTGCAGTTCTTGTGGTAATGCACCTATCAAGTCGACACTATTTGTGTTTCCAGGTTAGAACATGAACGTAATGTTGATAGAGTGTGGTGTTCTAAAGCTTTCCTCAGGACTGGATTGCAGAAGGGGGCATTGAGTGTTGGCTAATTCCTCCACACTTTATCGGTTGCACAGATGTCTCTATGGATCAAAACAGGGATTTTCGAAGTTAAAAATTAAAAAGTGTATCCACATACAGGTAATGACTCTGTTTTGATGTGTGTGTAGCCAAACATACCTGTTTGAATTACTTTTGTGTCTTAGGACTGGTTACTGGATATTCAGATACTGATGTTCCTCATCTGCCAGGGGTGGCGAGCGCTTTTAGAGCTCTAGTTGCTGTAATCACAGTTGATCTGCAACAAATATTATTGATAAATGTCTCAAATCAGCCTGCTTAGTGATGGCTGATACGCATTATTTTGTTAGAGCACGACCGGGAGACCCATGCTTTCTAAGTCTATATGGAAGATGTATTTCACTTTACGCCACATACGGTGACCATTGTGATATGAGGAACGTGGCCAAAGGCTGTTTACTCATATTTATGCAACAAAATTGGTGTGGATTTATGCACCCGTGTTTGCAATGCTATTTCGCTAGGTCTTAATACATTTTCGCTTTGTGATTGTGTTTCCTTACCTCTTCTCGCTGCTTGTTGCATCCGAGAGAGCTGTGGTCACTGGAGACCTCCGTTTGAAATTCTGCACATGCGCGCTGCATGACGGAGGCTACATGGTGGGCCTTAGTAGCAAAATGGTGTGTACAAGTTGCTAGGCAATGGTACGGCATTGCACTGTGTATAGCACATGCGTGTTCATGCTGGTGGAGTGTGCCAATTCTAAGAATTGTAACATTGGCAAATGTGATCAAACAGCTGTTCTGGGTCACGATTCGCGTTACTAAAGGCCACATTGCTGGAAGTGTGGTATGCAGTATAAGGATTTGTTTTATGCTGGGGTAAAACAGTCATGCATTCTTAGATCTTTTATGGTCACTTGGTTTATGCTAGTTGCTGGGAGATCGCTCACTATCCACTATCATGGAATGCAGGGGTGTGGGGTTCGGGTCAGAGGTGTGGACCCTGGCTCTGACTTGGCTGGGTGGGGGTTAGAGGTCTGCTGGCAGCCTGGGTGTGCTGAATGGGCACAACAAGGAGCCCAGAGTCTTCTTGAGGCCTTGCAGGGCATATTTCTCCCAATGATACTAAATGTTTGCAACAGTAAAGGGACAAGAGGGAAGTGAATGTCCATGTGAACTGGTGGTGCAAATTAATTCTGCCTTAATGATGTTGGGCCTGGTCAAATCTTTCCATGAAGCTCAACTGGTGCAGCGCAGCCATGCAAGCCTGTGTCTCCGCCATAACTACAAAATGGCGTTTCTTTAGATGTGCCTTCTAAGGTTATGCATCTGCTGATCACGCTATATTATATCCACAACGGGTTTCATAGTACGGTTCTCTCCCCCTTTGCACACTACTTCATAGGGGATTTGCCTCTCCTTAAAGCACCTAGGAGGGTGGCGTATACTCATTTCCATGCCAACAATATCTATTCTTTCAGACCTAGTGATGGGCCTTTCTCTGCATTTCTTTCTTTATAAGTACCATGTTTAGCTACACTGATAATTAGTCCATGCCAAAATCAAGTAAAAATAAAACATCTTCACAAACATGGAAATTGCTAAGCAGGAAGGAGGATGGCACACGTTTGCGCACCTCTTTCAATATTAAGAAAATACGCTGCTGTTCTACTAGCTCGATTTTAACATATATACTAATTCTCGCAAGCATCCTCATTGCAAAGCAGACCAAACTCTGCTCTTGTTGCTTTAGCTGGCAGGCAAGCAGGTAGACCTAACAGATGGTCCATTGTGTTTTGGTTTCACATTTCATTAGCTGGTTAATCAGAGGAAAAAAATGAGCGCAGTGAAAGGTTTGGGGCAAGATAGATTCCATTAACCTTTTGCCAGCTCAGCACTTATTCAATTCATTGAGGTTATTGATGGCGAGGGTGCACGCAGCCGGTGCCAATTTCAGCACACCAAATTCGAACGTGTGCATATGACTGTGATGAAAAGCTCACATTTGCTGCATATATAGTAGGTTAAGCAAATGTGACAATGTAATTCTGGTTAAATTGGCTACTGATCAGGAAAAGCGCTTTTTCTGTGTGTATAACTTTGATAACTTGGGTAGCATTTGCTGACCCTACTTAAAGTTTTTCAACAAAAAAAAGACCCAGTTCTGAAGTAGTATGGAAAGCTCTGTGAAGCGCCATTACATGCCAGCCTCCATTCTAGCACTTTTCCCATCAGGGTCACATCCCGTGTATTGGCCTCAGTAACTCTTCCATTTATCCCCCTCCACAACCTGGTCAGAATGTCCCCTAAACACACGCCATTGCAAGAAGCTCACTGCTTCCCATCACATCTCATTTCTTTTCTATTTTATGTTCTTTTGTGATCAAAAGAGCATTGTTCCTCCTGTATATAAATAAATAAATAAATAAATAAAACATACATAAATAAATAAAATGAGGGAAAATGTATTGCCGTAGTCACACAAATTGTGTTTTCCATCAATTTCTCATTGCCCATAGTTTGTTTCTACCTACAGCGAACACTGCTGAGGGATTTACATCAAACCTTTGTGGGACCTCAAATCTGTGTGGCTCGCAAACTTTGTCAGATGTGGCTATTTCTTTCACATATGGCCAAGAGTAGTCAAAATCCTCTTGGCAGTAGCTTCATATGCCCTAACAGTTTGCTGACCCACAGGACCATTTTGAGATGTCCTGATTGGCCACTTCAATGATTTCATCTATTTTAGCGACTGACAAAAAAAAAATGGCTGGTTGCAAAAACAATTTCTAAAGGTCTACCGTTGATTTTCACTGTCAATCCTTGGGCCCTGCAGTCCTGGAAATGGGAAATTTAGGGAAAGGGGCATATTGCCAACCTCTGTTTGCCCACCGTACCCTCGGGTTCATTGAGAGAGGAGGGGATTTATGGAGTGGAGTCCGTCCAGCCTGGAAGGGTGAGGGGGATATTCAATGGGGTATAATATAGCAGAAAATAAGAAAAACAGATTCATTTGTTTGCACTTCGAAGGTCTCCCAACTCTCGCACAAAGAGGTGTAATATGACAACAAATGTAAAGACAGCCTTATAATTGAAAAAATGCAATTTTATTGTGGATAGGCAGAGCCATCTCGAATACCGTCTGTAAATAGTTTGGCAATATTATTTTTTGTGTATTCTGTTTACCTTGTATATTTGTATACAACCAGAATCAGTAATGAATGCAATACATCTGATAGATAAAATCATTGCAGAACATATTGCTTGGGGGTCTAACTAAATCCCGATGTTAAATAATCGAAGTTTGTATGAATTGAGGTACAATAGTCTCTTTTATGGCCTAGTGAAATGGTTACTACGCACAAAATTCAGACAGTGGGGAGCGGTGTGAGAATCACAAACAATGGCACAAACCTATACTCTGAGATTAATGTCCATAACTATGTTGACAAAAAATGCAACTTGCTTTTCCCCAGTATGATTGTTTCAAGAAAATAACCATGAAAAGAATCCATTTTCAAACATACCTGCTGTCTTCCTTGCAGAGAGTGCAGATGTATACCAGCGGCAAGTCCTCTCCATCTCCTGTATTGTCTTCGGATTAGTCGTAGTGGGTGTGATCTGTTCAGCATTCTACTTCAGAACAAAGTAAGAACACTTTTATAAATTTCCACTGTTGATGGTTTTGTTTTCCTGTTATTAAAGTATGGGACGAGTCGTGGGAGAAAGAGAAAAGTATGCAGTCATTGCAGTGTTCATTTCAAGGTACCACACAGGTTGGCACATACGTGTGGAACAAGACCAACAGCTAATATAAGCAGCGGCCATTTGGGACATCATCATATGGGCCAGCCTGCTGAAGATGCACTCTTTCACTTTCTCTGAGGCACGTCACGTGGCAGCCAATAACATAGCATGTAGATGTTGGTAGAAGTAAGTTGTCTAAACGAATTTGTCATAACCTCTAGGGTTAATGTTTCTGATCTCCAAATGCAATATGGCAAATACTGCACCCATGTGCTTTTCATGGTCTAGCACACGTTGGGCTGAACTTGTCAAGTGAACGTTCCTGCTACATGAACTAAGTGACTAAGTTCCCCTCAAGTAACAGTGCCACGATGCCCACGGGCTGTGTGTGCGCTATACAAATGTAAAACATAAAATAAATAAATAAATGACAAACTGCAAGAGCATCTGTCATGAACACTAGTCATACCAGGGCTCCAGCAAGTGAAGGCAGTGGAGAGGAACCTAGAGGCCTGCTGCCTGTGTGCGCTCATCTGCTACCACTCTAGGAAAAGAGGAAGCTAAGCATGAGTCCCAACAGTGTCAGGGCGATCGACGATACCTCAAACCGAGGAAGTGATTTGGAGTTCAGTGAAAGAAACATGGAATTGATGTTCCTGGTTGAAGATGTGTCAGTGAGGTCTTCTGCAGAGGTGCCAGTTATGTGTCCAGAAGGTAATCGGATAGAGCTGGAGAGAAGTGATTGAAAGTGAGCCCTCCTTGATGCAACATCCACTCCCGCCAACAATTAGTTGGGCATAAAGGGCCCTTGCTCACCAGTGTCTAGGTTTAAGCCCCCCCTTTCTGCATTTCTAAATGCCTGGAAGTAAGGCTTCCTTGCTACATGAATGTGCTACTGTCAAAGAGCATTTGAGCATGACAATGTCAAACATCTCTGTGTTCTAATAAACATTACACTGACTATCAATGTGCACAGACCCTGTTTCTGAAGGCAAGATGAAAGCTGCATGGGAAGGTCATCCGAATTCACATGCGTCACCTGTAGCCACTGTCCGCACAATTGCTTATGAGTCGCATGCATAAGAAACCAGTCTGGGTAATGATGGCAGAGGTAGAGCCTACAGGTGGGTGGGAGATTTGTAGCACATTTCTAGCAGGGGCACTGCCACTACTTCTGAATAGTTCCCATTGAGCAATCGGGATTCAGCTGGTCCCAAGAAAGTCTACTTGGCTGCATCGTGATATCGCCCATCCAGCCCTGCTGGCCTTGCACCAATCCATTGATCGCTAATTATACTGCAACACGAAAACTAGACCTGTATTTTGGAATCAGGACATTTTTTTTTCCAACACAAGGCCCTTTCAAAATGTCCTCCTCTTTACTTCACAGATGGCAACTGTGTGATATCCAAGATTGGATGCATGTAGGTTAGGCAAGTGTCGCGTAAAAGTGCTATCATTGACAACCACTCTTAAATGTCCATCTGCAACATTTGGCGTGTGATAAGTCAATATTACATATGTACATGTAAGTCACACCTGCTTCCCCTGCCCTGGTATCCATGTGCCCTACTTAGGGCTGCACAAACAAGTACATTTGCATTCTTCAAGGGGGCTTCAGTGGACATCTCTTTGGCGGCAGAAATGCAATATCAAAAACAAACTAGCAAAACGTCAAGCGTACTAACACAAAAAGGAGGGCCACAAATTGCATTCTGCCCTAACAGATTCACTTTTATAAGAAATAGGGCACATTTGATGGAGGTCAGTAACTTTGGACTCGGGTGATGTACTGCTTGTTTCTATGTTGTCTCATATGTGTTGGATTATTTGTCTGCACTTCACCTGCTGTGGATCTTGGGCAGGGTTTGTTTGGATGTGCGTGGATTTCCAATGAGCAGGGACATGTCACACTGCTATTTGATATCCATGGGCGTCTACGTGCATCTCAACAGGGGTCTAATTGCAGAAACCCTGCATTAGGCAAGCACTTTTCTGCACAGCTTTAAAACGAAGACATCATTTGGCAATAGGGCAAGAATATTAGTTCAAGTCACTTTTGCACCACGGAAACGTTTGCCATAGTGCTCATTCAGATCCTTATTTGCTTTAGGCAGTCAGTACCCTGGTTCAAAAATGCAGTGACAGAATACATTGTTTGCACTACTTTCATTTTTGGCGCAGTGTTAATACCATGTAAAATTGCATTTACACCAGTGTACAGTTTCGGTAATATGTCCCCTCAAGGAAGGTTTCAACTTTATTAAACATGTTTGATTCACATAATCTTTTGTACACAGCATGAATATAAAAGATAATTACATTTTAAAGAATTGTAAACACCCAATTACACTTAGTGGCAAGATGATTCAAGAATGGGGAAAGAGAATATGGGAGTTAGGGAATAGACCAAACCTATGTCAGCTGCTTACGCAAATCAATGCATGGAAGAACATCAACAGCCTCAAACTCAACCTGGGCAACATTAAAATAATCCTGATCAAGAACAACAACCTCCCTATACAACTACATCAACTGTGGATATGGGACCCAGACCTGAAGCAACAAAGGCGGTTACAAATCTTAGAATTTTGATGGACAACATCCTAATACTGGAACCTCAATTCAACCCTGTATTAAAAAATAAATAAACTTCTCCCACCTACGTACCAGCCAGCGGATAGTACCCTTTCTCACCTTCCAGCACAGAACACCTGCCATCATTGATCTGGTCTTGTCAAGAATAGACTATGATGACATTATCTACAGTGTACTGCCTATCAAAATCCCCAAACAACTGTAATGCATAGGTGTCACCAGGAAGTGGCCTGGGGTGCATTTGCTGCCCTGGAATCTGATTGGCCACCCCGGGTTCCACCCCATTATCCTAAACTATGATAATTATGTGTGTGTGTGTGCGCTAATACTTCATGAAAATCCTGCATAAGTCAGTGCCCTACAGCGACCACCCCAGTCAAAAGAGTCTGGACATCTCACTGCGGCAAAGGACCCAAAAAGCAGCAGCAAGACGCCTCCTAAGACAAGGCAAGTGAGAACACATCACACTACAGCTAAGATACAAACACTGGCTACCGGTCAGGAAAAGGATCTATTTGAAAACACTTTGCATTGTCCACAGAACAAATCACAGCCAAGATACAGAATTCCTGCAATAAAACCCCCCAATCTACGAACCAAAAACAACACTGAGATCTATCAAGGACATAAGTCTTGAATGCAAACACTATTCGAAAATAAAATATGGTGGATTGGCTTTTAAACGCACCTAAATGAAAATCTGGAACTCTGTTCCTAAGGGAATTCCAAACAATAGAAGAACACATGAACTTCAGGCAAGCAATAAAACACGGCTCTTTGATTTACCGACCTAACTCTCCTAACCGTGACCCTAGTTGAAAGAGCAGTGACCAGTTATAATGCAAAGAGGTACAGCACAAAGTACTGAATCTTGGCTCTGGATTTCCAGGTCACAGATTCGAAGAGAAATGGCCTACAAGTGAAAGATAGACCTAACATTGTTAACTACCACACCATGGGTTTTAATTTACTCAACAAACAACCTGTGCAACAATGATTCAAAAGAATACTCTGGTACAGGGTTCATCCCATTTTCCCCAAAAGGGCCTACTAAAAATCTCCATACTCTTGAAAACACATGACACACCGACCAACTACACCACCCACACATGGCAAAGACAACACTCTACACCCTCACTAACACCAAAGAGCAAAACACTTCCTCCAATAACTAACACAATCGCAGCATGGTTAATGCACCCATGCAAGGCCTCCCATAACGACTTACGCACCAACCGAGTATTGATCCATAAGACCTAGGAGCAAACCCACACATAGTGACTGTTTGTTCTCAAACTGAGACTACCCACACAACAGCAAAAGCAGTAAAATCCCAAACTTTTCTCATTTTTTACACTTGTGTCAGCACATGGAGATCATTCTAATGGCCGCGGTGGGCTGTATACATCCCATTAAAATAGAAAAAGAATTGGTGTGTCTGTTAGTGAGGAGAAGAGGGATGTTGTGATTAATATATGGTGCTTTTCAGTCTTGCAAAAATGCTGAACATATATTTTGATATGTTATGTTATGGTATGTTACTCTGCTTTTGAACTTAGCCATATCCTCACTGTAGAACTTAGAACACACATCATTTTTGTCAGCGGTATATTGTGCCCCTGACTGGGGTCACCGGACCATAGTCTACTAGTAAGAATAGCGTGAGCAAGGGTGAAGTATGAGGGAAGGAAAACTGAAAAGGATTGTGCAGAGACAGGACATGAGGTTGGCAAGTATACATACGAATATTAGTATGTATGTTTGCTCCTTCATAATGTGTGGACTAGCATCTCAGCTGGGATGACACATAACAGTACGTGTTGTGCTAAGATCTGCACTGGAGTTCCAAGGCAGTATTGGAGTTGTATGAGATAGAGATTGAGTAGTGTTGAGTTATGAGGGGCTTGAGAGAATGCTTGGGCAATCCTGGATGCTATGTAGACTTATTATATCTGCTGTGTGTATTTATGGTACACAGCTAAATTCCCAAATAATATTTCTGATGCTGGCAAAGCAACTCAAAGGAAAGTCTAATCCATTAGTAGTATGTGCGAGAGGTGATTATTCTTGGTGATGAAAAAAAAGGTGGTGCAATGGACAGGCTTTATAAAGTAAACATGTTATGTACTCTAGAAGGAACAGAGATATTTGTTTACTGTGTGTAGCGCTTAAAACCACTCCAGGGCCACCTCACAGCACTGAGGAGCAGGAGGGGAACCTTTCTGACTTTAAGCCAGAGATGTAAAATCCATTATGTCTCAAGAGCAACATTGAAGGCCTCCTGAATCCCAATGGCCACACATGGCTAATTCTATAGTAGGAATAAGAAGATGCCCCGAAAGACAGGGTTGAAGGTTAGGGTGTCCTGCAATAGACAGGTTCCTTACAGGATCCATACTGAGGACACAGCCCTGAGGCTGCTGCTCGGGCAGACATTGGTCATGCCAGAAAAACATTGTGGATTCCTGGATGGCTATGGAGACTATGCCCCTTTTAAATGTGGGCTCCTCTTGGTATAATATGCATATAAACCATCGCTTCCCAGACCCATGATCTAAGTGGCAGTGGTCTTGTTAGGTTAGCAGGTGTCAGTACGGAGTTCCAGGAGAGTCTTCAGGCCATGAATGCAAATCATGTCTTAAAATGGCTAAATCCTGTGATTTGTGGTTCAAATTAGTTTGAGCCAGTTAGATCCATAGGCACCTATTGGTGTACATATGGGTGAGTTTATGCCATTGAATTAAGGCATAATATAAGAATACAATCAAATAATGAATACAAAAAACAAAAAACAAAATTAGATACATTCAGTACAAATTAAGGGAAAACAGAAAACAGTACCAAATTATTGAGCCGTGGTAAACCCGAGATTACTGTATCAGCAGTTTAACAGCTTCTCTTCAAATCACCCCACCCCCCCGAAAAAAACTCTAATTTATTTTAGCCTGTCAAATCTGTATTTGAGTTTTTCTAGTCCCTTTAACTTGCATCTCCAAATGAGTTAATTTATTTGGTCAGCTTCAACCCCCATTGATTGTGCAGGATTTTAAAAGATGCAAGATGTTTTGTTTAACCAAACAGTAATGACTTCTATGGTATTTCAATAATGTGCAACATCTTTAGGGGCAATGTGTTTTGCAGATTTGCATAAAAGCAAGGTTTGCATTTCTTTTTTTTTTCTTTGTATGGCCATGTATTGCGCTGATCTGTACGAAATTGTTCACACATGAAAATAAATCACTGTACTGGTGATCTATAAATTATCAACCACTGGCAGAATTCCTTCATCATTAATCAAACTTGAAGTGATACTAGATTTAAATATGTTAACCTCACAGAGAAACGTGATTGTAATTAATGTGTTCAGCACATTTCTCTCCTTGGGTTTGAAGGTGCATCTGGAATTATAGAATTCTATCACACGGTTTTGGTTTGAAATGAGTGTAGATTAGAACTCTAGAATACATATTGGCTTTCACTGGTGTTTCAACAAAAATGCATTGTTTTTTTCAAGGGTGTGATTTCGTGGCATTCAATCTGTTGATACTGTTTTGAGAGATCTGCTATTTATCTGGCCTACTAATAATAGGCAGTGGTGAAATATGTAAAGTGAGGCAGGAGTAGTATACCTGCTGGTGCAGGAAAAACAAATGCATATATCGCCTCAACAACAAATGATTTAGTTCTGCCAAAGTGGCAATGCTCACAACGCTTACGTGTGATCTTCACTCCACAGAGTCTGTGGCACAGTGCCAGATGGTCATATCTGTCAGTAGGAACCAGCTGTTCAACCAGATTATCTAGGGCTTGCCTGGATCTCAGCGAGGGTGAGTGCAGACCATTATTACACTCGTTCAGCCTGGTGCAGACTCTGAAGTGTAGTTAAATATGTATAAGCATGATTGGAATGAATGCATCAGGGTACATATACACAGCTCAGTCTGGGATGGACTATTTATATATTCACCTCAGGTTCTTCATATTATCATGCCAGGGGCCACAGTGATGCATTCTGAGATTCCTGACAAAGGGGAACCCTGTAGGCAGTGGTGTAATACAAACTGTAAGATAACATGTGGGGGCCCCTGCGAGCCATGCTAAGGGCCCCCACCAAGCTCCTTGTGAAAGCACGGACCACACCACAGACTCCTGAGGTGGCCTGGATAATCATGCATGCACAATGCACATGATGATCATGCTACTGCATGGGCATGCTGTGCACTGAACTAGGTGAACGATATAAGTATGTGTTTCAACCAAGGGGGTGGTGCTGGTCCCTGGTGACAAAACATAATAGCCATCACTGTGTATTGTTAGTAATATTATGCACATGCCAGTGGTGGGGGCAGATTGTTGTGCAAGAAGGACAGCAGTTCCTGAGATGGCACTGGCATTGTAAATGATTCACAGTCAGAGGTGCCAGGCAAGTATGTTTAGTGGTGGGGTATTAACACCTACTACACATTAGTGTGAGCAACCTAGCACAGTAAGGGAGCCTCGGGTGATGTAACGTAGTTTGAGGGGAATAGTTTTAAAATAAAGTTTTGAAATGTTGCATTTTACAGCACATATTTTGAGAAAAATGGGATAACCCATACATTTTACAATTGGGTTTTCCTGAACAATTAACACATGAACAAAACCAATAGAAACCATTTCGCCAACCTTACACATGAGCTTTTTACAACATGTACATGATGTCCACAACATACACCAGTATGTCCATTACAATCTACTTTCATGCAGTTGTGGCTACACAATATGCCAACAAGGTGAATGTAAATCACTTTGATGAAGCTGAGACAACAATGTATGGCAGTATGGTCATTGCAAATCACTTTCATGAAGCTTCAGCCACAATCTATGCATGCACTGTAAACAAATGTCAGGATGCTGCAGGCTGCAGCCACACTATATGGCACTAGTGGTCACTGTAAATTATGTTGACCTACCACTTAACCCCCTGTACCCGATGCCCAATGCATTGTTTCATAGATTGGCTCTTGCACACACACTGCATGCTTCAACTAAAAGCAAGGGGAACTATGTCAGTCCTCAAATGCATTGCGGCCGCCTCATCTTAATTTCTGTGTATAATCCTGTCCACATATATTGGATACATGTAGCAAGGATGGACCTCCATGTTTTTTGCCTAAGAGCCTGGACCAAACATGTATCTCCATAGGATGACAATTTACCAAATATTCACTACAATCTTCGTGTGCATGTGAAGTAACTCGCCCAATAAAAAAATACGATTTCTCTCTGAAGTGCTAAAGGGCTGTGTGTTCTTCACCTGAACAAGGCACAGCAGCCCCTGCGACACGAGGGCTGCTGAGGACCCTGCTATGCAAGTATTTTGGGGAAACAAATAGCAGCCCACCTATATCGTTTCTCATACTATGTGTCTCTGTTATGCATAGGCTGTAAGGAGACATTAGTTAGTTGTGGGAAACATAGATGTCTTCATTTGTTTGGGAGAAGCCATAACAAAATAGTTGAACTAACTAGATTGTTGTGGGGAAGCATCGCTAGAGCCTTCTTTAAACTGTCACAAATGCTAGTATCACAATGGATTGTGTCCTGCACAATATATAAATAAGTAATTCTCCTTGTATTCATTAATTGAACATACATTACTGAAATCAAACATCTGTTAAATATCTAGTGCTCAATTCACAAACATTTGTTACGCATGTTTTTCCTTGTCAAAAAAGGGCATTGATATATGTAATCATGTATAATCCTGTGTCCCCCTGTGGGCAATTTTGCAATCCAGTGGTTACAAGGTGGATTATTAGAGACAATTAAATGCACATCCCATGGTCACAAATGAAATGTGAATCAGCATTTTTGAAGAAGACGAGCATTGTCCTGCTCGTGTTTGGAACAGGCAGAGAGGAATCTACAGTGCACACAAGCATATAATGCTGGCACTTGTGTGCATTATTTGTAACGCATGACAGTGGTGATATAAAAAGCTGCTGATGGTTCATATGCGTTTCTATCACATTAGAATCTGCCTTGAGTAAAAACCTATGTTATTGTATGTATTTACTTATTTATTTGTTTGTTTATAAGGTGCTGGGAACCTGCAGGCATTTGGGCACACAAGAACACCTAGGACGTACATAAAAGAAAAGACTCAGACAGAGTTCAATTGTGGGCAATCATGATCACCACGGATATCAATAATCCATATGTATCTGAACATAAGCAAAGTTTGGAAGGCTTTGTCATTTTGATCTAGTCGTAGGGCCATAGGCAGTGAATTCTATGTCTGACCAGCCAATGTGGGAACAGCTCTTCCTAGACATTTAGCTCTTTTGAATTTTTGGGAGTTATTAAGTCCCAGGTCAGTAGAGCATAAGGTGTGCCCAGGTTTGTATAGTGAAATACAGGACTTCAAGAAGTCGGGTGCATTTCCATAAAGGCATTTATGCACTATGGATGCAGTAGTGTACTGAATTTGGTGTGCAGTGGGCAGCCAGTGCAGAGACGGTGGTCTGCCGCACGAGATATGCCCACGCCTGGGAGTGCCCTTGATAATACGAACAGCATTGTTCTGGAGAATTTGAAGCATTTGTGGGCACTTTTGGTTGGCCCCCAATAATATGGCGTTACAATAGTTTTTGGCAATGCCCCAACCCTCTCCAGAATTATGACACGCAAGCATTGGTGGAGCAAATCACAAAAGCCTGACAGACTAACACCTTTTGCCATTTGGTGCTGCATCTCAAATTGTGCAATGGCAAGCTTTTAAGTAAGCCTTCTGGCAGCAGAGTAACTATTCTTATACCACCATCTTCTCAAAATAAAAGTATGAACATTATTGAGCTCCTTAAATAGGACAGAAGAAAATATATATGTTTTTTTAAATGTAGATGCTTGGCCTTATTTCTTGCCTTTGTTAGACTTTAGAGAAAAACACGTGTTTAATGTTTTTTAAGGATGTGGCCTGTTAGAGATGAATGTTTTAAAAAATCACAGGGAGAAACAATTTTGCATTGAAGAAACGTCAATAGTAATAGTGCATAAAAAATATTACAAATCTTTTTCGATTTAGCAAAAAATTGTGGGAATGTTTATCGTCATGATCTTGCAGAGTTCACTCTAATAGATCACCAGTTGTGTTCATGTTTAGGCAGGATTTTATGGAATAATAACTGATTTTACTTACGATCAACCACTCATCCCGCTGCATACAAAGATTGGCCCTTTGCTCTGGCAGCAATCATATCCAAATGGGATACGGTTGGCTGAATCTTGCCAAGTTAAGCAGTTACACACGTTTTTGTGTGAAATGCCTTTTAAGTAAATAACCAGCTATGTTTTGAAAGAAAAATTTACAGAGAAGTAAAATGGTTTAACTTTCACAATGTACATGAGTAGGGTGCATGGTAAGAGCAGATATAACTACAATGGGCCTCATTACGAGGTGGGCGGTAAGGGTTAACGGGCACAGGTAAGGAGACGGGTGCCGGTAAACCCTTACCGCCCTATTCTGAAGTCCCTTAGCTGCTATTAGCGGGCCCATTATTAGCTCCATCCCCATTCCCATTGAGCCCTATGGGGGCTCGAATGGGAATGGGGAATGGTTCTCGGAATGGGGACTTTCCGGGTCCTCCAAGGTTGGAATGACCCGGTAAGTCTCTATTTCAACCCGGAATGCGGTAAGGGGGTAGCCATGGTGCTAATAGCACCATGGCTACCGCCTACCTCGTAATGAGGCCCAATGTCTAGGAACCAAACATGCATTCCCAGAGGCATCTTTTTGCCTGGCTGCATATTTAAGGATATGACCTTATCTGGTCTTTTTGTTTCATTTAACAAAGCATGAATGTTACTTACTACACAAAAACAATTTGGGCCTCATTACGACCTCGGCGGTAGCCATGCCGCTATTGGCGGCATGGCTGCTGCCGAAATCGCGTCCGGGTCCGGGTTCCCAGAATGGGGAATCACCGGGCCATTCCGAGTTTGGAGGGCCCGGTAATTCCTTCCTCTATGAACCCGGGCCCGGACCTTCCCCATTCCCATTTCAGCCCCCATAGGCTGAATGGGAATAGGAGAGGGAGCAAACAACAGGCCGATTATGAGTGGCCCGTTGTTTGCTCCCTCTTGCCCTCGTGGGGCCAGTAACGACGCCTGGTTTTACCAGGGTCGTAATGAGGCCCTTTGTGTTGGTGCGTACACAATGTGGATATTTATTTTCTGGCATAATAATAGATTACCTGATAGTCAAATATACGTTGTGTGCTTACCTGAATTAAAGCTGATCCAGAATCACTACTTCCAGACTGCATGGCAGTGACTGTGGGGTTGTTCTTTATGCCCTTTGAAACACATTTTGACTAGACATAATCAGAGTTATGGTTCTCAGAGCAAGCATAACTCAGTGTCCATCATGCAAAGCACATAATGCCATATATGACATCAAATAAGTTTAGTTCATACCCGCAGTTTCCACAGGAAACAAGGAGCACTACAGCTAAGAACATATACATGTAATAATGATGGCAACTTATGTTGAGGCATTCCAACCCTTGGCAGTGGACTGTAACAGGTGTTATTGGCTGACACCCGAGTTCTGGTGCATCACAAGGACAAGGGATAATGCTATTATGATACAACTACAATACAAAAGCAAGTTATAAAAAAAAGTTAGCTACACAAGGTAACAGTTGGAGGAGGTGCTCAGTACCTTGCAGTGAGCATTGTCCAGGTGGAGTACTGACTATGGAAGGCAAAGAGCTGAGATTCTAGAATGGCTGGCAGCGGAGTAGCAGCTTAACTCAACTGCTCTGGACCTCTCCCTGAAGATATTTATGAAGAAATTGTAATGAGTTCCAAGATAAAGATTGGTGACGCAGAAAACCCTGCCTCAAAGAAGTCCAAGCAGGTTCCTGAGATGGAGGATACCCCCAGCCTTTCAGATGTCTACAAGACTATTCTTCAGGTGGCCCAAGATGTTAGTGATCTTAAGCTGACTATGGCTGAGCTTAATCTGAAAACTGGGCAGCTGGATGGCAGAGTCAGTGATTTGGAAAAGTCCTCTCTGACTATGAGCTCTGAGATTGCAGGTAGCTTTCAAGCTTACAATAACCTGAGGTCTGATTTGAAGAAAGAGAAGGACCATCGCCTGGATTTGGAGTTGAGGATCAGGGCAATAAACATCAGATTGGTTGGTGTGGAGGACTCGGCTGATGATGGTGAAGACTTGTCTTCCTTGGTTTTACAAGTTTTTAGGGACAGTTTTCATTGCACTATCATCAAGTTGGAGGACATTGATAACATCTTTAGGATTTGTAAACACCTGAGTGACAAAGCAAGGCATATTATGGTATCCTTTTTGAATCTCAGGTCTAAGGAACGCTTGATGAAAGCTGCCAGGATGGTTGGTAATGCTACATTGAAAGGTAAAGCTGTCTTTGTTTATCCTGACTTTCCTTAGGAAATCTTACTTCTGAGGAGATCTTTTTTCGGGGGGCTAAAGAATTGGCCAGGCAGCTTGCACTGAGGGCATTTCTCAGTAAGAATAATGTTTTTACTATTGCCTTTCCTGATGGTGATAAAAGCACTACAGATTCTGCACTTGCATTGGAGTGGCTGGAAACATATAAGAGGGGGCTTCCTGTGCCTTGCCTTACCATGGAGTGACCTGGAACCTGCTTTCACCCTCCCCCTTCCTCTCATGTTTTTTTTTTTTTGGTTTTTATTCTCTTTTGCAAAGTTTACAGTGCGTTTGGACATTTAAAATGGCGCCGTATCTGGATGACAGTTAACGTTATGGCATTTCAAATAAGGCTTTGGAACTTCATCTTGCCTTTGTTTGCCATGTGGACTCATTCAAGGTTCCTTCACGAAACTCCGTCCGTGCTTCTGCTGCTTTGCCACTGTTGGAGTAAAGGACCTTTGCAATATTGTGACGTGACCACGCACGTCCGGAACGTAAGCCTGAGACAGCTGCTCGGGAAGGCATTTCGTTATGTTTCCTGGCCACACAACAACGCTGGGAACATGGTCGGCCGCGCGATGGATGAAGCCAGCCTCATGAGGGGAGCGGGATGGCGTCATTGCCGGGGTTTCCCCCCAGACGCGACGAGGTATGTGTGCTGGGGCCGGAGACAATTTCTGGAGTTCTGATCTAATGGTGCCATTGGAGGTTCTGTCATTGATCGGCCCCCAGCCTCTGCATGTTCGGGAAGTTGGAGCGCGCAGTGTGCCTGGCGGATTTAACTCTCTTGCCCTGGGGATGCTGTACTTGTTCTGCCCTACTATTGATATCTCCCCAGCACTGATCCCATGTGAAATTCACGCTCTAGTGGAGAATGATTTATGGAAGGAACATTGTGTACACTTTGATGAGCATTTTTTTTTCTATGAATGCATCCAAGTCATCGCACAAGTTTTACATTCACAGTGCATGGGTTGAGGGGGTAGTTTTGTGGCGTCATGTTTTTTACAGCGCTTGATGACAGATCTAATCCATATCATCCTTTGCTTGGATAGGCTTATATGGCGGTCACACATACAAGTGCATTCTGGCAGTGTTGTCAGTTACGGCAACTGTGGATCACCTTGTTTTTTGAACGTGGGGAAAAAGATGCTGGTTCTGGGATTTTGGTTTTCAAATTTTGCCTAATTGGATGTTTAAGAGTATTGGAGCAATGACAGCTGATGGCTAAGGATTTCAGCCTTATATATGGGGGTTTTGCACTGCATGTTTTTTACTCCTTTGCATGTTTTTTGGTGGGAAGCTGGTTATATCCCAGTAGATTTGTGTAATTCAACAATTTTGTAGATTCAGTTTGGTGCTTGAATATTCTTCGAAATGCACTTTTGGTTTTAGCGGGGGCAGGGGGGCTGGAGGCTTTTGGGTGGATATGGAAACAACTCTTCTTTTACAAATGGAGGATGTTGGATTCTCCCATGCTGGAAGGATGGTGCCGGGAATTCATGCAAGCCTCTTCATCTCTCTTGCTAGCAGTATTGTTGATTTAATCTAATTCATTTCACAGGTGTTCCACTTTGCCTTAAGAAGCGGCACGTTGGGTTGTTATACGGTGGCTCACCTTGTACTTCTGGGGTATTTGGTGCTATGATGTTTATGTTTTGTGAATATTGTTATGGTTTCTTGGGGGATGGAGGATTTTGGGGTTATTAGGGTTGAATTTATTGGTTTTTGGGGTTTTATTTGTTTGCTTTCTTGTTCTTTTTTTGGAAATGTTACCTTTTGATGCATTCATGATTGTTTTAATGTACCTTGGGAGGGGTCCTGGGTTTGGTTCTGAATGTTGTTTCATTTGTTTTTCGGGCTGAATAGACTTTACAGTCTTATCTGTTCTTTTTGTTTTTTACTTTTTGTTTTGTGTTCATATTTATGTAAGTTTCTTTTTTCTAGTTCTTTTTATATTATCCTTGCTTCTGATGTTCTAGACCTTCAGGATATAATGGCAACTTCTCGCACAGGTGGGGCAGTCAATGACCTGTGTGTTGTATCTTGGAATGTGAATGGGGTCAATAATTTACTCAAGAAAAAAAAGGTATTTCACATGTTACTGGACATGCAGGCTGACATTTGTTTCTTGCAGGAGACTCATATTTTAGCGGATGAGATTTCGAAGTTGGAAAAGGAGTGGGTTGGTTCTGCTTATGGATCTTCCTTTTCATCAAGGTCAAGGGGCGTGGCTATTTTGTTTCGTAAGAAACTACCTGTTAAAACTTTGAGAGAATGTGCGGATAAGGATGGTAGGATGATTGCCTTGTTGGTTGAGATTCAGGGGGAGTTGTTGACTCTCTTACAGTGGACGATGGCTCCTTTTTTCGAATGGTGGCACAGACCCTTTTAGATCTGAATAATCCTAATATTCTACTTGGTGGGGACTTTAATACGGTAGTTGATACTAAACTGGATAGAAGTCAGGTCAAGCGTGTGTTGCGTTGTGATTATCATCATCAGGCGCTTAGATCACTCTTGGAGGAACACAATTTGAAAGATACGTGGCGTCTGGAGAACCTGGACAAACGTCAATACAGTTACTTTTCTAGTGCGCATGGTGTGTTTTCTAGGCTGGACATGATTTTTACTGGTGGGAATGTGTCGGAAAGTATTGTCTCTAGTGGTATTGGTAATATTTAATTGAGTAATCATGCGCCTGTTTAGATGCATTTGAATTTAAATTTCAGTGTAAAAGAAGTTTCTCATGGAAGATGAACACCTCTATCTTATTGGATGATGATATCTTAGAGAGGATTGTTTCGGAAGCAAACTATTTTGTTTTGGAGAATCGTACAGAAGAGGTCAGTGTAGCAAACACGTGGGAAACCTTTAAATGCTGTATGCGTGGTGTTTGTTTAGGGCTGTCTAGCGGTAAACTGAAAAAGGAAGAGAGTAAGAGGCGTGATCTTGATCTTCGTATTGGTGAGATCTCTCGGGATCTGATGCTTGATCCAACTGACTCAGTCAAGTTGGCAAATTTAAAAAAACTTAAAAATGAAAAGGAAGACTTTTTGTCGCTGAGGGCAGAGCGTAGCTTGTTCTATTCTAAGTGTACTTATTTCGAATAGGGAGAACGTTGTGACAGATGGCTGGCATACCGGTTGAAGAAAAGGATTTCAGAGTCGGCAATTGCTTCTATGGTTGACCGGGAGGTTCGAATAACATTCGATCCCAATAAAATTAACTACATTTTTCGTGACTTTTATGAGAATCTGTATAGCAATGAGGCGGGTATAACTGTTAGGGGTGAAGACTTCTTTGGTAATTTGGATTTGCCTAGGATTCAGGATACTGAACGTGCTCTTCTTGGTGATATGATAACGGTTGATGAGATCAAAAGTGCAATTTCAGGGCTGAATGTGGGTAAATTCCCAGGCCCAGACGGCCTACCTTGTGAGTTTTAGAGGATCCTCCCGAATTCGGCCTCAGAGCTCTTGAGAGATATGTTTGTTTCTAGCAAACTGGACGGGACGTGGCCTAAAAGTACTAACAATGCGTCTATTTCGGTCTTTTTGAAAAAAGGTAAGGACTGTAATCATCTGGCTAGTTATCGTCCAATCAGCCTTATTAATACCGATAATAAGATTCTTGCCAAGGTTCTTGCTATGCGCCTGGTACAGTTCTTGCCTGCTTTGATTGATGAGGAACAATCTGGATTCATGAAAAATCAGCGTATGTCCAGTAATATCAGGAGGTTGTTACTTACCATGGAAATGGCGGATAGGATGGGCTGTGATGCCGCTGTCCTTTCCCTTGATGCGGAGAAAGCTTTCGACAGGGTTAGTTGGGATTACTTGTATTCAGTACTGAGGAGGATGAATCTGGGTGAAGATTTTATTTCTTGGGTTGCTCTTCTGTATGCCAGACCGACGGCTGACGTTAAGACTAATGGGGTAGTTTCAGAACCTTTTTGTTTGGAGCGCGGCATGCGTCATGGCAGGGCCGGTCTTACAACATATTGCACCCCAGGTGGGAAGCATCGTTGGCGCCCCCCTACCCCCGACCGGTGATCTCATGCATGTGTCATGGGCTGAGCAGTGGGAGTGGGGACTATGAGTTAACAAAATTGTCAATGCTGGCATCTGCTGAATTTCATGAACCTCAGAAAACAGCAATAAGAGGGTCAAACCTGAACAGGCCTGGTTATGTTAGTCTGCTTTTGCTCTTCATTTTTAGTAACAATGACCAGTTTGCTGCTGGGACTCAAGTCAGAGAATCGACAATTTCAGATCTACACTAATGTCATTCGTATGACCTCAAACATTTAGCCACTCTTAAAAGGTGATGAACTGGTCTTGAACAGTGTTACTCAAACCTTCAAGAACAAGCACCAGCAACATACCCACCGATAGCTGTACAAGCCCGTCTATCTCAGCAATAAAATACATGCATTTATGCAATATGTATTGCATCAAATATTTCACGGGAAGTTAAATATATTTAGGAGGAACACACGTAAACAATATCACTACTCCATGTGACTGGTAAAGTCTACTTTAAACATATGCAGAGAGTTAACATGCATGTACAATTCAACATAGCTCCCAATGTTAATGTTAGAGAGGTGGCATTCTAAAATTATGACATTACAATGTGGACTTTACAGTGAAACACACTGCAGTGCATTACCGCGGAAGAGAAATGGCAGTATTGGGGTTTGTTTCGCTCATGCTTGTGAACTCTCCAAATTCTTAAATGTTTCCTTTGTGATCACTCATTTTAGCTCCCGACAGAACCATGAAACTGTAAGATCGCAAAGAAAAACAATGTCTACCATCCCAACATAAAAAACAAAAACAATCAAATTCTTAAAGGGTGGAAGATGACCTTTTCTTGGGACTCTTTAAGTTTACTTTTTGCAAATTACTAGTCGCGTGCTGCTTGAATAACAGCGGCCCTTGCACATTGTGCAGTGTATAGACAAATTTCATTTCAAGAGACTTGGAGCACTGCGGGTATCAGGGGAAGCATCTCCAGTGTACCCCAAGTGTAGTGCGCTTTTCCCTACACCCTCACCCCCCGCCTTGCAGCCCTGCGCTTTTTCACATTCTCCATTATGGTAAAGAACATTGTCCCGAGCTTGGGAGAGAAATGGACTATGCAGAAGGAGCTGCCTCCCCAGGGTTTGTTTACCTGCTGGTGTATCAAATGCAGAAATGGGTGGCATCAAGAGCCCCACGCTCTGAAACATCTTTTGCGCACTGGTTGGTCACACGACAGAAAGTGTGAGCAGGTGATTTCCCAACCCATTCTTTAGAGACCTGGCTTTGATTAATGTGGCGTTAGCTAGTCATGGCCATATCCCAGCATTTGTGTTAAAGGAGATCGGAAGCTGTACCATGCAGGGTATTTTAAAGGCCATGAATTGATGCTACAGCATGTCGCCCCCAATGGAATAAAGAAAGTGAAGCATGCATCCTACAAGTCTGGGTATTTGCATTATACGGAAGATGGGCCAACCGTCCACAGAGACGGTTTCTACTGTAGTTGCTGAGTAGCTTTCCCAAGCCAGCTGCTGTGCAGACTTCGCTCAGCTTTTGGTCCTGCGCCTGCATCCATCCTTCACACCATCATTCACAAGGTGCGTTCGTGTAGGTGTTTATCTCGTTAGACTAGCGTGATTACTGATCCAAACAAAAGAAACACAATGACGAAGAAGAGTATAAGACAACTCTGAGCGAACAGTGAAATGTATGAAACTCTTGCACTAAAATAAAGTCAGCAGTGCATGCCCAGGAAAGAGGGAACGACGAACAATATGCTCGGGAGCGGGAACTAGGGGGCATAGTAACCCCCAAACTGGCCCAAGTGTGGTACCAGCCCCCAGGGCCTCGCCCTGGAAGTGATTTTGGCCCGGCCAAAGGACCGACCAATCTAACCCTGCTGGAATGTGCAACTGTCTAAGATCTGCTGACGGTGACACTCTGCCCAGGTCTTCCAAGAACCGGCCTTTTGATCTCCTGCGGAGAGTCCACCACCAGTGCTTGCTTCCTTTTTCATGACTACTTGAGCCTTGACACAAGTGTCTAGCTTTGTGGCCTCCAGATGCTGTTCTTGGATGGCCCAGTCATCTCTGCAATACCATTTTAAAATAAATAAAACGCCTATGCAGCAATAGACCTCACCTACGAGGACGGGAGCAGGAGGAAAGAAATGTGCTTGCCTTGGCAGGCTGTAGTTACTGCCAGGTTTCCTGAAATAAGGCCAATCAGTGAGGGCAGGATGCAGAAACTGTTTGTATTTGCTGATTATGCTGCTGCTTGGCAGTGTGTGCTTGTGATGGGACAACTTCAGGATTTAGTGACCCACTCGCTCCTCTTTTCTGTAATGGCCGGGGCCGACAACACCAGCCAGCCCCAATCGATCCACACTTCCGTGTCAGTGTGCACCCATAGCCTGGAGGAGGGCACACCGCACGTGCGCCCATAGGCCTGGCTGGCGCCAGCAGTGCCGGCGCCACCCGGGGCCGGGGGAAGGTAATAAAGCAACAAATGTTGCTAATTTATCTGCCCCTTGCCCGTCCCTGCCTGAGGGCCGAGGCCAGGCCTGTTTCTTGGCCCGGACGAGGTGGGCAACTGCCTGGGGCGCAATAGCCCCAGGGGACGTAATTGCCCGGTCCCTGGACCCTCTGGAGGGGATGGAATTCCCCAGTTTGTGGGGCGGCGCATTGACGTGGGGAAAATTCAGCAGGTCAGGTGCTGGCGCTGCCCATTCCGACTGTAATGTCACGTAGTACAAAAGTACTACGTGACATTACGGAAGTCAGAGGCTCCCTCTGACCACTTTTGTGCCACTTGGGGTGGGGGCATAAGCACACCAATAAAACAACTTTAGGTCCCACTGCAGATAAAACCAGCCCCTTCCATCACAATGCCGGCAGAAAACTGCTAATGGTGGCCCATTAGTCACTAAATGGTTTCGTGCTGGCATTGAGATCGGAGGGGAGGTGCAGTGGGGAGTGTGCGTGCCTTGCAGGGACGCACCGTGGGCCCCGACCCGTTTGTGCCCATGGTGCATCCCTGCAAGCCCACAAAATGGTCAAAATAATATTTTAAAGCAGCACTTTTTCTTTCATGCTGCTTCTTTTCCAAACTATGTATCAATTACACTTTAAACCACTTCCATGGCACTGGTGATGAGTTACTTCACTATGCGGATAATAGTTTTGACCAGTGTTGCTGAGTAAATATTCTTTAAGCTACGAACTGGTTTATTTATTTATTTATGCAATGTTTGTTGGGTACATGTAGACGGATAATTTATTTATTTATGCAATGTTTGTCGGATACCTGTATCTGACACACATTGCATAAATAAATAAATATGCAGGTACCCGACAAACATTGCATGAATAAATAAATAATCCTGGTCCATGTATCCTTACAACAGTCAAGACTTTACTGTATCAAAGCATAACCCTTGATTCCCATTCAAAGAATGTTAAAGTGATTGTTTATTGGGTTCAGGTGTCTCCTTGTCATTGCCCTTTTGGCTTAGGTTGCCTCCAAACCCCCTTCAGCATCTTGTGTTCTTTGTTGGTTGAATATACTGCATCCTGTGCCATAATCATGGTCTCTTGGTTGGTGTGCCCAGTCCTCATTATCTGCAGCCTAAGTGGGACTGGGGCATAAAATTGTCTTGGCCACCAGTGAAAAAGTGGCCCACCATTGCAAATGGCAATTCATTCCTTGTGTGACAGACCGTTTGACTTTGGGTAGGAGTTCCTTAACGGTGTGGTTTGGGAATGGCGCGCAGGGTGCAGTGGGAGTGGTGCGCGGGGTGCGGTGGGAGTGGTGCGCGGGGTGCGGCGGGAGTGGAGCGCGGGGTGCGGTGGGAGTGGCGCATGGGATGGGGTGCAGGGGGGCACATTCCTAGTGTTTCGCCCTGGGCACCAAATGGACTAGAAACTGCCCTGGCCGAGGCCACAGCCTGCAGCAGTTCCAGTGGTAGAATACACGTGTAACATGTTCGTTTCCTAACATTATAAAAATGAACAGGCACATTCACTTTTATAATGTTAGGTAATTAACGTGTTACACGTGTATTCTAGCACTGCCCTGCCTGAGGGCCGAGGCCACAGCCTGCAGCAGTGCCAGTGGTAGAATACACGTGTAACACGTTTGTTTCCTAACATTATAAAAATGAACAGGCACATTAATTTTTATAATGTTAGGAAACTAACGTTTTACACGTGTATTCTAGCACTGCCCTGTCTGAGGGCCGAGGCCGCATCTTGCAGCAGTGCCAGTGGTAGAATACACATGTAACACGTTTGTTTCCTAACATTTTAAAAATGAACAGGCACATTCATTTTTATAATGTTAGGAAAGGAACATGTTACACATGTATTCTAACACTGTGGACTGCTGGTGCAGCGCCCCCTAGAGGCTGACTGACCTCAGGCAGCTGCCTGGGCTGCCTGACGCAAAGACCAGCCCTGCGTCAAGGTTGTCCTTTTTCTCCTCTGTTGTTCATTTTAGCGATTGAGCCTCTTGCAATTAGCATAAAAAATGAACCAAATTTGCAAGGTGTTGGTTGTTGGGGTGTTGTGCAGAAGGCTTGGCTTTATGCGGACGACCTCCTATTGTTGCTGAAGGATTTGCAGGTGTCCTTGCCCAGTCTGATGCAGATATTTTCTGATTTTCATGATTGCTCAGGCTACAAAATTAACCATTTGAAATCAGAAGTGTTGCCTCTGTCGAATAGATGTGATAAGGCTCTGGTTACGGGGCTGGGGTTTACTTGGTGTGATGTACGCTTGCGTTATTTGGGGGTATGGTTGACGTATCCTCTTTCCAGGATGGTTGAAGAGAACATGAGTGTGGTTATTCGTGATTCTAGGTTGGATTTGGAAAGGTGGTCCTTGCTTAATCTTTCCCTATGGGGTAAAGTTAATGCCCTGAAAATGAATACAACACCCAGGATTAACTTTGTATCTAGCATGCTTCCATTGAAAATTAAGAGTTGTTATTGGAATGATTTGGACCGTCTTGTTCAGGAATTTTTATGGGACAAAAAACCTCCAAGGCTTAGTCTATGGAAGTTGCAGCTTCCAGTCCATTTAGGTAGTTTAGGGGTTCCGAATGTTCGGGCCTACCATTTGGCCTTTTCTGCTCATTCTTTTTTTCCATTTTTGACAGGTGAATTGGACAGATGGGCGGTGGCGGAGTCGAGTGCCTATGGGCCGCTGGGCCCGGAAGCCTTATTGACCACTAATACAAAGGTTCCTGGTGGTAGTTTGTTGGCAACGTCTTTTTTGCTCCATTCATGGATCGCAGTCTTGTCAATGCTTGGTCGTGACGCATTTAAGTGCAGGAGTGCCTCTATTTGGCTGAATCCTAGTATTAGGGATAATTAGAGGACAGTTTTTTGGCCCAATTAGTTTTTGATGGATATTAAACAGGTCTCCGATTTGGGGAATGATGATCAGTGGTTGACTGCTGCTGAGCTGAGAGAGAAATGGAATTTCGATGGCTTATCAGACTCTGCTTATAGATGCCTGAAGAGGGCTGTTAATGAGGTGGACTGGTCTGAGTCTTTGGATGTGAGCGCTCTTCTGACGGATTCCAGTGGGAAGAGTGGTGGTCTAGCCAGTAGGCTTTACAAGCTAATTGTGTCCCATTATCGGAATAATGACAATTTACAGAGAGTTTGGAGTGAGAGAATTGGATCAGAGATTGATATAGATGATTGGCAGAATATGTCTGGTAATGTCTCTTTGTGTTCACTGAATCTTAGTGAACGGTCTCGACAAATCAAGACCTTGAATCGTGTGTATTGGTGTCCTGAAACACTTCATAAAAGAGGCATGTCTGACAGTGCAGATTGTTGGGGTTGCGTTCAGGCAGTTGGGTCATTGGAACACATGTTGTGGAGCTGTGTGAGGGTCAGAGATTTTTGGAGTGAGGTCTGTGATGTGTGTGTCAGGATTGCTGGAGGAGGGCCTGTCCTTGATTTTAGGACGGTAGTCCTGGGTGATGATTCTGGGTTGGATGGTGTCAGCTCCGCCCACAAGAAGTGGATTATTCACGCATTCATTGTGGCCAAGAGGCTGATTCTCTGTGGGTGGAAAGGGCGGGTCCCTCCTTCCTTTGAGGAGTGGATCCAGTAAATGCATTGCCTGTCAAAGACAGAAAAGTTGATTTACAAATTGAAATGTAAATTGTCTTCATATGAGAAGATCTGGAACGTGTTTAATGACTTCTTTTAATTTTTGTTTTTGTACATTCTGTTTCTGTAATATTGCTTGTTGCTGATGTGTTGTATATATTGTATATATTATAAATAAGTAAATAAATAAATAAATAAATAAATAAATAAATAAATAAAAAAAGGAAGGCAAAGAGCTATGAGGCAGAATGCTGTGAGAGAAACATGTGTTTTGCAAAAGTGGTTAAAACCCTCTGCTGGTCCATTATTTTAAAAAAAGGCTCACCAACATTTCAATGTTATAACTAAGCATTATAATCCCGCCAGAGGAACAGAGGGGACATTATGGGCTCTGCCTGAATAAGCATAGGGTGTGTGTGGCGGCAGCACTTTGATCGACAGTTCCTTTCTTGCAGGAGTGAAGGTCAGTAGCAAGGGCAGAAATAAAAGCTCCAGGTAATTTCTGTAAGAATGAGCCCAGGGTGTAGTTGTGCAGATGAAAGTATCAGGCTGTTTCTGTCAGCTGCAACCAGGTTGCATACTGGGGCAGGGCTGGCGGTTGGGCTCATAACAGCACTCACGCAATGACAAGCAATACTTTGTTGAGTGTGCGCTCTGTGAGTGGCAGAGGCACTGATTGACAACATAGAGGGAACACGGACACTAGGGACTATACGAGAAACATCTCCCTATGATGGCTCATTTCGCTTGCAAATCACCTGATGGCTGCCAGACTCACTTAAAGTTCAGAGGGTTATTAATCAGTACTAATTCTGATTTGAGAGCCCAAAGAAATAGAATCCATATGGGCTGTTATATAACACATCACACAAGAGATTAACACATTCTATTTCATGGATTCTATGTAAACACTGCAACCCTGAAAATGTCGAATGCGAAAATCCTGAATCGCAAAATGAAAATTACCACGCGCAGTGTTCACCTAGTTAAATGTCTAAAAATGAAAAGTCGATTTTCATTATAATTTCACTTCAAAAGCCCCCATTATTTGCAATGCCCCCTCCTGAGCTCTATAAATGCTTTACTGACAAAGGGCCTCATTACGAGTGCAGCGGTAAGGGGTTAACGGTGCCGGTAAGGATGTTGGTGCCATTAACCCCTTACCGCCGCATTCCGAGGTCCCTTAGCGGGTCCCACTAAGGCCAGCTGGTAAAACCATCCGTCATTAGCGGGAGCCGCTAAGGGACAAGGGAGTTAATAACGGGCCCCCTATTTGCGGGCCAGGGGAATTAGCTCCCTTCCCATTCCCATTCCCATTGAGCCCTATGGGGGCTCGAATGGGAATGGGGAAGGGTATTTTGAATGGGGACTTACCGGATCCTCGAAGGTTGGAATGACCCGGTAAGTCCCCATTCAGAGAACCCGGACATGACTTTGGAGGCAGCCATGGTGCTAATAGCACCATGGCTACCTCCAAACTCATAATGACACCCAAAGTGTAGTCTCTTGGGCAACGACAGCGAGTTCCCAAAACAGCTGCATCCACATCTCTCCATCGTACCCAAAAGAAGAGGACAGCTGCTAACACATCCATTATTGTGTGTTTACTGGGCCCTCTCTCCTGCTTTCTTCTGTTCGGATCCCGGCTGAACTCAAATTTCAATAAAGAAACATGTATTTTTTTCTACAATATCACACATTTTAACCCCATATATATGCTCACCCGCACACCCACACCAGAATGTTCATTTCTATTAGGCATCTGTACAAAATATCTATTTATTTTATTTCACCCCTTTTCACCATCAATCGAACAATGCTAAACTGAAAACATAGTGGGCCTCATTACGACTTTGGCGGTAGCCATGCCGCTATTGGAGAATTAAATTCCTCCCTCCAGGAACCCGGGCCCGGACCTTCCCCATTCCCATCTGAGCCCCCATAGGGCTCAATGGGAATGGGAGAGGGTGCAAACAACGGGCCGATTACGAGCGGCCCTTTGTTTGCTCTCTCTTCCCCTCGCGGGACCCAGTAAGGATGCCTGGTTTGACCAGGCGTTACTTACCGGGTCCCGCGAGGGGAGCTTGTAATGAGGCGGAACGGGTTTAACGGGTCTGCCTCCTTCAGCGGAGCCCGTTAACCCGTTCCGCCTCAGTCGTAATGAGGCCCAGTGTATTTTTTCTTGAGTTTGTACCCATTTCAGTAATACTATAAATGTTTTTAATATTTAAATACAGGTTGTAAATACAATTCTGAAATTAAACGAGAAAGTAAAACCAAAATAAACTTTCAAAGATGCAGGTAAAATTATTAAATCCATAAGGAGTTCTTCTGAATTTCTTTTTTTCTGATGGCATGAATACTGCATCTAATTAACGGCGCAGATGAGCAAAATGCAGGGTGGAGTTCACTAACTATCTGTGCCCATGAGCCAAAAGCAATGCTTTCGCCTTCACTATTGCGCGAAATGAAAGGTGTCATTCGGCATTTTCGGCCTCACAGAAAGTGCAGTATTGGCACAGTCGGTATTTTATGTGCGCATTTTCGTATGATGTCGATTTCATGGTGAATTATAACATTTGCAATAAGTGCAACATATCTTTGATGTTCTAGGTGCAAAGTGAATCTAAAAAAATTGAAAGGTGCTTATTTAGCGTTTATCAAAATGAGACTTGAATCTGGTCACCATATTAATAGGAAGCACTATCTGGAGTCCAGCCCACCAATGTACTTGTAGAGGAGCAGCCGAATGCCTCTACAGGAAGTCCAGCCCCTATTTTGCCTATATGTTGGAAACCAGAAATTGCAACATGTTCAATGCCGGTAATGGTACCCATACCACAAATATTCTTTGAGACAACGTATCTGTTGAAGTATCCCCGAAAGACTGGTGGTCTCCTGAGAGAAGCGTCTGAAGAAGATGTGAAAAGAAGAAGCTGGTGACGTCACAAAAGATCGAAAGTGACGCGCTGGGAATGATGACTAGAGAGGAGAATGCATTTGCGATATAGAATCTGATGGCGAAGTAAAGAATTAAGAAGACTTTCATGCACAGAATGAAGATTGCACATGTGAAGACCACTGCAGAAAAACAAGTTGTTTTATAACGGTACAGATGCTGTAACGCAAGTAGATTAAGTATTCATAAGGCTGGCTATACGTAGTATATAGACTGCCAGCAGTGTTGCCAAAATATATGTGCAAAGAATTCTGAACATTTAATGATACAACTTCAGTAAGCGAGTCTTCATGGAGGAAGACAGATCGAGAGTTATGTGTGTCACAGCAAAGAATTGGCTTGAATCTGAAGCAAGACCAAAGAGACTGTCTGGCTTGATGTCAAAGACTGGAAGCAGCCAAGAACTGGTTATCAGCCTGTGAAGAACAGTATACGTGAGAAGCCAAGTCATCCTTTGTTATGTTGAGAGAACACTGTGAGTGCCAAGTTTCTTCATTAAAGACTATTAAATGCTATAATACGAGCAAATTCATGGTCTTTGATCACGTGAGCTGAGGATGAAAATAGGCAAAGGGCACAGTGCACCGGATTGAGGATAGTGAGTGCCTGCATTCCCTTATATTCCCAGAAGCAGAAAGCTACTACAAGGCAGAGTTCAAAGATGATATGAATGGCAGACGGCATGAGTGAAGAGAGATGTTGGGCTAATTGGGTGGGGAGACACAGTCAAGTTCACGCACCAGCAACTGGGGTACCTGCTTATGTGCTGCTAGAAAATTGAATGTTCCAAAAGGGTACATGTGTGCCAACCAATTGTAGAAGGCTGTATAATGAGTAGCCTTATAGTTGGAGAGCCAATGAAGTGTTGTGTTTCTAATTGCTATGAAGATGACTTGCACTATGACTTGCACTAAGGAAGGGCATGTGTGCCCAACTGACTGTAGAGACCCAATCAGAATACTATCCCATATAGAAAGTATACTTAAACGTCCCCTTTGTGCCATCCACAATCTCCTGTAGGTTTTCTTAGTTTGCCACAAAGTATGACGTTATGTATGACACACTTTTAGCATATAAATGTGATGTTTTATGAGATGTTTTGAGATCATGCTGTGCGATGTCCGTTGATGTCTGTTGTACTCTGTTTTAGATAATTGAAAATAAAACACAGTTATTTGCCAACTTCCTGCTGTCTTACTGCTTTGTGTAAGAAGTTTGATGTGTACCTTGATTAAAAGGGCCTCTAGGGTTCATACTCAATTCTCAAATATTTCTTACAATAAACATTAAATACCCACATTGCCATTGATCATGACATAACTTATTGAACTGGTGCAGATTATTAACCCTGAGCAGTAACAGAGGAATGGCAAACAAACCGAATACAATATTAGTCACAAGTGAAATCCTGAAAGAGAAACTGAGTTGAAACACATGCCACCACCATGGGCACAACCTTACTTTGCTGCATTCCAGATGTAACTCGTGTGCTCCTTTTTCCTAATGACAGTGCATTTTGCAATGGATCAAGAGGGAAGGCTTGTCTGCAAAGAGATTGTGAAAGGGCTGCTTTTGATGTGTAAGAGAGTTAACCCTGTGGGGATAATCATTTGACCTTTCTCTTGGCTCACTGTAGGAACCACAGTAGGCTTATTTAAAAGGATAATTACAACTTTATAGATATCATCCATGAATTCTAACTGAAAGGTTAGGAATGTGATGACAGCAGCCACCTCAACATAAGAGTGATTACCATGTGGTCATCCCTCCATAAAGGATTAGTGGTAGGCAGAGAATAAAGCAAAGGGGAGATGGCAGGAGAGCAACTGTGGGGACGTGGGCAGGATAGGTACACAGATAATGAGACTCATGCTTGGATACTGGCTTGTAAAATGTAACACTTTGGGTTCTGTGCAATATTAGCATACATGGAGAGTTTATCTGTTGATGAAAGGACATGCAAAGAAAACCATGGTTGTGATAAAGGTAGACTAAGGTGCTTGTGCTTGAAAAACGACAGAATGGGAAAGAAGATGAAAGACGCTCAAAAGAACCTTACGGATGGAATTCAGCAAGATAAAGGAGATATGTAAGGCTAAGCAATGGCAATGCCCGTCACCATAGTGAAGTAATGTTATCCAACGGGGTCATGGGACATCACTAGGCACAAATTGACCTTGCTGACTGTTCTAAAGGTTGAGAAACTGAAAGCATTTTTCTTTCCATTATTTGTAGAATAGGGCATTCTAATTTAGATTCTCTCAAATTGTCATGCAAACAACTTTGTTAGTCGCTGACACAGTTGTAAGGAAGGTGTAATGAGGAAGATGACATCATTTATAGAGCCCACTGCCTCACCGCCATCATACTGGAAGAGCAACAAGAAAGCACTGTGTTTGACAACTTTTATCGTCCCAATACCACATGGAAGGTATGAGAGACATTATGTGCTCAAAGAACTATAAGTAATTGTAGCAGATGTTAGGGAGAATTCTCTTATAAGGCTAATTTCCCAAACCTAGTGAGTCCCCCAGCAGCTTTGCTGGATTTTTTTTTTCTCCTGCTAAGAGTGAGACTGTTTTCCTCCCACTCTTAGACATGATTTGAGGTGCTTTTTGTGTAAGTATGTGTTCATGGGCTATGGGGTAACCTCTTTCTACTCCATAGGGCATCATCTGTTTTTGTATGTGTGTTACACAGCACCCTCACTGCAGTAACACAGGGGTATCATAGTGACTCCCCAACATAGACTCCATACCCTGGGACTCACTACTGTCTCCCAGAGCATGTAAAGTCACCATTGACTTTACTAGTCCTAAATTGTGAACAGAACCAGTACACACCATCATATTGTGGAAGTACTGGTAGGGATAATTTGATTGCCCCTGGGTCTGTTTCCAAGGGGGCACTGTGCAGTCCCCCCTTGTTGAGTTTCTGGCTGGTGGCAGTGGGTACCACGCAAAATATTCCTTTAGAATATTCTCTATGGGATTTTCCCATTGATTTTAAACGCACCACTTTTTGGTGCAATGTTAAAGATACTGCCGCTTTATTTATTTAATATTAAATCCATGGTTGGGTCTTTTTGCCTGAACTCGGTTCCAAAATGGTGTTTGTGTCCGTCTCTGTAACTCTTACCAAGGTTGAGCCCTTTGTTCCACTATTTTGGCGGGCTTCTCCACAAAAGCCCTCCAAATGGTGCCACTCTGTCTGGGTTCCAGAGGA
This sequence comes from Ambystoma mexicanum, assembly GCF_040938575.1. Taxonomy (NCBI): domain Eukaryota; kingdom Metazoa; phylum Chordata; class Amphibia; order Caudata; family Ambystomatidae; genus Ambystoma; species Ambystoma mexicanum. The sequence continues at coordinate 925,277,249 of NC_090929.1, read as the reverse complement.
GGGCTGGAGGGGGGATTTGGCACCCTGGACTGAGTTGCTGTAGCAACTCAAGTCACACTCTTCACTGATTGGCCCAGTGGTGAGCCGCCCGGCTCACCACTTAGCATGTGTGATTGACAGCTGGGCTGATGAATGGGGCTTTTTCTGCATAGAAGCAGGGCCTTTGGGACTGGAACTTGGGAAGTCGCCACAGGACCTAAGAATCTGAAGAGGGAAGAAGCTGAGCCATCTGCAACGACAACACCACCGGTGAAGCCCTGCTGCAACGAACTCACCACTTTCCCAACAACAAGAGAAGATCTTCTGCTGGACGAGTCTTCTCCCCCTGAGCTGATGGGACCAACCAGTTTGCCTCTTTCGCCTTCCAAAGACGTCTCTTGGTCGAATCGCCCGTGCCAAGCACCCCGGCAGCCGGATAGCCAGGCTTCACCACTTTGACCGCAAATAAAAGGACCGCACCTTTTAATCGAGAACTCCACGGCTGGTTTCATCCATGGGCAGTGCAACAGCTCCAAGTTTCCTCCTCGACGAGATCCTCTCTTCCCCTGGTCCGAACAATGAACTGAAACCACTGCCAGGAACAACTGCCACCGCTGGAGCTTCCTCTCTCTTAAGGTACTGTGTCATACCTGGCCTCCCTTTCTACAGATTGCTAAAGGTGACCCTTAAATCCTTGGCTTTCTATACTGGGTTGGCCCCAGATCTTATAACTTTGTTTTGTGAACTAAACCAACCTCTTTTGAACAATCTGCAGAGACTTTTAGTGCAACTTAAACTGTGTGATCCTGGGCACATTTCTCGTTGCTCCATTTAAAGTGGGCCTGTCCTATGAACTTTGGCTCTACAGTATATTCTGCCTTTATTCCCTTGCTCTGACTCTTAAAAAGTGTTGGGACTGTATTATTCTTATGCTCTGCCTTTTTCTCTCCCTCTAACCAAACTATTGGAGTGCCATCTTAGTTAAGCGTTCACATCTGTCTTAACAAATAGTGGTGTTTTAACTCTGACTTGTCTAATAGTTATTAAGGGAGGTGTGTATACTTTATCTGACTGTGTTTTAACTTGCTTTTGATTTGGAGTGCTAGTGTATTGCCTAAAGTGTGTTTTAAATTAATAACTCTATACTTTTGATGCAAAGCTCTGGTCAGTGTTTGTTTGCTCTACTGTGTTTTTAGCCCTATTGTGTATACTCTACATACTGCCTTACTCTTCTTGAGAGAAGTCTGACTGCTCAGCCAGGTAAATCTGGGTGGTGCAGACTGCTACCAATTGTGTGTACTGCTTACTCCTGTAGTCTTAATCTTTTTCCATTGTTCCCTAAGGGAACTGCACAGGATTCTGCCTAACAGCAGATATAAAGTGATGTCACTAAAGAGAGAAGGTACATGGACGCACCAAATTTGATGTATGAACATCTAAAGAATGAAGATGTGATGGACGTGACAAAGTAAATTTGTATTAGAATATGAAGAAAAACATATACACTAAGAAGATAGGTGATAAGAGGTATATTAGATGTATATATGCAGAAACGCATGGTATATGAGTCATATAATACTTCCTAAAGTAGGAAATAGAATGCGAGTAAAGCAGCCATGCTAAGAAAATGGATGTCAGCATCGTATAATAGTAAGCAAGAAGCCTGGAGAAGGGAAGCCAAGGGTGCAAGGCTCAAAGACACTGGAATTCACATTTGTGCAAGAACATTGGGTGTTTGTTTGACTCAGAATCAAGGATCCCACAGCAAGAACAACTACATGCTTGCAAGGAGTCAAAGAGGATAATCTACATACACATGGCATATTTAGTAAAACAATTGTGAGTGGCAAATATTGTTCAATTAAAGATGCAGAAAGCACATGCAGAATGGAGCAACCGAGTCTCCAGAGGCCAAGGAGAATAATAGCATCCAATATAATTGAATCAAATAGCATTAAATAGAAGGGCGGAATGGACTAAATCATGGTCTACTCAGACGTGATTCCAGACTGGAAAACAAGGCCTATTCATAAGGCTCCAGATGTAGATAGCAATATACCTTCACTCCCTTTAAATTTCTGAGGAAGAGAACAGTCAGCAAGGTCAACTACAAAGAAGAAGCCTTGACTTAGGTTCTAACTGATGAGAGATGGTAGGCTAATGATTTAAGAAAGACAGTTGTCTCGCGTTGTTCCCTTGCACCTGGGTTTCGTTGCTTTCACGCTGCTAACAAGCTGAATGTTGGTAAGAGAGTATCAACCAATCATGAGGGTCTATGTAATGGTGGACCATAAATTGTTGCACAGGCGTATCCGCTGTCGGTATTAAATTATTAACTGTATTTTACATAGTTAGAGGTGGTTCAAGGCATGCCTAGCAAATAAGAGGCATCTGATGATGATGCTGACATTTTCATAAACTATATGTATACATTTCTCCTAACCAATCCCTCCACCATGTAGCTTTTTACTGTTATCCACATAGGATAATCTCATAGGTGCTCTATGTTGAGGTATAAAACCTTTTGTGTAACCAAAATGCTTTGAGATTGTGTGAGGTGCAATCTGTTTGTTCACCAGGTTTCCCTACTTTATTGAACTGATAATACAGTAGTATTTTGCCATATTCTTTGATTCTGTCTGGTTATTTGGGCCTGAGATTATTTATTGTGGTAATTCCATTCAGCACTTGGAATGCTCCAAGTGCTATTGCACAGAGGTATTTACCCATTCATCATTTGTTGTACTCACGAAAATGGAAGTAATGAACACTGTTTATATTTGTGTCAGAGCAGTACCTCCTGTGCTACAATTAGGAACATTGAGGCACTTTTCAGAATCATTATGAGTATTACTAGCAATGAATGACCCACTGTCAGACATTCATTGTGTAAGATTTATCCTTTGGACTGATTTCCAGTTTCCATTATAGTTGCAAAATGACGTTTCTAATATGTTGTGCTGTTATACATCTGTCAATTGGCTTTCAATCACTACGCACTGAAAACAACTAATGCTGACCAGTTTTACAAAAGTAGGGACAAGCAGAACTGCATGACCAATGAAAGAGAGTCGTGAAGAACTATATCTTAATGGTCAAGAAAATAAAAATAACAACACCAATGTGGAGTCACTTAAACAATTTCAGAAATGGAACTGACACTGATGTACTTGTCATTTGCAAACAAACCTCCACCACAGCTGGCATCATTAAGGTATTAGGAGTGCTACATTACTTGTCAAACACATTTTTATTTATTTATTTATTTATTTATTTATTTATTTATTTATTTATTTATTTATTTATTGATTTATTTATTTATTTATTTATTTATTTATTTATTTATTCATTTTTACATTTGTGAAGTGCTCTGATTCTATGAGCATCAAGGTGCTGTTTGCAAGGTTCACTGGCAAGAGTTGGGCAGTTGAAGCAGGTATCCGTGTCGGAGTTCAGCAACAGGAGGACCCTGGGGAAAGAATAGTGTCTTGAGATGTTTGCGAAAGGTCCATTATGATTGTTCAGATCTCAAGGCCAGTGGTAATGAGGTGCAGTTCTTTGCAGTGATAACTGGGGAACTCGTCCCGCCCACTCTCGTTAGTCTTAGTCTTGATGAGAGTCAGAGGAATGCGTCAGTCTTGATGATTGCACTTTTTTGAGTTTCTGTGAGAGGAATATGGGGCAGAGTTAGATAGGCATTTGTAGGTGATGGATAGAGTTTTGAAGGTTATTCGCTCATGTATTGGAGCCAGTGTACGTTTCTTCTTGTGGCTGATATGTGCTCTTGTCTGGGAAAGTTTAAGGTGTCTCAAAGTGCAGTGTTCTTCATTACTTGAAGTTTGTTGATGTTACGTGTGGAGAGGCCTGCAATTGTCATTGTAGTAGTCGTGTCTGGAGCTGATAAGCACACTGGCGATGGTAAGGCAGCTGTCGGATAGGATTGGTCTACTTGTGTTAATTAGCTACGGGTTGTGGGCAGCTGAGGATGCAAAAGCTTTGAACTTCTGTGTTAAAGACAGAGTGGCATCTTAGTGTACCAGCAAGGTCTTCACAGCATTAGAGACTGGTATTATGATTTCATTAATGGTAAAGGCACATTAAGCTTTGTCTAAATTGTAAAGTAATGCTTTAGAGCCGATGAAAAGATTTTCAATTTTTTCATCATTGAGCAGAGTAGATGAGAGGATATCCAGGACTGGACAGTTTGGTACACCGTGTGTAGAGTGGCAGAGTGAGAGGAGTAGTTTCCCACGAGAGAGAGGATGATCTGCGTGTCATCCACATAGTTGGAATAAGAGATAGTCATCCAAGAGGTCAAATAGAGGTTTAGTAAAAATATTGTAGAGGGTTGGGGATCGCATGAGCCTTGTGGCACACAGTAGGTGACTGGAAATGGAGGAGGGGAGGAAGTATGTTCTGGAAGACTCTCATGATTCTGTCGGCCAAGGAAGATGTGATCCAGATAATTGCTTCAGGTGAGAAATTAGCTGCTGCAGCAAGGTGCTGACTCAATATGTGCTGGTCTACCAGGTCCAAAGCTGCAGGGAGGTCTAGCAGAAGTAGGAGTGCTGACTTGCCTGCAGCTTTGAGCTCGTCGTGTGTTTTTTTAGATCCAGAAGCGCTGATTCGGTACCATAGCCAGGGCGGAATCCGATTAATGCATTCCTAGGATATTGTTTGATTCAAGGTATTGCTGGATCTGGAGCTGCACAATCCAGGATATTTAGGAGGAGGGTAGCGATAGTGATTGGGCGGCCGTTGTTGGGGATGGAAGGTTCTAAGGTGTGTTTTTTGAGAAGCAGGAGGACCCAGGCTTGCTTGAGGCTGGTGGAAACTGTGCAGGCTAAAAAGAAGACATTGATGATAGAAGTGATAAATGGAGTGAGGACGCTGGTGCAGTCCTTGATGACAGAAGCAGGGCACACATCCTCTTGGCAGTGGGAGGGTTTGAGGCCGTTCAAGATCTGGGGGACCTCGGCTTCTGAAACTGGGTTGAAATGAAACTGTGGTTGGACTTGCATAGTGACAAGGTAAGAGATGTTGAGGGAGCATTGTGCCTTAACGCTGCAAGAGATTTCTTTTTTTTTGGATGTCTTTATGGAGGTTGGCGACTTTATCCAGGAGAGCATTTTGGATGTTTTTGGGCCAAGTGGCATCCAAAGTGCTTTTGATGGGGTGAGGTTAGGGGATTACAGTTCGTGCAGGATCACAAACAGCTCACAAGTGTTGGAGTTTGCATTGGTTATTCTTGTGTTATAGGTTGTACATGTTACTTGCAATATAGCCAGTTTATATTCTTTTGCAATGGAGGGCAAGCTGGCTTTGTTGGAGTCAAACAGAGTTTTCCTACATTTAGGTGTGTGGTGCATTTTGAATTGCATTGGGCATGGGGGGCGATGGTGTTGACTGCCAAAGTGATGGCTTTATTTTATATGTCATCAAAGATGGCTTGGTTGGAGTGTTGGGGCTGTTTTGTGTGCAGCTCACCCAGCAGTGGCATGATGCGTCTTTAGTTAAGTTGCAAGAGCTCCCAGCTAGTGTCGGGGGAATGGGGATGGCAGTGGGTGAGGATGGGCTGGAAGTAGAAATGGTGAAGGAGATGATACAGTTCACCATTAGGTAGGGAATAGGTGCAGCTTTTTCTAATGGTGAGGGACTCAGTTCTACCCCACCCCCACCTCTGGAGTCTTGTCTGTCTTTGTGGTGGAATGTATACCCTGGAGAGTGGGCAATGGACAGAGCTGGGCCAGAGGTGGCATGTAGTCGTAATAAGGTCTAGGATGTCCGAGGGCTGAGCTGCGATAGACCCAGCATTCACAAATGCACAGTTTAGTGAATGGGCAGTAGGATCGGTTAGGCGGTTGTTGATGTTGTTTGGCATGTAGCTGCTAGTGGCATTCTTAGGGCTGTTTGGTATTGTGGATGTGCAGGCTGGTGTGTGTATTTGGAGGTTGCTCAGTGAGTGGGCTATGGGTTAAATGATAGACGGAGTGGCGCTAGGGGCACTGTTCGGTTGTGTTCCAGGTAGGTGAACAATGATAGACAAAGTGGCGCTAGGGAGCCATTCCTTTGCGGGCCAGGTAGGTGTAGCTGGATAGTTGTGACAGGGATGGTCAGTTGACATATTTTTATGTAGGCCATTTTCCTCGTTTACACATTACCCATACATGTGTTTCCATGGTCAGGTCATGTTTGATGATTTAAATATATATATATATATATATATATATATATATATATATATATATATATATATATATATATATATATATATATATGTTATTTGTTTTGGGTAGGTGATTGGGTTTGGTGAGTGGCAGGGTGGGGTGGAAGGTGGTGGGCTAGTTGGATTAGAGGGATGTTGTGGGGTGAATCAGCAAAAATGACCAGGGGGAAAAACGCATGAATAGTGTGCAAACGAGGAAAATGACTTCGCTAAAAACATGTACAACCATCAAGCACCTTAGGAGTCTACATATAATTGCTTTGCTGTAGAACCCACCCTTCTGTTGGCCACTCGAAATGTGCCCATGAGTTCAAAATTATGGGAAATAAACACAATACTGGGCATTGTGTTACTGTTGTAGTTTAAGGTGGGTACTCCTGGTTTCCAGTGGTCTCAACCAGGCATTAAAGACCTGCCTGAAACTGAGCATGGGTCATGCACCATGATAACTAAACTCAAAGATTATAGGAAATTATTAAGGAATCATGTCATTTAGTAGATGCAATGTTGATGGTGAAAATAAAGAGAGGGGTGAGCACTTATGGTAAGAACACACATGCATCAAGAGGACAAATACATGACCATTATTAACAAAGCATTGTGGTGATAACAAAAGACAGTAATTAGAGAAACAAGAGAGGCAATTGAAGACAAGTCGCAACCACATAGACACAAACAGAGGATTCCTGTGATGCTGGAAATGCCGTATGGAGGGACAGGGCCTCCTAATACTTGTCCTACCACTTCTCTGTATATGTTTTCTCTATGTTTTCTGCCACTGAGGGCCAGCTCTTCATGTTTTCCTTTTGATGAACAACACTCATGGGATACCTGTATGGCACCCGTGGGTGGGGGTACACCCCTGTATACCTATGTGTGTTTGTGGAGACCTGTGTGTTTCCCACATAGCAGGGTATGGTCTGGTGGCAGCTACATGCTGACTTGGGAGTGGCTCTGAGTGTCCTCCATTTTTGGGACACCCATGCTCTGCCATTGGAATCAATGGATTCCTGTGGGAAGGCAAGATGGCCTCTGTGACCTCTTGGTTTCTATTGCCTTTTACCTAGTTTATCCAAGTCCTTGGGAAGCCCTGAATCTTTTGGCTGAAAATACCATAAATGGATATGGGTCTGCTTCATGTCAGACCGACTGGAGCCTTCCCAGGAGCTGTGTGTTCTGGGTACACCCTTGGGGTGGGACCTGTGTGAATGGAGTCTGAAGTGAACTCACATTCTGTGTTATGGGTGTCTGGTTTCTGTGTGTGTTACACAATGCCTGAGACAGCCCTGACTGAAACCAACATGAATGCAGTGTAGTGTGCGGAAAGACTGGGTGCTTACCCTGATCCACATTCTTTGTTATAGATTTCTGGGTGGAGTGAAAGGCCTGAAGGCCTGTGAACCTGATTGGCATTCTGCCTGCATGAATGCCGTTCTGCGTGATTGGTTGACTGAGCCTGGCTCAGCCTGATTGAATGGGAACCACATGTGTATAACAAGGGGCCTCTCACTCACCAATTTTTTCAGAAGCTGAAGTTGAAGGAGAAGCAAGAATAAGCTGTTCCTTGAGGCCCAGCTGGAGGAGAAGTATGTTGCAGCATTTTATTGGTGTAATCCAAAAGCTGCTGTGTTCTTCCAAGGACTGACCACAACAGGACCTGCTTTGGAAACCTCTCCCCGAGCTATGAGGGGCCATCATACAACCTGCTACTCTTCATTCAAAGTGCCCTGAAAGCCAGTCTTGTGTGCCTGCCATCCAGAGAAGGGGTCTTTGTGAGTACTAAAGAGAAGTGCCCAGACATCTCAAGTCATTGAAGTCCATTGGTGTCACCCAGGGACTGGATGAGCGTTAGTGACCACTGCAAGCCCGTTACTGTCTACCACCCAGAAGAGGGCATACCCTGGCATAGTGCTGCTGGACACCCAGAGTTGTGAAAGTTCAAAACTGCCCAAGACTACTTCAAGGGACACCCTTGCCATCATCACTGACCACTTTTTCCCAACAAAATTGGTCCAAGGTTGCTGAGTGCACAGGAAGGTCTGCCAATGGGTTCCCCGCCACCAGAATCCAACAAAGATGTCCTGAGGGACCATCCTTGGTGAGGGTCCATGGTCAACTCCAGTGGTCCAGTCCAGGCTACCAGAAGCCATCCAGATGTCTATGCTGCAGAACCGAAGAACCAAAAGGAGGAAAACTGTGATATTCTGAAAACACTACACCAAAAGCGACCTATGCACCCGTCACCGGCAGAAGTCATTGAAGGTCCCCAAGGGTCTTTTTCTCATCTGCCAAGCCTTTAAATAGCACACAGCCAGTTTCATATTTCCAGAACTTCTACGGTCATAGAAATCATTGACCAATGGAGAGCACCACGAAGAGCAACACTGCTGCACTTCAGAAAACTTTGGTAAACATTTTCTTCGTGGACTCAGCATCCCAGTGGCTCTTTCTTCCAAGGGGGTCCATCCTCAAAGGGAAGTGTCGAGTGACACTGAGAAACTCTGCCACCTCGCCTGCCAAGGCACCAAAGGTACTGTGACGAGGAAGAGCATCTTCTAACCTGAGGAGTCATCCAGGGGTCCCAGATTCGTCTTGGTTCCTGTTCTCCTGTGGCCTTTTTTTTTAATCTTAGTAATATTTATAAAGCGCATCATTGGGCTATACTCTCAAAAGTGTGTGCACATGCTCAGTGCATGCAGAGTGTTAAAAAAGAAAGGTTTTCAAAGCCCTCAGAAGGGGAGATAAGCCTCAATGGCGCATAGGCACACAGGAAGAGAGTTCCATGCCCATGCCATGACCACTGAAAAAGCATGGCCTCCAAGTCACGAGAGCCTAATCCTAGGGAGTTGGATAGTCATAGAGGATTGAGATCGTAAGGCTAGCGGTGGAACATATGGGCGAAACCTCTGCTGCAGATATTCTGTCCATGTTTTGTAAAAGGCTTTGTGCACCAGGCACAGAGACTTAAACCTCACACGCTGCTCAACTGGAAGCCAGTGGAGCTATCAGAGGAGCGGCATCATATGAACACCGTACGGAGGGTGAAGCACCATTCTTGCTGCCATATTCTGCAGCAGATGAAGACAGTAAAGCAGATATTGCAGGAGGGTCAGATAAAGCGCATTACACTAATCAATTCCACCAATTGCCAAGGAAGACACTACAGGGGCATGCCATTTAGAAGGGATGTAGGGAAAGACCTTCCCTATGGTGCGCAGCTTGAAATGTCCCTTTTGACAAGTAGACATCACCTGTTCAGACACGGACAATGATGCCATAATCTAATGCCTAGATCTTTCACCGATGAGGCAGGTATAGGAACAAGGCCCAAGCTGACATGCCAAAACTCAGGCGTCCAAAACATAGATGGGTTTGCAGTGCTGACCACCAGCACCTTTGTTGTCTCAATGTTCAATTTAAGCCAGTTCCTGGCCCTCCAATTGCCAACTGCCTCCAGGCAACTCTTAAGCCGACCAGCTGTCTCCAGCTGAGATAGATCAAGTTGCACAATAATTTGTGTATCGTTGGCATAGGAGTAGCACAGGAAGCCATGTGCATGGATTATGCCAAGAAGCGGCTGTATGTAAACATTGAACATAGTGGGAGATAATGAGGAGCCCTGCGGAACTCCACAAAACAGAGGCATTGTCTGGGATTGAAAGGGAGGCAAATACACAGATTGTGAATGTCCCGCTAAGAAATTGGAGAACCAGGCCAGAACCTGACCAGAGAGGGAAGCGGAAGAGAGACAGGAGACCAGGGTGAGTTGGTCCACAGTGTCAAATGCCATGGAAAGATCCAACAGGATCAGGGCTCCCACCCCCCTGGTCCACCAACCATGCTAAATCATCAACGACTGATACCAGGGCTGATTCAGTGCCTCGGCCTGGGCAGAAGCCCGATTGGAAAGAATCGAAGAAAGAAGAAGATTCTAGAAAGGAACTAAGATGAGGTGAAAGCAGGGATTCAAGTAATTTCATAAGAAATGGAAGCAAAGAAATAGGGCGAAAATTGGAAAAAAAACAACTGATCCAAAGACATTTTGTTCAGCAGGGGCATGTTTAAGACCTTCTGGGATGAGCCCTGAAGAAAATGAATTGTTAACTATCCTAACCAATCACGGAACAAACGTACCCGGCACATCTTTCAAGATAGAGATCGGAATCAGGTCACAAGGTGACACCGATTTGAAACCTTTAATAGCAGCCAAAATGTTCTGGCCCGTAAAGTTAGGAAAAAAGGACTGGTCAGTTTTAGCTCTATCATCACTAGAAGATAGACAAGGCAGTGGACTGGGCCGGGCGGATTGAGGACCAGTCATAGCAATAGCACTACGGATGGCAGTTATCTTTTCATCAAAGAATAAAGGCAGTGAGTCACAGAACTCCGGTGAGGGAGGAGCGATGGACTGAGATTCAGATTGTACAGTCAAAGACTGAACTACCTCAAATAAGGCTTAAGGTTGATTAATAGCCTGCTCAATCTTGTAACTTAAAAATGGTTGTTTAGCTGCTGTAAGAGCTCTTTGGTATTTAACAGTGGCAAGACGATAAAGTGCTTTATCAGCTGAAGAGTAGCCAATTCTCAATTTTCCCTCAGCCTGTCTACCAAGGAGTTTGAGATCTTTAAATTCAGCCAGAATCCAGGATTCCGATCAGCAATTCTTCATCAGACGGTGCTGACAAGGTGCAAGGGAATCAGCCACTGAATTAAATGTCGGGGCCAATGTCATCAACGTGCAGTCAGTGGTATTAGAACAACCATTAGCAATCAGGTGGCTGAGGTCCTGGGAGGAAACAGAGTGCCAACAGGGTACTCATCCTCTCAGGTACTTTGGGGTTGTTGATCCCTTAAAAAGAAAGTAGAGGGTTATTAAACAGTTTTGGACTGGGCTCTAAAAGACAAGATATGTTGCTCCCTAACTTTTCCATTAAAGGTTGCTCAGGTTTGGGGATCCTCAGACAGAATTATTTATCTAGTCAAAAGAATGTTGTCTGTCATTGTTCATAACTAACCCCCTTTCATCCCTAATCTATACTCTTCCACCTTGCTTAAGAAATCACATGCCTATTTAAAACTGTCTGCAATTAGTGCATCCATTACTGAATGTAAGTCTTGTGTGGTACCACATAGAGAACCTGATTTATGGAAGTGTTTTATAATAGTGCAATCCCATAGGAAAACGTTCAGTGAATCAGGCTCAGAGTGTATACAGTTGCCATTATTTGAATAGAACTGCTTGAGTACACAGTGTTATTATGTATATGTATGTATATTACAGACATATACATAATTACAGCCGGTGCTATTAGCGCCAGTGTTAATAGCCCTACCGCCAAACCCCCCGGCGCTAATAGCGCCGGATCACGGGATTGGCGGAACAGGTATTGCCCATTCCCCATTAAGCCCATTCGGGAATTCCCCATTCCCCATTGGGCTCAATGGGGAAATTTCGCGCTCTTAGCGCCAGTGGATTTTTCGCCGGCGGTAAAAGCGCGAAATGTCAGTGGAAATACCCCTTCCGAAGAGCTGGGGATCAGCCAAAGCCGTGATTTGGTGGACCCTTAAATGCGGCGGTAATAGCGCTACCACCAAACTCGTGATGAGGCCCAGTGTGTGGACATTCATTTCTGGGGGCCTGTGGATTCACTGTGCTTAAGAACCTGCCTGCATAAGCTCCTGAAAGCTTAAGCCTAGCTGCTCATGAAACATAACCAAATTTAGAGCCTTGTCTGGTGCTTCTCTGTGCCTTCGAAGTCAATACATAAAAGGCAACCAAATGAGCTCCAGATATTTTTAGAAATTGGTTGGCTAAAAAAGAAAATTCAACCAGCTTTGAATCTCTTCCAACTGAAGTGTGATTTATTTGCATAAAATTGTATTCTGAAATGAGAACCTCATCTTGAGGAGAATGTCTATCAACAAGCCTACTATCTGTACACATGGCCTTTATTATTGCCACATTACAATCCTCCATACTTGTGATACTTATCAACCACATGCACAACAAAATATTCCAGTGTGGCAATAAAGCGGTTGGGTTGGTCATAATAAAAAAAATAAGGGGAAGAGTGAAAGATATAACATCAGAGAAGCCTCATGACCCATAGATGCAGAAGATCCTCTGAAAAACAATGATGCACCCAAAAAAAAAATGACTTTCAAGCACACACTGAGGGCTTTGATTGCAGATGCGACCCTTAGATGCTGAATGGGATCCACTGAGAAAGCAGGATGTGGCACAAAAAAACACGTTCAAACCTCTCATATGAACTTCAGGTCACATGAGCTTCTGGGAGCAAATCAAGGTGCTCAAGGTGGCTTTCAGACTTTTAGGCAGGATGCAGGGTCCTCTGAGTTGTACACCAAAGGAGCCTTGTTTGTAGGCTGGACCCTCACATTTACACAGAGAATCCTCCTGGGAAAACAACAATTACTTTCAAATTAATATCAAGTCACATGACTCTCTGGGAGCCATTTACAGTGCTCCAGGCGGCGTGAATGTCCATAACTCCCAGTATGGTCCTCAGGCTGGGTATTTAAAGCTCATTAGAACATGGAAGATTTGCAGACAGTGCACAGGCAGAAGTTACTAACGGCTGGTGTAATAGCTAATGCTCTAAAATTCAACATGCAGTTTTGGAAAGGGAGAGACAGTGGAACTGTAAAACACATTTAAATAGGAGATGCAATCCGTATGAAAAAAAAGCATGTACTAAGACGGTATGGCCAATAAAGACACCTCTTTTATGCAGGTATGAGATCTCAACTTCCAGGGGGTGCTTCCTGGTTATACTGCACTTAAAATAAACCTATAAAAATTGACAGGCAATGCACTCACAAAACATATAGGGTTCTTAAATCTGAAGAAGCCTTTTACTTTTTATTCACGTAACTCAGGTTAAAAAAAATAGAACATTGCCGAGTAGATGTACTTCTTCTCAAAAGTAGAGGTACATGTTTGCCAAGTAATTATTCCAAGTGGCGTTTACTGCAGTTAAATGCACACATTTTTAGAGTGTACATGGAAAACTAGAGGAGTGCACACTGATCGTATAATAGCATGCAAGATGGAATGGGTGATGGTAAATAGAGGCCTAGTGGTCGCTGAATGACGGGCAGAATACAAGGCTCTAAAAGAGGGCCATTCTTAGAAAAGCAGGCTGTCCAAATAGCCCTCCATGAATAGGGCACCATCAGGGTGGGGGATGGTAGACCTTTTTAGAACTGGATGGAAACCGGCAGTCGTACTTTTCAGAATGAAGTGCAGCATTTTTGGAAAGTCTTCAACATCAGTGTTTTTTTCTTCTATTTTATATTGATGGGATGGGCAGAATTATACTAATACCCACATGTATGTAAGTGTGCCGAACTACCTGTGCATGTCATGATGATAGGTTTGGGGCAACCGACTTGCTTTGGGAACTAGATGGCTGATGTTGTACAACGTGTGTTCGGTTCCCACTCCAGGGCTAAGAACCTGGAGGAGTTTGGGGGTAGCTGTGATAAAAATGACAGGTCAAATAAAAATAGACTATGGAGAACACCAATGTGGATTCTTGCAGATGTTTGTCCAGGCAAAATAGCTCACATGGAACAATAGCTGTCCTGTACATTTCATATGTGCAAAATACCAGTTAATACACTTTCAATACTGATATTTTATGTCTGTAGCTTCAGAGACATCACTTGGGAACCCTGGCTTGGAGCAAGTGCTCTCTTTTAAGATCTATAGGGTCTGAATCACAATAGGAAGCCCTGTCCTCAAAAGCCCTTTTACCTATTTTAGATGTGTAAGATACACAGCATTCTATGGAATAGAAGAGCACTTTTCTGAAAACTTTTTGAATCGTCCCTCGAAGTCGCTATGATTGTCTGCAACTGTTAATAAAAACAATGAGCCACGGCTACTACATGCAACAGTTCTTGATTGCACTATTTGGCCATAATGTGCCAACAACTGTAAATTGTGCTAGTGCCTAGGCATATTGTGGGAGTCCCTGGAAAATGCACATCTAATGCCTATACAAGTTCCTAAACTGTTGGATGTGCCAATGCGTGTTTTTAATGTAATGTACGTGGTATTGTATAGAGCCCAGCTGCCACTATTGGACGTGCTGCTGCACTTGGCTCTGAAATAAAGCAATGGGGTGTGGTTCATTAGTGGGAAAGTGGTAAAGGCAATGTGAAACCTCTGGTGTTGGTTAGTGTAGGTCAGAAGTACTCCTTAATGTCAATCTGCTTTATATAGGTTCGGCAGAAACATTGGGAGTATGTAATCGCTAGGAAAGAACCCGCGATCTGATAGATCCAGGTGAATTGGGTTTGGTTAGGCACTGATGTTGGCGACTGTAACAGGTCCAAAGTCTTCGTTGATTAGTCGTGACTTGGTTAATGTTGCTGTGTTAACGGATAGGGCTTTGGTGGCCACGTGTGGGGAGTTTGGGTGTATGTGTGTGTGTGTAGTGTATAGTGGTAGGAGATCTTAGAGGGTAGTCAGAGTCTAGTCAGTTAGTCAGAGGAAGGCAGGAGTAGGCCTCGCAAGACAAAACAGCCAGCATCCCTGCTTTACTGCACCTGTCCATTTGCAGAGAGGTCCCATTTCTGTAACTTCACATGCCACCTCTCTCTCTCTCTCTCTCTCTCTCTCTCTCTCTCTCTCTCTCTCTCTCTCTCTCTCTCTCTCTGTTTCTAATAGCGTCATTGTACACTTTGAGGAAATAAAACAATCATCTGCAAGTTGGCAGGAGAGGAAAAGGTGTTGTGTTGGAACTCAGATATTACCATAACCCGCTAAGGCTTATGGGAGGCAGCATGTTTAGGCACAGTGGAAGTGCAGCTTGAAATTTGAGCGCAGCAGTCACCCAATTCACCTTCTTTAGTATGTTGATTAAGAGGCTAAGAGATGCTGCAAACCTCACCCTAACATGCTCAGGCTCTTCGCTCAGTGTACTGCTGGAATGTTTGCCCTTCAAAAGCAAGGAAAGGCATGTATCAGGCAATGGCCAGGACCCAGGGCCAGAAACTCGGCTCATTACGCCCAAAGGTCTGTCAGAAATACAGTGAAGGTGAGAGATGGGAGGCCACACATTTCAAGTGGCTGAGCACACTTACTAAGAGCTGGATTTCACCTGCAATTAACCCTTGCATTAACCGTTCGACTATTGCTTAGAAATAACATTGACATCCCCTTTAAAACACTGAGAAGAGATACTGTGGAGTCTGGTATAGAGTGGGAAGGGCCATAGGGACAGTCGACCGTTGTTTAGCCTACATTTTAAAGTAGAAAGTTTGCTTGTGGCATATGTCTGACCTAACCAGTTATCGGTAAGTGAAAAGGGAGGGGTGAGAGACGAGGGGTCAGGTAGTGGGCAGTGCAAGTCAAGGCGATTATCAGAAGAACCCCATTATAGTAAAGGGGAAAACAATTTAATGTACGCAATCAAAAAGTCAGGATCGAACAATCCACATTTAAATTGTAGTTGAAATCACATCGAACCCACAGGAACTGTCATGGCCATGGGTGTTGATTAATGTATAAAAAGCTGAACAATACCCACAGTCTGTGTGTTCCACCTCACGTCCCATCTCTCTCTTATTTTCTCTTCAGCAGGAAAAACAAAACATGCGATTTGTCTGATAGCTGACAATGTGGGCATGTGTACAGCAATCTTCCATATCTGAATTGATCCAACTTTTCACGAATTAAACTAACACACCACTCTCGTGTCAAAAAAACAAGACAGATATGTTTTCAGGAAATGTCATGCCTTTTACACGACCTATCACTGAACGAAGAACACTTTGGAATTGACACGCCTAGAGTGACTGTTCTCCTCCCAGCTCAAAGTGAATCACATCTATGTTTTTTCATTTCCTTCAGGAAACAAACAAAAAAAACTCAGGAGCAGTTGAAGGAGACAAGGATTGGGAAAAACTACTGCTTACATGCATCGAGTATGCTGGCAAAATCTGACGCCATGGCGCAAAGCAGGGTCCAACTGCAAAATGTAAGTATGGCTACCCTGCATTTCCTTATCTGACTGGGAGACACATAGGGCCTGATACACAGAACGTTCTTCAAGGGGAAATTGACATTAAAAAACACAAACAGTTTGGGACTCAAGCTCTTAGAACGTTACTCACAAACCACATTGTTTGTAGAATAATGTGTGTATTTGTTACAAAAATGTGATTTATGTGTGCATTGTTATATGTAAACATACAGATACATGATTTTAATATGAAAGTGGCATGAGATTGGGCTTCATCACGAGTTGGGCGGTAACGCCGCCGCTATTAGCGCCGGCGTTAATAGCCCTACCACCAAACCCCCCGGCGCTAATAGAGCGGGATCTCGGGTTTGGCGGAACGGGTATTGCCCATTCCCCACTGAGCCCATTCGGGAATTCCCCATTCCCCATTGGGCTCAATGGGGAATTTTCGAATGCTCTTACCAATGGCGGATTTCCCGCCGGCGGTATGAGCGCGAAACTTCAGCGGATTTATCCCCAGCTCAGTGCTGGGAATAAAACCTGCGAAGCTCTGATTTGGTGGACCCTTAAATCCAGCGGTAATAGCGTTACCGCCGGATTTATGGGTTACCGCCAAACTCGTGATGAGACCCATTATCTGCAAGATTCTCCACAACTATATAAAAAAGAATGATATGGCAACCAATGAATTTTATTAACATTATTGTATTTGGTCTTGTATAGCACCCTTCTTACTTGATTGGGGCCCTCGATGTGCTAATGTGTCTGCGAAGTAAACAAATACAAAGGTGGATGAACACAGAACAGACCAATGCCAGAAGGATAGACAAATATCATGGATTTGAATGATGGATTGATGGATGGATGCATGAATGCAACAGAAAGGACAAGTCATTTAGCACAATGACAGATATATTGACAGTGAAAACAATGCAAACATTCTTTCAGAGCAGGAAATAATGAACATAATCAACAAGAAAGATATTGAAGCAGTCCAATAGAAACACTAGCTGAATGTTGTTTTTCGAAAAGCACAACAGGCAACATCATTTTGGACACAGGTGGGACAAAAGAAAGAGGGTGCAGAAAATGATTTACAGGGTGTGGAACATATTAATCTTTCAATCGGGTATTGCAACTGGCATGCGAGGCCAGCTAATAGGATGTAATGCGACTGTAATGTGCCACTTTTTTCTAAATCCTACACCACTGGAAAACAAGCAAGAACACCTTCCCATGTAGTGTGGCACTACAATGGAAATGGCTGATCCCCGAGATCACAACTGATCATGTCACATGTTCCACCACTAGGCCATCAGCCCCAAGCCAACCCCTTACTAAACACATGTCGCGTACATCAGGGCTCTTGTTTATCTCCTTTGCTTTTTAATATCTACATTAGACCTTTTTTGGACCTGCTGGAGAGGTTGGCCGTTAAATGTGTTAATTATGCAGACGATACACAGCTCCTCCTTGAACTCTCAGGTAACTACCAGGAAGATGTGGATGCAGTGAATTATACTTTCGCCATAATACAAACATGGTTGGCAACTAGCTCCCTGGTGTTGAATGATTCTAAAACAGATCTTCTCATTTTGGCATTGGGGCCTAAATTGAAGAATCTACCCCAGCAGTATGAATCCATTGCTATAGCGGATAACATCATCCCTGACAGCAAATCAGTAAAAACATTGAGTGTAATGCTGGATGCTAATCTTTCGATGAAAAACCAGGTTTCTCACATCCGCTCATCTTGCGTATATATTACTAAGCTTCTACACCAGATCAGACCTTACCGCAGCATCACTAATAGATCCCTGTTGTCCTCGTCACTGATCAATTCACGCTTAGATCATTGCAACAGTTTGCTGATGGGAACCTCACAAGGGAATCTGAAGCAGTTTCAAACTGTTCAAAATGGGGCCGTTATAACAGTTTTTGGTCTGACTAGATGGGATGGGACCATGTCACTGCAGCTAGGAGGAAGCTACTTTAGCTGCCGGTGAAGCAGAGAATTAAACATAAAACCCTCTCTCTTGCTTATAAATGTCAAAATGGCAAGGCCCTGTTATATCTTATTAACAGAGTCATGAGGGAAGTATCTAGCAGATCTTTGCCACTTCTGACATCCTTATGCAACCAAGATCTTGCCTGAAATAGTTTGCCGACTGCCGACTGTAGTTTTGATTTTAACGCACCATGTGTTTGGAATGCCTTGCCTCTAGACATTAAAAACTCTCCTTCACTTGCGGTCTTTAAGAAACATGTGGAGACACATCTCTTTAACCACCCGGAATAGATCTCGCTACCATCTAAGGTTTCCCCTCTCCATTTTATATTCTGCGCTCTGAGGCCTACAGGTGTGTAGCGCCCTTCAAAAATCAAAATAAATAAACAAATAAATAACCTGAAGCTTACTTTTATTTCTAGAGATGCTAGATCAGGCTTCATTGTCAAGAGCCAATGTTTTTTATTTCGATTTCCCTGTGCCAATCCGCTTCCAGCACTAGCGTAGGGAGGCTCAATCAGAATGCCAATTTTGACCAGCTCATATATAACGAATAGAGTCTGAGCAGGTCAGTTTGATGCAATATGTAATACTCTGGAGGAAGAAATATCCATCCATGCTTCCCTGCCTCAAGAGTCCAAAATTCAATTGCAAAACTATAGGTGTTCATGACTTTACTGTTTGATCTCCTCCTTCCATCGCTGATGGAAGTACATTGTCATGGCACTGTCACGGATTAACGTTATTGTTATGTTTTTATATGTCCCCCTACCAGTGCCTTAATTTTTCCTTTTATGCTGTGCAGAAAATGTCGTTGGGTTTCATGATGCGTATTGTTAAATATGTCTCCTTCTAGCGTCTCCCCTCTCCCCCCCTCTCCCCCTCTATCTCTCTCTCTCTCTCTCTCTCTCTCTCTCTCTCTCTCTTTCTCTCTCTATCCCTCTCTTTTTCCCAGAGGGCCTTTGAAAAGATCGTAATCTGATACTTTGAATCATCTGCCATATTGCTAACAAGTTGTGGGTTTACAATAGCCAATAATCTTTGGCTCGCTTTGCAGTCATCAGACAACATTTGTGTCTGGTGCACTTAACTTGAACAATTTGACTTCACTTAGCACATGCCCATAGGTTTCTTGTTCTAATTGCAATACTGGCAAGGTCACAATTGTGCCCAGGATTACGGACATTTTTTGAAAATAGGGTTACTCTAGAACCGTTTGAGGAGCATTTTACTAATGCTTAAAAACATCACTCACCTTGCTTGGGGTAGCCAGCCAATAAGGTGACTTCGAAAGTGGACTGAAACTGGAAACCTCAGCTCCTGTTCCAATCCACCTGATAGCTGATTCCCCAGTCACCATCTTCCTCCCTACCCCGGGACCCCTTTTTAAAAGATCCCCCTCCACACTTACTACTTTGTTGTGGCGGCGGCACTCGCAGCCAACGCTGCCGCTACTTCCTTCTCTTCCACGTGAATCCACCATGGAAAGGATTCCTATACAGGGCCCCTCCTTCCCATTTCCAAGGCAAACATCTTTGAACAGACTTTTCATTCAGTGAATGGGACGCTGCAAGGCGACCCATTCACAGAACGAAAATACTTTCAATTAGCCCTGTCCCAACCCATGGGGCTGGTGCTAATACGTTAAGCATGAGTTCCAATGCCTGGAATGGGTGGTAATGGCCCGTGGCCCTCAAGCCCTCATTAACTTTGGCCGCCAGGCTGTTACCAACCATTCTAGCTCTTGGAATGGGTGCTTAACGCCACATTATTATATTGGACCTTTGGCTGTTCAATTCAAAACAAAGGAGCCAGAGCGGGCCTTAGCAACTGATATAAGATCTATCACTGCCTCACTGTCAACATTCCACTCCCCACTATGAAGCACACGCAGCTCCTCTAGTGCGCTGGCTGCCATCCCTCCAATCCAGCTCCTTCCATCTGTACCTGAGTGGTTCGGCTCTCTGCAGATTCTAGTACACCCTTCACATGACCTTACTGACGCAATGCTTCCTGGCTGCCCCTCGACATGCCTCCTCAAGTATGCGCATCAGCCAAAGTTCTTCCTCTGTCTTTTGACCCTGATTGGCCATATGCTGCCCCTTACAATGTCACAAAGGTCACTAGAGCCACACAGGCAACCAATTCTTCTTTCCTTTTGAGCTCGTTTTTGACTTTTTACCAATGTTTCTAATTAATAATTGTGTTACAGCTCCTAATGCCAGGGATGGATCCTGTGCCAGCCCTTAGTTCCTCGTTAGATGCCCTTGCCCTTGCATCAAGCCCTTAGATAAGGAGCAGGCTGATAATATGTGTTCAAGCCATCAAAGGTGGGGTGGGACAACACAACTATCCGATTTCTTTGATTCCTTATATTAAATACATGTGGTGGCATGGTATTACACTTTCAGTTTTGGTTAATTCAATCCACACAGGCTGTCAAGTATTTTTCCATAACGTGTAAGAGATCATCTTCCACATCCACTTATTTTATGTTTGTTGTAATATGCATAACGTTCAAACATGAACATATCTGTTACTCATTGTGCCTTTGCAAAAGCATCACTCACACTTTGTAACCCAACCGTCAGCTCAAATATCGGATAGTGACTGTAAGTAAACAGTCATTTGGATGCTTCCAGTTCTTTAGACATATGTCACTCACACACTTTGAAGCATTACCCATGCATGTTAACACATTATACAACTAAAATAAATATTCCTTTGCCCACTACTGATTATGCGCCGGCAAAAATAATGCTCAGCCTCTTGTACTTTTGCATTGCTAATATTACCTTATAAGTGACCCCAACATTGCAAAATTATTTACTTGACCTGCAAAGGATTGCAGGGATGGAATGTGCCTGTCACTACTCATACATAGCATTAGGGCAACAGATATTCAGACAACTATAAAGCTTTTCACACAATTCTGCATAATTTCCAAGTGTTCAAAGTTTCATTTGGCATAGACAATAACAAATGCTGTGGTAATAATCTGCTATACAGCAATAGTTTCACTGAGCACTTGTTTAATCGTACTCAACAATATCAGGCTTGCGGATTGTTCAAACACTGTTTTTCACACTGCAAGGCAATTGTATCTATGCCAAGTAATGATATTGTCATATACTGTACATATCACATTGAGTGTTTAAATATCTTTTTGCAAAGTATTGTGGGTATGCACATACCACAGTGATCTTTTTACTGCTGTAAAGCCATATTTTTTGGAGGCCCGCACAGGAGCCGGAGGTTGACCTTGGGGTAGGAGGGCCACAGGAGATCCGTCCTTGACAGTGAAGAACAAATCGGCAACTTTCAAAAACAAATCAGACTTTTTTCGACAATACAATAAGTGAAGATAATCTGTTTACTTGCTACAGGCCAGAAAAATCTAGTAACAGTCTAGGAAAATGTACCTTCCGTTTCTTTCGATGCTCATCGGCTGATCTCCTTTCAATATAAGTATTTGTGTTGTGTTTAGTGCTTCTTGTATCCACAGGCATCCTGTTTAACAGATAACAGTGATTTGCAGAAAAGGGGCCCCTGGTTACAGGAGAAGGCACTCAATCTGGTGTAACTCTGAGCATTGCTGCTATTAACTTGAAAGGCCATTCTGTGTGATTTTCCTCAAATGGGCCTACATGAGAAATGGAAAAGGGGGAGGTATCGCAAAGAGCAACTCGCGATACAAACAGGGGCACAAACCGTAGCAGCCAGATAGCTGCTAAAACACTTTCGTTCAAACTCTTAATAACTTCAAATAAGACAATTCAAAAAAAGTTTTTTTTATATATAAGGTTTCAAAATAAGGTAAGTATTAATCAAAACAAATGATCAACAGTAAACTCTTGTCGGTAATATTTCAACAATTTCAAAACACACATTTCATATAAAAGAATCTCCACATAAGTGATCATTCAATACATTTTTCAAAAACACATCTGGGTTATAAATTCAATTGTTGACAAACTGTTTCATTCAAATAATATACACTGATATCTAGACAGAGAAGTGCTGTTGTTGTTGTGTCTTCTGTCCTATACTACGCGTTTCGGGTTTACTTTAACCCTTCTTCAGGTAATGATATCAGATAATTCTTTCTGTAAAATTAATAGGAGGTAATTATTATAATATCAAGTTGCTACGATTCTTAGAAAAACAAGAAAAAGAAAAAGAAACAAGACTAGGGGCTGTGATAACCAATCACTTAACTAACCTGTACTTAAGGTCAAAGATCTGGGTCAATATTCGCAAAAAGTTCACTCTGTGACTTCCTGAACCTAAAAATGACAGAAAATTACAACTTACTGTCAAACTAAAGGTAGATGTTAATAGTGAGTACAATGGCGATCTGGAGTGGGACCAGGGGCGCAACGAAGCGCTGGGTCCCACTCTCAGATCGCTGGGCTGAAAAGAAATTTATATTAGCTCACCTAACGGAGTAGTCGATACTGGGTATGGAGATCGTAGGGTACTTCAACTGTTCCAAAGCCGCAGCTTGAGAAAACGTACAAGCGGCTTTAATAAATTAACAAAGGTATTGTTGTTTTAAATCTATGCTGGAAGTACATGACCTAGATAAACTCTTTGACTGTGGCTATACAGCGTTACCTGGAGCTGAGTATGGTATGACTTCCTTGGTTGAAGTGTTACAGTTCCACGTCGTTTATTTCCACTTCCCATAGAGGATAAGATGGATAAGGTCAAAAAACAACCTTTGAAATGTACGTTCGTGGAGCTTCGCCTCGGTAACTGGTGCCGTGTACAACGCGGCGGTTCCGCCGCTGTAGAACTCTGTTGGAAAAGGGGAATACAATCGCACCCCCGTGTTAGTCTACATAAACTAGAATCGCACCCTATCTCTCAGGTTTGTATTAGTCGTTGGAGCAAAAAAGTTACCTGCTTCAATGAGTACGAGACTCACACCGCATTTGCCTAACGGGAGTACAGCGAACTTCCTGTTTCTCCTACAGTTTCAGCGTAGCTAGTGGCAACGTCTATGGGTAAATAGACTAGAATGTAAGGGCGGTTCAAAGCGGCGGCCATGTTGGAAGAAGAAGTAAATAACGCCTATCTATGCGGTTATGTAAATGAGAGCTAACCCACCTGGTATTATAAATTAATGGTTAATCAATGGGACAGAAGGAACTGACTGTCCGTTTTGCCTACTCTCTACTGGAGTTTCATTCGCTCACAGGTTTATCAGTATATGGCCGGCTTACTGTCATTGTTGCCAACAAGTTATAGAGTTACAAAACAAATTTCCTCTATAGCCACGTAACACAAATATCAGATGCATGTCTCAACAGTTTCTATGTAACAGTAAGAACAACAATATCGCTTCTAAACATATGAGAACATTTTTTTTTGATCTTCAAAAGCAGTGATGAACATTAAATCACAAAACATTGCAACAGATCGCCCATTAAGGAGATATACCCAATTAGATCTCAAAAAACAGTAATGAACCTTCAATCACAAAACTCTGTAGCAGACAGACCATCACAAAAAACAATACAAATCCCATTCTAAGTTCATTCCCCGGGGAGCCATTGAGTCCAATTTGTCTATCCAGAATGTTTCCCTTTGTTGAAGTAATTTTTGTAGGTTGCCTCCTTGTCTAGGTAATTTAACATGTTCCAGAATTACAAACTGCATTTGTGCAATTGTGTGATTGCATTCATTAAAATGTTGTGCTACGGGGGATTTCATGAGTTTTAGTCGCACATTAGATTTATGTTCACACCATCGTTGTTTGGCTTTCCTGCCTGTAAAACCCACATAATAGAGCCCACAGGGACACTTAATGCCATAAATAACACTCCGAGTGTCACATGTGGAGGTGTGATTTAGTGAAATCTTATTGCCTTTATGAGGGTGATGAATGTAATTACCTTGTAGGACATTGTGACAGCAGTTACAGTTGTTACATGGGAGGGTTCCCTTAAAATTGCTCATCTGTATTTTCTTAGCGGAGAAGTCTGATTTGATTAGACAATCTCGGATTGACTTGCTCTTATTGTAAGTGGGCTGAGGGGGTACTTTTTTGGGATGATTTCTTTTTTTTTGCTGCGTCGGATCTTAGCCGGTCTAAAAAAGAACGAGGGTAGTATCTCTGAAGTTGGCGCTGTGGAAGTGCTGGGCGTTTGGCTAAAGCCACGTTGTTCTTTCTCTGGTGTTTGTGGCCCAAGAAGACCTAGTAGTCAATATTTCTAGATACCAGCTAAGCCAATTTGAACATCAGACGCTCCAAAAGGGACTCTCATTTGTTCCCCATTATTCGAGCACTTTATTGAAAGAAAAAATCAGCTTTTTTAAACTGATGCGAAAGATGAAACTTAAAGTCTTTTTTGATTCTATTGAAGTACCTGAAAAAGAGACTCAGTCTGAATTTCTTGAAATGAAATCCAAGAGTACATTTGCTCCTCCGGTTCAGAACTGTATTTTGGAATCTTTTCAAAAATCTGTCCTTAACGACTTTAAGAAAATCAATTTCAAAAGAAAACAGCGCACAAATTTGACTGCGAGAGAAAAACAAGCACTCGACAGACTGTGGCGAAACCCAGAAATAATAATCAAACCGGCTGATAAGGGCGGTGCTTTGGTGATATTAGACACATCGAAATATAAAGCAGAAGTGGAAAGACAACGTGCTGATACAGAGACCTATATGGAAGTCAATACAGACCCAACCGAACAAGTGAGAGAGATAATCACGAAAACCTTAGATGCGGCAGAAGAAGAGGAAATGATTTCATACAAAACTAAAGCGTTTTTGACAAATTCACATCCAATCATGCCGGTTATCTATGTTTTACCGAAAATTCATAAAGATCTACAGAACCCACCAGGACGTCCAATAATACCGGCTAGCAATAGTCTCTTGGAACCACTTGCACAATATATAGATAAAATAATCCAACCACTAGCACAACGGGCTCATTCCTACATTAAAGACACCAATGATTTCCTATCAAAATTGACAACGATTTCCTTTGATCCAACTACGGACATTTTGTTCACTATGGATGTCACCAGCCTTTATACAAATATTACTCATCAGGCAGGACTTGAGGCAATCTAATGGGCACTTTTAAGAACAACCAGCAACATTAAGTCTGATAGATTGTTTATTATGCAGCTACTTACAATTGTCTTGAATAATAACTTTTTCATGTTTGAGGACAAATATTATATTCAAATTTCTGGAACCTCAATGGGCGCCGTGATGGCTCCCAGTTATGCAAACATCTTCATGACATACCTAGAAGAGACGAAAGTTCTTAATAATCAGATGTGGAATCAAAAATTGAAACTCTATACTAGGTACATAGACGACCTCTTCGGTATCTTTAGTGGTACAGAAGAAGAACTAACACAATTTTTCAAGTTTATGGACACATTGGCACAAAGGATTAAGTTTACCTATAAAGTGAGTAGAACATCATTGGAATTCCTGGATGTAATGGTATATGAACATCAGGGGAAACTCTCTACTACCGTATTCACCAAATCAACAGATAGGAATTGTCTGCTCCTTGCATCTAGCTTTCATCCACGGACAACGATCAAAAGTATCCCTTTGAGACAACTATTGAGATACCGAAGAATTGTGTCCGAAGAAGATGAATTTGATAAGAAAGCGAATGAATTAACCAGGAAATTACTTTCGAGAGGTTATGACCAGACACAGCTACAACATGATAAAGAAAAAGTCAAGAACATTACTAGACAACAAGCTTTGAGCCCAGCCGCCAAGAAAGATACTACTGACATTGTGTATGTCACTACTTACTCGCAACAAAGTAGACAGATTAAAAAGATAGTGAAAAATAACTGGGAGAAACTATCACTTGATCCTAAATTAGTAAGCCTTTTTCCGACACCTCCACTTTTTGCTTACAATAAGAACAAGTCAATCCGAGATTGTCTAATCAAATCAGACTTCTCCGCTAAGAAAATACAGATGAGCAATTTTAAGGGAACCCTCCCATGTAACAACTGTAACTGCTGTCACAATGTCCTACAAGGTAATTACATTCATCACCCTCATAAAGGCAATAAGATTGCACTAAATCACACCTCCACATGTGACACTCGGAGTGTTATTTATGGCATTAAGTGTCCCTGTGGGC
Organism: Ambystoma mexicanum; assembly: GCF_040938575.1. Classification (NCBI taxonomy): domain Eukaryota; kingdom Metazoa; phylum Chordata; class Amphibia; order Caudata; family Ambystomatidae; genus Ambystoma; species Ambystoma mexicanum. Next base: position 925,250,900 of record NC_090929.1, on the reverse strand, counting down.
TCTATTATGTGGGTTTTACAGGCAGGAAAGCCAAACAACGATGGTGTGAACATAAATCTAATGTCCAACTAAAACTCATGAAATCCCCCGTAGCACAACATTTTAATGAACGCAATCACACAATTGCACAAATGCAGATTGTAATTCTGGAACATGTTAAATTACCTAGACGAGGAGGCAACCTACAAAAATTACTTCAACAAAGGGAAACATTCTGGAAAGACAAATTGGACTCAATGGCTCCCCGGGGAATGAACTTAGAATGGGATTTGTATTGTTTTTTGTGATGGTCTGTCTGCTACAGAGTTTTGTGATTGAAGGTTCATTACTGTTTTTTGAGATCTAATTGGGTATATCTCCTTAATGGATGATCTGTTGCAATGTTTTGTGATTTAATGTTCATCACTGCTTTTGAAGATCAAAAAAAAATGTTCTCATATGTTTAGAAGCGATATTGTTGTTCTAACTGTTACATACAAACTGTTGAGACATGCATCTGATATTTGTGTTAGGTGGCTATAGAGGAAATTTGTTTTGTAACTCTATAACTTGTTGGCAACAATGACCGTAAGCCGGCCATATACCGATAAACCTGTGAGCGAATGAAACTCCAGTAGAGAGTAGGCAAAACGGACAGTCAGTTCCTTCTGTCCCGTTGATTAACCATTAATTTATAATACCAGTTGGGTTAGCTCTCATTTACATAACCGCATAGATAGGCGTTATTTACTTCTTCTTCCAACATGGCTGCCGCTTTGAACCGCCCTTACATTCTAGTCTATTTACCCATACACGTTGCCACTAGCTACGCTGAAACTGTAGGAGAAACAGGAAGTTCGCTGTACTCCCTTTAGGCAAATGCGGTGTGAGGCTCGTACTCATTGAAGCAGGTAACTTTTTCACTCCAACGACTAATACAAACCCGAGAGATAGGGTGCGATTCTAGTTTATGTAGACTAACACGGGGGTGCGATTGTATTCCCCTTTTCCAACAGAGTTCTACAGCGGCGGAACCGCCGCGTTGTACACGGCACCAGTTACCGAGGCGAAGCTCCACGAACGTACATTTCAAAGTTTGTTTTGTGACCTTATCTGTCTTATCCTCTATGGGAAGTGGAAATTAACGACGTGGAACGGTAACACTTCAACCAAGGAAGCCATACCATACTCAGCTCCAGGTAACACCGTATAGCCACAGTTAAAGAGTTTATCTAGGTCATGTACTTCCAGCATAGATTTAAAACAACAATACCTTTGTTAATTTATTACAGTCGCTTGTACGTTTTCTCAAGCTGCGGCTTTGGAACAGTTGAAGTACCCTACGATCTCCATACCCAGTATCGACTACTCCGTTAGGTGAGCTAATATAAATTTCTTTTCAGCCCAGCGATCTGAGAGTGGGACCCAGCGCTTCGTTGCGCCCCTGGTCCCACTCCAGATCGCCATTGTACTCACTATTAACATCTACCTTTAGTTTGACAGTAAGTTGTAATTTTCTGTCATTTTTAGGTTCAGGAAGTCACAGAGTGAACTTTTTGCGAATATTGACCCAGATCTTTGACCTTAAGTACAGGTTAGTTAAGTGATTGGTTATCACAGCCCCTAGTCTTGTTTCTTTTTCTTTTTCTTGTTTTTCTAAGAATCGTAGCAACTTGATATTATAATATTTACATCCTATTAATTTTACAGAAAGAATTATCTGATATCATTACCTGAAGAAGGGTTAAAGTAAACCCAAAACGCGTAGTATAGGACAGAAGACACAACAACAAAAGCACTTCTCTGTCTAGATATCAGTGTATATTATTTGAATGAAACAGTTTGTCAACAATTGAATTTATAACCCAGATGTGTTTTTGAAAAATGTATTGAATGATCACTTATGTGGAGATTCTTTTATATGAAATTTGTGTTTTGAAATTGTTGAAATATTACCGACAAGAGTTTACTGTTGATCATTTGTTTTGATTAATACTTACCTTATTTTGAAACCTTATATATAAAAAAAGCTTTTTTTGAATTGTCTTATTTGAAGTTATTAAGAGTTTGAACGAAAGTGTTTTAGCAGCTATCTGCTACGGTTTGTGCCCCTGTTTGTATCGCGAGTTGCTCTTTGCGATACCTCCCTCTTTTCCTTTACAATTTGGGTCTAGTAGCATAGATCCCAACAGGGAGCACTACGAAGTAATATTATACAGATTAGTATTCCTTTATTTTAATTAATTAAGTGTGCACCTCTACAACCAATTCTGTTCCTACATGAGAAACCTCAGGGAGCCTCTTGTTCAATTTTGTCTAGGGTGTATTATTTTCCTGGTAATTTGACTTACTACTTCAGGGTTAGAAGTGGATTGCTGATAAGATTTAACCCTCTACTTGATTTTTTTTCCTTCATGTTTTAAAGGTAATTAGCTTCGCCAATACATTATGCTTATTAAAATATGCTTTTCCCCCCTAAGTTCCTCTTGAGATCGGGCAGTAATATTATTAGAAATCCTTCCTTGTATGTGAAAATATACCCAGGAATCAGTTGTCATGTGAAAATGTAGTCAGCAAAAATATGTTTTAAAAAAGGTAGTAATTCAATGAAAGCAATGCAAAGTATGAAAATGTTTCCAGTATTAAGGTTGCCAAACAAATATGTTTAATCACACAGAAGTACAAGACTTTAACCCTAACAATGGTACACACCTCTAATAAGACCTGCACAATCACCCTAACTTAATTCCTAAGCCTTACCCTATCTGTAATTACAACCCTTATTCTACCATGAACCTTTAACTAAAACTAACCCTTTAGCACACTAAATGATTTTATTTGCATGTGACTTAATACAAAACACCAGATAAATAGAAAATGAACACTTCACTTAACTCCAACCCCATCTCCAATCTCCATTCGGCCACGGATCCCATAGCCCTTGCCCTAATCCTAACTTCATCCTTACCTTAACTGCAACTCTAACAGTTACCCTAATCCTTACTCTATCCTAACCCCTACGTTTATCCTAACCTCCTATCCTACACCACCAACAGAAACCTTCACCAACTTCCCTATCTCTTACTGTAACAATTACCCAAATCATACATCTATTTGCCCTAGCCTTACCATAACTCCTACCCTAAAACTTACCCGGACACTTAATCTACCCAAAACACTAACACAATCCCAACATCACCAGCCCCACCACAACCGCCATGACCCTAACTCTAAGCTAATTCAAATCAAAATGTTTACTTTAACCCTAACCCAAATCCCTACCCTAACCTAACCCCTATACTAACCCCGAAACAGGCAATCACAAGCCCACTAACCCCTCCTGAATCCAAACACCCTAGCAGCACTAAATTGTTGACTACTTTTCAGCTGCATTTTTATACTACTTTATGCTTGGTGACTTTTTCATTGCAGAGGAGATCCCACCAAAATTATTTCACTGACTGCATGTTTATTGGTAGCATTTTCACTGGATACCATCCCTATGCCACTGCTCTGCTGGACACTTATTCAACAATATGAGTGGGACTCTGTGGTGAATGATGGGTAGGCTCCATTGTTCCTCTTTTGTTTTGGGATTATTATTATTATTATCACTATTTTTGTGCTGGCCATATTTCCCTGTTTTAGGGAGTCAACATGTGTGCCATGTATGCCTCTTATCTCTTAGGGATGGTTTTGCGTAGGTGTTGCCAATGTTCTGCTTAAATGAAAAGGTACTGTTGATGCTAAGCAGTGGCATAATATTCTGATTATCATGCCCTCTGCTGCAATCAATCAGCTGTAATGATCATCCTTGCACACTTTCTGAGAGGGATGATTTCCTGGCCCATAAAGTACTTCAATAAAGTAATGCATGAACATGTGCTCTGGGACACTCGTTTTAGTTGCCATTGTTCCATCTGGCAAATAATGTACCATGTTGGAATTTTTTGTCAGCCACATCAGTTCTGATAAGCGATACTTGTTTTGTGTAATACACATGAATTCTTTTTTTTTCAATGGCATAAAACATATTCTGCATTAGCTCTGAGCAGTACCAACACATTAATAGCCACAACTAAACCTATTGCTTATACTGAGCATATGCTGCTTTTCTGTGCATGCATACGTTACTCTGCATAGGAGTACTTTTAAGAGATACTGTGCAAGATCTTGAAGTCTTTGACTTGATGATATCGCTTTATAATCACATATCATGAAGCAATTGGTTTTATTTAGCCTACATCTTTGGAAATGATGCTGTCAGATGCACGTTTTACTCAAGAACTACAGTGATGGTGGAAGCGGTAATTCCCTACAAAACTCTCTTCAGAGATGATAGCTCACCGACCACATGTGCTCACAATGTGGCTTACCTCGTTAGGAAGTTGTGCACAACGACAATAATGTGTGCACTAAAGCCAACCATTTCCTCACTTTTAGAAAAATAATTACATGAAAGATTCTACAAGACCCTTACTGGCATTGGCTAACTTGTGAAAATCAGGAGTCACCTCAAACTCTGTGAACATAGTTATCCCCTGACACAATGGGCTGAGACTAAAGTATATATTCAAAGTACTCAATTTTACGGTTTGATGATTTCAATGTATTCATAAAGACAATGGGCCTCATTACAAGTTTGGCGGTAGCCTTGCCGGTAAAACCGGCAGGCTCAATGGGGAAATACAGGGCCATTACAACCCTGGCGGACCCTGTATTTCCCCATTGCCAGGGGCCAGAAACCTTTACTCCCCATTCCCATTTGAACCCCATAGGGCTCAACGGGAATGGGGAGTATGGATGCACCAGCACCATTCAGAATGGTGCCGGTTCATCCGTCATGCTCTGCTCACGGGTGCCATTCGCCCGCCAGGTCTGACCTGGTGGGTGAAAAGGCACCCGCGAGCAGAACTCGTAGTTTTCCGGTCTGGTAATTACATATCGACAAGCTTACCAGTACCGTAGTTACCGGACCAGCAAACTTGTAATGAGGCCCAATCCGTCAAAGTATGTACATCTTAATGGAGATAGTTAAGAAAGACAGAGAAACTGAGTGAGAGGTGCAAGGGAGACAGATGGAGAAAAAGAGGGGTATAGGCGGGTAGTGGCTTTGTGACTAGAATGAGAGACACTGAGAGATTCATTGTTCAATGTGTTAATTCTGGCTGATTACTCCTGGTTTTAATTGTTGCCATTGCTTCACCTGACTGGCTGTTGAACTGGCAGTTGTTCTGTGGCTATGTGCAGCCCTGGTCCCTAAGCCGGCTCTTTTGGTGCCTTCGACATCTTTTGCATCCCATACCTCTGCTCAAGGGGAAGACTTCACTGGTACTCCTGTGTTCTTTGCATCTCTTGGGCCACTTTCCCTATGCATAACACCCAGCTGTGCCCTGCTTGTTCGTTTCATCCATTGGAAGCAAAGCAAACCAGATGAAACTGCTGGACCTGCTTGCTACACTCTTGATCCAGTACTAACCCTGCAGATGTTTTTGAGGTGTGCCGTTGTTTGCTGGTATAAACAGACACTGGAATGTGTCAGAGAGTTATTCCACTAAGTACAAAGAGAAAGGAAGATTGCATAAGAGAGCAAGAGAGAGAGAGAGAGAGAGAGAGAGAAAAAGAGAGAGAGATGGAAGGGTAAAGACAATAATGTAGCCAGGCTGCATTGTTTATCACCTGAGGGAAAGTGAATACATACATGGAAACTGACACCAAGGACCGGGATTATTTTATTTGGTGTGTATGTGTGTTAGTAGTGTTAGTCCAGTATAATCTTACTTATCCTAGGTATGGACTAAACCATCTAGCCCCTCCCTGTTGCTGGAAGGAATATTGGTTGAAGACAAGGAAAAGGACTGGCCAGCTGAAGGAATGAACTGGGCATAGTAGAGAACTTCAAGAGAGCTACAAACAAAAATGAAGTAACTTTTGTGAGATCATGAGAGGAGGCAAGAGACACAACAGGAGTCTCCACAGACCTAAAAATATCTGTATCATCCGGGCTGAGTGAGCGGAGTGGGCAGGCATCCACCATAATCCCCAGGCTTCATGCCGTGTTTAGCCAGATACCCACAGGATCTAGGGCCATGTTGGCATGCCTGGGGACAAGACCGCCCAGATGTAGAAAAAGACTCAGGGCACATGTGCAATGCAGCCTGAGAAAAGATCAGGGCTTCTTGGCCCAGACAGCATGAATGCGGCTGCCCAGGTCCAGGTGGCACAGCCATGCCCTCTGTTGGCACACCCCAAGGTTCCCTCCAGTCATTTCTGCAGTGATGTTGGTGACTCATGCGGGACACTGGGCACCACTTTGAGGACAACATCAACACAGGATGATAGGGTGGCGACGGCATGAGACACGACCATGAATAAACCAGCACATGGAGCAAAACAGCCCCTTTGGGGCAGACACTGTTCCTGCAACACAAATAAAGGTACTGTGAGTCTGCCAAACAATGCCCTAATCAAATCCTATGGGGTCTGCTTGTGGCTGGCTGCAGCAGCCACAACCCTATCTATAGGAAGTGAATAGTGTGCCTTGCAGTTATATGTATATTTGTATTTAATTATATGTTTATAGAAATTCATTTGTTTTATTTATGTAAATGTATTTCTTCATTTACTTATGTATTTATAGATTTGGGTTAGAGGTGGTGACCTGCCAGAGTCCTCGGGGAAGAGGCTACCCTCAGAGACATCGCTTGGCACCTTTTCCTGGTTGGATGTCTCCAGATAACGAGACACAGTCTATTCAATTAGTTCACCTTTAGGGACATTCCATGACCCATTTCAGAGAGGGTTTGCTGATCCCTTGGAATGGAATCATGTCGGCGTATGATATACAAAAATTAACTTAGTATTACGTTGCTTAATGTTAATAAGGGTAATTCACGATGTATTTATGTTTGAATAAAAAAAGATGCCCCTGGCAGAGCTCTTCAAAAATCCACTGTTGTGTCTGTTGTCCATCTGAGAGGTCTGTAAAAGAAATATTGGAACTTAGGGTGTACCCCATGTCCTGTTGCATAGGAAAGGTTAGCATTTGTGTTAATTTTAAGGGTGTCTAGTGCCCCTCTGCTTGCAGCTGGTCTGTGGGAAGGGTGGTGGTAAGATATTCATCCCTATCTGTGGGTAAGGAGCATGCACACAGAGCTGGGCTAGGGGAATAATAGCAGGGCTTCACACAAAATAGTACTCAGAGAATGAGAGAGACAGGGAGAGAGAGTGCAGGAGAAGAATACAGGAAAGGCACTTGTCAGGAACTTCCATAGTGTTACTAACTGGACAGTGATCGTTGCAGGTGCAAAATGGTGCAAGTACCTGGGCATTTATTAGCTGTGCCTGGCATATGCCTAATTCCTATACTCAAGCCAAAACTATTGAATTAGCCAATGCTTGTTTTACCAGGACGTCAATGAAGGAGGCACCTAGTTCTTACAAATCGAGTGAATGAAGGCAGAACTGGTTATGACTTTCCAGATACACCAGTAGCGTATTTACTGCCCCAATTAAGTCATTACCTCAGAAGAGTGCTTTGGAAAAACACTGGCAGACACTTCAAGGCTTGATTAAAGTGAACACAAAGAGTTCCCATAAGGAGGTGTTTTGGGTGGGGGGGACGGAAATGGTGGGGGAATGACCATAGGTATTATCATGGCCATAGGCAGTCAATGTGTGGGCATATAAACACACAGCACCTACAAGCTGTGTGCACCTCCTCGAATGTTCTTCTGGTCTGCACTCTAATGCAATAGTTTGAGCTTTTTTCGGTTGCCTAAGAGCCACCGAAATAGCCTAAATTAAAATCGTACATAGCTCATGGAAGCAAAGCAACTTGTTGGGATATGATTTTTGTTGGTGCATGTTTAAAGTTTAGTAAGAATCACATAAGTCACACTTAAATCAGCAATGACAACACCGATTTAAAAAGATGACATCATTCTGAAGCTTTGTATGAAATTATATACCCACAACATTTGGTAATGCTTTGACTGTGGGAATTACAACAGGGATGTCCAAGAGAGGAAATGAGTGGGCACCACCTTTGTTCCAAATTCAGTGTTAAAGTAATGATATTCAAAAAAATTGATTTGGTCCTGTCACCAGATACCTCCCCGTTTGCAAGGGGTTGGGACAAATGATAATGTACAATTTGGCTGGATTGACTTTTATTGTGAATACCAAGATACAATAAGACAAATTTAAGCAATACACAGTGGATATACCCACACAGGTCCTTCCAGCAGACTGGACAAGTCAATCCGGCCAAATTGTACAATTACATCAAGGATGTCATTTCACCAAAATGCCTGGGGTAGTGGATGTGACATTACGCTACTCTTGACATCTGATGACATCACAGGAAGTGATGTCATTTGAACCATCCTGAAGTGAGACCGCAGGAATATAGGTAACATGACCTTTCACCCCTTGACAAAACAGGAAGTGGCATCACATAGCATTGTTCCTAAGTAAACTACAAAACAAATGGTTGCAATATCACTGTAATGGGATATACATTTCACACAGGAATGGATCACCATATGTATGGTTAATATCAGTGTGTATAGGCCCATATTAACAAAGTACTGAGAATTCAAGACGACTTCCAAAGCCAGATGATAGTAACATTATTATATAGCACTTACGCCTAAGTGCTTTATATATATAACACATATACATACAATATCACCAAACCTGTGTTGGTACTCATTTATCAACCTCAGAAGGATGAAAGGCTGAGTTGGCCTAGCAGGGATTTGAACCTACAAACTGCAGATCACACACACACATTGCAGCAGCCAGGAGCTGAGCTATCTTACCGGATATAGCTATCTCACTGGCTATAGTAAATAGAGCAATTACATGTCTGAATGTTCTCAAAGTCAGAAAGCAAATTTCTCTCTGTAGTAGATACCATTAAAATGGTAACTGAGATTTAACAGCAGGACAGTTCATCTGCAGGCCTGGTGCAAAGTTTCAGGCTTCAGAGATTGCCAAAAGGCATACATTGGGAGGATCCGTAACTGTGTATTAATGAATTTAGAGAGGGATAGGGAAAGCAGCACACTCACACAGCATCCTGTACTCTGGGCACTTGTTACCTCATACATACAAGCAAACAAACATCCTGAACAGCATGCCATGGAGATAGGAAAGTTCGACACATTACAACAATGGAATAATTGGGGCACAATGAAATCAATGGTCACTTTATGTGCTTTGGTGCAACATTTTTACACTGTACACATGCTTTTAGGCACAAGGATTTTGTCAAGTGACTGAGGACACCGAGAAGGAATGCCTTGTGATGATCGTAACAGAGACAGTGGCAGAAATAAAAAAGCTATAACTGCAAATATATATATATATATATGTGTGTTTTAATTCGGCTGATGGAACATTTTCATCATGGATGGGTCGGTGTGCAATTATAAGCAAACTGCCTTTATTCGCACATCCAAGACATTTTAAAAGCCATCAACACATGGCGTTCCGCAGAGAGTAAAACCTGAAATTTGGCAGCATAACGCATTTCGCAACTTCCTCGTCACTTGATCACATCATCTACCCATTCCACCAGTGAGTATATAAAGGAGGAGTAACAAGTGAGAGAAGTGGTTAAACATAGTGGAGGGAATTCTGCAATGAAAGTTTTACTATTGGCCATGTTCCATTTCACCCACGCTGATGAAGAGTGGGTCCCTACGTTTAACATGTATGTGTGATTCTAGTCTTGCAATACACTGAGGGATAGAGCACATTGGAGTATATACAGTACCATGCATTTATCCTGCAACCTGGGATGGTGGCCCCCATGGCATTGCACGCACGTTAAAATGCATTACCCCCAATTGTTTGAGAATATGTGCATTGCCTATCCCGTTAAGCCATAAATCCTCAGCAAATATGATTTCTCAAATAGCTAGGTGCGGTGACTCAAATGTGTAACAAATACATTTTCTGTGTGCTTCATGTCCCTAGCCCCAGGCCTCCTATTGCTCACTGCAGGGAAGAGTAAAGGGGTGAGGGCAGGCTTTATGGAAGGTGTATGCCTGGCATTTCCTAGAGGCTCCACTAAATCAGAAACAGCCACTACTGTACTCCAAAAACTGGAAATACTTCCAGAAACCAGTAATGCTCAGTCATCAAGCAACCAGCCTAGTAAGGTTACTCACATAGTAATAATAGGACATGACCCTGACCCAGAGGAAGCCTGGGTCCATGCATCATGAATTGCCAGACTCTGGAGAGCAGAGTCTGAGGATTATGGATAATAAAGTGATTCAGAATCAGGCTTGTTGTGAGGGCTTTTCAAGCTATTCAGTTAGAATGTTACTCTACTCTTTGTGGGGGCCCCCCTTCGTGTTTGGCAAGAAAGCTTAATAACTTTGATTAAGTGAGCATTTGTGGGTTGAAGCTTAGCTGATGGCTGCCAGTAAATGTGTCCTGTGATAATCTGTAATTGTAACATCCTCTCTATTGCTTCGTCTAGGGTTTGCCACATCATGAGATCAACGGGTGGAGCATAAGGTATGCACATATGCCTTAAAGAAACATTAGCCCTCACAAATTGAAGGCTGGTGCACTTTAATTGTGCACTGTTGCCCAAAGACAGGCCTTTCCCAATACTGCTCAATAATCACAGACATGTTTCACCCTTCTTTTAGCTCTTTGGAGTGGGGTATCTAATATGCTGGGAAATTAATAAAGTTCAACAGTGGAATTCATCAAGCTATCCAACCTTAAAGCTAAAACTAGGGAAATCCCTCATTTAATTCACATTAGGGAAACTACTCTCCTATTCTATGCACCCCACAGCTGCCTCCCCTAACAGAGGTCCTTTACCTAGGTTGTAGTGAATTCACACAACCATTCCTTATGATACATGAATTGTGATAAAACTCACCAATTGAAACTGCTTTCGACCCAAATAAAAGTGTTTACAATTTTTCAAATTGCTTATGCATTTGAAATTGAATTTGAATTGATATTTTATTTCTATTGTGCTCATACACAAGTGTTTCAGAGCGTGACAAGGCAAGGAAGGGGAAACGTGGGATAACAGAACAACGATCTTACTAAGACCAGTGACATTGAGAACGTGCCTGGGGGAGGGGAAAAGTGCAAGGGGGAAGTGGAAAGTCCGGAGCAAAAGGAGAACAGAATAAATACTTAAGAAAAATAAATAAATAGATAATAAGAGCAAATAAAAGTGGTAGTGCAGCCAGCAAATGGCAAGTGCTGAGTTTAAGGCTGCGGGCAGGGTAGGTCAGATACGTGAAAAAAGGGGGACTGTATGGGTACAGATGCAGATCCTAGTGCAAGGGGTGGCCCAGAGGCAGTGAGGGAGGATGACAGGGTGAGCAGGAACCTGGGCCTGGAGAGAACAGATCAGCAAGGGAGAGGGGGGCGAAGGCAGAAGCAAAGAGGAAGGTCTTGAGGTGTTTCCAGAATCAGAGATGGTTCTCCTCAGGTTTTAGAGTGGCAGGGAGGCTGTTCCAGAGGAAGGCACCAGCCAAAGACAGAGATCTACTCCCAGCTCGTTTCTTTGAAAAATGACTGACCTGAGGGAGTTAGAAGTAGAGGAGCGAAGAGCTTGAGACGGGAGGTATTTGCTGAGGGATATCTGAAGGTATTTTGGACCCAGGCCCCAGAAAGCCTTGTGGACAATGCAGAGGGTTTTGAATTTAATTCTTGCATCCACTGGGAGCCAAATGGAGAGATTTCAGAGCTGGAGAGATACGATCCCAGGGCTTGAGGCCAAGGACAAGTCTTGAAGTTCTGTTCTGGATTAGTTGCAGTGGGCGAGGGTAGAGGCAGGTAGGTTTATAAAGAGGCTGCTACAATAGTCCAACCTAGAGAGAACCAAAGCTTGGGGGACTGTGAGCTTCTGGGGGAAGGAGAGGAAGGTTAGAGTACCCTGCAGTAGGAAGTTTGAGTTTTAGAGACATCAGAGATGTGGGCGGAGAAGGAAAGTGTGGAATCAAAGATGCCCCCAAGATTCTTTGTCTCACAGGTGGGTGCAGGAGGAGGGCCAAGGGAGGCTGGCAAGAGAGTGAGGGGAAAGGATGGAGAAGGTGTGCCGATGAGGAGGATCTCAGTCTTGCTGGCATTCAGACAAAGATCATTGGAGGAACATCAATCTTGAATGACAGTAAGGCAGTAAGAGATGAGAGAGGGAGAGGAGATGGCCCAGGGCAGCCTGAAAATGAGTTGAGTGTCGTCAGCGTAACACTGGAAATTTGAGGAGAAAATGGCAATGCAGTTGGTGAGAGTTGCCAGGTATTGGATGAAAAGCCAGGGTGAGAGTTTTGACCCATGGTCAACATTCCTAAGACTACACTAGGTCAATACCTTTTTATTATAAATGTATAGAGGCAGGTTTTCACAGCTGTTGCTGTAGGTAAGAGGTTCCCAGGCCACTGTTTTTGGGTGCCCCCTGCACAATGTGTAAGAATGACCCAAAGAATGGTGGTGGTGATGATGGAAGCTGATGGATGCTGAGCTTCCCTTTGGAATTTCCATTCCATGCAGCCTGTTCTTGTACAGCCCTCGATAGTTTGGGATTTTAAACAAGACTTCAGTGACAGACACGCAGAGTGCTTATAAAGTGAGTGGCTGAAGGCAGGCCTGGCAAGAAATGTTTATTACACCAGAAGCATATTTACAACTCCAATTATGTAATTATCTCTCAGAAGACTGCTTTGAAAAGCCCTGACATGCACTTGGGTGCAAAGTAAGACTTGATTAAAGTGAGCTCAAATAGTTGCCATGAAGAGGGGTTTGGGCAGGGAGGGGCAGGAATTGGTTGTAATGGCCATAGAGATTAGCTCTGCCACAGGAAATCAATGGGTAGGCTCATAACTAAACAATGCCTATACACTGTGTGACCCTCCTCATATGCAATTCCTCTAGCTTCCTCCCCATAAGCCATTCTTCCTATTTGTATTCTATTGCAATAGTTTAGGCTTATAGGTGTTGCAAGCAAAACCCAGTAGCCCAAACTCAATAAAAGATGGAGGGACAGAAAGAGAAATCAGGTATGAGTCGGAGAAAATGACAGTTATACATAGAGGAAAGAGAGAAAGGCAGCCATTTTGAGGGTGGGCTGCTGATAGGCCTAGGTAGACATAAAGAAGGGGAAAGACAGATAGCATGAAATAAAAAAGAGAAAAACTAAAGAGACAATGTGCGATGAGAGAGACACGGAAGAAGATTAAGAAAGAAAGGAAGAAGCCTAGATATTTGAGAAAGAGAGCGTGTGTGTGCATATGTAAGAGCTAGAGAGAGAGAGAGCGAGAGAGGGAGGGAACAAGAGAGAGGGAGAGAGACAGGAAGGAGTTTGAGATACAGATCAGCAGACAGAGTTTAATATATGGTCAGCGAGAGAGAGAGACTTTGTTATAGAGTGAGCTCAAGATGGGGAGAATATTCCATGTTTGCGCTGGTCAATTGATTATGGACAACTCTATGGTTTTCGTAGGTTCTGGGATGATAAATGTTGAATCCACCCAAAATGATTGCGGGAATCAAATAGATAGATAAATAAATGAAAGCCACTGCCAAAGACTGATGTTCAAAGATTCTCATTGATACAAAGGTCACTGGCAAAATAAGGTATCGGCAATCAGAAGAATCACATTTAAATCAATAATCGCGCGCGTGCCTTCTGTAGTGTAGTTCCACATCATATGAATATTTAATACCATAATTTCACTGACATCAGATATAGAAAGTCAATGACATATTCGAGGCTGGCAAATGATGCTTGATGGGGGCTGTAAGTGCTGGCTTCAGACGAGCGATGATTGACTCAGGGATATGTGTTTATTTGTTTTAGTGAGCACTCGTGCCGCTCTTTTATCCTGATAAATGAAGTCTCTCTCGGAAAACGAACAAAGACGCCGCCATTGTAAACAGGATCGGCGGAGCAGGCAATCACAGAGGGCTTATTAATGCAGCCCGAATGATTAAATTACATAGCATTTTGTATTTCATCATTTGTGCTTCTAAGAAATCATTATATCAAAATGACATTCTCCTTGGACATATTTATGTGCTTTGAGGAGGAAACGGTCCCAGCCTGCAAATGAGCATCTTCACCGTGGAAACGTGTTAAGCTGCAAATGATTTGCATTTTATGTGTGAACTCTGCGCAAAAGCTGCCAATATATACTCTTGTACTTAAAGGTTGTCCCGGATTATCATTTTTTTTAATCAATCATTATATTATCTAAACCATTTTTTTCTTTACTGTAATCGTTACCTGCTGCTCTCCTTGACTGTCAAGAAGACTGATCTGAAATGGTTGTAGGGATCTATCTCACTTCCAAGCTCCTATAATGACTGGAATTCGTGTGCATTCGATTTTTACGGTTATACTTCTGTGCGGAGTAGGGACATTTCAATGTTAGGAAAAAAAAAACATACTCTGCATGTTTGCAAAGGCCAAGGGATGTAGTATGCACTGAGCAGCCTCTGCCCGAAGTAATGGCACATGGCCTTTGGGGGCACTGGCACTGCCCTGTCTAATTCAGAATAATGCAGCGCCCAAAAGCAGATGTCAATGGCAGTCTCATCCAGCCCTCTGAGCAATCTTTTTCTTCCTAGGCACCCGGTATATTTGGTGTAATCTGTGAAGGCAGGACCCGTAGCATGGTCCCTGAAGTCTGCCAACAATGGATGGCCAATAATGCCAGAGTGCAGGTAAAGGCAGCCGAGATAGGTGGCCGTATGGGTGGCCAAGGGCATCATCAAGTTCACTTTCACAGGAGTTTGCCTATGATCCCCAACACGTCTACGAAAGGTGTCCCGATGGGGACTGGCTTCATTGCAGTTTACACGCTGGTTAGTCTGCAATGTAGGAGCAGTTTGCCTTGCCAAAAATAAACTCCTGAGAAAGCCGTGGGTCACTCAACTGCTGTTTGAGGCTTATCCCGATCTCCCTAGTACTTAGCCAGATCCCAACAGTCATGCCCTACATCCAATGCCAGCAACGTCAGGCTCCAACAGCCTTCGTCCACTTCCAGTGGCCCATTAGGCTATCGTTTATTCCCTCCATTTTCTCATGATCAATTAACTCAATGAATTGCATCTTTGATGGCATCTTTTATTTCTACATAAATAATCCCTGGTATTCATTTCAGCATTAACACAGTATGATTTCTGGGGTACAGTAACGTTTATTGATTACTGTGAAATGGTTAATAGCTCAAAAATTAAGTCTTCCCTGTCACCACTGGCCTTCACCATGTGACCCCTCCTCTTTTCTCAGTCCTACCGCTCCAGATCCAAGTGCAAAACTTTTTGTTGGACATTATATATATATATATATATATATATATATATATATATATATATCCAGTGAAAAAACGTTGTTAAAGGGACGTTATGGTTAAGTTTCACTAACTAAAACCTATGAAAGTCAGTGATGTTAAAGAGATGTTATGGTTATAAATAAAACTGAAAACCCCCAGAAACTCGCCAGTTGTGGTAAGCTAAGCAACCACAACTTGTGCCACCACTGTGCACTGCTAAGACTAACATCCAGGACATCACTGATGACATCACAAATGGCATTGATGAAATCTGTAAACGACAAAAACTGTACGTAACTAAAGTTGTTTTTTTTATCCACTGCATTTTTTTTTGTCTCCCAATCACCCAATCATTATTTCATATCAATACAACAACAGGGTACCACACACTAATGTTGCATCAAACATAGTACATAGTATGTGCTGTTTATGAAGGTCAAAAAAGTAAATATATCCGTACAATTGTATGCAATTAAAGATTTTACACTATCTTTTTTATCTAACGATACTGTTGTTTTTCCCCAGAAAAGGAACCAGATTACAGCTGTATCACCATATATAACTAACTAATAATACCCAGTATTATCCAATTTTTTTCTTCACAGAGAAACAACTTCAGATTCCAGAAGCAATATCCTCAATTATATTACAATCATAAATACCATAGACACTTCAATTATTTAATTCCACCATATTACAAATACTGTATACTCCCCTATAGTACCTATAGTTACTGTTTGCAAATGAATGTTTTTCAAACTAATTGCGCCGCTCCTCGTGCAAATTTGTTAAAAATACACACAACGGTCTGTGTGCGCAAGCAAACTGTTTTTTCCATTATGTCTATTAGGATTTCAAAATTTTTGAGATCCCCTATACTTTTAACTCTGCTGCCCCTGAACAAAACCACAACAAACTTTGCAAAATCGTTTCCAGGTGACCATATACTTTTTTTAAAAATTTTGGTAAAGATTTATCACACAGAGCCAAAGTTATAAGCCACCCAAAAATGCTTTTCTACAAGTTGAGCAACTTAACCATAACCACACGGCTGCTACCACAGGCTGTGTAATAAACATATTACTATAGTACGTGTGGCAAGTGGCCAGATTCTTGGGGGCATGGCCTATAGCATGACCCCAAGAATCTAGCCACTGGCCAAAACCAACACAATACAAATGAACTATTGAAAGAACACCTTTTGCTACCATAACTCACGCCACCACCGTGAAATGCTAAGACTAACACCCAGGACATCAAAGATGACATCACAAATGTCATTGATGACACCACTGATGACAACTCATATCTAGGCCACTTGTTACTGTTCACTGACATATCTAGGCCAGTTATTTTTGTTCACTAACAGTGAGAATTAGAAAATTCAAAAGGTGCTAAATATCTAGGCATTAACCTTGGTGTAATGTTCTTAAAGTCTTTTCCTTAGGATTTGGTCACAGCTCATGGTGCACATGCACAGGGTAATAAACAGGCCTCAAACACACAATTAATGTGTATACATGATGATGAACTTTAATCTTATGGTCAATTTCTGGTGATGTATAGTTTGTACTAACGCATATGAAGATCCACAATGCATAACAATCACAGGCACATACAGGGAAACTACACTAAGGAAGAAAGAAACAACATCACCAAAAATTGGCTATAACATTAAAGTTCATATGTATAGTTTGTACTAACATTTGAAAGTGCGAGTGTGGCATACGAAGCCTGGAAAACTTTGGTATGGGACATGTTCCACCCGTCTGATGATAAGCCCCCTTGAACACATGCAAGACGCATACAAGAAGTCCAACATGTAACACAGAAACTAGAGAGTAAACTGTGCGACCCCAGAAGCTACCCCCACCAAGGAGTGGAGATTGCTATCCAGCACACCCCCAGGCAACTGAGATAAAAAGGACACCAGATGCAGCCCACTGTCTGTCATGTGAAATGTGTTATTATGTTAATGTAAACAGTTATCGCTAACATGGAAAGCAGTGGCAGTATGCAATTGATTGTACTACAGCATTTGTTAAATAAATGCCAATAAAAACATTTTAAAATAAATAGTTTGTACTAACAAAAGTGTAGTAAGTCTTCCATTTTTAGCTGTTTCTTCCATTGTTAACATTAGTCAAATTCTGATAGTGTTGCATTTAATTATTTTGCTGGCCAATATTACCAGATTAAAAATGCCAAAAATAATCATGTTTTTGTTTCTTATAGTACATAGTTTGCATGCAACTACACCACAGATAAATCATGGAGAAATCCAACAATCAGAAAGACAATCCCAATCCTCAACTGTACACAATTAAATCATGATCTGGTCTTCACAATTGGATGCACTTAGCAGTGACTTCAAGGAACTTCTATACTAAGTTAAAAATCATGTTATAAAAAACGTTGATTATCAGTGTCCTGCTTGTACCTATGCCCGTTGCCTCCAGCAGTCACCCCAATCAAATTCACAAAATATAAATCAAAGAATGTTTGGTTTCCCATTCCGATACACCATCACTTTCATGAATAAATGTATTCTTTATACTAAACATGTTATACTGTCATAAATTCATTTTTTCTTTAAAAACCCAGATTAATAGAATGCCGACCACATGAATGTTCGGGGGGGGGGTGTCTGTTTACAAAATGGACTGTCCGCGGACATCAGGCCGTGTCCCGACATGTCATGTCTTGCTTGACACACTTTTAATTGGTCCTCTGACAGGGTGCTCATTTACAGACAACTTGCGCCTGGCGTCTCCCACTTGCCGAGGTCTGAAGACACTCATCGTCATTGCAGACGCCCCCGGCCGTCATCATGTGACTGCAGCCGTGCAGTGTGACGGCTTGTCTGCAGATGGTGTCCGTGCAACAAAGACAGTTTGAAACTACATTTTTGGCCAATCTAGGATGTTTCAAGGAGGTTTCAAGTTGACAATTGACCCTTCCAGATCTCCAAGACCCATTCTTCGTTGATCTGTCAACTTTTTACAACTTTCCAAGGCCTATTTTTGACTCGAAAGTTTGCGGACAGTCACGTGGTCTGTGGACAGTTCCTCTGAAGGGACCTACCCATTACCTATAGTCATTCTTAATCTGGCTATCCATGAGAGTGCACCAGGAGAGAGCACATAGAGCACCTGCTTTACAGATCACTAACCTGCGTCTCTGGATTCAGTCATGGCCATTCCTCCTCCCCAGGGGATACCACCACTACCACCACTATCACCAACAGGATGACCTGAACAGGAGAACAGGTGCAATGTTGTAGAGGAGAATTATGAGGAACAAGAAGATGAGGTATAGGAGGTTCTTACCTCCAGCACCTAGAGAGAGTCATGGGTGTGGTGGATTTTTACCACCATTGGGTGTGTACCAAAAGCTTGGGCTACCCAGGTGAAATGCAATGAATGCAGGTCGTATTCAGTAGCAGAAAAACTGGGCAGTACTCTTTTGCGACCGATTTCATGCCCCGTCACACTCAATCCAACCATCCGAGTGCTCTGGAAACGCTGTTCCTCTCTCAGGGAGAAGTAGGCTATCTTCCTCTAACCCATCTTCCTCAACCACTCCTGCCACCAAAGAGGGTACCCCTGTAGGGCAGATCATCCCACTGGCTGCCTTGCAGGCCATACAGGATGCTGTTGATCCTTACCTTTTGAGGGTCACAGTCTTCTTTTTGTACTGCAACACATCGCTCTGCATCAGAGAGCCGTTTCGGAGTGCTTCTTAGGTGTTGGTCACCCAACATCTTCTCCTGTTTTCCTGACCTGTATCTGTGTTGTTGCCCCTTCCCTCCATGTGTTGTTTGCCTACTTACTTCCATATGCAAAAAAAATATAAAAGTCAGAAATACCGAAAGAAAGTTGCCTCTTAAAGCCATCTTTCACAGTTAAAAAATAGGACTAAAAAAACAATAAAAACACCCTTTGCAGCCCGTGTAGTCTGCGGACAGAATTATATTCCACGGACACCTGGAACATTCCAGGCACAGGGCGGGGGAATTAAAATAAATTAACTTTGTGTTAAAAAATGGTGGCTCTTGCAAGAACTTTAAAAAAAATAATAATTAGGGGGGTTTTTACACCGAAATACCAAATGTTCTACTGAACTTAATTATTTGTTCTAACTTTCACAAAACCTGCTTCAATTTTTTCTGTTATTCCTTTTTATTTACTACAACAACCAACAAATACTTCAGTACATATTTTATATGTTCACAAAAATGGTTCAATGCAATTTGCATATTCAAAAGAAAAATCTGATTTCCAACATCAGTCAAATGCACTCCATTTCCTCGAAAAATAGTAACATAATCAAACTTGATGTTTTCATAGTGAAAATATGTCATTCCAACATTCTGCAAAAAAGCTCATACAGCTTTGTTTACATTGTGCCTTGCTTTCTTAATTTGTGGACAAAATACATTAGAACATTTAAACATTTGCCTTTGAGGTATCCGAGAAAAAACAATCTTTGAACATGAAAACAGTACCATTAACTTTGCAAATGTATCCTTCATATGAAACTGTAAGAACATTCCAGTAACAAAGCCCAAACCATTGCCTCCAAATTAAACTACAATGATGTCTGGATGCTTCAATGTAACCATTCTCTCACAAAATGCCCACTTCATTTCTCAGACTCCATACCAGGAAATCTTGAATTCTTCAAATCCAAGAGTCACAGGTAATCCACACTGCTCACAGTACACCTTTAACCAATGGATCCAAAAATTGCCCACCCTCCAGACACTCTCCTTCCTCACAGCAATAGCCATCTTCACTGTAAACAACGAAAATAACTCTTGCTACCCTGTCTTCCTGTATATCACAACCAGGAAACCTGATTGTCTAATCCTGATGTCCATGGACATCCATAGCACAAGGCAGCCCTTCTACCATATTTACGTGTATGTTTGTAACACTCCCTTATTGGCTGTTTTCAAACAGTCTTACATCCATTCTGAGGTGGCTATATGGTTTTTTCTCCAAAGTTTGGTGAGGATCCTTTGAACGGGCCAGAGTTATGAGCTGCCCAATAAGTGCTCTTTCTATGAGTTGAGCAATTTAACCATAACTAAATGGCCCTGTAATACATATTTGCACTACATATATGGACAGTGATCCTTGACTAGAGACACTGCTGTTCAATCATGTTGCTTTGCTCTCTCTGCCACGTGACTGTCTGTCCCCCTAATGGCACTGACGACTGAGGTGTGGCTCGCAGTCAAATGCCAGATTGTATTTAAGACTCACTGTATAGAGAGAAAGCATCTGCCAGGGTATCTGAAGATGCTGGTCATTCAAAACCTCACCTTTAAATGCAGGATGGATATAGACCATTCAAACAATTGTCAGTCAACTCACAGTAAAGCCCCAATGAAACTCTCTGTGAATGCCTCGCTCCCCTTTACCACCAAGAGCCCACATACTAGTGAGGAAACAATGCAAAGCAGTGGCAAACCAACTGTGCACAGAAATATAGCACATATCAGTGGAATTAATTCTGCCTCAATAAAAAATGGCCATCAGAGCAGTTGTCCACTTGGAGTAACACATGGAATGTAAAGGAGAGCCAAATTGCTTTGACAACCCTGGCCATTTAGAGAGACTAATTGAAATCCCAGCAGGGCAACTACACGTGCAATTCCTCGATGGAGAAATCTGATTACACGATAAACATGAAAGGTTACATAAATGGTTGGAGTAAACCAGACCCAGTGTGAAACGGTTTACTGCCATTTTACCAAGTGATTTGTTTTTACTGAGGTACAGGAAAAAAATGCCCTTTTTTTTAATGGGAGGTTCCCCCCAACCTGCCTGTTCACGTATGTTTTAAACCCCACTCCAACCCCCTCCCTTGCCCTTTTAATCCCATTCCCTTCCCTGATATATAATTCAATTTCTGTATTTTTTCAGTAAAATTTACCTCGGTAAAGCATTTTCGGTAAAATGACTGGGTACTGTGTGCAACCTATGAGAAATGGGCACAATTAGGGCAAGTATGATCGAAGAGAGCAGGGTTAGCTGGTCAAGTTGAGATAACCCATGGAGCTGAGAGATCTGGAAAAGTGAGTTACCTGAAAGAGCTGGACAAATTGAGAAGCCTCTAAGAGCTAATAAAGGTGAGAGGCACTAGAAAGCACACAAACATGAAATGACACCTTTTCATGACAGAGTCCACCATCTAAGCCTGGGACTGTGTTTTGAACCAGTGCTAGTAGCCATTGTCTTGCCTCCAAGACAACGTTATTTGCCATGAAGCTATCAGTGGGGCAAAAGAAAGCAAACAATGTTATCAGGTACCCAAGAGCTGAGCTGACAAATCTGCTATGTCCCAGAAGTCTGATAAAATTAACAACCATGATAGGGAGTTTGGGAAGCTGAGAGGCCTTTGACCGCTAAACAGCAGACACAGTTGCAAAATGGATAACACTATGAAAGTTGTGAAGCTTGAGAGCAGTAATCTCTGAAAGAATTGGCAAGACTGGAAGATTAGACAAGGAGCCTGAAAGATTGGAAAGGTCTTTGCGGGCACACCTGTCCCAGGCGGAATATTCGACTAGTATAAGAGAATATGGGGCACTGGCTAAAGCAGAGCAAGTAGGCAAGGTAAGCCAGAGGCATAATGAGCTGGTCACAATATCCCTGTGAGATTGAACTGGGCACTATGTTTCTGAGAAAGTGGGCGCAACCATATTTCCTTTGACTGTGTTGAGGGTTTGAGGAGTTCTAGGGGCAATACTTTAGAATACTGTCTTAATGGTTCATAAAGTATGTTGGTCCCTGTGTCCCTGAGAAAAAAGGTCTAGAGTGAGTAGTATCCAGCTGAGAACTACATAATCGACACTGCACAGGTACTGTCAAGCGAGAGCACTGGATGCTATTACCATGAGAAAGTGTTTACAGCAGAGATTCAGAGGGAATCAAGTATCCAAACTGGACAAGAACACCCTATTGTACGATGAATAGTCGCTTTCCTACACGTGTTCCTTGGAAAGTTCAGAGAGAAGAATATACTTTCCTTTATAGAGAAACCGTTCGAAGTTAAAGACCTTTAGTCCATGAACCATCCCTATATTAACAAAGTAGTGGGGAAACACATATTGCTTGTTTTCTGCCCTGTTGGTGCCCATATTTTTTAGCCTGTAAGCCAAACCCCATAAGAGAGACAAGGATGTGTTGAGTTATGGGGTAAGGTTAGAGAATGGATAGGTGTGGAACATGAGAAGGGTTCTAAAAGTATAATATGACTTGTTATATTTTGTTCTTCACGCAGCCAGTGGGGTGTGGAGTGATTGTAAGATTTGGGCACCATGCCCTTCTCATGTGAAATTAGCAAAGGGTGTAGGGCCAAATCTTTCAGAGTACACATGTTTGTATATAGTTAAATTGTCGTGAAAAGCAATATATATTGTGGAACTGTATAATGTAAGGAAAGGAGATTTGTTGTATTTTCTATATGTTATGTTGTTTTGTTGTAATGTTCTTACCTGTTCCATGGTTACTTACACAAACTATGCTGACGATACCCAGGTTCTCATCACCCTATCAGGGTGCTACGACGAGGACTCCACCAAAATCAACAACCTTTATTTAGAGATCCAAGCCTGGATGGCAGAGCACGGCCTATGCCTCAACGATGAGAAAACTGAGCTCCTCATTGTCGGCTCCCAACCGCGGCTAAACAAACTAGACCCCCGTTACGCGTCCATCAACATTGACGGTAACCTAATCACAGTAGCCAAAGAAATTAAAACCCTTGGGGTTTATCTAGACTCCACTCTCTCACTCAAAAGACAGGTGAACGCAACTGCCTCTTCAACAGCTTACACCAATAAGCTCATCAACGCCTGCAAACCTTTCCTATCACCCTCTAGCTGCATTACACTAGCCAGAGCGTTAGTGCTCTCAAAAATTGACTACTGCAACACCCTCTTTCTTGGCTCATCAGAACACAACCTGAACAAACTACAGGTACTGCAAAATAATGCCATCAGAGCAGCCCGCAGTATCCCACGAAACGCCCACATCTCCAGCTTCAGACAAGATGCTCACTGGCTCCCAGTACGAGACAGAATCTCCCTCAGATCCCTCGTCATCGTCCATAAATGCCGCTCTAACGACGCACCCAAATACCTGGCAGACAAGTTCCACAATCACACCTCAACTAGACCAACTAGAACACCATACGCACACTGCCTCTCCGTTCCCAAATTCTCTCTAAAAAAAGCAGGCGGCGCCAGCTTCCCGGTCCTAGCTGCCAAACTATGGAACGCTTTGCCACCACACCTTAGAGCAGAACCCTCATTTTGGACTTTTAGAGCCAAAACAAAAACATGGCTTTCCAACAAAAACGCCGCTTAACGCACTTCCTCTCTGCTTGCCTCTGTTGACCACCTGTAACCCGGTCTACTACACCGTTGTTGTTTTATCACAATCTGTACTGTATATTTTTGCCATGCTGTAACTGTTTTTAAGTCTCCGGCGCCCAGCTACCCCAGGGTTCGGTGCGCGGTACAAATAAATAAACTAAACTAAACTAAATGGTTCCAAGAATGTTTATTAAGTGTTTATTAAGTGCTTGAGGTTAGACTTCCAGAGTGTTAGGGGAAGGACAACAGTTGAAAGTGCAAGGAGCAGTAGACAACCTGTAGCAGGAGTTTAAAGAGTATATTTAATACACATATCCAATGTTACTTACCTGACTGCGAGCCGTGAATCCTTTCACCTGTTCAGTATCAGAAATGTTGGTGTTCAAATACATTTGCCTGAGCTTAGTGGATAATATCAGAACCCACGGGTGTTGCTAGATCTGGAAAAGATCTGGGGCTACACTAAAATCAGGACTGTCGGGACTCAGGGCTAGCTAGCCTTTTTGTTGAAGCGCCTGAGCTTCTATCTGGGGTTACAACCAAAAGACCCAGGGCTAAAGCCCCTGCAGCCCCCTAGCAATACCTCTGTCTGAATAAGACTGTCATTTATTTAGCTGCTACTCATCTTGGAAGCAGCTCAGTGTAATGATCTGGTCTTATTACTGTCATAAGTGCACATGCAAACATTTGGGTGCTGCTTGTTTTATTTTTATTTTTTGAGTACGATAGAAAGCACAAAGCTGTTTACAAAAAGATAAAAACACAAAAAAAGTATATAACAAGTGAAGGGAGCACTCAAGAGACTGTCTTTTATTTCCATGGTTCTCACTGAACAGCAGGGATTGAGATCAGGTGGCATTATACAAATTAGGAACGTGAATGCATTACTGCCAATTAAAACCTATGCAGCAAGCTTTTGGTTTGGAAGAATTGGTCATTGCCATGTTCCTCTCTCACTCACCCCCTTAAACACCTGCACATTCATTTATGAAGAAAATAAACATGTCTTCACTTGCTTTCTCTTACCCGCATCTCCACATCACTTCTTATTCCGCACCTCCTTATTCATGCCATTCATGAACCATTCCCTCAGTTGGTTACCTCGGGCTAATGTGCTGTTACCAGCGCTCATGGTCTACCCCACAGTGATTATTCTCGAATTACAAAGAATGCTGCTGTTGTCCTCCCAACATTCCACATGAACATATTATCCCTGCCTCTCTGAACCAACATTACAAATGCTCACTTCAAAGTTTCAAGGACAACTGGGATTGTTTAAGCACTAATCCCTAAGGTTGGGGGCATTTACACCTGGTAATGGGCTACAGCCCGAGTTAACATGGTAATGGCCCCACACCAAGAGGGTGACAGATATCAGTACCTTCTAACGAGTGCTACGGAGCAGTATTATCTCAGGGTACTAAGAACAATGTACTGGGGTAAGGCAGGCGAGTGGACAGGCAGGCAACAGTCAGCCAGTGAGAGAGAAGAAAGACCCAAAGAAACGCAACACGATGCCAGAAGAGAGACAGCATGAAGAGGAAGAAAGAGGTGGATGAAGGAACGAGGACGGAAAGGCATGGGGAGAATTTGGTGTGGAGAAATGGGACCCTGGATGTGAGAAAAAGAAAGTGGAGGCCAGACCTAAAGGAAGAGTATAAGTGGTAGAGCAGAACAGGGGGGAGAGATGGCAGAGGCAATGGATCAGCGTTCACCATCTGAGAATGATCAGCAGGCCTTACTTTGAGATCATGTCTGTATGTCCACTGATGGGAGGCCTTGTGCCTCCCACCATATGCTACAATTCATGTGCATGTTTGATTCTTCGATATTGTAATGCTGTTAGAACGTTCCAGTGTGGTCCTATTATGGATGTTATCATCTGTTTCCACCTTGTTACATGTGCTGGCCTTAGCGACAGGCCCATAACTCAAGTGTGGCTGATAACTAGTGCCTTAAGTGAGGTGAGAAATCGAAGGGGGGCTATAATTAGGGGATATGGTCTAAATGATGGGTGTGGACTGAAGTGTGCTGTGCATGTAGGTACAAAGTGTTGAACCCAAACATGTTTAAACATGTTACCAGCACCAATTTCACACGTTAACAATGAACTAACAAAATAGCATAAGTCTTAAGCAATTTTGAAAAATCGCTAAACAAAGAAGTTAGTTCCCAAATCTATCTTCTTCCAAAGTAAGGTGACAGATTTGGGCACTAGCTCATATATTTTTCTGTCACTTTTGTGTTGCCGCACTCCTGTCACTCGCAGGCTATCAACAGTGGTCGAACTGAAGAAAGAAAAAGGTAGTGGATGAGCTAAAAAAATACAGATTTAAATGACCACCGTTAGTGTGTCGTCCCCCACAGTAGGCCGTGTTATGTCGCCTCCGAAAAGGCATATTAAATGCAATCACCCACCACTCGCACCCCGATAGAAGAAAAGACATTTTAGCCCTGATTCATGCATTATTTGCGCCGAAAAAACAGGATTTGTGTGCCAGTCTGCCCGCAAATCCCCATTTGTTAAACAGGTATTTGCAGGCAGAATGGCACACACATGCCGTTTTTTTAGGCGCAAATAATCCATGAATCAGAGACAGTATTTTTCCTTTTTCCTTGCTCGGGATTCAAATCCAGGCCTTGCCGATGACCAACCAGTTTTACATCACACCGTGCTACTTGGTAGGTGCTCAATTGCTTGTGCTTCATTCAGTAACTGGATTCATGATTCAAGCGGTTTATTGATTGAAACAAACTAAATCCTGCACCTACCAAATAGCATAGTTCATTGTGACCCTAGTTTGTCACTGGCCGGGCTCGGGTTTGACAAATCCTGGCATTGGAGAAATAAGTGTCTTTCCTTTCCCTGCCCAGTGAGCCCCTCGAGTGAGCTATACAAAAATAATAAGTGGTTTTCTTTGTGATGAGAGCAGTGGGAGCCCTGTCAGTGCCTTGGCTTGATTGAAGTTTTGGGAGACTGCCGGGCCAAGCCCCTAATAGCCCAGGCCCACTTAAGCCATGCTGATAACTCTTCTTACAGTCCTCACCCACAGGAAGCAAGGCTTCACCTCTTTCTCTGAGAATTTTCCCATAGAAGAAGAATGTATACATTGTATTTGCTTTTGCTTTCTAGTATCAAAAAGGGATCGCTTTTTGAATTTTGTGGGCAATGAAGTATTGTTTAGAGAAATCAATTGGGATGTGAGAGGGGTTTGGGGTCTTGGCACTGGGAATACAGATTATATTGTGCTCACATGACAGATACTCATTTCGTGGATGCATCAAATGGATGGAACCAATGGGTGATAAACAGCTGAGACATTCAGATTCGGGGCCTTTTCCTTTTTCTTTATGAGACTCCTTAAGGCTTCCCCTGCCTTCGAACCAGTAAATATAGTAAATATATTATACCTAATCTTTCAACCACAGTCATCACATTAAACAACACTATACTTCATGACTGTTTGACCACTGCAAAGGCGTCTCCATTTTCACCATGCAGAATGTTCCCTTGTGGGGCATGAAACTCTCACACCACATATTGTGAGATGATATAAATGTATGCTCCTAGTTGGGTACACGGTAGGTCATATGAACTTCATGGATGCTAAGGTATGGTGGAAAAGAGCTCAGCCATGCAATTTCACTTATTTGAAACAGGCCTGGGTGACCTTATCTATCTCTGGCCTGCAGCAGCTGATTAATGATTTGTAACAGCTTCATCTTTACTACAAAGGCAGGTTTTTTGGTTGAAAAATCCATGACAACTTTACAGTGTGCCTCCGAAATTAGCGTGATGATTTGTCATCCAATCTGAAGCAGAGGATGTTGTGACGAACATTGTGTTTATTTGTCAGGTTCGCCCAGCTAATAAAGACGCTCTCTGGTGATTTGGTAGGTAAGTCCAGACGATTAGAGCCAATTGATCTTCAAAAGGAAGTGTATCCCCTGTATATGAAGCTCTGCTCACTTCCTGTTCCTTTGTGGGTTTTCATCACACAGCATACAAGATCTTTTATTTCTCACCTATAGACCTGATGTTAATGCGGGTTACACTAGGGGTTTGATTCACAGAAGCGTTGTATAATGGTGCAAACCCTTTGGAGAACGTTCTGTGAATCAGGTCCTTATTCTACAAATATGTCTCATTCCTTTTGAGAATGTTGCTTTTGTTTTAATGTGTATGCTCTGTTGTGAATGAAAGCAGCACATTATAGGGGAAAAGTGGACTGAGCAAATTAGTTCTTTGGCCAATTCCTATTGGGTCTGAAGAGGCTTCCATTCTAAAGGATCCTCTATAGTATTAGTGTTGGCCTGTGTATGAGTGTTTGCATGTGTGTGTGATAGAGCATATGTGCATGTGGCGCTTTTGAGTATTTGGCGTTTATGGTGCCTCTGTTTCTACTAATGTGTTTGCTCAACTCTGTTGGAACTAACTGTACTTTTCTACATCTATGTACAGAAGTATTTTTTATTTAATTATTTTATTTTAGTTTTGGCTCTTAGGTGGTGCTTGCACTACCTATATGACAACATTATGGCATTAGAGTACAGCTCGGGAGAAATGGCAGATGAGGAGGGAGTAAAACTTGCAGGTGTTGTTTGATTATTTCCCCACTCATTGCCTGCCCACCGACAAGGAAATCCCTATGGCCATTCCCACCCACGTCTTGCCCCTGCAGGCCCAAAACGCATCCTCCAAGGATCTCTTTGAGCTTCCTTTTTTCAAGCCTTACCATCAAACTGTTTGCTTGAATTGCCTGCCAGTATTTTTTCAATGCAGTCTTCAGAGAGTTAATGACTTAATTGGAGTTGTAAGCGCGCTACTGGTGTAATACAAATGTCAACTGGGTGTGCCTAGACTCTAGAGCCTCTCGATTTATAAGCACTATGCATGTCCTCCACTGTATACCTGTTAAAAACAAACATTGCCAAAGCCAACGGTTTTTGCACGTGTATAAGTATTAGGCATTTGCCAGGCACTGCTCTCACATGCCAAGATGCTCGCACCATTTTGCAGCTTATACCACCAGTGGTCAATAAATATCATTATGGCAGTGCATAGAAAATGCCTACACAAAAAGACAAAACCGTTTGGCATTGCCATTGCTCGTTTTAGTCATTCTGCACCTCTGCAAACAGCCTTCACTCTGCCGGTCTCTCTGCTTTCATGGCAATGCAGTATAAAATGTATCACCATCTTTTCTCCACACTATTACTGTGATTTGTCAGATTAAAATGTGTTACTGCAAATGTCAGTGGAAGAAGCTGCTTGTCTTCACTTCTCTTTCATTTTACTTGATTGCCTTTTCACCCTAATCATGCTTCTCGAGGTCAAGATATTAACATATCTAATGTTTCTCTGTTCTTGTAATTTCACCCTTTGGTATAATCTGTTATGCTATTTAAGATTCCTTCTGCTACATCTTCTATTACTTTGCTTCAGTTTTCAGACCTTCCTTTTAGTTGTAGTCATTACATTTGTGTGTAGGTTATCTAATTCAGGAGTAGATGCCTAGAAGATTGACTAATCAGTGATACTAACTCAAGCATCTGTGAATATATGTATTCATATTATATTTTTATGGTTACATGATATATATATATATATATATTGCATTACTAGCACTGTTTAGCGTCAATGCACTATGTGATAAAGGGCTGTATCTGAGAATGATCAGACCTATATGACATTTAAATGACTTCTAAGCACTGTTAAGTAAGTATTTGATGTACCATGTTCTAAAGGAATTACTATTCAAGGTAAGAGTTGTACAAATGGGCATAGTTTAGTGATCACTGGAAAGAATGTGTAGCTTTCAGTTTTATGACAGATGGAAATTAAATGAAAAGCAGACACAAAAGCTTCCCTTATTTAGCAGCCGGACTTCCATGGAGGCCATTATTTGCTTGGTAGTGGTATCATTATGTTAGGTCATGTTGTGGATGTGTGATGGCCTTGATGTGTGCTCATGAGTCCACTGACGTTATGGGGCGAACCAATCACATAATCAAAATATGTTCCTTCCAACTCATTGAGTGAGAGGATTCTGGTGAAGCCAAACACACTGTTAAAGGTGCCAGAGCCAGGAATTGTCTGTGTGCAGAATGAGTGCCAGAGGACAAAAAAAGGAGAGTTTGATAAAAAATATCTCTCTCTTCCCAATGCCAGATTCAGAGCAGATGTGTTAGAGAGAACAAATGTTGTACTTGTATGCAGTGAATTGGTAAATACTGCAACAGAATGTACTATGAAGGAACTGAAAGAGCTACATACGATTGTACAATTATGCATGGTAGGCTAGTTACATCAAAAGAGTCATTTAGATTACAGACAACAATCCATTAACACTCTCCTGAAACTGCCCTCACTTACATCCTTAACTCCCTCCTCTCCGCTCGACACTCTAAGCAATCATCTGTCCTTATTCTTTTAGACCTCTCTGCTGCCTTCGACACTGTCGTTCACCCCCTTCTTCTCAACTCTCTTTCTTCCTTTGGATTCAAAGGCTCTGTTCTTAACTGGCTTTCCTTTTACCTCTACTCCCTCTCTTTTACTGTTTCCTGGGGAGGCCGCTCCTCTCCTACCCAGCCTCTGGTATACGGAGTACCCCAAGGTTTGGTGCTTGGCCCTTTCCTTTTCTCACTCTACACCTCCCTCCTTGCCCCTGTTATCTCCTCATTTGGCATTTCTCACCATTTCTATGCCGACAATACTCAGCTCTTCCTGTCCTTCTCTTCCTTCTCTACCAACCTCCACCTTAAACTCTCTTCCTGTCTTACTGCAATTAAAAACTGTATGTCTTCTCTCTTCCTTTCCCTTAACACTGATAAAACTGAAGTAGCTTTATTCCCCTCCAACTCTCTTCCTCTTCCCACTCCTCCCCCTTTAATTAATTTTCCTCCTAATCTCCCATCTCTCACCAAGCTCGCAATTTAGGCATTCACTTTGACTCCTCTCTCACCTTTTCCCATTATATCTCTCTCACCTCTCGTGCCTATCGCTTCCACCTCTTTAATATTCACAAAGTCCACCCCTCTCTCACGTTCCACGCTACTAAACTTTTAATCTCCTCCCTTATCTTCTCTCGCCTCTTCTACTGCTCCTCCTTACTCTTTGGACTTCCTACTTCTCATCTCGCACCTCTTAAATCTATCTACCACTCTGCTGTCCGTACCCTCTGTCTCCTCTCCTCCCGTGACTACATCTCTGCTTCCAGTTCCTCCCTTGCTGGGCTGGCTTTCCTTTCACTCCCAACTTAAATTTCATTTTGTCTGCCTAGTCTTTAAATCTCTCTATGGTCTTGCTCCCCCTTATCTCTCCTCCCTCCTCTCTTTCTACACTCCCTCCCGCTCCCTTCGCTCTTCTGACCACTTCCTTTTCACTGTTCCTCCATCCCTTTGTGCCACATCCCATTTCCGCTCCTTCCAACTCCTAGCCCCCCTGCATTGGAACTCCTTACCTCGCTCACTCTGCTCTATGTCTACCTTTTCCTCGTTCCGCACATCCCTTAAATCTCTCCTTCTCCATTCCCAGCCATGAAAGCCCTCCCCTTCTTGTCCCTCTCCCCCTTGCCTCATCACCTAGATCATCTCCCCCCCTCCCCCTACCCCCATTTTTACCCTTTACCCCATCTGTTTCCCTCCTCCTCCTCTTCCCCACCCCTCCCTCTCCCTCTCAGTTCTACTGCACTACTCTCCTCTTCCCTTCAGTTTAATTGCTCTACTTACGGTTTAGTTGGTCTGATTCACAATTATAAATTGCTTCTACTGTTACTGTTATAAAGTTAATTGTTTAATGTATCCTGTTGTTAAAATGTGCAGCGCTTTGGAGTAAAGCGCTATGTAAACTAAATAAATACAATACAAATACAATTAAAAGGACAGTGTGCAGATGCTGAATGGAACCTTAAGCAAAATCTTTGAGTACAGCCTCCGTGTATTCAAGTGATGTTGAAAGGAGCAGAAAAGTGCACACTCTCCCGCTTGTCTCCTTGGCCTCCACCACTCCTGACCCCCAGCCCCAACCCAACCAGCCACAAATGTGCAGGTTGTATGGACACAGGGGGCACTATTTAATGAGGAGGGCTTTGGGTCAATGACTAATCTAGGAACAATACATTGCAGGTTCTTGAGGCATGCTAAAAGATGTATGTGAATGTTAAGGCTATTGTGGAAGGTGTGATTTCTCTTGGCCTGATGCAGGACTCTTCTGGGAATTGATCTGCATAGTCCAGTCTTTTCATGCGTTCTCAACCTGGACTGCAGGTACTGCAACCAGTTGATAGAGGACAGCAGGATAATCGTATGCTCATAATGGTATTACAGTATGCCTTTGTATCTCTAAATTAGGTAACGTGATGGTTTACTTGATCAGGGTGCCACTAATGTGTATCATTTAATTATTTGTGTGGGGTGAAGTGCTGCTTGACACCTTACATCATATCTCGTATACGTAGCATCATCGCATTGCAAATATGACATAACAAAACATGACATAATGTGGCATGCCATAAAGGAATGTATCATAGCAAGCTCCTATAACAAAAACACAGTTAGGTCCAACATTGAATGGAGAGTGGGCCAACGAAATATACACACAAAGGTAAATAGAAATTAGTGACAAATGGCCTTGTGTAACAAAATTGATATTTGCAAGTAATACATAAAATGAATCACAATGCTGGAAAGAATTGGAAGACCAACAAGAGTGTGTGTGTTTGTGTGTGTATGGTGGTGGGCGGAAGGTGTGCAAACAAACACTGTAGTAGTCTAAAATGTTTTAGTTTAAGCAGGAGGGGTTGTACTAAAACTTGTCATAACACAAATTCATTTTCTCCAAAGCAGACTCCCCCATATGGGAATCTTGCCAGCAGCAGTATAAATGGGAATTGCAAACTATCTAGTCAATGAGATGGCATCAGGAAGTAGACAAATACAACGAAGTAAAGTTTGAGCTATAAACTTGTATTCAAAATCACAAAGAGGTTGGGGTAATGCCTACTTTGCCGTATGCTAAGGTGGGATTCCTCTACCTAACTAAAACTAGGACATCCACCTAACTTAAACTAGGACATCCAAAGTAAATGTCTATCTGTCTCCAAAATCTATACTTGCCCTCACATCTATTTGTCCAAACTGTGTAAGGGATGTCAGCATCAATTGAAACAAAAGTGCAGAGCTTCATCCAGCTCTGGGCTGGAAAGGGGGCTCTCCCTTCCCCAGGATTCTAAATAGTTCACTTTAAATCATAAAAGGGTTGCCTTCCCCAAGATTTCAAGCCCCTTTCAACCTTTTTGGCTCTTTCATCAATATCACAAAAATTCTGAACTGTTAGTTCATAATGTGCAAGCTTCTCTGGATATTTAACCATAAGCTTATAGGTGACTCAAGTGGCTCCTCTTGAGTGGGGTGTGCTCGGTCTAGGCGTATTTGTCAGATGACATGGTCCACCCATTACAGGACATGCAACCGACACACCTGATTGGCTTTTTTTCCACAGTTGCACCTCCACTGCTTGAGCTCAACAGTGGTATTGCACTTAGATTTTCGCAGTTCTTTTCAACACTTGTTTTGCCAAAATTAACTTGTCACATTACAAGACTTTCTCATAATGTTGCCTCAGTTTCAACTTGTAACTGGTACAGTAACTATTTTCCCCTAGCTGTTGCAGCTGTTCCTGGCTCGGCAAGCCCCTCGTCCTAGACATGGCATCCGACAAATCGGGTTACCGGAGCCAGTGTCCGTGTGACTCCGGAAGGTTGGCAGCCTAACCCTGTGACTGGAGACCTTCCGACAACACCAGCCACACTCTGATCTACTGCAGCAACTCTGTGGCCCCTCGGCATCTCGGAAACCCGTCTCCTTGCCTTTTGGTTCCGGCTTCTCCGGCTGCAATGACCTTCTCTCCTGCTGATTCACCTTCTCCTTCTCTTAAATTCTCTTAGCCTCAGCTGATCGGGCCATTTCTACCACCCATTTAGCTCCAGGTTGAGAGCTATTCACCTTGAATTCACAGCGGTCTTGGTACTCGACATCCCTCTTCTTCGTCCCAGTACCAGAGTGGTGTGTGTGTATGTCTGAGTCAATAAAGGATGAATGTAAGTTCCTATACAGTCGCTTACTAATCTCTGCACTAAAGTGGTCTATCTTGGCGGATGGTATTCTAACATAAGAAGGAATGGATTGGAAATACTGCACAAAAATCCTGGGGAACATTTGGTTCTTGATGAAATGGTAATGGGGGATACCGTGTCTCACCCCCACTCTCCAAGTCTCTGCCTCCCAGGTGGTCCTATTTGATGTTCTCATATTCCTCACAGCAGGTACATTCTTAAAAAATCCTATGAACACCCAGGAGGGATTACCTCTAGAATTGCACATTCATTCGCACCAACACTAATGACTTTTTTTCAAGCACCATTTTAGTCCATGTAGCCAAAATATTTTGAAATATATTTCTCCTTCAAATGTTTTCCAAGAAATTCAGGCTGAGAAGGCACGCTTCTGTGTATTTGGTGAATGGAGAAAGCAGGCAGGCCTTAAAAAACACTTCCCCCCACACACACTCCCACAACACAAAATGCAACATTTCCCTTCAGCCCAGCAGCAGAGGCTAACATTTTCCATTTTAAAATGCGCTGTGCTAGCCTTACATGGAGCGATAGAGGAATTTGTACTGCTGTGGTAAGGATGTCTAACTGTGAAATTACCCTGAGGCTAGCCAGTTCAACATGCTGAGGTCTGGGGTAGGTAGGAATTCACAGAAAGAGGGAAAGGAAGCACACATTGTTATATTGATTTTAAAAGCACTGAAGGTAAAGTATGGGGAGAACAAAGAATTTCATGTCATGGGGAGGATTGAATGATGATGTGGAGGGCTGAATGTATGGCTTTTATAACAGAATAATTAATTTTCTGCTCATTTGAGGTCTCTGGTGGCTTACTTTCCTATTCCTCAATGCAGACAAAGCTTTGGGTGGCCACTCAGTCTCTCTTGGGTCTGCATTCTGTGTCTGTATACATTTTTGTATACATTTATTTTATGTTTGCATGCATGTATGTAGCTATCTATGTATACACGAGTAGGATTTCAATAACGTGATCATGAATAGATTGCAACATTGGGGGCTTGGTAAAGGCAGATTGGCTGCAGGCTTCATTGGAGCTGGTGCCAGTACGGGGGAGTTGGGCCACTGATTTCAATAGCAGTGAATGTTTTCTGAGGTGGTCTTTGAAAATCAAGACCTCAGTTCATGCCTTTGGGATGGAACATTTTGTTTTGGGTTCTGTCATACAAGAAGTTCAAGAATAAAAACATAAAGTATCAGGTCAGGTCTGCAAAACATGAAAAGAGAAAGGCGGGGCTTCACGGGGCTACTAGTGGAGGAGTATCAATGAATCTACTGTCCAAAGTTGAATTATGTGGACGCTTCCCTTTTAATAGGTTCACACAGATTGCACTACTTACGTATGGCTGTGTCAGGGATGTGGGTTTCCACTTTACTTACTCACTGTAAAGCAAGAGGAAGAACTTCACCATGTTCAAAAGTAACTGTGAATGTGATAGCTGCAGACGCAATGTGTTACGCTAAGTAGACTGTACGCTGTAGCTGCCAGGGCACCAGGGATTCTGCAAAAGAGTTATCCCCACTCGGCTTTGCCATTGGTCAAGGTGAATGGATGCCTTGCTTGTGCTAACCAGATTTTCTAGGATTCTCATTTTCTTTTAGGTCAATGCCGAGTGTCCACAAAATAATCCCAAAAAGGAGAACAACATGCATTTAATGCAGCATTTGTCTCTTAGGTCTGCATTACTCAATTATTTTTTTGTTCACTCCCGCTGGAACAGTACACTACAGATTTTGCTAGCACTGCCAACCAGCTCAAATGCCTTTGCTCCTTGGGAGGGTGCAGAGGGGGTGTGTAACTAAAAGGCTGCACTGATAGTATCTCAAAACTCACCCATTGTAAGGAACTATGCCTAAGCTAAGTGAGTGCTGAGCAATCGAGCAGACCTATCTTTGACATGGGACCAACCAGCTGACCCACGTTCCACCAACTACATGGCCTTCGGAATACCGGGTAGATGTGGGGTGCCCATGTACCAAGATTTTACTATAAACAAGGCAAGTGACTCCAACCCCTCACGAATCCACTAACAGTTCACTGTTAGCTGTGACATAACGTTTATTTCAACATTTGCAGTACATTGCAAAGGGACTTATCAGCATGTGCTTACTACTTGTTCTGTTATGAGTGCTGATTCAGTGCAGATCCAGAGAGATTGGAGGAAATCGGCATATAATCCACCTAAGTTTCAAAGATGGGGTGTGCAGAGGGATGAGGTTGGTGAGAGATTTCAGCTAGGCATTGAAAAACCATGGGGACCCTAAGGAGCCTTGGGGGACTCCAAAGAGTTGTATGGTGGACTTTAAGAGAAAAAGAACATGGCATGAATCTCCCCATTAGACAGAACGATGAGATGGAAGTATGGCAAAACCAGTGCAATGAACAACACAGCAGGGAAGTACGTTCTAACACATTATTTAGTTACAGGAAATGCCCCCAAAGGCTCATAGCTGCTCTACATCTCACATTTATAACATACAGGGTACAAACCTGTCAGGGTTCCATAGCCAAACGACACTGGTTTTCACTGCAAGAACG
Source organism: Ambystoma mexicanum (assembly GCF_040938575.1). Lineage (NCBI taxonomy): Eukaryota > Metazoa > Chordata > Amphibia > Caudata > Ambystomatidae > Ambystoma > Ambystoma mexicanum. Next base: position 925,214,540 of record NC_090929.1, on the reverse strand, counting down.
GCAGCTGTGTAAGAGCATGTCACAATCAGAAATGCCAAAGCACATCTCTAGGGAAGAAAAGAGGGTCTTGTGCTGAACAGTGGCAAATGTTGGTGAGAGGTCAAGAAGAGAAGTTTGCATCCAAAGTCATCAATATATGGATCAAACTTTAAAGTTTCGGAATTGGTGGTACAACTACCAGACAGCATGATTGTGCTGCATACCATGCATTTTACCAAGGAAAAGCAGGTAAAACATGACTCCTTAGTCACACAGAAGTCCTCCTCTCAAGGTGCATGCAATAGTCCGATGTGGGGTTTTGTCATTACTGTCCCCCTTGAATCTATTAGTGGGACTATACATGTGGAAACACTGCTTACCTGGTTCAGAAGTAAATATGTCCTCTGACCAATTTTAGAGACAACCCATTTGGAGATTCTACGCGTTACTCTTGCCACACAAGCAATCCTGGAACAGCTGCTTGGTGCCGGCACTTGTGGTTGTCTGCATCACGAATGACGCAGCACCTGAGCTGTTACTTAACATTCCACATTTGCCACGTTTTCGTCTCTTGTTTCCTTCTCAAAGGAGCAACCCGACATGTGCCTCAAAGCAACTGTCCCCTTTGGATGGAACGCAGGCAGCACTCGCTCAATCTATGTGCAAGGTTGGTATCATAATTGCGGTATACACTGAAGCCCATCCATTTACCTTGCACAGACGACTGTGCCAAACACCCCTTCATAGCATGCTGCAATGTCTCTACCTGTAGGATCTACAATTTCTCTGCCAAATGATGTATGCCATGTTCACTGATGAAAACAAGCAATTAAAAAAACACCTGACAATTGGTCGAACAGATCTCTAAGATAGTCAATCAAGGACGATGGAATTAAGATTTTGCTGCCATGGTTTTCTGCAGTGCATAACTCCTGCTTCCCAAGTTCCACCTTACATTTGGTAGTTTAAACATGCGCCTGTCCATGGGATGACCAGCGGATCAATCTCCTCTGAGTGCCCAGGGTGGTGAGATTTTCCTCGGGGGCGATGAGACCTCCTGCTGGGTTTTCCCCACAATTGTAGTGTCACTGAGTCAGTCCTCTCTACGTCTGGCTCCAGCAAGAAGACCACCTTGTCACTGCGTAATGTGCCTAAGTAGGTACCAATAAATGATGAGGATGGCACACTTGAAATGTAAGACCTTTTTTTATGGTTTATATAATGGAGGGCTGAAATGTACTACTTACTTCCCCAGACAGTCACCAACAGTCACTACTGGAATGCCCGGCAGAAACATTGTGTACGGCACGCACACATTCCAGTAGGTGACCACACAGGCTGATGTCTCACGCATAATGACAGGCTACCTCAGGGACAGAGACTGGGGAGTGAGAGACTCACGCTTTAACACCATGGGGCTCGGTGGAATACCGGCATACTGTAATACTGTTTCTACCACTCGTTTTGAAGGAATTACCAGCAGATTCCAAGTGGCAGAAACGCAGGTAAATCCCATTCCATGGAGTCCCATGGGACTCCATGGGACAATGTGTGGGTAGTACCGGCACCTGTATTACCGGGCCTGTAATACCAGCAGGTTATTGCTGGTAGGGTGGCAGATAAATCCCCAGCTCAGAGCTGGAGGTAAATCCACCACCCTACCAGAAAACGTGGAGTATGTTGGTGTGATAACGTGTCAGTATGCAGTAATACCAATGAGACCCAGTAAGCCAATTACGGAACATATATATATATATATATATATATATAATACTTAATGTCTATAACCTATTTTGCTATAACCTTTCATTGCCACCATTTAAATAACTATACCAGTTTGATGGCTAAAGACGCCTATTTTGGTATAAATGTAAATCAATTTAAAGTGTTATTAAATCATGGAAAATATGACACACTGCGATTTAATAGAAAGGTATTAATGAATCCAAGATGTTTTCTTTTTTTTTTTTAATGAAATGTTCTGATGCATCTGTGATCAATCAATAGATTAGAATGTCACATTTTTCATGTCCCTAATACGGCCATTGGTGTTTTTTTTTTTTTCTTTTTTGTGTGTGTGTGCATTTATTCATATGTTGCCAGGATAACTCTCTTCTAGGAATCCTGTAGCCATGCTCTGTTTGGATGCCATGTAAACCTAATGGTGTCTGCTATTGTTCCATCACCTGAAAACCGTGATGCAGTCATTGTTATGTCACGTTACAACACTCCAGAATGTCAAACTGGTCATTTCATAGCTTGGAGTTTGGTGAGGTAGTGGTTAATCTGTTGCTAGAGCTTAACAATTGTTAGATGCTGCATTTCTATCCAAAATGATAACATATATAGTGGTACCACATCTTTTAGTAGGTAAGTATTCTTTCAGAGTTGGGTAAGATAGTGACAGAGAACCTTGACAACAGCGAAGGGTAATGGGACAGATGTGATTCCTCCAAAACATAAAGCTATGTATTTTTTGTAGTTATTGTTATGTTTTTTTTTAATTATAGTTCGTATATGTTGCTAAAATATATGTTCATGTATCATTTTTTTTTTTTTTTTTTTGTGTTTCATTGTATTAACAATGTTTACAAATTCTGTCCAGATTTTCTTGCGTTTTTCACTGTTTCCCATTGTGGATATCGTGCAGTTTTCTGTTTGCTTGGACTACCAATGAAATTCTCTTTTATAGATTAATTTCCTCCAGCTTCAGTTTTTCCAAAAGATTTGCTGTAGCCACTGTCAAAGATGTGGAATTGCCACACATTAGCATATTCCACCAAGTTTCTTCCTTTGTGGTTAGGTGCCGAGCTCTGTGTGGATTGAGATAGATGGTTCGCAGGTTTTCCGTTCCTGAGCAATGAAGGAGGAGATGGCGTAGTGTTTCGGTTTCCATCTTCTTACAATAGCGACATTTTTTAGTAGTTGACTGTTTTCTACAAAAGAGAATCTCATTGGTTTTCAATAAGTTTAACCTTGCTCTTAAAAAGGTTGTCCACAGTCGTTTATCTGGAAACTTTTTTAGATAGTTTCTGACTTTGTCTATTTTTTGCGTGTTCGTTGTATGGTGTGTTGAGACTGTGAGATCTTCTGCTTTGTCTAGAGTCTAGAGTCTCAATCCAATCTTGTATTTTAAGTTTTTTCTTTATTTTATCGGGATCCGTTCTATGTCCCATTCTGAACATCCGATTTTGTCCGCTTGTTCCAGTAGTCTATGTTGATGTATAATGTTATAGTTTGGTTATTCATATATAAATTATGTAGGTGCATATTTAACAAGATGTTTCAGTTATATGAAGAGGGAGTTATTACATATTCAATTAAGCAATAAACCCAGAAAGGTGGTGGCATTACCAGGCCTGGTAATACCCCAGGCCAATTAGAAGCCCAAGCAAATCCAGGGATTTAACTTTAGCCCAGGGCATTCCCTGCCCCGGCAATGGTCCCACCTGGAGAGGTTTATTGCTATTAGTATCCTGGCGCATTGTACCGAGATACTCGTTTTTTAATTATTGTTTTGTTGAGAAATGGCGTGTTTGCAGTTTCTCAACATGGAAAAAAACTACAAAACATGATGGCCACCATAGATCAGGGAGAAGGGAACTATACTTAGTCCCTTCTCCCTTCCGATTGCGGCCATTGCCATGTTGGGTATGCACCAGGAACACTAGTTTTCATGGCACCCGCGAGGTACAAGGGAGAGCCAGGTAGGTGGAGCAAGGGTGGGGGGAGTTAAATATATGGAAAAGGAGGATTTGGATTGGGGGAAGTGGATGCAGGGCAGCTTGCGGGTGCACTTAACTAGGTGCTTGTGGGGTAAGATGGTGGCCTCCGACGAGACTCATAGCACGGTTTTTACCATGTGGTAAAACCCCAATTTTGGATCTAATTGATTGTCTGACAGGATGCTATCCTCACCCCACTATGTACTAATGCATAATGTGTTCACTAGGTTACAATGTGGTGCTCATGGTTTTTAGGTCAATATTTTGGTACTGCTTATTTGGGTTTAAGGTACACAATCATAAACCTGAAATACATTTAATTAAGTATAACATCAATATGAGTCTCTTTCTCAGCTTGCTAAATGTAAACATCCTTTTTACACAGTATTCCAAGTCATTGAGACAGCCTGGTCCTGTTATGGAGAAAATGATGGAGTCAAGTTTTTCTGGCTCTTCGCCTTTTCCAGAATCCCACTTACCTGACAGAGGAAGTCACTCCATCAAGCACCATAGGTAAGACATCAAATGAGTGACATTTCAAGATGCATTATAGTTTGTGGATGAACATGCTACCAATCTGAAGGTAGGAGGTGACTTGTATGAATGAATACACTTAATTTAAAAAACTAAGTTCCGTAAAAGTTTGCAGAATTGACAAAACATTCAAAATCCATGAAATTAACAACATTAAGCAAATCAAACATTGTTGGTTATACATTTGTGAAACAATAAAGCAGTACAACAAAATAAACAACTATCCCTTAAACACATGCCTTTATCTCTTCTCAAAGTAAATGATAATTAATTCTAATTGTAATTGAAACTGAACCACAGGTGTACATGCACATCATTATTAACTATATGTGGTTTTCAACCCGAAACCACAGGATTTAAACCAATCAGTACAATGTGGGTGATGCACATGACCCCTTGACCAGTCGTTTGCATATACATATTGCTTCCTGAAGATAACATTCCAATGCTTTCCATTTCCGTGGGACATTCAACATCATTGGAGTCATTGAAGCTGGTCTGCACTCAGTGAATTTAAACATGTTTAAAAGCCGAAGTACTTACACACATTAGGGGAAAAACAGGATAAAGTGCAATGTAGTTTCTGGGAAACAACGAGTTTGCATTTTTTTTATTTGCCCCAGTTTGCAGACAACCTAGCACATGGAAGAAAATTAAAACCGAAACTCAACAGCAAGCTTTACGAGTACATGTTTGGGCCCAATTAAATAAACTTTCCTGTGTTGCACAGATAATCAAAAGGAGATACAATCTATTTGATGGCTTCAAAAGTTTTTTTCTTTCCCTTTCTACTTCATAGCTAGCTAGTAAAAGGCTTTGCAAATCTTATCATTGATATTCATGGTAGTCAGGCTCAGAAACCAAGGCAAGCAACCCAGGGTCTCAAGAGTTTTTTCCACAAATTGGAGCCATGCTGTATGTTTAACCACATCTGTTTTCCCTATCCTGGACTACTGGACTATGTGCTACATTTGGATTATTTATGGGTGGGCAATGTATCACTCTTCAATGCCTTTTAAGGATGGGCTTTCTCTTTACACCGAACTGCCAGATGTGGGTAATGTATTGCAGTTGGACAGACCTAAGAGTGAGCAGTGCATCACACTTCGATGAACACTGAGTGTTGGCAATATATTGCACTTAGTTTTATACTGAGTTTGGGCAGTGTTTTCCATTTAGGTGGAATCTCCGGTAATAGCCTTGTATAACACTTGGAAGGGATGTGCAGTTGACCTGGGTCGGGTCCATGAGGGCGACCACAGTATTTAGGAGATTGCAGAATCTGTTTCACTACATGGAATGCAGGTGTTAGCAGAATGTTGCCATTACGGTTAAGTGGGGTCCTGAAGTCACTTAATTATAGCTGGATGCATGCAGAATGCACCCACAATAATGTATCAAACCAGATGTTTTTGCATTTTGCTGAATGTACCAATTCTAGGCTTTCTCTTGATAATAACCAATGCATTTTTCCCTCTCATGCTCCATGTTTTTGGATTTAGCCCACAGCACGACCACCGTCCCGCACTTACCTGTTTTCTCATACAACTCGAATTGCACTTTGCACAACAATTCTGCCTAGAGAATGTAGCCATCTTTCATGACAAACATTTGAACTGTGGCTGCACACATAATTGACTATCCTCCTACACCCATCCCTCCAGCTTTCCACCCCTCCAGCTCATGTCCCCAGTGAACCCCTCTCCACCCATGCACATGCCAATTAGACATGGTTGGATAGCAGGGACTCTGCCAAGCCCTCATAACCTTTAAATGCTCAGTATGCACACATGCATGCCACCACCTCCTACCTACGAGGACCTTCAACCTACAGCATGTTGGCACGATACCCATGGTGAAAGGAGCTATACAAATGATGAAATGAAATGAAAATCATACTGTACATTTTAGTAATCTTTATTTGTGGATGGATCAAAAGATAGACAAATAACAGATAATATCATCAGCAATATAGGGATGCAATGTCTTGTCATCAGTGATGTCATCAATGACACTTGTGATGTCATCTTTCTTGTCCTGGGTGTTAGTGTTAGCAGTGCACACTGGTGCGGGCAGTTATGGTTGCTTAGCTTACCATAATGGGGGAACGTGCCATGTTTTTTGGTTTCACTGTGAAGTATAACATCCCTTTAACAAAGTTATTTTACTGAATGTACACATATATATATATGGCAGGCAACGAAAACAAATAGGCTAAACATGTGATGTCGTCAGTGATGTCATCAGTGACATTTCAGAAGACAGCTTTCATATTCTGGGTGTTAGTGTTAGCAGTGCACAGTGGCGATGGCAAGTAAGGGGGCTCAGTCTGCCATAACTGCTGAATTTCAGGGGTTTTTCGTTTTTAATTTGAACCACAATGGGGAGGGTGAACATTTTTCTGTAGTGAAGTGCACAGTTTTTTCATAGGGCAACTTAAAGTTTTTTTTGTAGTGAATTTTACAAGTTTTTGGGAGGGCAACGTAACCATAAACTCCCTGTAACAAACTTATTTTAACTGAATGCCATAGGTTTTTAGTAGTATAAATGCATCATAACATTACTTTAAGAAAAATGTTCGACTACATTTATCAGGGTTCCAATAGTAACATGTAAGCATACGACTGTAAAGGAACATTTGAAGTAACTGCCCACCTTTCGAAGAATTGCACATTGTCATATGCTGACGTATAGCATGAGGGCATGTTCGAAAAGTCATACACACTTCACAATGACATGTGTAACTGGTTGATAGTGCGAAAGTACATTGGGTATTGTTGTAAGAACTTCTAACTGCACAATTTCCACCACAGAACTCCACAATGCAAATGTGCAACACAATATAAGCAAGAGGGCATGCTGACATTTCTGGATAATTCACCCCCATTCCTCCCCAAAGAGTGGGGGATGAATGCCATTGGCAATCAAGATTTTACAGCAGTAATTCGCCATACCAAGAAAGAGGATTTTTTGTCTTCAACCGGAACGCCTCTGGCGTTCCCGGCTGAAGAAAACAAATCCTTTTTCAAGATGGCCACCATACAAAGGGAAGACGGGCATTGGATAGAAAGCCTTCTTTGCTTTCCATTTCAGGCTGCAGAAAGCAAAAAAGAAACCGTGTTACCGTTATGGCAGCACCATATTTGTGTTCCTTGATAAATATGTGGTTATGAGCAAGACTTTTACCAGAAAGGCAGTCCCTGGTGGACATGGCAACCTCAATGCAATGTTTTCTCCCTTGCAGTAAAGGCCAGTAGCCATATCCCCGACATTGTGGGCACTACCCATACATAGAGGCTACCTCTCAGAGACGGAAGTTGTACGGTTAAATATGAAAAGACTATCACATGCACAACACAAAGCTTTTCAGTCGTTGTCATTGACCTTTCCATACATGTGTTGTACATGTACTCATTTTTTTTCTGTAAAAATGTGTGTAAAAAGGGGCAAAGGAGTAGTGTACTTACGTTGCCATAAAATGCCAAACAAACTCTGTGATGTGAAGCACAATGACGTCAGAAGTACTGGATGCAACAGCATTACCACTCACCTTTCGACACAAAATGTTTTAAGTGACACAGGTGGAAAGGTGTGATGATATGGGTATTGGGAGGGTGTAACCATATATTATTGTACAAACATTTCTGTGCATCGGGCATCTGGGTGACAGAAGTTGGCTGACTGTGACAGAAGTTGGCCTGACGGCACTAATGCATATGAGATGGGCCAGACCCTCCCGTAGCCAAATGCAAGTGTTATGGAGTATCTTTCTCTATAACGTTCCTTGGCAGTTTAAACAAATGCGTCCGTATGGACATACGTGCCGTGAGGTAGCACCTACAAAGAACACATTACGACCTGCAACGTAGCATGCCACATTGTACAAACTGAGAGTACATTTGTAAAAAAAAGATTAACATTTAAAAATGTGCCCAGTAGTTTTATTTCACAATAAAGTGAGCGAAATCATCGCCTTATGCAAGTAGTAAAGTAGTTTTGTTTCACAATGAACTGTGCGAAAAGATGGCACTATTCACTTTTCCATAGAAGTATTAAGTTTGTCTCTTTGGTCGACAAGGACAATATTAAAGGTCACATTGTTTTTTTCCACACAAAGAAAGTAAGCGTTGCCGCCACAATAGTCGTTTTCCTCCCACATTGATGAGCAAGACGACGTCAACCGCTGTGATCTACAGCACCACAAAGGATGGAATGTTACTTCTTATAGCGACAGCAGCGTAAGGACACAAAGGACCCACACAATCATCCCAGTGAATTATGATGCTGAGACAGCCAGTTATAAACAGTTGCATTTGACGGTTAAGGAACCCGTCACTTGGCATCTGTAATCCCTGACAATCACAATAGGGAAGAAAGTATCTGAGGAGGAAATGTGAATTAAAAGATGTATGAATACACAACCTTTGGATAAACCACTGTTGTACTACATAACATTTTCAGTAAAACATGTATTCAATAGGAGGAAATGTAGTGGGACCCTAGGGACGGCGACAATGTGCAATGTCCATAATTGGAAAAATAAATCAGCACAGAAAGCAGGAACGTTCTTATTTATAATACAATTTTTCTTTGGAAGTAGCTGTGCGGTGGAAGGGGAAATAAAACGTGTATCACTGCACAACCTCTGCACAAAAAATAATTGTAACACATACCTTTCTTATTAAATATTATTTTAATTTGGGGAAATGTGGTGGCACTCTACAAACGGCGACAATGTGCAATGTCCATAATAGGGAAAATATTGCAATGGCACATAAAACTCGTAAAATATTAGGGAACATTTTTTTTTTTTTACAAACAAAAACATAACGTCAATTCAGAATTTAGGCAGCAAAAATACATTTACATGATGTGGAGCGCCTCCATTGCGTTAGCTGTAGTCAGACACTAGTGTATCTGGAAGACTGCCTGTTTGGGAATTCCTTTCTCATGGTCGGTGCAAAAGTTTTTGAAGCATAACCTTATCAAACGATGTTTTTCAAACTCTTACTCCCTACATTCTTTCTACTCTTTCCCTGTACCTCAAGGTTAAAAAACCAGGGACCCTTATGGGTGTCGACAAATATGCAGCCATACTGAGCTCGTGTTGAAAAGAGAAAATGCAGTGGCCTTCACTCCGAATGCAAATACAATCTCATTTTGCAACAACATATCAGCGTCTATTTATGAGAACTGCTACTGGCGTACACGTGCAGAAGGGCTGTGTGTACGAAAAAGAGCAGATGGCTGCCTCAGATTCCCGCCACTCTGACCACAGTAATGTTGTTTATGGATTGTAAAATGGACGAAGTAAATTCATTTCGTACAATGAGTAGCAAGTCCCACTGTACCGTATGACAGTGCTAACAAGTATACTTCAATGTTTGACTTTCTACTACCACATCTCATTAACGCTCACCTTTCGAAACAGTGTTCCATAAGTGTTATAAGTGCATTGGTGCCTTCTTCGTTTATTTATGTTAGCGCTGATGTTCGCGTTCAACAGAAAACGAAGTAAACATGGCGGACATATCGAAAGATTACGACGCACTTCACGCTGTGCCACAACCAATCGGTGAAAGCGCAACATGGTCGCGGGCAGCACGCCATGGAATAGCCAATTGCAATGTTCTCCACGGAGCGAACAGGGAAGTGTGACCGCGGAGTGGAGATAGATATCACACATTTTTAGAGACATACTTTTTGATCGTTTTTAAGGGAATTACTGGATGGATTGTCAAAAAATTTGCAAAGGCATGCTTTCACGCCCAAGCCCCTGCCACTGCCTTAAATTATGTGCAAATCCATACAGCGGTTTCACCTGTAGCCGTGCGCAAAGTTTTCCCCCATTCAGTTTATGGGGAAAAAAAACGTTTTGGGACACCACCTATAGCTTCGTGCCCCCCTGGACCAAACATCACCAAACTTTGCAAAAGAAATTCAGAGTGGGCCATATACTTATTTTGCAAGGTTTGGTGAGGATTCATCCAGTTGGAGCGAAGTTATAAGCTGCCCAAGAAGTGCTCTTCCTATGGAAACTGCAACTTAACCATATCTACACGGCCATTAGTGTGGCTGTGTAATCCTTAATTATTTAATGTTGTACTTTTCAAAACTTCAGTGAAAGCTAAAGATAGCAAAATTAGACTGGATGCCAGCACTGCACTGCTTCTCCACTTTCCCTCAAACAAGTGTATGTAAAATCAATACCTGTATAATAAAAAAATGAAACCCAATCCATCTTAGCCCCTGTCATGATTCTGAGTGGGGATCAATGAGACACAAACACCAAAGTGGTTGTTTAATATGATTATATTTGGAAAGATAACAAAAATAAACAGTTCAACTCAAACAAACAACAGGGTTAATCTTCCTCAAATTGAAAACAAATAATAGGATTACTTACCCTTGTGTTGAAACAAGTATTCACAAATCAATTTACTGAATGGCTAAACTCACAATCCGGGTCCCTTTGCCTTATAATACACAATAGATGGTGTGTAAGTGGAAGCAGTCACTGCAGTCTCCTGCCTTTTTCGACTGAAACCTGTGCAGCAACTTGGTTGGAGTCCTACCTCTCTGTTTACCACTACTGGCTGTGTAGGAGTTAAAAACTCCCAGGACCGCGAAGCGGAGCGAAGTGGTGTGTAAGTGGAAGCAGTCACTGCAGTCTGTGCAGTCGGCTGAGGCAAGGCGGGGAACTCCGTTGGACTATCCACCCATCCAAACTACCAGGTAAAATCTGCATTGCCTTGAATTAGGACTGCCCTATTGACATTTTCGCGATATCTACGAATTAGTGCAGTGGAACTGGTGGATTTCGCTATTGTTCGTCTTTTTAACTCAGCGAGTGTCCACTGTAATTGCTTGAGTAATTGAAACGTGTCGGTGTTCCCTCTACACGTTCAAAATATCTGAAAGAGCCGGCGTGTGTGAGGAGTTAGAGGCACCTTGTAGAACGATTACGGGATACATTTCCGTTCGAACACAACCTCCATTTCATCTCAGCGTGGGACGCAGGAGAGGGGCTGAGCGGCGACTGCGGGCTTTGAAGCCTTTGAGCCGCCAGCTGTAGTATTGCGATTTCTCTCCGTGCAGGCAGTGGGAGGAGCGCCATTCGGCATCTGCTGGGTCCTCTAACAACTGAGCCGATCGGCTCCATTGCGGCTTGTTCCTTAACTGATAAAG